>NC_090830.1:17695000-18895000 GCF_028021215.1 Eschrichtius robustus | reverse complement strand
CATCTAGAATTGTGAAGAAAGATATCATGGAGCACTGGGATGACAGGGGCCATGGAGCATTGGGATGACAGGGGTCATGGGGCATTGTGATGACACGGCCATGGAACATTATGATGTCAAGAATTCTGGAGCATTGTGATAAAAAGGGCATGGACCATTGTGATTAGAGGGGCCAAGGAGCATTCTGATGACAACGGCATGGAGCATTGTGATGACAAGGGTCATCGAGCATTGTGATGACAGTGGTCATGAAGCATTGTGATGAATGTGTTCATGGATCATTGTGATGACAAGTGTCGTGGAGCATTGTGATGACAGGGGTCATAGAGCATTGTGATGACACGGTTATGGAATATTGTGATGACCAGAATTCTGTAGCACTGAGATGAAAAGGGAATGGAGCATTGTGATTACAGGGGTCATGGAGCATTGTGATGACAATTGTTCTAGAACATTGTGAAGACAGGGATCATGGAGCATAGTGATGAAAAGGGCCATGGAGCATTGTGATGACAGGCGTCATGGGACAATGTGTTGACAGTGGTCTTGGATCATTGTTAGAAAGGGAACATGGAGCAATTTGATTTCAGGGGCCATGAAAAATTCTGAATACATAGGCCATGGAGTATTCAGATGAATGTGGTCAAGGATCATTGTGATGAAAAGTGTCCTGGAATATTGTGATGACACGGTTCATGGAGCATTGCAATGACAAGGGCGATGGCGAAATGTGAAGACAGGTGTCATGGGACATTGTGATGACAGTGGTCATCTAGAATTGTGAAGAAAGATATCATGGAGCACTGCGATGAGAGGGGTCATGGAGCATTGTGATTACAGGCGTCATGGGGCATTGTGATGACACGGCCATGGAACATTATGATGAGAAGAATTCTGGAACATTGTGATAAAAAGGGCATGGACCATTGTGATTAGAGGGGCCAAGGAGCATTCTGATGACAACGGCATGGAGCATTGTGATGACCAGGGTCATCGAGCATTGTGATGACAGTGGTCATGAAGCATTGTGATGAATGTGGTCATGGATCATTGTGATGACAAGTGTCGTGGAGCATTGTGATGACAGGGGTCATAGAGCATTATGATGACACGGTTATGGAATATTGTGATGACCAGAATTCTGTAGCACTGTGATGAAAAGGGAATGGAGCATTGTGATTACAGGGGTCATGGAGCATTGTGATGACAATTGTTCTAGAACATTGCGATGACAGGGATCATGGAGCATAGTGATGAAAGGGGCCATGGAGCATTGTGATGACAGGCGTCATGGGACATTGTGTTGACAGTGGTCTTGGAGCATTGTTAGAAAGGGAACATGGAGCAATTTGATTTCAGGGGATATGAAAAATTGTGAATACATAGGCCATGGAGTATTCAGATGAATGTGGGCAAGGATCATTGTGACGACAAGTGTCCTGGCATATTGTGATGACACGGTTCATGGAGCATTGCGATGACAAGGGCCATGGCGAAATGTGAAGACAGTTGTCATGGGGCTTTGTGATGACAGTGGTCATCTAGAATTGTGAAGAAAGATATCATGGAGCAGTGGGATGACGGGGGCCGTGGAGCATTGTGATGACAGGGGTTATGGGGCATTGTGATGACACGGACATGGAACATTATGATGACAAGAATTCTGGAGCATTGTAATAAATAGGGCATGGACCATTGTGATTAGAGGGGCCAAGGAGCATTCTGATGACAACGGCATGGAGCATTGTGATGACAATGTTCATCGAGCATTGTGATGACAGTGGTCATGAAGCATTGTGATGAATGTGGTCATGGATCATTGTGATGACAAGAGTCGTGGAGCATTGTGATGACAGGGGTCATAGAGCATTGTGATGACACGGTTATGGAATATTGTGATGACCAGAATTCTGTAGCACTGAGATGAAAAGGGAATGTAGCATTGTGATGACAGGCGTCATGGGACAATGTGTTGACAGTGGTCTTGGATCACTGTTAGAAAGGGAACATGGAGCAATGTGATTTCAGGGGCCATGAAAAATTGTGAATACATAGGCCATGGAGTATTCAGATGAATGTGGTCAAGGATCATTGTGATGAAAAGTGTCCTGGAATATTGTGAGGACACGGTTCATGGAGCATTGCGATGACAAGGGCCATGGCGAAATGTGAAGACAGGTGTCATGGGGCATTGTGATGACAGTGGTCATCTAGAATTGTGAAGAAAGATATCATGGAGCACTTGGATGACAGGGGCCATGGAACATTGTGATGACAGGGGTCATGGGGCATTGTGATGACACCGCCATGGAACATTATGTTGACAAGAATTCTGGAGCATTGTGATAAAATGGGCATGGACCATTGTGATTAGAGGGCCAAGGAGCATTCTGATGACAACGGCATGGAGCATTGTGATGACAGGGGTCATCGAGCATTGTGATGACAGTGGTCATGAAGCATTGTGATGAATGTGGTCATGGATCATTGTGATGACAAGTGTCGTGGAGAATTGTGATGACAGGGGTCATAGTGCATTTTGATGACACGGTTATGGAATATTGTGATGACCAGAATTCTGTAGCACTGTGATGAAAAGGGAATGGAGCATTGTGATTACAGGGGTCATGGAGCATTGTGATGACCATTGTTCTAGAACATTGTGACGACAGGGATCATGGAGCATAGTGATGAAAGGGGCCATGGGGCATTGTGATGACAGGCGTCATGGGACATTGTGATGACAGTGGTCAAGGAGAATTGTTAGAAAGGGAACATGGAGCAATTTGATTTCAGGGGCCATGAAAAATTGTGAATACATAGGCCATGGAGTATTCAGATGAATGTGGTCAAGGATCATTGTGACAAAAAGTGTCCTGGAATATTGTGATGACACGGTTCATGGAGCATTGCGATGAAAAGGGCCATGGCGAAATGTGATGAGAGTGGTCATCTAGAATTGTGAAGTAAGATATCATGGAGCCCTGGGATGATAGGGGCCATGGAGCATTGTGATGACAGGGGTCATGGGGCATTGTGATGACACGGCAATGGAACATTATGATGACAAGAATTCTGGAGCATTGTGATAAAAAGGGCATGGACCATTGTGATTAGAGGGGTCAAGGAGCATTCTGATGACAACGGCATGGAGCATTGTGAAGACCAGGGTCATCGAGCATTGTGATGACAGTGGTCATGAAGCATTGTGATGAATGTGGTCATGGATCATTGTGATGACAAGTGTCGTGGAGCATTGTGATGAAAGGGTTCATAGAGCATTGTGATGACACGGTTATGGAGTATTGTGATGACCAGAATTCTGTAGCACTGTGATGAAAAGGGAATGGAGCATTGTGATTACAGTGGTCATGGAGCATTGTGATGACAATTGTTTTAGAACATTGTGAAGACAGGGATCATGGAGCATAGTGATGAAAGGGGCCATGGAGCATTGTGATGACAGGCGTCATGGGACAATGTGTTGACAGTGGTCATGGAGCATTGTTAGAAAGGGAACATGGAGCAATTTGATTTCAGGGGATATGAAAAATTGTGAATACATAGGCCATGGAGTATTCAGATGAATGTGGGCAAGGATCATTGTGACGACAAGTGTCCTGGCATATTGTGATGACACGGTTCATGGAGCATTGCGATGACAAGGGCCATGGCGAAATGTGAAGACAGTTGTCATGGGGCTTTGTGATGACAGTGGTCATCTAGAATTGTGAAGAAAGATATCATGGAGCAGTGGGATGACGGGGGCCATGGAGCATTGTGATGACAGGGGTTATGGGGCATTGTGATGACACGGACATGGAACATTATGATGACAAGAATTCTGGAGCATTGTGATAAATAGGGCATGGACCATTGTGATTAGAGGGGCCAAGGAGCATTCTGATGACAACGGCATGGAGCATTTTGATGACAAGTTTCATCGAGCATTGTGATGATAGTGGTCATGAAGCATTGTGATGAATGTGGTCATGGATCATTGTGATGACAAGTGTCGTGGAGCATTGTGATGACAGGTCTCATAGAGCATTTTGATGACACGGTTATGGAATATTGTGATGACCAGAATTCTGTAGCACTGTGATGAAAAGGGAATGGAGCATTGTGATTACAGGGGTCATGGAGCATTGTGATGACAATTGTTCTACAACATTGCGATGACAGGGATCATGGAGCATAGTGATGAAAGGGGCCATGGAGCATTGTGATGACAGGCGTCATGGGACATTGTGTTGACAGTGGTCTTGGAGCATTGTTAGAAAGGGAACATGGAGCAATTTGATTTCAGGGGATATGAAAAATTGTGAATACATAGGCCATGGAGTATTCAGATGAATGTGGGCAAGGATCATTGTGACGACAAGTGTCCTGGCATATTGTGATGACACGGTTCATGGAGCATTGCGATGACAAGGGCCATGGCGAAATGTGAAGACAGTTGTCATGGGGCTTTGTGATGACAGTGGTCATCTAGAATTGTGAAGAAAGATATCATGGAGCAGTGGGATGACGGGGGCCATGGAGCATTGTGATGACAGGGGTTATGGGGCATTGTGATGACACGGACATGGAACATTATGATGACAAGAATTCTGGAGCATTGTGATAAATAGGGCATGGACCATTGTGATTAGAGGGGCCAAGGAGCATTCTGATGACAACGGCATGGAGCATTGTGATGACCAGGGTCATCGAGCATTGTGATGACAGTGGTCATGAAGCATTGTGATGAATGTGGTCATGGATCATTGTGATGACAAGTGTCGTGGAGCATTGTGATGACAGGGGTCATAGAGCATTGTGATGACACGGTTATGGAATATTGTGATGACCAGAATTCTGTAGCACTGTGATGAAAAGGGAATGGAGCATTGTGATTACAGGGGTCATGGAGCATTGTGATGACAATTGTTCTAAAACATTGTGAAGACAGGGATCATGGAGCATAGTGATGAAAGGGGCCATGGAGCATTGTGATAACAGGCGTCATGGGATATTGTGTTGATAGTGGTCTTGGAGCATTGTTAGAAAGGGAACATGGAGCAATTTGATTTCAGGGGCCATGAACAATTGTGAATACATAGGCCATGGAGTATTCAGATGAATGTGGTCAAGGATCATTGTGACAAAAAGCGTCCTGGAATATTGTGATGACACGGTTCATGGAACATTGCGATGACAAGGGCCATGGCGAAATGTGAAGACAGGTGTCATGGGGCATTGTGATGACAGTGGTCACCTAGAATTGTGAAGAAAGATATCATGGAGCACTGGGATGACAGGGGCCATGGAGCATTGTGATGACATGGGTCATGGGGCATTGTGATGACACGGCCATGGAATATTATGATGACAAGAATTCTGGAGCATTGTGATAAATAGGGCATGGACCATTGTGATTAGAAGGGCCAAGGAGCATTCTGATGACAACGGCATGGAGCATTGTGATGACAATATTCATCGAGCATTGTGATGACAGTGGTCATGAAGCATTGTGATGAATGTGGTCATGGATCATTGTGATGACAAGAGTCGTGGAGCATTGTGATGACAGGGGTCATAGAGCATTGTGATGACACAGTTATGGAATATTGTGATGACAAGAATTCTGTAGCACTGAGATGAAAAGGGAATGGAGCATTGTGATGACAGGCGTCATGGGACAATGTGTTGACAGTGGTCTTGGATCACTGTTAGAAAGGGAACATGGAGCAATTTGATTTCAGGGGCCATGAAAAATTGTAAATACATAGGCCATGGAGTATTCAGATGAATGTGGTCAAGGATCATTGTGACAAAAAGTGTCCTGGAATATTGTGATGACACGGTTCATGGAGCATTGCGATGACAAGAGCCATGGCGAAATGTGAAGACAGGTGTCATGGGGCATTGTGATGACAGTGGTCATCTAGAATTGTGAAGAAAGATATCATGAAGCACTGGGATGACAGGGGCCATGGAGCATTGTGATGACAGGCGTCATGGGGCATTGTGATGACACGGCCATGGAACATTATGATGACAAGAATTCTGGAACATTGTGATAAAAAGGGCATGGACCATTGTGATTAGAGGGGCCAAGGAGCATTCTGATGACAACGGCATGGAGCATTGTGATGACCAGGGTCATCGAGCATTGTGATGACAGTGGTCATGAAGCATTGTGATGAATGTGGTCATGGATCATTGTGATGACAAGTGTCGTGGAGCATTGTGATGACAGGGGTCATAGAGCATTGTGATGACACGGTTATGGAATATTGTGATGACCAGAATTCTGTAGCACTGTGATGAAAAGGGAATGGAGCATTGTGAGTACAGGGGTCATGGAGCATTGTGATGACAATTGTTCTAGAACATTGTGAAGACAGGGATCATGGAGCATAGTGATGAAAGGGGACATGGAGCATTGTGATGACAGGCGTCATGGGACAATGTGTTGACAGTTGTCATGGAGCATTGTTAGAAAGGGAACATGGAGCAATTTGATTTCAGGGGCCAGGAAAAATTGTGAATACATAGGCCATGGAGTATTCAGATGAATGTGGTCAAGGATCATTGTGACAAAAAGTTTACTGGAATATTGTGATGACACGGTTCATGGAGCATTGCAATGACAAGGGCCATGGCGAAATGTGAAGACAGGTGTCATGGGGCATTGTGATGACAGTGGTCATCTAGAATTGTGAAGAAAGATATCATGGAGCACTGGGATGACAGGGGCCATGGAGCATTGTGATGACATGGGTCATGGGGCATTGTGATGAGAGTGGTCATCTAGAATTGTGAAGTAAGATATCATGGAGCCCTGGGATGATAGGGGCCATGGAGCATTGTGATGACAGGGGTCATGGGGCATTGTGATGACACGGCCATGGAACATTATGATGACAAGAATTCTGGAGCATTGTGATAAAAAGGGCATGGACCATTGTGATTAGAGGGGCCAAGGAGCATTCTGATGACAACGGCATGGAGCATTGTGATGACAAGGGTCATCGAGCATTGTGATGACAGTGGTCATGAAGCATTGTGATGAATGTGGTCATGGATCATTGTGATGACAAGTGTCATGGAGCATTGTGATGACAGGGGTCATAGAGCATTGTGAGGACACGGCTATGGAATATTGTGATGACCAGAATTCTGTAGCCCTGTGATGAAAAGGGAATGGAGCATTGTGAGTACAGGGGTCATGGAGCATTTTGATGACAATTGTTCTAGAACATTGTGAAGACAGGGATCATGGAGCATAGTGATGAAAGGGGCCATGGAGCATTGTGATGACAGGCGTCATGGGACAATGTGTTGACAGTTGTCATAGAGCATTGTTAGAAAGTGAACATGGAGCAATTTGATTTCAGGGGCCATGAAAAATTGTGAATACATAGGCCATGGAGTATTCAGATGAATGAGGTCAAGGATCATTGTGACTACAAGTGTCCTGGAATATTGTGATGACACGGTTCATGGAGCATTGCGATGACAAGGGCCATGGCGAAATGTGAAGACAGGTGTCATGGGGCATTGTGATGACAGTGGTCATCTAGAATTGTGAAGAAAGATATCATGGAGCACTGGGATGACAGGGGCCATGGAGCATTGTGATGACAGGGGTCATGGGGCATTCTGATGACACGGCCATGGAACATTATGATGACAAGAATTCTGGAACATTGTGATAAAAAGGGCATGGACCATTGTGATTAGAGGGGCCAAGGAGCATTCTGATGACAACGGCATGGAGCATTGTGATGACCAGGGTCATCGAGCATTGTGATGACAGTGGTCATGAAGCATTGTGATGAATGTGGTCATGGATCATTGTGATGACAAGTGTCGTGGAGCATTGTGATGACAGGGGTCATAGAGCATTGTGATGACACGGTTATGGAATATTGTGATGACCAGAATTCTGTAGCACTGTGATGAAAAGGGAATGGAGCATTGTGAGTACAGGGGTCATGGAGCATTGTGATGACAATTGTTCTAGAACATTGTGAAGACAGGGATCATGGAGCATAGTGATGAAAGGGGACATGGAGCATTGTGATGACAGGCGTCATGGGACAATGTGTTGACAGTTGTCATGGAGCATTGTTAGAAAGGGAACATGGAGCAATTTGATTTCAGGGGCCAGGAAAAATTGTGAATACATAGGCCATGGAGTATTCAGATGAATGTGGTCAAGGATCATTGTGACAAAAAGTTTACTGGAATATTGTGATAACACGGTTCATGGAGCATTGCAATGACAAGGGCCATGGCGAAATGTGAAGACAGGTGTCATGGGGCATTGTGATGACAGTGGTCATCTAGAATTGTGAAGAAAGATATCATGGAGCACTGGGATGACAGGGGCCATGGAGCATTGTGATGACATGGGTCATGGGGCATTGTGATGACAGTGGTCATCTAGAATTGTGAAGAAAGATATCATGGAGCACTGGGATGACAGGGGCTATGGAGCATTGTGATGACATGGGTCATGGGGCATTGTGATGACACCGCCATGGAACATTATGATGACAAGAATTCTGGAGCATTGTGATAAAAAGGTCATGGACCATTGTGATTAGAGGGGCCAAGGAGCATTCTGATGACAACAGCATGGAGCATTGTGATGACAAGTGTCATCGAGCATTGTGATGAGAGTGTTCATGAGGCATTGTGATGAATGTGGTCATGGATCATTGTGATGACAAGTGTCGTGGAGCATTGTGATGACAGGGGTCATAGAGAATTGTGATGACACGGTTATGGAATATTGTGATGACCAGAATTCTGTAGCACTGAGATGAAAAGGGAATGGAGCATTGTGAGTACAGGGGTCATGGAGCATTGTGATGACAATTGTTCTAGAACATTGTGAAGACAGGGATCATGGAGCATAGTGATGAAAGGGGCCATGGAGCATTGTGATGACAGGTGTCATGGGACAATGTATTTACAATGGTCATGGAGCATTGTTAGAAAGGGAACATGGAGCAATTTGATTTCAGGGGCCATGAAAAATTGTGAATACATAGGCAATGGAGTATTCAGATGAATGTGGTCAAGGAACATTGTGACGACAAGTGTCCTGGAATATTGTGATGACACGGTTCATGGAGCATTGCGATGACAAGAGCCATGGCGAAATGTGAAGACAGGTGTCATGGGGCATTGTGATGACAGTGGTCATCTAGAATTGTGAAGAAAGATATCATGGAGCTTTGGGATGACAGGGGCAATGAAGCATTGTGATGACAGGCGTCTTGGGGCATTGTGATGACACGGCCATGGAACATTATGATGACAAGAATTCTGGAACATTGTGATAAAAAGGGCATGGACCATTGTGATTAGAGGGGCCAAGGAGCATTCTGATGACAACGGCATGGAGCATTGTGATGACCAGTGTCATCGAGCATTGTGATGATAGTGGTCATGAAGCATTGTGATGAATGTGGTCATGGATCATTGTGATGACAAGTGTCGTGGAGCATTGTGATGATAGGGGTCATAGAGCATTGTGATGACACGGTTATGGAATATTGTGATGACCAGAATTCTGTAGCACTGTGATGAAAAGGGAAAGGAGCATTGTGAGTACAGGGGTCAGGAGCATTGTGATGACAATTGTTCTAGAACATTGTGAAGATAGGGATCATGGAGCATAGTGATGAAAGGGGACATGGAGCATTGTGATGACAGGCGTCATGGGACAATGTGTTGACAGTTGTCATGGAGCATTGTTAGAAAGGGAACATGGAGCAATTTGATTTCAGGGGCCATGAAAAATTGTGAATACATAGGCCATGGAGTATTCAGATGAATGTGGTCAAGGATCATTGTGACAAAAAGTGTCCTGGAATATTGTGATGACACGGTTCATGGAGCATTGCGATGACAAGGGCCATGGCGAAATGTGAAGACAGGTGTCATGGGGCATTGTGATGACAGTGGTCATCTAGAATTGTGAAGAAAGATATCATGGAGCACTGGGATGACAGGGGCCATGGAGCATTGTGATGAAAGGCGTCATGGGGCATTGTGATGACACGGCCATGGAACATTATGATGACAAGAATTCTGGAACATTGTGATAAAAAGGGCATGGACCATTGTGATTAGAGGGGCCAAGGAGCATTCTGATGACAACGGCATGGAGCATTGTGATGACCAGGGTCATCGAGCATTGTGATGACATTGGTCATGAAGCATTGTGATGAATGTGGTCATGGATCATTGTGATGACAAGTGTCGTGGAGCATTGTGATGACAGGGGTCATAGAGCATTGTGATGACACGGTTATGGAATATTGTGATGACCAGAATTCTGTAGCACTGTGATGAAAAGGGAATGGAGCATTGTGATTACAGGGGTCATGGAGCATTGTGATGACAATTGTTCTAGAACATTGCGATGACAGGGATCATGGAGCATAGTGATGAAAGGGGCCATGGAGCATTGTGATGACAGGCGTCATGGGATATTGTGTTGACAGTGGTCTTGGAGCATTGTTAGAAAGGGAACATGGAGCAATTTGATTTCAGGGGCCATGAACAATTGTGAATACATAGGCCATGGAGTATTCAGATGAATGTGGTCAAGGATCATTGTGAAGAAAAGTGTACTGGAATATTGTGATGACACGGTTCATGGAACATTGCGATGACAAGGGCCATGGCGAAATGTGAAGACAGGTGTCATGGGGCATTGTGATGACAGTGGTCATCTAGAATTGTGAAGAAAGATATCATGGAGCACTGGGATGACAGGGGCCATGGAGCATTGTGATGACATGGGTCATGGGGCATTGTGATGACACGGCCATGGAACATTATGATGACAAGAATTCTGGAGCATTGTGATAAATAGGGCATGGACCATTGTGATTAGAAGGGCCAAGAGCATTCTGATGACAACGGCATGGAGCATTGTGATGACAATGTTCATCGAGCATTGTGATGACAATGGTCATGAAGCATTGTGATGAATGTGGTCATGGATCATTGTGATGACAAGAGTCGTGGAGCATTGTGATGACAGGGGTCATAGAGCATTGTGATGACACGGTTATGGAATATTGTGATGACCAGAATTCTGTAGCACTGAGATGAAAAGGGAATGGAGCATTGTGATGACAGGCGTCATGGGACAATGTGTTGACAGTGGTCTTGGATCACTGTTAGAAAGGGAACATGGAGCAATTTGATTTCAGGGGCCATGAAAAATTGTGAATACATAGGCCATGGAGTATTCAGATGAATGTGGTCAAGGATCATTGTGATGAAAATTGTCCTGGAATATTGTGAGGACACGGTTCATGGAGCATTGCGATGACAAGGGCCATGGCGAAATGTGAAGACAGGTGTCATGGGGCATTGTGATGACAGTGGTCATCTAGAATTGTGAAGAAAGATATCATGGAGCACTTGGATGACAGGGGCCATGGAACATTGTGATGACAGGGTTCATGGGGCATTGTGATGACACCGCCATGGAACATTATGTTGACAAGAATTCTGGAGCATTGTGATAAAATGGGCATGGACCATTGTGATTAGAGGGGCCAAGGAGCATTCTGATGACAACGGCATGGAGCATTGTGATGACATGGGTCATCGAGCATTGTGATGACAGTGGTCATGAAGCATTGTGATGAATGTGGTCATGGATCATTGTGATGACAAGTGTCGTGGAGCATTGTGATGACAGGGGTCATAGAGCATTGTGATGACACGGTTATGGAATATTGTGATGACCAGAATTCTGTAGCACTGTGATGAAAATGGAATGGAGCATTGTGATTACAGGGGTCATGGAGCATTGTGATGACCATTGTTCTAGAACATTGTGACGACAGGGATCATGGAGCATAGTGATGAAAGGGGCCATGGGGCATTGTGATGACAGGCGTCATGGGACATTGTGTTGACAGTGGTCATGGAGAATTGTTAGAAAGGGAACATGGAGCAATTTGATTTCAGGGGCCATGAAAAATTGTGAATACATAGGCCATGGAGTATTCAGATGAATGTGTTCAAGGATCATTGTGACGAAAAGTGTCCTGGAATATTGTGATGACACGGTTCATGGAACATTGCGATGACAAGGGCCATGGCGAAATGTGAAGACAGGTGTCATGGGGCATTGTGATGACAGTGGTCATCTAGAATTGTGAAGAAAGATATCATGGAGCACTGGGATGACAGGGGCCATGGAGCATTGTGATGACAGGGGTCATGAGGCATTGTGATGACAC
Organism: Eschrichtius robustus; assembly: GCF_028021215.1. NCBI lineage: Eukaryota > Metazoa > Chordata > Mammalia > Artiodactyla > Eschrichtiidae > Eschrichtius > Eschrichtius robustus. The sequence continues at coordinate 18,882,728 of NC_090830.1, read as the reverse complement.
GGCCTTGAAACATTATGATGACAAGTATTCTGGAGCATTGTGATAAAAAGAGCATGGAGCATTGTGATTAGAGGGGCCAAGGAGCATTCTGATGACAACGGCATGGAGCATTGTGATGACCAGGGTCATCGAGCATTGTGATGACAGTGGTCATGAAGCATTGTGATGAATGTGGTCATGGATCATTGTGATGACAAGTGTCGTGGAGCATTGTGATGACAGGGGTCATAGAGCATTGTGATAACACGGTTATGGAATATTGTGATGACCAGAATTCTGTAGCACTGTGATGAAAAGGGAATGGAGCATTGTGATTACAGGGGTCATGGAGCATTGTGATGACAATTGTTCTAGAATATTGTGAAGACAGGGATCATGGAGCATTGTGATGAAAGGGGCCATGGAGCATTGTGATGACAGGCGTCATGGGACAATGTGTTGACAGTGGTCTTGAATCATTGTTAGAAAGGGAACATGGAGCAACTTGATTTCAGGGGATATGAAAAATTGTGAATACATAGGCCATGGAGTATTCAGATGAATGTGGGCAAGGATCATTGTGATGAAAATTGTCCTGGAATATTGTGATGACACGGTTCATGGCGCATTGCGATGACAAGGGCCATGGCGAAATGTGAAGACAGTTGTCATGGGGCATTGTGATGACACGGCCATGGAACATTATGATGACAAGAAATCTGGAGCATTGTGATAAAAAGGGCATGGACCATTGTGATTGGAGGGGCCAAGGAGCATTCTGATGACAACGGCATGGAGCATTGTGATGACAAGGGTCATCGAGCATTGTGATGACAGTGGTCATGAAGCATTGTGATGAATGTGGTCATGGATCATTGTGATGACAAGTGTCGTGGAGCATTGTGATGACAGGGGTCATAGAGCATTGTGATGACACGGTTATTGAATATTGTGATGACCAGAATTCTGTAGCACTGTGATGAAAAGGGAAAGGAGCATTGTGATTACAGGGGTCATGGAGCATCGTGATGACAATTGTTTAGAACATTGTGAAGACAGGGATCATGGAGCATAGTGATGAAAGGGGCCATGGAGCATTGTGATGACAGGCGTCATGGGACAATGTGTTGACAGTGGTCATGGAGCATTGTTAGAAAGGGAACATGGAGCAATTTGATTTCAGGGGATATGAAAAATTGTGAATACATAGGCCATGGAGTATTCAGATGAATGTGGGCAAGGATCATTGTGACGACAAGTGTCCTGGAATATTGTGATGACACGGTTCATGGAGCATTGCGATGACAAGGGCCATGGCGAAATGTGAAGACAGTTGTCATGGGGCTTTGTGATGACAGTGGTCATCTAGAATTGTGAAGAAAGATATCATGGAGCAGTGGGATGACGGGGGCCATGGAGCATTGTGATGACAGGGGTTATGGGACATTGTGATGACACGGACATGGAACATTATGATGACAAGAATTCTGGAGCATTGTGATAAATAGGGCATGGACCATTGTGATTAGAGGGGCCAAGGAGCATTCTGATGACAACGGCATGGAGCATTTTGATGACAAGTTTCATCGAGCATTGTGATGATAGTGGTCATGAAGCATTGTGATGAATGTGGTCATGGATCATTGTGATGACAAGTGTCGTGGAGCATTGTGATGACAGGTCTCATAGAGCATTTTGATGACACGGTTATGGAATATTGTGATGACCAGAATTCTGTAGCACTGTGATGAAAAGGGAAAGGAGCATTGTGATTACAGGGGTCATGGAGCATCGTGATGACAATTGTTCTAGAACATTGCGATGACAGGGATCATGGAGCATAGTGATGAAAGGGGCCATGGAGCATTGTGATGACAGGCGTCATGGGACATTGTGTTGACAGTGGTCTTGGAGCATTGTTAGAAAGGGAACATGGAGCAATTTGATTTCAGGGGATATGAAAAATTGTGAATACATAGGCCATGGAGTATTCAGATGAATGTGGGCAAGGATCATTGTGACGACAAGTGTCCTGGCATATTGTGATGACACGGTTCATGGAGCATTGCAATGACAAGGGCCATGGCGAAATGTGAAGACAGTTGTCATGGGGCTTTGTGATGACAGTGGTCATCTAGAATTGTGAAGAAAGATATCATGGAGCAGTGGGATGACGGGGGCCATGGAGCATTGTGATGACAGGGGTTATGGGGCATTGTGATGACACGGACATGGAACATTATGATGACAAGAATTCTGGAGCATTGTGATAAATAGGGCATGGACCATTGTGATTAGAGGGGCCAAGGAGCATTCTGATGACAACGGCATGGAGCATTGTGATGACCAGGGTCATCGAGCATTGTGATGACAGTGGTCATGAAGCATTGTGATGAATGTGGTGATGGATCATTGTGATGACAAGTGTCGTAGAGCATTGTGATGACAGGGGTCATAGAGCATTGTGATGACACGGTTATGGAATATTGTGATGACCAGAATTCTGTAGCACTGTGATGAAAAGGGAATGGAGCATTGTGATTACAGGGGTCATGGAGCATTGTGATGACAATTGTTCTAAAACATTGTGAAGACAGGGATCATGGAGCATAGTGATGAAAGGGGCCATGGAGCATTGTGATGACAGGCGTCATGGGACAATGTGTTGACAGTGGTCTTGAATCATTGTTAGAAAGGGAACATGGAGCAATTTGATTTCAGGGGCCATGAACAATTGTGAATACATAGGCCATGGAGTATTCAGATGAATGTGGTCAAGGATCATTGTGACAAAAAGCGTCCTGGAATATTGTGATGACACGGTTCATGGAACATTGCGATGACAAGGGCCATGGCGAAATGTGAAGACAGGTGTCATGGGGCATTGTGATGACAGTGGTCATCTAGAATTGTGAAGAAAGATATCATGGAGCACTGGGATGACAGGGGCCATGGAGCATTGTGATGACATGGGTCATGGGGCATTGTGATGACGCGGCCATGGAATATTATGATGACAAGAATTCTGGAGCATTGTGATAAATAGGGCATGGACCATTGTGATTAGAAGGGCCAAGGAGCATTCTGATGACAACGGCATGGAGCATTGTGATGACAATATTCATCGAGCATTGTGATGACAGTGGTCATGATGCATTGTGATGAATGTGGTCATGGATCATTGTGATGACAAGAGTCGTGGAGCATTGTGATGACAGGGGTCATAGAGCATTGTGATGACACGGTTATGGAATATTGTGATGACAAGAATTCTATAGCACTGAGATGAAAAGGGAATGGAGCATTGTGATGACAGGCCTCATGGGACAATGTGTTGACAGTGGTCTTGGATCACTGTTAGAAAGGGAACATGGAGCAATTTGAATTCAGGGGCCATGAAAAATTGTAAATACATAGGCCATGGAGTATTCAGATGAATGTGGTCAAGGATCATTGTGACAAAAAGTGTCCTGGAATATTGTGATGACACGGTTCATGGAGCATTGCGATGACAAGGGCCATGGCGAAATGTGAAGACAGGTGTCATGGGACATTGTGATGACAGTGGTCATCTAGAATTGTGAAGAAAGATATCATGAAGCACTGGGATGACAGGGGCCATGGAGCATTGTGATGACAGGCGTCATGGGGCATTGTGATGACACGGCCATGGAACATTATGATGACAAGAATTCTGGAACATTGTGATAAAAAGGGCATGGACCATTGTGATTAGAGGGGCCAAGGAGCATTCTGATGACAACGGCATGGAGCATTGTGATGACCAGGGTCATCGAGCATTGTGATGACAGTGGTCATGTAGCATTGTGATGAATGTGGTCATGGATCATTGTGATGACAAGTGTCGTGGAGCATTGTGATGACAGGGGTCATAGAGCATTGTGATGACACGGTTATGGAATATTGGGATGACCAGAATTCTGTAGCACTGTGATGAAAAGGGAATGGAGCATTGTGAGTACAGGGGTCATGGAGCATTGTGATGACAATTGTTCTAGAACATTGCGATGACAGGGATCATGGAGCATAGTGATGAAAGGGGCCATGGAGCATTGTGATGACAGGCATCATGGGACAATGTGTTGACAGTTCTCATGGAGCATTGTTAGAAAGGGAACATGGAGCAATTTGATTTCAGGGGCCATGAAAAATTGTGAATACATAGGCCATGGAGTACTCAGATGAATGTGGTCAAAGATCATTGTGACGAAAAGTGTCCTGGAATATTGTGATGACACGTTTCATGGAGCATTGCGATGACAAGAGCCATGGAGAAATGTGAAGACAGGTGTCATGGGGCATTGTGATGACAGTGGTCATCTAGAATTGTGAAGAAAGATATCATGGAGCACTGGGATGACAGGGGCCAGGGAACATTGTGATGACAGGGGTCATGGGGCATTGTGATGACACGGCCATGGAACATTATAATGACAAGAATTCTGGAGCATTGTGATATAAAGGGCATGGACCATTGTGATTAGAGGGGCCAAGGAGCATTCTGATGACAACGGCATGGAGCATTGTGATGACCAGGGTCATCGAGCATTGTGATGACAGTGGTCATGAAGCATTGTGATGAATGTGTTCATGGATCATTGTGATGACAAGTGTCGTGGAGCATTGTGATGACAGGGGTCATAGAGCATTGTGAGGACACGGCTATGGAATATTGTGATGACCAGAATTCTGTAGCCCTGTGATGAAAAGGGAATGGAGCATTGTGAGTACAGGGGTCATGGAGCATTGTGATGACAATTGTTCTAGAACATTGTGAAGACAGGGATCATGGAGCATAGTGATGAAAGGGGCCATGGAGCATTGTGATGACAGGCGTCATGGGACAATGTGTTGACAGTTGTCATAGAGCATTGTTAGAAAGTGAACATGGAGCAATTTGATTTCAGGGACCATGAAAAATTGTGAATACATAGGCCATGGAGTATTCAGATGAATGTGGTCAAGGATCATTGTGACTACAAGTGTCCTGGAATATTGTGATGACACGGTTCATGGAGCATTGCGATGACAAGGGCCATGGCGAAATGTGAAGACAGGTGTCATGGGGCATTGTGATGACAGTGGTCATCTAGAATTGTGAAGAAAGATATCATGGAGCACTGGGATGACAGGGGCCATGGAGCATTGTGATGACAGGGGTCATGGGGCATTCTGATGACACGGCCATGGAACATTATGATGACAAGAATTCTGGAACATTGTGATAAATAGGGCATGGACCATTGTGATTAGAGGGGCCAAGGAGCATTCTGATGACAACGGCATGGAACATTGTGATGACCAGGGTCATCGAGCATTGTGATGACAGTGGTCATGAAGCATTGTGATGAATGTGGTCATGGATCATTGTGATGACAAGTGTCGTGGAGCATTGTGATGACAGGGGTCATAGAGCATTGTGATGACACGGTTATGGAATATTGTGATGACCAGAATTCTGTAGCACTGTGATGAAAAGGGAATGGAGCATTGTGAGTACAGGGGTCATGGAGCATTGTGATGACAATTGTTCTAGAACATTGTGAAGACAGGGATCATGGAGCATAGTGATGAAAGGGGCCATGGAGCATTGTGATGACAGGCGTCATGGGACAATGTGTTGACAGTAGTCATGGAGCATTGTTACAAAGGGAACATGGAGCAATTTGATTTCAGGGGCCAGGAAAAATTGTGAATACATAGGCCATGGAGTATTCAGATGAATGTGGTCAAGGATCATTGTGACAAAAAGTTTACTGGAATATTGTGATGACACGGTTCATGGAGCATTGCAATGACAAGGGCCATGGCGAAATGTGAAGACAGGTGTCATGGGGCATTGTGATGACAGTGGTCATCAAGAATTGTGAAGAAAGATATCATGGAGCACTGGGATGACAGGGGCCATGGAGCATTGTGATGACATGGGTCATGGGGCATTGTGATGACAGTGGTCATCTAGAATTGTGAAGAAATATATCATGGAGCACTGGGATGACAGGGGCCAGGGAACATTGTGATGACAGGGGTCATGGGGCATTGTGATGACACGGCCATGGAACATTATGATGACAAGAATTCTGGAGCATTGTGATAAAAAGGGCATGGACCATTGTGATTAGAGGGGCCAAGGAGCATTCTGATGACAACGGCATGGAGCATTGTGATGACCAGGGTCATCGAGCATTGTGATGACAGTGGTCATGAAGCATTGTGATGAATGTGGTCATGGATCATTGTGATGACAAGTGTCGTGGAGCATTGTGATGACAGGGGTCATAGAGCATTGTGAGGACACGGCTATGGAATATTGTGATGACCAGAATTCTGTAGCCCTGTGATGAAAAGGGAATGGAGCATTGTGAGTACAGGGGTCATGGAGCATTGTGATGACAATTGTTCTAGAACATTGTGAAGACAGGGATCATGGAGCATAGTGATGAAAGGGGCCATGGAGCATTGTGATGACAGGCGTCATGGGACAATGTGTTGACAGTTGTCATAGAGCATTGTTAGAAAGTGAACATGGAGCAATTTGATTTCAGGGGCCATGAAAAATTGTGAATACATAGGCCATGGAGTATTCAGATGAATGTGGTCAAGGATCATTGTGACTACAAGTGTCCTGGAATATTGTGATGACACGGTTCATGGAGCATTGCGATGACAAGGGCCATGGCGAAATGTGAAGACAGGTGTCATGGGGCATTGTGATGACAGTGGTCATCTAGAATTGTGAAGAAAGATATCATGGAGCACTGGGATGACAGGGGCCATGGAGCATTGTGATGACATGGGTCATGGGGCATTCTGATGACACGGCCATGGAACATTATGATGACAAGAATTCTGGAACATTGTGATAAAAAGGGCATGGACCATTGTGATTAGAGGGGCCAAGGAGCATTCTGATGACAACGGCATGGAGCATTGTGATGACCAGGGTCATCGAGCATTGTGATGACAGTGGTCATGAAGCATTGTGATGAATGTGGTCATGGATCATTGTGATGACAAGTGTCGTGGAGCATTGTGATGACAGGGGTCATAGAGCATTGTGATGACACGGTTATGGAATATTGTGATGACCAGAATTCTGTAGCACTGTGATGAAAAGGGAATGGAGCATTGTGAGTACAGGGGTCATGGAGCATTGTGATGACAATTGTTCTAGAACATTGTGAAGACAGGGATCATGGAGCATAGTGATGAAAGGGGACATGGAGCATTGTGATGACAGGCGTCATGGGACAATGTGTTGACAGTTGTCATGGAGCATTGTTAGAAAGGGAACATGGAGCAATTTGATTTCAGGGGCCAGGAAAAATTGTGAATACATAGGCCATGGAGTATTCAGATGAATGTGGTCAAGGATCATTGTGACAAAAAGTTTACTGGAATATTGTGATGACACGGTTCATGGAGCATTGCAATGACAAGGTCCATGGCGAAATGTGAAGACAGGTGTCATGGGGCATTGTGATGACAGTGGTCATCTAGAATTGTGAAGAAAGATATCATGGAGCACTGGGATGACAGGGGCCATGGAGCATTGTGATGACATGGGTCATGGGGCATTGTGATGACAGTGGTCATCTACAATTGTGAAGAAAGATATCATGGAGCACTGGGATGACAGGGGCTATGGAGCATTGTGATGACATGGGTCATGGGGCATTGTGATGACACCGCCATGGAACATTATGATGACAAGAATTCTGGAGCATTGTGATAAAAAGGTCATGGACCATTGTGATTAGAGGGGCCAAGGAGCATTCTGATGACAACAGCATGGAGCATTGTGATGACAAGTGTCATCGAGCATTGTGATGAGAGTGGTCATGAGGCATTGTGATGAATGTGGTCATCGATCATTGTGATGACAAGTGTCGTGGAGCATTGTGATGACAGGGGTCATAGAGCATTGTGATGACACGGTTATGGAATATTGTGATGACCAGAATTCTGTAGCACTGAGATGAAAAGGGAATGGAGCATTGTGAGTACAGGGGTCATGGAGCATTGTGATGACAATTGTTCTAGAACATTGTGAAGACAGGGATCATGGAGCATAGTGATGAAAGGGGCCATGGAGCATTGTGATGACAGGTGTCATGGGACAATGTATTGACAATGGTCATGGAGCATTGTTAGAAAGGGAACATGGAGCAATTTGATTTCAGGGGCCATGAAAAATTGTGAATACATAGGCCATGGAGTATTCAGATGAATGTGGTCAAGGAACATTGTGACGACAAGTGTCCTGGAATATTGTGATGACACGGTTCATGGAGCATTGCGATGACAAGAGCCATGGCGAAATGTGAAGACAGGTGTCATGGGGCATTGTGATGACAGTGGTCATCTAGAATTGTGAAGAAAGATATCATGGAGCTTTGGGATGACAGGGGCAATGAAGCATTGTGATGACAGGCGTCTTGGGGCATTGTGATGACACGCCCATGGAACATTATGATGACAAGAATTCTGGAGCATTGTGATAAAAAGGGCATGGACCATTGTGATTAGAGGGGCCAAGGAGCATTCTGATGACAACGACATGTTGCATTGTGATGACCAGTGTCATCGAGCATTGTGATGACAGTGGTCATGAAGCATTGTGATGAATGTGGTCATGGATCATTTGATGACAAGTGTCGTGGAGCATTGTGATGACAGGGGTCATAGAGCATTGTGATGACACGTTTATGGAATATTGTGATGACCAGAATTCTGTAGCACTGCGATGAAAAGGGAATGGAGCATTGTGAGTACAGGGGTCATGGAGCATTGTGATGACAATTGTTCTAGAACATTGTGAAGACAGGGATCATGGAGCATAGTGATGAAAGGGGCCATGGAGCATTGTGATGACAGGCGTCATGGGACAATGTGTTGACAGTGGTCTTGGATCATTGTTAGAAACGGAACATGGAGCAATTTGTTTTCAGGGGCCATGAAAAATTGTGAATACATAGGCCATGGAGTATTCAGATGAATGTAGTCAAGGATCATTGTGATGAAAAGTGTCCTGGAATATTGTGATGACACGGTTCATGGAGCATTGCGATGACAAGGGCCATGGCGAAATGTGAAGACAGGTGTCATGGGACATTGTGATTGCAGTGGTCATCTAGAATTGTGAAGAAAGATATCATGGAGCACTGGGATGACAGGGGCCATGGAGCATTGTGATGACAGGCGTCATGGGGCATTGTGATGACACGGCCATGGAATATTATGATGACAAGAATTCTGGAGCATTGTGATAAATAGGGCATGGACCATTGTGATTAGAAGGGCCAAGGAGCATTCTGATGACAACGGCATGGAGCATTGTGATGACCAGGGTCATCGAGCATTGTGATGACATTGGTCATGAAGCATTGTGATGAATGTGGTCATGGATCATTGTGATGACAAGTGTCGTGGAGCATTGTGATGACAGGGGTCATAGAGCATTGTGATGACACGGTTATGGAATATTGTGATGACCAGAATTCTGTAGCACTGTGATGAAAAGGGAATGGAGCATTGTGATTACAGGGGTCATGGAGCATTGTGATGACAATTGTTCTAGAACATTGCGATGACAGGGATCATGGAGCATAGTGATGAAAGGGGCCATGGAGCATTGTGATGACAGGCGTCATGGGATATTGTGTTGACAGTGGTCTTGGAGCATTGTTAGAAAGGGAACATGGAGCAATTTGATTTCAGGGGCCATGAACAATTGTGAATACATAGGCCATGGAGTATTCAGATGAATGTGGTCAAGGATCATTGTGAAGAAAAGTGTACTGGAATATTGTGATGACACGGTTCATGGAACATTGCGATGACAAGGGCCATGGCGAAATGTGAAGACAGGTGTCATGGGGCATTGTGATGACAGTGGTCATCTAGAATTGTGAAGAAAGATATCATGGAGCACTGGGATGACAGGGGCCATGGAGCATTGTGATGACATGGGTCATGGGGCATTGTGATGACACGGCCATGGAACATTATGATGACAAGAATTCTGGAGCATTGTGATAAATAGGGCATGGACCATTGTGATTAGAAGGGCCAAGAGCATTCTGATGACAACGGCATGGAGCATTGTGATGACAATGTTCATCGAGCATTGTGATGACAATGGTCATGAAGCATTGTGATGAATGTGGTCATGGATCATTGTGATGACAAGAGTCGTGGAGCATTGTGATGACAGGGGTCATAGAGCATTGTGATGACACGGTTATGGAATATTGTGATGACCAGAATTCTGTAGCACTGAGATGAAAAGGGAATGGAGCATTGTGATGACAGGCGTCATGGGACAATGTGTTGACAGTGGTCTTGGATCACTGTTAGAAAGGGAACATGGAGCAATTTGATTTCAGGGGCCATGAAAAATTGTGAATACATAGGCCATGGAGTATTCAGATGAATGTGGTCAAGGATCATTGTGATGAAAATTGTCCTGGAATATTGTGAGGACACGGTTCATGGAGCATTGCGATGACAAGGGCCATGGCGAAATGTGAAGACAGGTGTCATGGGGCATTGTGATGACAGTGGTCATCTAGAATTGTGAAGAAAGATATCATGGAGCACTTGGATGACAGGGGCCATGGAACATTGTGATGACAGGGGTCATGGGGCATTGTGATGACACCGCCATGGAACATTATGTTGACAAGAATTCTGGAGCATTGTGATAAAATGGGCATGGACCATTGTGATTAGAGGGGCCAAGGAGCATTCTGATGACAACGGCATGGAGCATTGTGATGACAGGGGTCATCGAGCATTGTGATGACAGTGGTCATGAAGCATTGTGATGAATGTGGTCATGGATCATTGTGATGACAAGTGTCGTGGAGCATTGTGATGACAGGGGTCATAGAGCATTGTGATGACACGGTTATGGAATATTGTGATGACCAGAATTCTGTAGCACTGTGATGAAAATGGAATGGAGCATTGTGATTACAGGGGTCATGGAGCATTGTGATGACCATTGTTCTAGAACATTGTGACGACAGGGATCATGGAGCATAGTGATGAAAGGGGCCATGGGGCATTGTGATGACAGGCGTCATGGGACATTGTGTTGACAGTGGTCATGGAGAATTGTTAGAAAGGGAACATGGAGCAATTTGATTTCAGGGGCCATGAAAAATTGTGAATACATAGGCCATGGAGTATTCAGATGAATGTGTTCAAGGATCATTGTGACGAAAAGTGTCCTGGAATATTGTGATGACACGGTTCATGGAACATTGCGATGACAAGGGCCATGGCGAAATGTGAAGACAGGTGTCATGGGGCATTGTGATGACAGTGGTCATCTAGAATTGTGAAGAAAGATATCATGGAGCACTGGGATGACAGGGGCCATGGAGCATTGTGATGACAGGGGTCATGAGGCATTGTGATGACACGGCCTTGGAACATTATGATGACAAGTATTCTGGAGCATTGTGATAAAAAGAGCATGGAGCATTGTGATTAGAGGGGCCAAGGAGCATTCTGATGACAACGGCATGGAGCATTGTGATGACCAGGGTCATCGAGCATTGTGATGACAGTGGTCATGAAGCATTGTGATGAATGTGGTCATGGATCATTGTGATGACAAGTGTCGTGGAGCATTGTGATGACAGGGGTCATAGAGCATTGTGATAACACGGTTATGGAATATTGTGATGACCAGAATTCTGTAGCACTGTGATGAAAAGGGAATGGAGCATTGTGATTACAGGGGTCATGGAGCATTGTGATGACAATTGTTCTAGAACATTGTGAAGACAGGGATCATGGAGCATTGTGATGAAAGGGGCCATGGAGCATTGTGATGACAGGCGTCATGGGACAATGTGTTGACAGTGGTCTTGAATCATTGTTAGAAAGGGAACATGAGGCAATTTGATTTCAGGGGATATGAAAAATTGTGAATACATAGGCCATGGAGTATTCAGATGAATGTGGGCAAGGATCATTGTGATGAAAATTGTCCTGGAATATTGTGATGACACGGTTCATGGCGCATTGCGATGACAAGGGCCATGGCGAAATGTGAAGACAGTTGTCATGGGGCATTGTGATGACACGGCCATGGAACATTATGATGACAAGAAATCTGGAGCATTGTGATAAAAAGGGCATGGACCATTGTGATTGGAGGGGCCAAGGAGCATTCTGATGACAACGGCATGGAGCATTGTGATGACAAGGGTCATCGAGCATTGTGATGACAGTGGTCATGAAGCATTGTGATGAATGTGGTCATGGATCATTGTGATGACAAGTGTCGTGGAGCATTGTGATGACAGGGGTCATAGAGCATTGTGATGACACGGTTATTGAATATTGTGATGACCAGAATTCTGTAGCACTGTGATGAAAAGGGAAAGGAGCATTGTGATTACAGGGGTCATGGAGCATCGTGATGACAATTGTTTAGAACATTGTGAAGACAGGGATCATGGAGCATAGTGATGAAAGGGGCCATGGAGCATTGTGATGACAGGCGTCATGGGACAATGTGTTGACAGTGGTCATGGAGCATTGTTAGAAAGGGAACATGGAGCAATTTGATTTCAGGGGATATGAAAAATTGTGAATACATAGGCCATGGAGTATTCAGATGAATGTGGGCAAGGATCATTGTGACGACAAGTGTCCTGGAATATTGTGATGACACGGTTCATGGAGCATTGCGATGACAAGGGCCATGGCGAAATGTGAAGACAGTTGTCATGGGGCTTTGTGATGACAGTGGTCATCTAGAATTGTGAAGAAAGATATCATGGAGCAGTGGGATGACGGGGGCCATGGAGCATTGTGATGACAGGGGTTATGGGACATTGTGATGACACGGACATGGAACATTATGATGACAAGAATTCTGGAGCATTGTGATAAATAGGGCATGGACCATTGTGATTAGAGGGGCCAAGGAGCATTCTGATGACAACGGCATGGAGCATTTTGATGACAAGTTTCATCGAGCATTGTGATGATAGTGGTCATGAAGCATTGTGATGAATGTGGTCATGGATCATTGTGATGACAAGTGTCGTGGAGCATTGTGATGACAGGTCTCATAGAGCATTTTGATGACACGGTTATGGAATATTGTGATGACCAGAATTCTGTAGCACTGTGATGAAAAGGGAAAGGAGCATTGTGATTACAGGGGTCATGGAGCATCGTGATGACAATTGTTCTAGAACATTGCGATGACAGGGATCATGGAGCATAGTGATGAAAGGGGCCATGGAGCATTGTGATGACAGGCGTCATGGGACATTGTGTTGACAGTGGTCTTGGAGCATTGTTAGAAAGGGAACATGGAGCAATTTGATTTCAGGGGATATGAAAAATTGTGAATACATAGGCCATGGAGTATTCAGATGAATGTGGGCAAGGATCATTGTGACGACAAGTGTCCTGGCATATTGTGATGACACGGTTCATGGAGCATTGCAATGACAAGGGCCATGGCGAAATGTGAAGACAGTTGTCATGGGGCTTTGTGATGACAGTGGTCATCTAGAATTGTGAAGAAAGATATCATGGAGCAGTGGGATGACGGGGGCCATGGAGCATTGTGATGACAGGGGTTATGGGGCATTGTGATGACACGGACATGGAACATTATGATGACAAGAATTCTGGAGCATTGTGATAAATAGGGCATGGACCATTGTGATTAGAGGGGCCAAGGAGCATTCTGATGACAACGGCATGGAGCATTGTGATGACCAGGGTCATCGAGCATTGTGATGACAGTGGTCATGAAGCATTGTGATGAATGTGGTGATGGATCATTGTGATGACAAGTGTCGTAGAGCATTGTGATGACAGGGGTCATAGAGCATTGTGATGACACGGTTATGGAATATTGTGATGACCAGAATTCTGTAGCACTGTGATGAAAAGGGAATGGAGCATTGTGATTACAGGGGTCATGGAGCATTGTGATGACAATTGTTCTAAAACATTGTGAAGACAGGGATCATGGAGCATAGTGATGAAAGGGGCCATGGAGCATTGTGATGACAGGCGTCATGGGACAATGTGTTGACAGTGGTCTTGAATCATTGTTAGAAAGGGAACATGGAGCAATTTGATTTCAGGGGCCATGAACAATTGTGAATACATAGGCCATGGAGTATTCAGATGAATGTGGTCAAGGATCATTGTGACAAAAAGCGTCCTGGAATATTGTGATGACACGGTTCATGGAACATTGCGATGACAAGGGCCATGGCGAAATGTGAAGACAGGTGTCATGGGGCATTGTGATGACAGTGGTCATCTAGAATTGTGAAGAAAGATATCATGGAGCACTGGGATGACAGGGGCCATGGAGCATTGTGATGACATGGGTCATGGGGCATTGTGATGACACGGCCATGGAATATTATGATGACAAGAATTCTGGAGCATTGTGATAAATAGGGCATGGACCATTGTGATTAGAAGGGCCAAGGAGCATTCTGATGACAACGGCATGGAGCATTGTGATGACAATATTCATCGAGCATTGTGATGACAGTGGTCATGAAGCATTGTGATGAATGTGGTCATGGATCATTGTGATGACAAGAGTCGTGGAGCATTGTGATGACAGGGGTCATAGAGCATTGTGATGACACGGTTATGGAATATTGTGATGACAAGAATTCTGTAGCACTGAGATGAAAAGGGAATGGAGCATTGTGATGACAGGCCTCATGGGACAATGTGTTGACAGTGGTCTTGGATCACTGTTAGAAAGGGAACATGGAGCAATTTGAATTCAGGGGCCATGAAAAATTGTAAATACATAGGCCATGGAGTATTCAGATGAATGTGGTCAAGGATCATTGTGACAAAAAGTGTCCTGGAATATTGTGATGACACGGTTCATGGAGCATTGCGATGACAAGGGCCATGGCGAAATGTGAAGACAGGTGTCATGGGACATTGTGATGACAGTGGTCATCTAGAATTGTGAAGAAAGATATCATGAAGCACTGGGATGACAGGGGCCATGGAGCATTGTGATGACAGGCGTCATGGGGCATTGTGATGACACGGCCATGGAACATTATGATGACAAGAATTCTGGAACATTGTGATAAAAAGGGCATGGACCATTGTGATTAGAGGGGCCAAGGAGCATTCTGATGACAACGGCATGGAGCATTGTGATGACCAGGGTCATCGAGCATTGTGATGACAGTGGTCATGTAGCATTGTGATGAATGTGGTCATGGATCATTGTGATGACAAGTGTCGTGGAGCATTGTGATGACAGGGGTCATAGAGCATTGTGATGACACGGTTATGGAATATTGTGATGACCAGAATTCTGTAGCACTGTGATGAAAAGGGAATGGAGCATTGTGAGTACAGGGGTCATGGAGCATTGTGATGACAATTGTTCTAGAACATTGTGAAGACAGGGATCATGGAGCATAGTGATGAAAGGGGCCATGGAGCATTGTGATGACAGGCATCATGGGACAATGTGTTGACAGTTCTCATGGAGCATTGTTAGAAAGGGAACATGGAGCAATTTGATTTCAGGGGCCATGAAAAATTGTGAATACATAGGCCATGGAGTATTCAGATGAATGTGGTCAAAGATCATTGTGACGAAAAGTGTCCTGGAATATTGTGATGACACGTTTCATGGAGCATTGCGATGACAAGAGCCATGGAGAAATGTGAAGACAGGTGTCATGGGGCATTGTGATGACAGTGGTCATCTAGAATTGTGAAGAAAGATATCATGGAGCACTGGGATGACAGGGGCCAGGGAACATTGTGATGACAGGGGTCATGGGGCATTTTGATGACACGGCCATGGAACATTATAATGACAAGAATTCTGGAGCATTGTGATATAAAGGGCATGGACCATTGTGATTAGAGGGGCCAAGGAGCATTCTGATGACAACGGCATGGAGCATTGTGATGACCAGGGTCATCGAGCATTGTGATGACAGTGGTCATGAAGCATTGTGATGAATGTGTTCATGGATCATTGTGATGACAAGTGTCGTGGAGCATTGTGATGACAGGGGTCATAGAGCATTGTGAGGACACGGCTATGGAATATTGTGATGACCAGAATTCTGTAGCCCTGTGATGAAAAGGGAATGGAGCATTGTGAGTACAGGGGTCATGGAGCATTGTGATGACAATTGTTCTAGAACATTGTGAAGACAGGGATCATGGAGCATAGTGATGAAAGGGGCCATGGAGCATTGTGATGACAGGCGTCATGGGACAATGTGTTGACAGTTGTCATAGAGCATTGTTAGAAAGTGAACATGGAGCAATTTGATTTCAGGGACCATGAAAAATTGTGAATACATAGGCCATGGAGTATTCAGATGAATGTGGTCAAGGATCATTGTGACTACAAGTGTCCTGGAATATTGTGATGACACGGTTCATGGAGCATTGCGATGACAAGGGCCATGGTGAAATGTGAAGACAGGTGTCATGGGGCATTGTGATGACAGTGGTCATCAAGAATTGTGAAGAAAGATATCATGGAGCACTGGGATGACAGGGGCCATGGAGCATTGTGATGACAGGGGTCATGGGGCATTCTGATGACACGGCCATGGAACATTATGATGACAAGAATTCTGGAACATTGTGATAAATAGGGCATGGACCATTGTGATTAGAGGGGCCAAGGAGCATTCTGATGACAACGGCATGGAACATTGTGATGACCAGGGTCATCGAGCATTGTGATGACAGTGGTCATGAAGCATTGTGATGAATGTGGTCATGGATCATTGTGATGACAAGTGTCGTGGAGCATTGTGATGACAGGGGTCATAGAGCATTGTGATGACACGGTTATGGAATATTGTGATGACCAGAATTCTGTAGCACTGTGATGAAAAGGGAATGGAGCATTGTGAGTACAGGGGTCATGGAGCATTGTGATGACAATTGTTCTAGAACATTGTGAAGACAGGGATCATGGAGCATAGTGATGAAAGGGGACATGGAGCATTGTGATGACAGGCGTCATGGGACAATGTGTTGACAGTGGTCATGGAGCATTTTTACAAAGGGAACATGGAGCAATTTGATTTCAGGGGCCAGGAAAAATTGTGAATACATAGGCCATGGAGTATTCAGATGAATGTGGTCAAGGATCATTGTGACAAAAAGTTTACTGGAATATTGTGATGACACGGTTCATGGAGCATTGCAATGACAAGGGCCATGGCGAAATGTGAAGACAGGTGTCATGGGGCATTGTGATGACAGTGGTCATCTAGAATTGTGAAGAAAGATATCATGGAGCACTGGGATGACAGGGGCCATGGAGCATTGTGATGACATGGGTCATGGGGCATTGTGATGACAGTGGTCATCTAGAATTGTGAAGAAAGATATCATGGAGCACTGGGATGACAGGGGCCATGGAGCATTGTGATGACATGGGTCATGGGGCATTGTGATGACACGGCCATGGAACATTATGATGACAAGAATTCTGGAGCATTGTGATAAATAGGGCATGGACCATTGTGATTAGAAGGGCCAAGAGCATTCTGATGACAACGGCATGGAGCATTGTGATGACAGGCGTCATGGGATATTGTGTTGACAGTGGTCTTGGAGCATTGTTAGAAAGGGAACATGGAGCAATTTGATTTCAGGGGCCATGAACAATTGTGAATACATAGGCCATGGAGTATTCAGATGAATGTGGTCAAGGATCATTGTGAAGAAAAGTGTACTGGAATATTGTGATGACACGGTTCATGGAACATTGCGATGACAAGGGCCATGGCGAAATGTGAAGACAGGTGTCATGGGGCATTGTGATGACAGTGGTCATCTAGAATTGTGAAGAAAGATATCATGGAGCACTGGGATGACAGGGGCCATGGAGCATTGTGATGACATGGGTCATGGGGCATTGTGATGACACGGCCATGGAACATTATGATGACAAGAATTCTGGAGCATTGTGATAAATAGGGCATGGACCATTGTGATTAGAAGGGCCAAGAGCATTCTGATGACAACGGCATGGAGCATTGTGATGACAATGTTCATCGAGCATTGTGATGACAATGGTCATGAAGCATTGTGATGAATGTGGTCATGGATCATTGTGATGACAAGAGTCGTGGAGCATTGTGATGACAGGGGTCATAGAGCATTGTGATGACACGGTTATGGAATATTGTGATGACCAGAATTCTGTAGCACTGAGATGAAAAGGGAATGGAGCATTGTGATGACAGGCGTCATGGGACAATGTGTTGACAGTGGTCTTGGATCACTGTTAGAAAGGGAACATGGAGCAATTTGATTTCAGGGGCCATGAAAAATTGTGAATACATAGGCCATGGAGTATTCAGATGAATGTGGTCAAGGATCATTGTGATGAAAATTGTCCTGGAATATTGTGAGGACACGGTTCATGGAGAATTGCGATGACAAGGGCCATGGCGAAATGTGAAGACAGGTGTCATGGGGCATTGTGATGACAGTGGTCATCTAGAATTGTGAAGAAAGATATCATGGAGCACTTGGATGACAGGGGCCATGGAACATTGTGATGACAGGGGTCATGGGGCATTGTGATGACACCGCCATGGAACATTATGTTGACAAGAATTCTGGAGCATTGTGATAAAATGGGCATGGACCATTGTGATTAGAGGGGCCAAGGAGCATTCTGATGACAACGGCATGGAGCATTGTGATGACAGGGGTCATCGAGCATTGTGATGACAGTGGTCATGAAGCATTGTGATGAATGTGGTCATGGATCATTGTGATGACAAGTGTCGTGGAGCATTGTGATGACAGGGGTCATAGAGCATTGTGATGACACGGTTATGGAATATTGTGATGACCAGAATTCTGTAGCACTGTGATGAAAATGGAATGGAGCATTGTGATTACAGGGGTCATGGAGCATTGTGATGACCATTGTTCTAGAACATTGTGACGACAGGGATCATGGAGCATAGTGATGAAAGGGGCCATGGGGCATTGTGATGACAGGCGTCATGGGACATTGTGTTGACAGTGGTCATGGAGAATTGTTAGAAAGGGAACATGGAGCAATTTGATTTCAGGGGCCATGAAAAATTGTGAATACATAGGCCATGGAGTATTCAGATGAATGTGTTCAAGGATCATTGTGACGAAAAGTGTCCTGGAATATTGTGATGACACGGTTCATGGAACATTGCGATGACAAGGGCCATGGCGAAATGTGAAGACAGGTGTCATGGGGCATTGTGATGACAGTGGTCATCTAGAATTGTGAAGAAAGATATCATGGAGCACTGGGATGACAGGGGCCATGGAGCATTGTGATGACAGGGGTCATGAGGCATTGTGATGACACGGCCTTGGAACATTATGATGACAAGTATTCTGGAGCATTGTGATAAAAAGAGCATGGAGCATTGTGATTAGAGTGGCCAAGGAGCATTCTGATGACAACGGCATGGAGCATTGTGATGACCAGGGTCATCGAGCATTGTGATGACAGTGGTCATGAAGCATTGTGATGAATGTGGTCATGGATCATTGTGATGACAAGTGTCGTGGAGCATTGTGATGACAGGGGTCATAGAGCATTGTGATAACACGGTTATGGAATATTGTGATGACCAGAATTCTGTAGCACTGTGATGAAAAGGGAATGGAACATTGTGATTACAGGGGTCATGGAGCATTGTGATGACAATTGTTCTAGAACATTGTGAAGACAGGGATCATGGAGCATTGTGATGAAAGGGGCCATGGAGCATTGTGATGACAGGCGTCATGGGACAATGTGTTGACAGTGGTCTTGAATCATTGTTAGAAAGGGAACATGGAGCAATTTGATTTCAGGGGATATGAAAAATTGTGAATACATAGGCCATGGAGTATTCAGATGAATGTGGGCAAGGATCATTGTGATGAAAATTGTCCTGGAATATTGTGATGACACGGTTCATGGCGCATTGCGATGACAAGGGCCATGGCGAAATATGAAGACAGTTGTCATGGGGCATTGTGATGACACGGCCATGGAACATTATGATGACAAGAAATCTGGAGCATTGTGATAAAAAGGGCATGGACCATTGTGATTGGAGGGGCCAAGGAGCATTCTGATGACAACGGCATGGAGCATTGTGATGACAAGGGTCATCGAGCATTGTGATGACAGTGGTCATGAAGCATTGTGATGAATGTGGTCATGGATCATTGTGATGACAAGTGTCGTGGAGCATTGTGATGACAGGGGTCATAGAGCATTGTGATGACACGGTTATTGAATATTGTGATGACCAGAATTCTGTAGCACTGTGATGAAAAGGGAAAGGAGCATTGTGATTACAGGGGTCATGGAGCATCGTGATGACAATTGTTTAGAACATTGTGAAGACAGGGATCATGGAGCATAGTGATGAAAGGGGCCATGGAGCATTGTGATGACAGGCGTCATGGGACAATGTGTTGACAGTGGTCATGGAGCATTGTTAGAAAGGGAACATGGAGCAATTTGATTTCAGGGGATATGAAAAATTGTGAATACATAGGCCATGGAGTATTCAGATGAATGTGGTCAAGGATCATTGTGACGAAAAGTGTCCTGGAATATTGTGATGACACGGTTCATGGAGCATTGCGATGACAAGGGCCATGGCGAAATGTGAAGACAGGTGTCATGGGGCATTGTGATGACAGTGGTCATCTAGAATTGTGAAGAAAGATATCATGGAGCACTGGGATGACAGGGGCCATGGAGCATTGTGATGACATGGGTCATGGGGCATTGTGATGACACGGCCATGGAACATTATGATGACAAGAATTCTGGAGCATTGTGATAAATAGGGCATGGACCATTGTGATTAGAAGGGCCAAGAGCATTCTGATGACAACGGCATGGAGCATTGTGATGACAATGTTCATCGAGCATTGTGATGACAATGGTCATGAAGCATTGTGATGAATGTGGTCATGGATCATTGTGATGACAAGAGTCGTGGAGCATTGTGATGACAGGGGTCATAGAGCATTGTGATGACACGGTTATGGAATATTGTGATGACCAGAATTCTGTAGCACTGAGATGAAAAGGGAATGGAGCATTGTGATGACAGGCGTCATGGGACAATGTGTTGACAGTGGTCTTGGATCACTGTTAGAAAGGGAACATGGAGCAATTTGATTTCAGGGGCCATGAAAAATTGTGAATACATAGGCCATGGAGTATTCAGATGAATGTGGTCAAGGATCATTGTGATGAAAATTGTCCTGGAATATTGTGAGGACACGGTTCATGGAGAATTGCGATGACAAGGGCCATGGCGAAATGTGAAGACAGGTGTCATGGGGCATTGTGATGACAGTGGTCATCTAGAATTGTGAAGAAAGATATCATGGAGCACTTGGATGACAGGGGCCATGGAACATTGTGATGACAGGGGTCATGGGGCATTGTGATGACACCGCCATGGAACATTATGTTGACAAGAATTCTGGAGCATTGTGATAAAATGGGCATGGACCATTGTGATTAGAGGGGCCAAGGAGCATTCTGATGACAACGGCATGGAGCATTGTGATGACAGGGGTCATCGAGCATTGTGATGACAGTGGTCATGAAGCATTGTGATGAATGTGGTCATGGATCATTGTGATGACAAGTGTCGTGGAGCATTGTGATGACAGGGGTCATAGAGCATTGTGATGACACGGTTATGGAATATTGTGATGACCAGAATTCTGTAGCACTGTGATGAAAATGGAATGGAGCATTGTGATTACAGGGGTCATGGAGCATTGTGATGACCATTGTTCTAGAACATTGTGACGACAGGGATCATGGAGCATAGTGATGAAAGGGGCCATGGGGCATTGTGATGACAGGCGTCATGGGACATTGTGTTGACAGTGGTCATGGAGAATTGTTAGAAAGGGAACATGGAGCAATTTGATTTCAGGGGCCATGAAAAATTGTGAATACATAGGCCATGGAGTATTCAGATGAATGTGTTCAAGGATCATTGTGACGAAAAGTGTCCTGGAATATTGTGATGACACGGTTCATGGAACATTGCGATGACAAGGGCCATGGCGAAATGTGAAGACAGGTGTCATGGGGCATTGTGATGACAGTGGTCATCTAGAATTGTGAAGAAAGATATCATGGAGCACTGGGATGACAGGGGCCATGGAGCATTGTGATGACAGGGGTCATGAGGCATTGTGATGACACGGCCTTGGAACATTATGATGACAAGTATTCTGGAGCATTGTGATAAAAAGAGCATGGAGCATTGTGATTAGAGTGGCCAAGGAGCATTCTGATGACAACGGCATGGAGCATTGTGATGACCAGGGTCATCGAGCATTGTGATGACAGTGGTCATGAAGCATTGTGATGAATGTGGTCATGGATCATTGTGATGACAAGTGTCGTGGAGCATTGTGATGACAGGGGTCATAGAGCATTGTGATAACACGGTTATGGAATATTGTGATGACCAGAATTCTGTAGCACTGTGATGAAAAGGGAATGGAACATTGTGATTACAGGGGTCATGGAGCATTGTGATGACAATTGTTCTAGAACATTGTGAAGACAGGGATCATGGAGCATTGTGATGAAAGGGGCCATGGAGCATTGTGATGACAGGCGTCATGGGACAATGTGTTGACAGTGGTCTTGAATCATTGTTAGAAAGGGAACATGGAGCAATTTGATTTCAGGGGATATGAAAAATTGTGAATACATAGGCCATGGAGTATTCAGATGAATGTGGGCAAGGATCATTGTGATGAAAATTGTCCTGGAATATTGTGATGACACGGTTCATGGCGCATTGCGATGACAAGGGCCATGGCGAAATATGAAGACAGTTGTCATGGGGCATTGTGATGACACGGCCATGGAACATTATGATGACAAGAAATCTGGAGCATTGTGATAAAAAGGGCATGGACCATTGTGATTGGAGGGGCCAAGGAGCATTCTGATGACAACGGCATGGAGCATTGTGATGACAAGGGTCATCGAGCATTGTGATGACAGTGGTCATGAAGCATTGTGATGAATGTGGTCATGGATCATTGTGATGACAAGTGTCGTGGAGCATTGTGATGACAGGGGTCATAGAGCATTGTGATGACACGGTTATTGAATATTGTGATGACCAGAATTCTGTAGCACTGTGATGAAAAGGGAAAGGAGCATTGTGATTACAGGGGTCATGGAGCATCGTGATGACAATTGTTTAGAACATTGTGAAGACAGGGATCATGGAGCATAGTGATGAAAGGGGCCATGGAGCATTGTGATGACAGGCGTCATGGGACAATGTGTTGACAGTGGTCATGGAGCATTGTTAGAAAGGGAACATGGAGCAATTTGATTTCAGGGGATATGAAAAATTGTGAATACATAGGCCATGGAGTATTCAGATGAATGTGGGCAAGGATCATTGTGACGACAAGTGTCCTGGAATATTGTGATGACACGGTTCATGGAGCATTGCGATGACAAGGGCAATGGCGAAATGTGAAGACAGTTGTCATGGGGCTTTGTGATGACAGTGGTCATCTAGAATTGTGAAGAAAGATATCATGGAGCAGTGGGATGACGGGGGCCATGGAGCATTGTGATGACAGGGGTTATGGGACATTGTGATGACACGGACATGGAACATTATGATGACAAGAATTCTGGAGCATTGTGATAAATAGGGCATGGACCATTGTGATTAGAGGGGCCAAGGAGCATTCTGATGACAACGGCATGGAGCATTTTGATGACAAGTTTCATCGAGCATTGTGATGATAGTGGTCATGAAGCATTGTGATGAATGTGGTCATGGATCATTGTGATGACAAGTGTCGTGGAGCATTGTGATGACAGGTCTCATAGAGCATTTTGATGACACGGTTATGGAATATTGTGATGACCAGAATTCTGTAGCACTGTGATGAAAAGGGAAAGGAGCATTGTGATTACAGGGGTCATGGAGCATCGTGATGACAATTGTTCTAGAACATTGCGATGACAGGGATCATGGAGCATAGTGATGAAAGGGGCCATGGAGCATTGTGATGACAGGCGTCATGGGACATTGTGTTGACAGTGGTCTTGGAGCTTTGTTAGAAAGGGAACATGGAGCAATTTGATTTCAGGGGATATGAAAAATTGTGAATACATAGGCCATGGAGTATTCAGATGAATGTGGGCAAGGATCATTGTGACGACAAGTGTCCTGGCATATTGTGATGACACGGTTCATGGAGCATTGCAATGACAAGGGCCATGGCGAAATGTGAAGACAGTTGTCATGGGGCTTTGTGATGACAGTGGTCATCTAGAATTGTGAAGAAAGATATCATGGAGCAGTGGGATGACGGGGGCCATGGAGCATTGTGATGACAGGGGTTATGGGGCATTGTGATGACACGGACATGGAACATTATGATGACAAGAATTCTGGAGCATTGTGATAAATAGGGCATGGACCATTGTGATTAGAGGGGCCAAGGAGCATTCTGATGACAACGGCATGGAGCATTGTGATGACCAGGGTCATCGAGCATTGTGATGACAGTGGTCATGAAGCATTGTGATGAATGTGGTGATGGATCATTGTGATGACATGTGTCGTAGAGCATTGTGATGACAGGGGTCATAGAGCATTGTGATGACACGGTTATGGAATATTGTGATGACCAGAATTCTGTAGCACTGTGATGAAAAGGGAATGGAGCATTGTGATTACAGGGGTCATGGAGCATTGTGATGACAATTGTTCTAAAACATTGTGAAGACAGGGATCATGGAGCATAGTGATGAAAGGGGCCATGGAGCATTGTGATGACAGGCGTCATGGGACAATGTGTTGACAGTGGTCTTGAATCATTGTTAGAAAGGGAACATGGAGCAATTTGATTTCAGGGGCCATGAACAATTGTGAATACATAGGCCATGGAGTATTCAGATGAATGTGGTCAAGGATCATTGTGACAAAAAGCGTCCTGGAATATTGTGATGACACGGTTCATGGAACATTGCGATGACAAGGGCCATGGCGAAATGTGAAGACAGGTGTCATGGGGCATTGTGATGACAGTGGTCATCTAGAATTGTGAAGAAAGATATCATGGAGCACTGGGATGACAGGGGCCATGGAGCATTGTGATGACATGGGTCATGGGGCATTGTGATGACACGGCCATGGAATATTATGATGACAAGAATTCTGGAGCACTGTGATAAATAGGGCATGGACCATTGTGATTAGAAGGGCCAAGGAGCATTCTGATGACAACGGCATGGAGCATTGTGATGACAATATTCATCGAGCATTGTGATGACAGTGGTCATGAAGCATTGTGATGAATGTGGTCATGGATCATTGTGATGACAAGAGTCGTGGAGCATTGTGATGACAGGGGTCATAGAGCATTGTGATGACACGGTTATGGAATATTGTGATGACAAGAATTCTGTAGCACTGAGATGAAAAGGGAATGGAGCATTGTGATGACAGGCCTCATGGGACAATGTGTTGACAGTGGTCTTGGATCACTGTTAGAAAGGGAACATGGAGCAATTTGAATTCAGGGGCCATGAAAAATTGTAAATACATAGGCCATGGAGTATTCAGATGAATGTGGTCAAGGATCATTGTGACAAAAAGTGTCCTGGAATATTGTGATGACACGGTTCATGGAGCATTGCGATGACAAGGGCCATGGCGAAATGTGAAGACAGGTGTCATGGGACATTGTGATGACAGTGGTCATCTAGAATTGTGAAGAAAGATATCATGAAGCACTGGGATGACAGGGGCCATGGAGCATTGTGATGACAGGCGTCATGGGGCATTGTGATGACACGGCCATGGAACATTATGATGACAAGAATTCTGGAACATTGTGATAAAAAGGGCATGGACCATTGTGATTAGAGGGGCCAAGGAGCATTCTGATGACAACGGCATGGAGCATTGTGATGACCAGGGTCATCGAGCATTGTGATGACAGTGGTCATGTAGCATTGTGATGAATGTGGTCATGGATCATTGTGATGACAAGTGTCGTGGAGCATTGTGATGACAGGGGTCATAGAGCATTGTGATGACACGGTTATGGAATATTGTGATGACCAGAATTCTGTAGCACTGTGATGAAAAGGGAATGGAGCATTGTGAGTACAGGGGTCATGGAGCATTGTGATGACAATTGTTCTAGAACATTGTGAAGACAGGGATCATGGAGCATAGTGATGAAAGGGGCCATGGAGCATTGTGATGACAGGCATCATGGGACAATGTGTTGACAGTTCTCATGGAGCATTGTTAGAAAGGGAACATGGAGCAATTTGATTTCAGGGGCCATGAAAAATTGTGAATACATAGGCCATGGAGTATTCAGATGAATGTGGTCAAAGATCATTGTGACGAAAAGTGTCCTGGAATATTGTGATGACACGTTTCATGGAGCATTGCGATGACAAGAGCCATGGAGAAATGTGAAGACAGGTGTCATGGGGCATTGTGATGACAGTGGTCATCTAGAATTGTGAAGAAAGATATCATGGAGCACTGGGATGACAGGGGCCAGGGAACATTGTGATGACAGGGGTCATGGGGCATTGTGATGACACGGCCATGGAACATTATAATGACAAGAATTCTGGAGCATTGTGATATAAAGGGCATGGACCATTGTGATTAGAGGGGCCAAGGAGCATTCTGATGACAACGGCATGGAGCATTGTGATGACCAGGGTCATCGAGCATTGTGATGACAGTGGTCATGAAGCATTGTGATGAATGTGTTCATGGATCATTGTGATGACAAGTGTCGTGGAGCATTGTGATGACAGGGGTCATAGAGCATTGTGATGACACGGCTATGGAATATTGTGATGACCAGAATTCTGTAGCCCTGTGATGAAAAGGGAATGGAGCATTGTGAGTACAGGGGTCATGGAGCATTGTGATGACAATTGTTCTAGAACATTGTGAAGACAGGGATCATGGAGCATAGTGATGAAAGGGGCCATGGAGCATTGTGATGACAGGCGTCATGGGACAATGTGTTGACAGTTGTCATAGAGCATTGTTAGAAAGTGAACATGGAGCAATTTGATTTCAGGGACCATGAAAAATTGTGAATACATAGGCCATGGAGTATTCAGATGAATGTGGTCAAGGATCATTGTGACTACAAGTGTCCTGGAATATTGTGATGACACGGTTCATGGAGCATTGCGATGACAAGGGCCATGGCGAAATGTGAAGACAGGTGTCATGGGGCATTGTGATGACAGTGGTCATCTAGAATTGTGAAGAAAGATATCATGGAGCACTGGGATGACAGGGGCCATGGAGCATTGTGATGACAGGGGTCATGGGGCATTCTGATGACACGGCCATGGAACATTATGATGACAAGAATTCTGGAACATTGTGATAAATAGGGCATGGACCATTGTGATTAGAGGGGCCAAGGAGCATTCTGATGACAACGGCATGGAACATTGTGATGACCAGGGTCATCGAGCATTGTGATGACAGTGGTCATGAAGCATTGTGATGAATGTGGTCATGGATCATTGTGATGACAAGTGTCGTGGAGAATTGTGATGACAGGGGTCATAGAGCATTGTGATGACACGGTTATGGAATATTGTGATGACCAGAATTCTGTAGCACTGTGATGAAAAGGGAATGGAGCATTGTGAGTACAGGGGTCATGGAGCATTGTGATGACAATTGTTCTAGAACATTGTGAAGACAGGGATCATGGAGCATAGTGATGAAAGGGGACATGGAGCATTGTGATGACAGGCGTCATGGGGCAATGTGTTGACAGTTGTCATGGAGCATTGTTACAAAGGGAACATGGAGCAATTTGATTTCAGGGGCCAGGAAAAATTGTGAATACATAGGCCATGGAGTATTCAGATGAATGTGGTCAAGGATCATTGTGACAAAAAGTTTACTGGAATATTGTGATGACACGGTTCATGGAGCATTGCAATGACAAGGGCCATGGCGAAATGTGAAGACAGGTGTCATGGGGCATTGTGATGACAGTGGTCATCTAGAATTGTGAAGAAAGATATCATGGAGCACTGGGATGACAGGGGCCATGGAGCATTGTGATGACATGGGTCATGGGGCATTGTGATGACAGTGGTCATCTAGAATTGTGAAGAAAGATATCATGGAGCACTGGGATGACAGGGGCCAGGGAACATTGTGATGACAGGGGTCATGGGGCATTGTGATGACACGGCCATGGAACATTATAATGACAAGAATTCTGGAGCATTGTGATATAAAGGGCATGGACCATTGTGATTAGAGGGGCCAAGGAGCATTCTGATGACAACGGCATGGAGCATTGTGATGACCAGGGTCATCGAGCATTGTGATGACAGTGGTCATGAAGCATTGTGATGAATGTGTTCATGGATCATTGTGATGACAAGTGTCGTGGAGCATTGTGATGACAGGGGTCATAGAGCATTGTGAGGACACGGCTATGGAATATTGTGATGACCAGAATTCTGTAGCCCTGTGATGAAAAGGGAATGGAGCATTGTGAGTACAGGGGTCATGGAGCATTGTGATGACAATTGTTCTAGAACATTGTGAAGACAGGGATCATGGAGCATAGTGATGAAAGGGGCCATGGAGCATTGTGATGACAGGCGTCATGGGACAATGTGTTGACAGTTGTCATAGAGCATTGTTAGAAAGTGAACATGGAGCAATTTGATTTCAGGGACCATGAAAAATTGTGAATACATAGGCCATGGAGTATTCAGATGAATGTGGTCAAGGATCATTGTGACTACAAGTGTCCTGGAATATTGTGATGACACGGTTCATGGAGCATTGCGATGACAAGGGCCATGGCGAAATGTGAAGACAGGTGTCATGGGGCATTGTGATGACAGTGGTCATCTAGAATTGTGAAGAAAGATATCATGGAGCACTGGGATGACAGGGGCCATGGAGCATTGTGATGACATGGGTCATGGGGCATTCTGATGACACGGCCATGGAACATTATGATGACAAGAATTCTGGAACATTGTGATAAAAAGGGCATGGACCATTGTGATTAGAGGGGCCAAGGAGCATTCTGATGACAACGGCATGGAGCATTGTGATGACCAGGGTCATCGAGCATTGTGATGACAGTGGTCATGAAGCATTGTGATGAATGTGGTCATGGATCATTGTGATGACAAGTGTCGTGGAGCATTGTGATGACAGGGGTCATAGAGCATTGTGATGACACGGTTATGGAATATTGTGATGACCAGAATTCTGTAGCACTGTGATGAAAAGGGAATGGAGCATTGTGAGTACAGGGGTCATGGAGCATTGTGATGACAATTGTTCTAGAACATTGTGAAGACAGGGATCATGGAGCATAGTGATGAAAGGGGACATGGAGCATTGTGATGACAGGCGTCATGGGACAATGTGTTGACAGTTGTCATGGAGCATTGTTAGAAAGGGAACATGGAGCAATTTGATTTCAGGGGCCAGGAAAAATTGTGAATACATAGGCCATGGAGTATTCAGATGAATGTGGTCAAGGATCATTGTGACAAAAAGTTTACTGGAATATTGTGATGACACGGTTCATGGAGCATTGCAATGACAAGGGCCATGGCGAAATGTGAAGACAGGTGTCATGGGGCATTGTGATGACAGTGGTCATCTAGAATTGTGAAGAAAGATATCATGGAGCACTGGGATGACAGGGGCCATGGAGCATTGTGATGACATGGGTCATGGGGCATTGTGATGACAGTGGTCATCTACAATTGTGAAGAAAGATATCATGGAGCACTGGGATGACAGGGGCTATGGAGCATTGTGATGACATGGGTCATGGGGCATTGTGATGACACCGCCATGGAACATTATGATGACAAGAATTCTGGAGCATTGTGATAAAAAGGTCATGGACCATTGTGATTAGAGGGGCCAAGGAGCATTCTGATGACAACAGCATGGAGCATTGTGATGACAAGTGTCATCGAGCATTGTGATGAGAGTGGTCATGAGGCATTGTGATGAATGTGGTCATCGATCATTGTGATGACAAGTGTCGTGGAGCATTGTGATGACAGGGGTCATAGAGCATTGTGATGACACGGTTATGGAATATTGTGATGACCAGAATTCTGTAGCACTGAGATGAAAAGGGAATGGAGCATTGTGAGTACAGGGGTCATGGAGCATTGTGATGACAATTGTTCTAGAACATTGTGAAGACAGGGATCATGGAGCATAGTGATGAAAGGGGCCATGGAGCATTGTGATGACAGGTGTCATGGGACAATGTATTGACAATGGTCATGGAGCATTGTTAGAAAGGGAACATGGAGCAATTTGATTTCAGGGGCCAGGAAAAATTGTGAATACATAGGCCATGGAGTATTCAGATGAATGTGGTCAAGGAACATTGTGACGACAAGTGTCCTGGAATATTGTGATGACACGGTTCATGGAGCATTGCGATGACAAGAGCCATGGCGAAATGTGAAGACAGGTGTCATGGGGCATTGTGATGACAGTGGTCATCTAGAATTGTGAAGAAAGTTATCATGGAGCTTTGGGATGACAGGGGCAATGAAGCATTGTGATGACAGGCGTCTTGGGGCATTGTGATGACACGCCCATGGAACATTATGATGACAAGAATTCTGGAGCATTGTGATAAAAAGGGCATGGACCATTGTGATTAGAGGGGCCAAGGAGCATTCTGATGACAACGACATGTTGCATTGTGATGACCAGTGTCATCGAGCATTGTGATGACAGTGGTCATGAAGCATTGTGATGAATGTGGTCATGGATCATTTGATGACAAGTGTCGTGGAGCATTGTGATGACAGGGGTCATAGAGCATTGTGATGACACGTTTATGGAATATTGTGATGACCAGAATTCTGTAGCACTGCGATGAAAAGGGAATGGAGCATTGTGAGTACAGGGGTCATGGAGCATTGTGATGACAATTGTTCTAGAACATTGTGAAGACAGGGATCATGGAGCATAGTGATGAAAGGGGCCATGGAGCATTGTGATGACAGGCGTCATGGGACAATGTGTTGACAGTGGTCTTGGATCATTGTTAGAAACGGAACATGGAGCAATTTGATTTCAGGGGCCATGAAAAATTGTGAATACATAGGCCATGGAGTATTCAGATGAATGTGGTCAAGGATCATTGTGATGAAAAGTGTCCTGGAATATTGTGATGACACGGTTCATGGAGCATTGCGATGACAAGGGCCATGGCGAAATGTGAAGACAGGTGTCATGGGACATTGTGATTGCAGTGGTCATCTAGAATTGTGAAGAAAGATATCATGGAGCACTGGGATGACAGGGGCCATGGAGCATTGTGATGACAGGCGTCATGGGGCATTGTGATGACACGGCCATGGAATATTATGATGACAAGAATTCTGGAGCATTGTGATAAATAGGGCATGGACCATTGTGATTAGAAGGGCCAAGGAGCATTCTGATGACAACGGCATGGAGCATTGTGATGACCAGGGTCATCGAGCATTGTGATGACATTGGTCATGAAGCATTGTGATGAATGTGGTCATGGATCATTGTGATGACAAGTGTCGTGGAGCATTGTGATGACAGGGGTCATAGAGCATTGTGATGACACGGTTATGGAATATTGTGATGACCAGAATTCTGTAGCACTGTGATGAAAAGGGAATGGAGCATTGTGATTACAGGGGTCATGGAGCATTGTGATGACAATTGTTCTAGAACATTGCGATGACAGGGATCATGGAGCATAGTGATGAAAGGGGCCATGGAGCATTGTGATGACAGGCGTCATGGGATATTGTGTTGACAGTGGTCTTGGAGCATTGTTAGAAAGGGAACATGGAGCAATTTGATTTCAGGGGCCATGAACAATTGTGAATACATAGGCCATGGAGTATTCAGATGAATGTGGTCAAGGATCATTGTGAAGAAAAGTGTACTGGAATATTGTGATGACACGGTTCATGGAACATTGCGATGACAAGGGCCATGGCGAAATGTGAAGACAGGTGTCATGGGGCATTGTGATGACAGTGGTCATCTAGAATTGTGAAGAAAGATATCATGGAGCACTGGGATGACAGGGGCCATGGAGCATTGTGATGACATGGGTCATGGGGCATTGTGATGACACGGCCATGGAACATTATGATGACAAGAATTCTGGAGCATTGTGATAAATAGGGCATGGACCATTGTGATTAGAAGGGCCAAGAGCATTCTGATGACAACGGCATGGAGCATTGTGATGACAATGTTCATCGAGCATTGTGATGACAATGGTCATGAAGCATTGTGATGAATGTGGTCATGGATCATTGTGATGACAAGAGTCGTGGAGCATTGTGATGACAGGGGTCATAGAGCATTGTGATGACACGGTTATGGAATATTGTGATGACCAGAATTCTGTAGCACTGAGATGAAAAGGGAATGGAGCATTGTGATGACAGGCGTCATGGGACAATGTGTTGACAGTGGTCTTGGATCACTGTTAGAAAGGGAACATGGAGCAATTTGATTTCAGGGGCCATGAAAAATTGTGAATACATAGGCCATGGAGTATTCAGATGAATGTGGTCAAGGATCATTGTGATGAAAATTGTCCTGGAATATTGTGAGGACACGGTTCATGGAGCATTGCGATGACAAGGGCCATGGCGAAATGTGAAGACAGGTGTCATGGGGCATTGTGATGACAGTGGTCATCTAGAATTGTGAAGAAAGATATCATGGAGCACTTGGATGACAGGGGCCATGGAACATTGTGATGACAGGGGTCATGGGGCATTGTGATGACACCGCCATGGAACATTATGTTGACAAGAATTCTGGAGCATTGTGATAAAATGGGCATGGACCATTGTGATTAGAGGGGCCAAGGAGCATTCTGATGACAACGGCATGGAGCATTGTGATGACAGGGGTCATCGAGCATTGTGATGACAGTGGTCATGAAGCATTGTGATGAATGTGGTCATGGATCATTGTGATGACAAGTGTCGTGGAGCATTGTGATGACAGGGGTCATAGAGCATTGTGATGACACGGTTATGGAATATTGTGATGACCAGAATTCTGTAGCACTGTGATGAAAATGGAATGGAGCATTGTGATTACAGGGGTCATGGAGCATTGTGATGACCATTGTTCTAGAACATTGTGACGACAGGGATCATGGAGCATAGTGATGAAAGGGGCCATGGGGCATTGTGATGACAGGCGTCATGGGACATTGTGTTGACAGTGGTCATGGAGAATTGTTAGAAAGGGAACATGGAGCAATTTGATTTCAGGGGCCATGAAAAATTGTGAATACATAGGCCATGGAGTATTCAGATGAATGTGTTCAAGGATCATTGTGACGAAAAGTGTCCTGGAATATTGTGATGACACGGTTCATGGAACATTGCGATGACAAGGGCCATGGCGAAATGTGAAGACAGGTGTCATGGGGCATTGTGATGACAGTGGTCATCTAGAATTGTGAAGAAAGATATCATGGAGCACTGGGATGACAGGGGCCATGGAGCATTGTGATGACAGGGGTCATGAGGCATTGTGATGACACGGCCTTGGAACATTATGATGACAAGTATTCTGGAGCATTGTGATAAAAAGAGCATGGAGCATTGTGATTAGAGGGGCCAAGGAGCATTCTGATGACAACGGCATGGAGCATTGTGATGACCAGGGTCATCGAGCATTGTGATGACAGTGGTCATGAAGCATTGTGATGAATGTGGTCATGGATCATTGTGATGACAAGTGTCGTGGAGCATTGTGATGACAGGGGTCATAGAGCATTGTGATAACACGGTTATGGAATATTGTGATGACCAGAATTCTGTAGCACTGTGATGAAAAGGGAATGGAGCATTGTGATTACAGGGGTCATGGAGCATTGTGATGACAATTGTTCTAGAACATTGTGAAGACAGGGATCATGGAGCATTGTGATGAAAGGGGCCATGGAGCATTGTGATGACAGGCGTCATGGGACAATGTGTTGACAGTGGTCTTGAATCATTGTTAGAAAGGGAACATGAGGCAATTTGATTTCAGGGGATATGAAAAATTGTGAATACATAGGCCATGGAGTATTCAGATGAATGTGGGCAAGGATCATTGTGATGAAAATTGTCCTGGAATATTGTGATGACACGGTTCATGGCGCATTGTGATGACAAGGGCCATGGCGAAATGTGAAG
This sequence comes from Eschrichtius robustus, assembly GCF_028021215.1. Lineage (NCBI taxonomy): Eukaryota > Metazoa > Chordata > Mammalia > Artiodactyla > Eschrichtiidae > Eschrichtius > Eschrichtius robustus. Next base: position 18,848,392 of record NC_090830.1, on the reverse strand, counting down.
ACAGTTGTCATGGGGCATTGTGATGACACGGCCATGGAACATTATGATGACAAGAAATCTGGAGCATTGTGATAAAAAGGGCATGGACCATTGTGATTGGAGGGGCCAAGGAGCATTCTGATGACAACGGCATGGAGCATTGTGATGACAAGGGTCATCGAGCATTGTGATGACAGTGGTCATGAAGCATTGTGATGAATGTGGTCATGGATCATTGTGATGACAAGTGTCGTGGAGCATTGTGATGACAGGGGTCATAGAGCATTGTGATGACACGGTTATTGAATATTGTGATGACCAGAATTCTGTAGCACTGTGATGAAAAGGGAAAGGAGCATTGTGATTACAGGGGTCATGGAGCATCGTGATGACAATTGTTTAGAACATTGTGAAGACAGGGATCATGGAGCATAGTGATGAAAGGGGCCATGGAGCATTGTGATGACAGGCGTCATGGGACAATGTGTTGACAGTGGTCATGGAGCATTGTTAGAAAGGGAACATGGAGCAATTTGATTTCAGGGGATATGAAAAATTGTGAATACATAGGCCATGGAGTATTCAGATGAATGTGGGCAAGGATCATTGTGACGACAAGTGTCCTGGAATATTGTGATGACACGGTTCATGGAGCATTGCGATGACAAGGGCCATGGCGAAATGTGAAGACAGTTGTCATGGGGCTTTGTGATGACAGTGGTCATCTAGAATTGTGAAGAAAGATATCATGGAGCAGTGGGATGACGGGGGCCATGGAGCATTGTGATGACAGGGGTTATGGGACATTGTGATGACACGGACATGGAACATTATGATGACAAGAATTCTGGAGCATTGTGATAAATAGGGCATGGACCATTGTGATTAGAGGGGCCAAGGAGCATTCTGATGACAACGGCATGGAGCATTTTGATGACAAGTTTCATCGAGCATTGTGATGATAGTGGTCATGAAGCATTGTGATGAATGTGGTCATGGATCATTGTGATGACAAGTGTCGTGGAGCATTGTGATGACAGGTCTCATAGAGCATTTTGATGACACGGTTATGGAATATTGTGATGACCAGAATTCTGTAGCACTGTGATGAAAAGGGAAAGGAGCATTGTGATTACAGGGGTCATGGAGCATCGTGATGACAATTGTTCTAGAACATTGCGATGACAGGGATCATGGAGCATAGTGATGAAAGGGGCCATGGAGCATTGTGATGACAGGCGTCATGGGACATTGTGTTGACAGTGGTCTTGGAGCATTGTTAGAAAGGGAACATGGAGCAATTTGATTTCAGGGGATATGAAAAATTGTGAATACATAGGCCATGGAGTATTCAGATGAATGTGGGCAAGGATCATTGTGACGACAAGTGTCCTGGCATATTGTGATGACACGGTTCATGGAGCATTGCAATGACAAGGGCCATGGCGAAATGTGAAGACAGTTGTCATGGGGCTTTGTGATGACAGTGGTCATCTAGAATTGTGAAGAAAGATATCATGGAGCAGTGGGATGACGGGGGCCATGGAGCATTGTGATGACAGGGGTTATGGGGCATTGTGATGACACGGACATGGAACATTATGATGACAAGAATTCTGGAGCATTGTGATAAATAGGGCATGGACCATTGTGATTAGAGGGGCCAAGGAGCATTCTGATGACAACGGCATGGAGCATTGTGATGACCAGGGTCATCGAGCATTGTGATGACAGTGGTCATGAAGCATTGTGATGAATGTGGTGATGGATCATTGTGATGACAAGTGTCGTAGAGCATTGTGATGACAGGGGTCATAGAGCATTGTGATGACACGGTTATGGAATATTGTGATGACCAGAATTCTGTAGCACTGTGATGAAAAGGGAATGGAGCATTGTGATTACAGGGGTCATGGAGCATTGTGATGACAATTGTTCTAAAACATTGTGAAGACAGGGATCATGGAGCATAGTGATGAAAGGGTCCATGGAGCATTGTGATGACAGGCGTCATGGGACAATGTGTTGACAGTGGTCTTGAATCATTGTTAGAAAGGGAACATGGAGCAATTTGATTTCAGGGGCCATGAACAATTGTGAATACATAGGCCATGGAGTATTCAGATGAATGTGGTCAAGGATCATTGTGACAAAAAGCGTCCTGGAATATTGTGATGACACGGTTCATGGAACATTGCGATGACAAGGGCCATGGCGAAATGTGAAGACAGGTGTCATGGGGCATTGTGATGACAGTGGTCATCTAGAATTGTGAAGAAAGATATCATGGAGCACTGGGATGACAGGGGCCATGGAGCATTGTGATGACATGGGTCATGGGGCATTGTGATGACACGGCCATGGAATATTATGATGACAAGAATTCTGGAGCATTGTGATAAATAGGGCATGGACCATTGTGATTAGAAGGGCCAAGGAGTATTCTGATGACAACGGCATGGAGCATTGTGATGACAATATTCATCGAGCATTGTGATGACAGTGGTCATGAAGCATTGTGATGAATGTGGTCATGGATCATTGTGATGACAAGAGTCGTGGAGCATTGTGATGACAGGGGTCATAGAGCATTGTGATGACACGGTTATGGAATATTGTGATGACAAGAATTCTGTAGCACTGAGATGAAAAGGGAATGGAGCATTGTGATGACAGGCCTCATGGGACAATGTGTTGACAGTGGTCTTGGATCACTGTTAGAAAGGGAACATGGAGCAATTTGAATTCAGGGGCCATGAAAAATTGTAAATACATAGGCCATGGAGTATTCAGATGAATGTGGTCAAGGATCATTGTGACGAAAAGTGTCCTGGAATATTGTGATGACACGGTTCATGGAGCATTGCGATGACAAGGGCCATGGCGAAATGTGAAGACAGGTGTCATGGGACATTGTGATGACAGTGGTCATCTAGAATTGTGAAGAAAGATATCATGAAGCACTGGGATGACAGGGGCCATGGAGCATTGTGATGACAGGCGTCATGGGGCATTGTGATGACACGGCCATGGAACATTATGATGACAAGAATTCTGGAACATTGTGATAAAAAGGGCATGGACCATTGTGATTAGAGGGGCCAAGGAGCATTCTGATGACAACGGCATGGAGCATTGTGATGACCAGGGTCATCGAGCATTGTGATGACAGTGGTCATGTAGCATTGTGATGAATGTGGTCATGGATCATTGTGATGACAAGTGTCGTGGAGCATTGTGATGACAGGGGTCATAGAGCATTGTGATGACACGGTTATGGAATATTGTGATGACCAGAATTCTGTAGCACTGTGATGAAAAGGGAATGGAGCATTGTGAGTACAGGGGTCATGGAGCATTGTGATGACAATTGTTCTAGAACATTGTGAAGACAGGGATCATGGAGCATAGTGATGAAAGGGGCCATGGAGCATTGTGATGACAGGCATCATGGGACAATGTGTTGACAGTTCTCATGGAGCATTGTTAGAAAGGGAACATGGAGCAATTTGATTTCAGGGGCCATGAAAAATTGTGAATACATAGGCCATGGAGTATTCAGATGAATGTGGTCAAAGATCATTGTGACGAAAAGTGTCCTGGAATATTGTGATGACACGTTTCATGGAGCATTGCGATGACAAGAGCCATGGAGAAATGTGAAGACAGGTGTCATGGGGCATTGTGATGACAGTGGTCATCTAGAATTGTGAAGAAAGATATCATGGAGCACTGGGATGACAGGGGCCAGGGAACATTGTGATGACAGGGGTCATGGGGCATTGTGATGACACGGCCATGGAACATTATAATGACAAGAATTCTGGAGCATTGTGATATAAAGGGCATGGACCATTGTGATTAGAGGGGCCAAGGAGCATTCTGATGACAACGGCATGGAGCATTGTGATGACCAGGGTCATCGAGCATTGTGATGACAGTGGTCATGAAGCATTGTGATGAATGTGTTCATGGATCATTGTGATGACAAGTGTCGTGGAGCATTGTGATGACAGGGGTCATAGAGCATTGTGAGGACACGGCTATGGAATATTGTGATGACCAGAATTCTGTAGCCCTGTGATGAAAAGGGAATGGAGCATTGTGAGTACAGGGGTCATGGAGCATTGTGATGACAATTGTTCTAGAACATTGTGAAGACAGGGATCATGGAGCATAGTGATGAAAGGGGCCATGGAGCATTGTGATGACAGGCGTCATGGGACAATGTGTTGACAGTTGTCATAGAGCATTGTTAGAAAGTGAACATGGAGCAATTTGATTTCAGGGACCATGAAAAATTGTGAATACATAGGCCATGGAGTATTCAGATGAATGTGGTCAAGGATCATTGTGACTACAAGTGTCCTGGAATATTGTGATGACACGGTTCATGGAGCATTGCGATGACAAGGGCCATGGCGAAATGTGAAGACAGGTGTCATGGGGCATTGTGATGACAGTGGTCATCAAGAATTGTGAAGAAAGATATCATGGAGCACTGGGATGACAGGGGCCATGGAGCATTGTGATGACAGGGGTCATGGGGCATTCTGATGACACGGCCATGGAACATTATGATGACAAGAATTCTGGAACATTGTGATAAATAGGGCATGGACCATTGTGATTAGAGGGGCCAAGGAGCATTCTGATGACAACGGCATGGAACATTGTGATGACCAGGGTCATCGAGCATTGTGATGACAGTGGTCATGAAGCATTGTGATGAATGTGGTCATGGATCATTGTGATGACAAGTGTCGTGGAGCATTGTGATGACAGGGGTCATAGAGCATTGTGATGACACGGTTATGGAATATTGTGATGACCAGAATTCTGTAGCACTGTGATGAAAAGGGAATGGAGCATTGTGAGTACAGGGGTCATGGAGCATTGTGATGACAATTGTTCTAGAACATTGTGAAGACAGGGATCATGGAGCATAGTGATGAAAGGGGACATGGAGCATTGTGATGACAGGCGTCATGGGACAATGTGTTGACAGTGGTCATGGAGCATTGTTACAAAGGGAACATGGAGCAATTTGATTTCAGGGGCCAGGAAAAATTGTGAATACATAGGCCATGGAGTATTCAGATGAATGTGGTCAAGGATCATTGTGACAAAAAGTTTACTGGAATATTGTGATGACACGGTTCATGGAGCATTGCAATGACAAGGGCCATGGCGAAATGTGAAGACAGGTGTCATGGGGCATTGTGATGACAGTGGTCATCTAGAATTGTGAAGAAAGATATCATGGAGCACTGGGATGACAGGGGCCATGGAGCATTGTGATGACATGGGTCATGGGGCATTGTGATGACAGTGGTCATCTAGAATTGTGAAGAAAGATATCATGGAGCACTGGGATGACAGGGGCCATGGAGCATTGTGATGACATGGGTCATGGGGCATTGTGATGACACGGCCATGGAACATTATGATGACAAGAATTCTGGAGCATTGTGATAAATAGGGCATGGACCATTGTGATTAGAAGGGCCAAGAGCATTCTGATGACAACGGCATGGAGCATTGTGATGACAGGCGTCATGGGATATTGTGTTGACAGTGGTCTTGGAGCATTGTTAGAAAGGGAACATGGAGCAATTTGATTTCAGGGGCCATGAACAATTGTGAATACATAGGCCATGGAGTATTCAGATGAATGTGGTCAAGGATCATTGTGAAGAAAAGTGTACTGGAATATTGTGATGACACGGTTCATGGAACATTGCGATGACAAGGGCCATGGCGAAATGTGAAGACAGGTGTCATGGGGCATTGTGATGACAGTGGTCATCTAGAATTGTGAAGAAAGATATCATGGAGCACTGGGATGACAGGGGCCATGGAGCATTGTGATGACATGGGTCATGGGGCATTGTGATGACACGGCCATGGAACATTATGATGACAAGAATTCTGGAGCATTGTGATAAATAGGGCATGGACCATTGTGATTAGAAGGGCCAAGAGCATTCTGATGACAACGGCATGGAGCATTGTGATGACAATGTTCATCGAGCATTGTGATGACAATGGTCATGAAGCATTGTGATGAATGTGGTCATGGATCATTGTGATGACAAGAGTCGTGGAGCATTGTGATGACAGGGGTCATAGAGCATTGTGATGACACGGTTATGGAATATTGTGATGACCAGAATTCTGTAGCACTGAGATGAAAAGGGAATGGAGCATTGTGATGACAGGCGTCATGGGACAATGTGTTGACAGTGGTCTTGGATCACTGTTAGAAAGGGAACATGGAGCAATTTGATTTCAGGGGCCATGAAAAATTGTGAATACATAGGCCATGGAGTATTCAGATGAATGTGGTCAAGGATCATTGTGATGAAAATTGTCCTGGAATATTGTGAGGACACGGTTCATGGAGCATTGCGATGACAAGGGCCATGGCGAAATGTGAAGACAGGTGTCATGGGGCATTGTGATGACAGTGGTCATCTAGAATTGTGAAGAAAGATATCATGGAGCACTTGGATGACAGGGGCCATGGAACATTGTGATGACAGGGGTCATGGGGCATTGTGATGACACCGCCATGGAACATTATGTTGACAAGAATTCTGGAGCATTGTGATAAAATGGGCATGGACCATTGTGATTAGAGGGGCCAAGGAGCATTCTGATGACAACGGCATGGAGCATTGTGATGACAGGGGTCATCGAGCATTGTGATGACAGTGGTCATGAAGCATTGTGATGAATGTGGTCATGGATCATTGTGATGACAAGTGTCGTGGAGCATTGTGATGACAGGGGTCATAGAGCATTGTGATGACACGGTTATGGAATATTGTGATGACCAGAATTCTGTAGCACTGTGATGAAAATGGAATGGAGCATTGTGATTACAGGGGTCATGGAGCATTGTGATGACCATTGTTCTAGAACATTGTGACGACAGGGATCATGGAGCATAGTGATGAAAGGGGCCATGGGGCATTGTGATGACAGGCGTCATGGGACATTGTGTTGACAGTGGTCATGGAGAATTGTTAGAAAGGGAACATGGAGCAATTTGATTTCAGGGGCCATGAAAAATTGTGAATACATAGGCCATGGAGTATTCAGATGAATGTGTTCAAGGATCATTGTGACGAAAAGTGTCCTGGAATATTGTGATGACACGGTTCATGGAACATTGCGATGACAAGGGCCATGGCGAAATGTGAAGACAGGTGTCATGGGGCATTGTGATGACAGTGGTCATCTAGAATTGTGAAGAAAGATATCATGGAGCACTGGGATGACAGGGGCCATGGAGCATTGTGATGACAGGGGTCATGAGGCATTGTGATGACACGGCCTTGGAACATTATGATGACAAGTATTCTGGAGCATTGTGATAAAAAGAGCATGGAGCATTGTGATTAGAGTGGCCAAGGAGCATTCTGATGACAACGGCATGGAGCATTGTGATGACCAGGGTCATCGAGCATTGTGATGACAGTGGTCATGAAGCATTGTGATGAATGTGGTCATGGATCATTGTGATGACAAGTGTCGTGGAGCATTGTGATGACAGGGGTCATAGAGCATTGTGATAACACGGTTATGGAATATTGTGATGACCAGAATTCTGTAGCACTGTGATGAAAAGGGAATGGAGCATTGTGATTACAGGGGTCATGGAGCATTGTGATGACAATTGTTCTAGAACATTGTGAAGACAGGGATCATGGAGCATTGTGATGAAAGGGGCCATGGAGCATTGTGATGACAGGCGTCATGGGACAATGTGTTGACAGTGGTCTTGAATCATTGTTAGAAAGGGAACATGGAGCAATTTGATTTCAGGGGATATGAAAAATTGTGAATACATAGGCCATGGAGTATTCAGATGAATGTGGGCAAGGATCATTGTGATGAAAATTGTCCTGGAATATTGTGATGACACGGTTCATGGCGCATTGCGATGACAAGGGCCATGGCGAAATATGAAGACAGTTGTCATGGGGCATTGTGATGACACGGCCATGGAACATTATGATGACAAGAAATCTGGAGCATTGTGATAAAAAGGGCATGGACCATTGTGATTGGAGGGGCCAAGGAGCATTCTGATGACAACGGCATGGAGCATTGTGATGACAAGGGTCATCGAGCATTGTGATGACAGTGGTCATGAAGCATTGTGATGAATGTGGTCATGGATCATTGTGATGACAAGTGTCGTGGAGCATTGTGATGACAGGGGTCATAGAGCATTGTGATGACACGGTTATTGAATATTGTGATGACCAGAATTCTGTAGCACTGTGATGAAAAGGGAAAGGAGCATTGTGATTACAGGGGTCATGGAGCATCGTGATGACAATTGTTTAGAACATTGTGAAGACAGGGATCATGGAGCATAGTGATGAAAGGGGCCATGGAGCATTGTGATGACAGGCGTCATGGGACAATGTGTTGACAGTGGTCATGGAGCATTGTTAGAAAGGGAACATGGAGCAATTTGATTTCAGGGGATATGAAAAATTGTGAATACATAGGCCATGGAGTATTCAGATGAATGTGGGCAAGGATCATTGTGACGACAAGTGTCCTGGAATATTGTGATGACACGGTTCATGGAGCATTGCGATGACAAGGGCAATGGCGAAATGTGAAGACAGTTGTCATGGGGCTTTGTGATGACAGTGGTCATCTAGAATTGTGAAGAAAGATATCATGGAGCAGTGGGATGACGGGGGCCATGGAGCATTGTGATGACAGGGGTTATGGGACATTGTGATGACACGGACATGGAACATTATGATGACAAGAATTCTGGAGCATTGTGATAAATAGGGCATGGACCATTGTGATTAGAGGGGCCAAGGAGCATTCTGATGACAACGGCATGGAGCATTTTGATGACAAGTTTCATCGAGCATTGTGATGATAGTGGTCATGAAGCATTGTGATGAATGTGGTCATGGATCATTGTGATGACAAGTGTCGTGGAGCATTGTGATGACAGGTCTCATAGAGCATTTTGATGACACGGTTATGGAATATTTGATGACCAGAATTCTGTAGCACTGTGATGAAAAGGGAAAGGAGCATTGTGATTACAGGGGTCATGGAGCATCGTGATGACAATTGTTCTAGAACATTGCGATGACAGGGATCATGGAGCATAGTGATGAAAGGGGCCATGGAGCATTGTGATGACAGGCGTCATGGGACATTGTGTTGACAGTGGTCTTGGAGCATTGTTAGAAAGGGAACATGGAGCAATTTGATTTCAGGGGATATGAAAAATTGTGAATACATAGGCCATGGAGTATTCAGATGAATGTGGGCAAGGATCATTGTGACGACAAGTGTCCTGGCATATTGTGATGACACGGTTCATGGAGCATTGCAATGACAAGGGCCATGGCGAAATGTGAAGACAGTTGTCATGGGGCTTTGTGATGACAGTGGTCATCTAGAATTGTGAAGAAAGATATCATGGAGCAGTGGGATGACGGGGGCCATGGAGCATTGTGATGACAGGGGTTATGGGGCATTGTGATGACACGGACATGGAACATTATGATGACAAGAATTCTGGAGCATTGTGATAAATAGGGCATGGACCATTGTGATTAGAGGGGCCAAGGAGCATTCTGATGACAACGGCATGGAGCATTGTGATGACCAGGGTCATCGAGCATTGTGATGACAGTGGTCATGAAGCATTGTGATGAATGTGGTGATGGATCATTGTGATGACATGTGTCGTAGAGCATTGTGATGACAGGGGTCATAGAGCATTGTGATGACACGGTTATGGAATATTGTGATGACCAGAATTCTGTAGCACTGTGATGAAAAGGGAATGGAGCATTGTGATTACAGGGGTCATGGAGCATTGTGATGACAATTGTTCTAAAACATTGTGAAGACAGGGATCATGGAGCATAGTGATGAAAGGGGCCATGGAGCATTGTGATGACAGGCGTCATGGGACAATGTGTTGACAGTGGTCTTGAATCATTGTTAGAAAGGGAACATGGAGCAATTTGATTTCAGGGGCCATGAACAATTGTGAATACATAGGCCATGGAGTATTCAGATGAATGTGGTCAAGGATCATTGTGACAAAAAGCGTCCTGGAATATTGTGATGACACGGTTCATGGAACATTGCGATGACAAGGGCCATGGCGAAATGTGAAGACAGGTGTCATGGGGCATTGTGATGACAGTGGTCATCTAGAATTGTGAAGAAAGATATCATGGAGCACTGGGATGACAGGGGCCATGGAGCATTGTGATGACATGGGTCATGGGGCATTGTGATGACACGGCCATGGAATATTATGATGACAAGAATTCTGGAGCACTGTGATAAATAGGGCATGGACCATTGTGATTAGAAGGGCCAAGGAGCATTCTGATGACAACGGCATGGAGCATTGTGATGACAATATTCATCGAGCATTGTGATGACAGTGGTCATGAAGCATTGTGATGAATGTGGTCATGGATCATTGTGATGACAGGAGTCGTGGAGCATTGTGATGACAGGGGTCATAGAGCATTGTGATGACACGGTTATGGAATATTGTGATGACAAGAATTCTGTAGCACTGAGATGAAAAGGGAATGGAGCATTGTGATGACAGGCCTCATGGGACAATGTGTTGACAGTGGTCTTGGATCACTGTTAGAAAGGGAACATGGAGCAATTTGAATTCAGGGGCCATGAAAAATTGTAAATACATAGGCCATGGAGTATTCAGATGAATGTGGTCAAGGATCATTGTGACAAAAAGTGTCCTGGAATATTGTGATGACACGGTTCATGGAGCATTGCGATGACAAGGGCCATGGCGAAATGTGAAGACAGGTGTCATGGGACATTGTGATGACAGTGGTCATCTAGAATTGTGAAGAAAGATATCATGAAGCACTGGGATGACAGGGGCCATGGAGCATTGTGATGACAGGCGTCATGGGGCATTGTGATGACACGGCCATGGAACATTATGATGACAAGAATTCTGGAACATTGTGATAAAAAGGGCATGGACCATTGTGATTAGAGGGGCCAAGGAGCATTCTGATGACAACGGCATGGAGCATTGTGATGACCAGGGTCATCGAGCATTGTGATGACAGTGGTCATGTAGCATTGTGATGAATGTGGTCATGGATCATTGTGATGACAAGTGTCGTGGAGCATTGTGATGACAGGGGTCATAGAGCATTGTGATGACACGGTTATGGAATATTGTGATGACCAGAATTCTGTAGCACTGTGATGAAAAGGGAATGGAGCATTGTGAGTACAGGGGTCATGGAGCATTGTGATGACAATTGTTCTAGAACATTGTGAAGACAGGGATCATGGAGCATAGTGATGAAAGGGGCCATGGAGCATTGTGATGACAGGCATCATGGGACAATGTGTTGACAGTTCTCATGGAGCATTGTTAGAAAGGGAACATGGAGCAATTTGATTTCAGGGGCCATGAAAAATTGTGAATACATAGGCCATGGAGTATTCAGATGAATGTGGTCAAAGATCATTGTGACGAAAAGTGTCCTGGAATATTGTGATGACACGTTTCATGGAGCATTGCGATGACAAGAGCCATGGAGAAATGTGAAGACAGGTGTCATGGGGCATTGTGATGACAGTGGTCATCTAGAATTGTGAAGAAAGATATCATGGAGCACTGGGATGACAGGGGCCAGGGAACATTGTGATGACAGGGGTCATGGGGCATTGTGATGACACGGCCATGGAACATTATAATGACAAGAATTCTGGAGCATTGTGATATAAAGGGCATGGACCATTGTGATTAGAGGGGCCAAGGAGCATTCTGATGACAACGGCATGGAGCATTGTGATGACCAGGGTCATCGAGCATTGTGATGACAGTGGTCATGAAGCATTGTGATGAATGTGTTCATGGATCATTGTGATGACAAGTGTCGTGGAGCATTGTGATGACAGGGGTCATAGAGCATTGTGATGACACGGCTATGGAATATTGTGATGACCAGAATTCTGTAGCCCTGTGATGAAAAGGGAATGGAGCATTGTGAGTACAGGGGTCATGGAGCATTGTGATGACAATTGTTCTAGAACATTGTGAAGACAGGGATCATGGAGCATAGTGATGAAAGGGGCCATGGAGCATTGTGATGACAGGCGTCATGGGACAATGTGTTGACAGTTGTCATAGAGCATTGTTAGAAAGTGAACATGGAGCAATTTGATTTCAGGGACCATGAAAAATTGTGAATACATAGGCCATGGAGTATTCAGATGAATGTGGTCAAGGATCATTGTGACTACAAGTGTCCTGGAATATTGTGATGACACGGTTCATGGAGCATTGCGATGACAAGGGCCATGGCGAAATGTGAAGACAGGTGTCATGGGGCATTGTGATGACAGTGGTCATCTAGAATTGTGAAGAAAGATATCATGGAGCACTGGGATGACAGGGGCCATGGAGCATTGTGATGACAGGGGTCATGGGGCATTCTGATGACACGGCCATGGAACATTATGATGACAAGAATTCTGGAACATTGTGATAAATAGGGCATGGACCATTGTGATTAGAGGGGCCAAGGAGCATTCTGATGACAACGGCATGGAACATTGTGATGACCAGGGTCATCGAGCATTGTGATGACAGTGGTCATGAAGCATTGTGATGAATGTGGTCATGGATCATTGTGATGACAAGTGTCGTGGAGCATTGTGATGACAGGGGTCATAGAGCATTGTGATGACACGGTTATGGAATATTGTGATGACCAGAATTCTGTAGCACTGTGATGAAAAGGGAATGGAGCATTGTGAGTACAGGGGTCATGGAGCATTGTGATGACAATTGTTCTAGAACATTGTGAAGACAGGGATCATGGAGCATAGTGATGAAAGGGGACATGGAGCATTGTGATGACAGGCGTCATGGGGCAATGTGTTGACAGTTGTCATGGAGCATTGTTACAAAGGGAACATGGAGCAATTTGATTTCAGGGGCCAGGAAAAATTGTGAATACATAGGCCATGGAGTATTCAGATGAATGTGGTCAAGGATCATTGTGACAAAAAGTTTACTGGAATATTGTGATGACACGGTTCATGGAGCATTGCAATGACAAGGGCCATGGCGAAATGTGAAGACAGGTGTCATGGGGCATTGTGATGACAGTGGTCATCTAGAATTGTGAAGAAAGATATCATGGAGCACTGGGATGACAGGGGCCATGGAGCATTGTGATGACATGGGTCATGGGGCATTGTGATGACAGTGGTCATCTAGAATTGTGAAGAAATATATCATGGAGCACTGGGATGACAGGGGCCAGGGAACATTGTGATGACAGGGGTCATGGGGCATTGTGATGACACGGCCATGGAACATTATGATGACAAGAATTCTGGAGCATTGTGATAAAAAGGGCATGGACCATTGTGATTAGAGGGGCCAAGGAGCATTCTGATGACAACGGCATGGAGCATTGTGATGACCAGGGTCATCGAGCATTGTGATGACAGTGGTCATGAAGCATTGTGATGAATGTGGTCATGGATCATTGTGATGACAAGTGTCGTGGAGCATTGTGATGACAGGGGTCATAGAGCATTGTGAGGACACGGCTATGGAATATTGTGATGACCAGAATTCTGTAGCCCTGTGATGAAAAGGGAATGGAGCATTGTGAGTACAGGGGTCATGGAGCATTGTGATGACAATTGTTCTAGAACATTGTGAAGACAGGGATCATGGAGCATAGTGATGAAAGGGGCCATGGAGCATTGTGATGACAGGCGTCATGGGACAATGTGTTGACAGTTGTCATAGAGCATTGTTAGAAAGTGAACATGGAGCAATTTGATTTCAGGGGCCATGAAAAATTGTGAATACATAGGCCATGGAGTATTCAGATGAATGTGGTCAAGGATCATTGTGACTACAAGTGTCCTGGAATATTGTGATGACACGGTTCATGGAGCATTGCGATGACAAGGGCCATGGCGAAATGTGAAGACAGGTGTCATGGGGCATTGTGATGACAGTGGTCATCTAGAATTGTGAAGAAAGATATCATGGAGCACTGGGATGACAGGGGCCATGGAGCATTGTGATGACATGGGTCATGGGGCATTCTGATGACACGGCCATGGAACATTATGATGACAAGAATTCTGGAACATTGTGATAAAAAGGGCATGGACCATTGTGATTAGAGGGGCCAAGGAGCATTCTGATGACAACGGCATGGAGCATTGTGATGACCAGGGTCATCGAGCATTGTGATGACAGTGGTCATGAAGCATTGTGATGAATGTGGTCATGGATCATTGTGATGACAAGTGTCGTGGAGCATTGTGATGACAGGGGTCATAGAGCATTGTGATGACACGGTTATGGAATATTGTGATGACCAGAATTCTGTAGCACTGAGATGAAAAGGGAATGGACAATTGTGAGTACAGGGGTCATGGAGCATTGTGATGACAATTGTTCTAGAACATTGTGAAGACAGGGATCATGGAGCATAGTGATGAAAGGGGCCATGGAGCATTGTGATGACAGGTGTCATGGGACAATGTATTGACAATGGTCATGGAGCATTGTTAGAAAGGGAACATGGAGCAATTTGATTTCAGGGGCCATGAAAAATTGTGAATACATAGGCCATGGAGTATTCAGATGAATGTGGTCAAGGAACATTGTGACGACAAGTGTCCTGGAATATTGTGATGACACGGTTCATGGAGCATTGCGATGACAAGAGCCATGGCGAAATGTGAAGACAGGTGTCATGGGGCATTGTGATGACAGTGGTCATCTAGAATTGTGAAGAAAGATATCATGGAGCTTTGGGATGACAGGGGCAATGAAGCATTGTGATGACAGGCGTCTTGGGGCATTGTGATGACACGCCCATGGAACATTATGATGACAAGAATTCTGGAGCATTGTGATAAAAAGGGCATGGACCATTGTGATTAGAGGGGCCAAGGAGCATTCTGATGACAACGACATGTTGCATTGTGATGACCAGTGTCATCGAGCATTGTGATGACAGTGGTCATGAAGCATTGTGATGAATGTGGTCATGGATCATTTCATGACAAGTGTCGTGGAGCATTGTGATGACAGGGGTCATAGAGCATTGTGATGACACGTTTATGGAATATTGTGATGACCAGAATTCTGTAGCACTGCGATGAAAAGGGAATGGAGCATTGTGAGTACAGGGGTCATGGAGCATTGTGATGACAATTGTTCTAGAACATTGTGAAGACAGGGATCATGGAGCATAGTGATGAAAGGGGCCATGGAGCATTGTGATGACAGGCGTCATGGGACAATGTTTTGACAGTGGTCTTGGATCATTGTTAGAAACGGAACATGGAGCAATTTGATTTCAGGGGCCATGAAAAATTGTGAATACATAGGCCATGGAGTATTCAGATGAATGTGGTCAAGGATCATTGTGATGAAAAGTGTCCTGGAATATTGTGATGACACGGTTCATGGAGCATTGCGATGACAAGGGCCATGGCGAAATGTGAAGACAGGTGTCATGGGACATTGTGATTGCAGTGGTCATCTAGAATTGTGAAGAAAGATATCATGGAGCACTGGGATGACAGGGGCCATGGAGCATTGTGATGACAGGCGTCATGGGGCATTGTGATGACACGGCCATGGAATATTATGATGACAAGAATTCTGGAGCATTGTGATAAATAGGGCATGGACCATTGTGATTAGAAGGGCCAAGGAGCATTCTGATGACAACGGCATGGAGCATTGTGATGACAATATTCATCGAGCATTGTGATGACAGTGGTCATGAAGCATTGTGATGAATGTGGTCATGGATCATTGTGATGACAAGAGTCGTGGAGCATTGTGATGACATGGGTCATAGAGCATTGTGATGACACGGTTATGGAATATTGTGATGACAAGAATTCTGTAGCACTGAGATGAAAAGGGAATGGAGCATTGTGATGACAGGCGTCATGGGACAATGTGTTGACAGTGGTCTTGGATCACTGTTAGAAAGGGAACATGGAGCAATTTGATTTCAGGGGCCATGAAAAATTGTAAATACATAGGCCATGGAGTATTCAGATGAATGTGGTCAAGGATCATTGTGACAAAAAGTGTCCTGGAATATTGTGATGACACGGTTCATGGAGCATTGCGATGACAAGGGCCATGGCGAAATGTGAAGACAGGTGTCATGGGACATTGTGATGACAGTGGTCATCTAGAATTGTGAAGAAAGATATCATGAAGCACTGGGATGACAGGGGCCATGGAGCATTGTGATGACAGGCGTCATGGGGCATTGTGATGACACGGCCATGGAACATTATGATGACAAGAATTCTGGAACATTGTGATAAAAAGGGCATGGACCATTGTGATTAGAGGGGCCAAGGAGCATTCTGATGACAACGGCATGGAGCATTGTGATGACCAGGGTCATCGAGCATTGTGATGACAGTGGTCATGAAGCATTGTGATGAATCTGGTCATGGATCATTGTGATGACAAGTGTCGTGGAGCATTGTGATGACAGGGGTCATAGAGCATTGTGATGACACGGTTATGGAATATTGTGATGACCAGAATTCTGTAGCACTGTGATGAAAAGGGAATGGAGCATTGTGAGTACAGGGGTCATGGAGCATTGTGATGACAATTGTTCTAGAACATTGTGAAGACAGGGATCATGGAGCATAGTGATGAAAGGGGCCATGGAGCATTGTGATGACAGGCATCATGGGACAATGTGTTGACAGTTCTCATGGAGCATTGTTAGAAAGGGAACATGGAGCAATTTGATTTCAGGGGCCATGAAAAATTGTGAATACATAGGCCATGGAGTATTCAGATGAATGTGGTCAAGGATCATTGTGACGAAAAGTGTCCTGGAATATTGTGATGACACGTTTCATGGAGCATTGCGATGACAAGAGCCATGGAGAAATGTGAAGACAGGTGTCATGGGGCATTGTGATGACAGTGGTCATCTAGAATTGTGAAGAAAGATATCATGGAGCACTGGGATGACAGGGGCCAGGGAACATTGTGATGACAGGGGTCATGGGGCATTGTGATGACACGGCCATGGAACATTATAATGACAAGAATTCTGGAGCACTGTGATAAAAAGGGCATGGACCATTGTGATTAGAGCGGCCAAGGAGCATTCTGATGACAACGGCTTGGAGCATTGTGATGACCAGGCTCATCGAGCATTGTGATGACAGTGGTCATGAAACATTGTGATGAATGTGTTCATGGATCATTGTGATGACAAGTGTCGTGGAGCATTGTGATGACAGGGGTAATAGAGCATTGTGAGGACACGGCTATGGAATATTGTGATGACCAGAATTCTGTAGCCCTGTGATGAAAAGGGAATGGAGCATTGTGAGTACAGGGGTCATGGAGCATTGTGATGACAATTGTTCTAGAACATTGTGAAGACAGGGATCATGGAGCATAGTGATGAAAGGGGCCATGGAGCATTGTGATGACAGGCGTCATGGGACAATGTGTTGACAGTTGTCATAGAGCATTGTTAGAAAGTGAACATGGAGCAATTTGATTTCAGGGGCCATGAAAAATTGTGAATACATAGGCCATGGAGTATTCAGATGAATGTGGTCAAGGATCATTGTGACTACAAGTGTCCTGGAATATTGTGATGACACGGTTCATGGAGCATTGCGATGACAAGGGCCATGGCGAAATGTGAAGACAGGTGTCATGGGGCATTGTGATGACAGTGGTCATCTAGAATTGTGAAGAAAGATATCATGGAGCACTGGGATGACAGGGGCCATGGAGCATTGTGATGACAGGGGTCATGGGGCATTCTGATGACACGGCCATGGAACATTATGATGACAAGAATTCTGGAACATTGTGATAAATAGGGCATGGACCATTGTGATTAGAGGGGCCAAGGAGCATTCTGATGACAACGGCATGGAACATTGTGATGACCAGGGTCATCGTGCATTGTGATGACAGTGGTCATGAAGCATTGTGATGAATGTGGTCATGGATCATTGTGATGACAAGTGTCGTGAAGCATTGTGATGACAGGGGTCATAGAGCATTGTGATGACACGGTTATGGAATATTGTGATGACCAGAATTCTGTAGCACTGTGATGAAAAGGGAATGGAGCATTGTGAGTACAGGGGTCATGGAGCATTGTGATGACAATTGTTCTAGAACATTGTGAAGACAGGGATCATGGAGCATAGTGATGAAAGGGGACATGGAGCATTGTGATGACAGGCGTCATGGGACAATGTGTTGACAGTTGTCATGGAGCATTGTTAGAAAGGGAACATGGAGCAATTTGATTTCAGGGGCCAGGAAAAATTGTGAATACATAGGCCATGGAGTATTCAGATGAATGTGGTCAAGGATCATTGTGACAAAAATTTACTGGAATATTGTGATGACACGGTTCATGGAGCATTGCAATGACAAGGGCCATGGCGAAATGTGAAGACAGGTGTCATGGGGCATTGTGATGACAGTGGTCATCTAGAATTGTGAAGAAAGATATCATGGAGCACTGGGATGACAGGGGCCATGGAGCATTGTGATGACATGGGTCATGGGGCATTGTGATGACAGTGGTCATCTAGAATTGTGAAGAAAGATATCATGGAGCACTGGGATGACAGGGGCCAGGGAACATTGTGATGACAGGGGTCATGGGGCATTGTGATGACACGGCCATGGAACATTATGATGACAAGAATTCTGGAGCATTGTGATAAAAAGGGCATGGACCATTGTGATTAGAGGGGCCAAGGAGCATTCTGATGACAACGGCATGGAGCATTGTGATGACCAGGGTCATCGAGCATTGTGATGACAGTGGTCATGAAGCATTGTGATGAATATGGTCATGGATCATTGTGATGACAAGTGTCGTGGAGCATTGTGATGACAGGGGTCATAGAGCATTGTGAGGACACGGCTATGGAATATTGTGATGACCAGAATTCTGTAGCCCTGTGATGAAAAGGGAATGGAGCATTGTGAGTACAGGGGTCATGGAGCATTGTGATGACAATTGTTCTAGAACATTGTGAAGACAGGGATCATGGAGCATAGTGATGAAAGGGGCCATGGAGCATTGTGATGACAGGCGTCATGGGACAATGTGTTGACAGTTGTCATAGAGCATTGTTAGAAAGTGAACATGGAGCAATTTGATTTCAGGGGCCATGAAAAATTGTGAATACATAGGCCATGGAGTATTCAGATGAATGTGGTCAAGGATCATTGTGACTACAAGTGTCCTGGAATATTGTGATGACACGGTTCATGGAGCATTGCGATGACAAGGGCCATGGCGAAATGTGAAGACAGGTGTCATGGGGCATTGTGATGACAGTGGTCATCTAGAATTGTGAAGAAAGATATCATGGAGCACTGGGATGACAGGGGCCATGGAGCATTGTGATGACAGAGGTCATGGGGCATTCTGATGACACGGCCATGGAACATTATGATGACAAGAATTCTGGAACATTGTGATAAAAAGGGCATGGACCATTGTGATTAGAGGGGCCAAGGAGCATTCTGATGACAACGGCATGGAGCATTGTGATGACCAGGGTCATCGAGCATTGTGATGACAGTGCTCATGGATCATTGTGATGACAAGTGTCGTGGAGCATTGTGATGACAGGGGTCATAGAGCATTGTGATGACACGGTTATGGAATATTGTGATGACCAGAATTCTGTAGCACTGTGATGAAAAGGGAATGGAGCATTGTGAGTACAGGGGTCATGGAGCATTGTGATGACAATTGTTCTAGAACATTGTGAAGACAGGGATCATGGAGCATAGTGATGAAAGGGGACATGGAGCATTGTGATGACAGGCGTCATGGGACAATGTGTTGACAGTTGTCATGGAGCATTGTTAGAAAGGGAACATGGAGCAATTTGATTTCAGGGGCCAGGAAAAATTGTGAATACATAGGCCATGGAGTATTCAGATGAATGTGGTCAAGGATCATTGTGACAAAAAGTTTACTGGAATATTGTGATGACACGGTTCATGGAGCATTGCAATGACAAGGGCCATGGCGAAATGTGAAGACAGGTGTCATGGGGCATTGTGATGACAGTGGTCATCTAGAATTGTGAAGAAAGATATCATGGAGCACTGGGATGACAGGGGCCATGGAGCATTGTGATGACATGGGTCATGGGGCATTGTGATGACACCGCCATGGAACATTATGATGACAAGAATTCTGGAGCATTGTGATAAAAAGGTCATGGACCATTGTGATTAGAGGGGCCAAGGAGCATTCTGATGACAACAGCATGGAGCATTGTGATGACAAGTGTCATCGAGCATTGTGATGAGAGTGGTCATGAGGCATTGTGATGAATGTGGTCATGGATCATTGTGATGACAAGTGTCGTGGAGCATTGTGATGACAGGGGTCATAGAGCATTGTGATGACACGGTTATGGAATATTGTGATGACCAGAATTCTGTAGCACTGAGATGAAAAGGGAATGGAGCATTGTGAGTACAGGGGTCATGGAGCATTGTGATGACAATTGTTCTAGAACATTGTGAAGACAGGGATCATGGAGCATAATGATGAAAGGGGCCATGGAGCATTATGATGACAGGTGTCATGGGACAATGTATTGACAATTGTCATGGAGCATTGTTAGAAAGGGAACATGGAGCAATTTGATTTCAGGGGCCATGAAAAATTGTGAATACATAGGCCATGGAGTATTCAGATGAATGTGGTCAAGGATCATTGTGACGACAAGTGTCCTGGAATATTGTGATGACACGGTTCATGGAGCATTGCGATGACAAGAGCCATGGCGAAATGTGAAGACAGGTGTCATGGGGAATTGTGATGACAGTGGTCATCTAGAATTGTGAAGAAAGATATCATGGAGCACTGGGATGACAGGGGCAATGAAGCATTGTGATGACAGGCGTCTTGGGGCATTGTGATGACACGGCCATGGAACATTATGATGACAAGAATTCTGGAGCATTGTGATAAAAAGGGCATGGACCATTGTGATTAGAGGGGCCAAGGAGCATTCTGATGACAACGACATGTTGCATTGTGATGACCAGTGTCATCGAGCATTGTGATGACAGTGGTCATGAAGCATTGTGATGAATGTGGTCATGGATCATTTGATGACAAGTGTCGTGGAGCATTGTGATGACAGGGGTCATAGAGCATTGTGATGACACGTTTATGGAATATTGTGATGACCAGAATTCTGTAGCACTGCGATGAAAAGGGAATGGAGCATTGTGAGTACAGGGGTCATGGAGCATTGTGATGACAATTGTTCTAGAACATTGTGAAGACAGGGATCATGGAGCATAGTGATGAAAGGGGCCATGGAGCATTGTGATGACAGGCGTCATGGGACAATGTGTTGACAGTGGTCTTGGATCATTGTTAGAAACGGAACATGGAGCAATTTGATTTCAGGGGCCATGAAAAATTGTGAATACATAGGCCATGGAGTATTCAGATGAATGTGGTCAAGGATCATTGTGATGAAAAGTGTCCTGGAATATTGTGATGACACGGTTCATGGAGCATTGCGATGACAAGGGCCATGGCGAAATGTGAAGACAGGTGTCATGGGACATTGTGATTGCAGTGGTCATCTAGAATTGTGAAGAAAGATATCATGGAGCACTGGGATGACAGGGGCCATGGAGCATTGTGATGAGAGGCGTCATGGGGCATTGTGATGACACGGCCATGGAACATTATGATGACAAGAATTCTGGAACATTGTGATAAAAAGGGCATGGACCATTGTGATTAGAGGGGCCAAGGAGCATTCTGATGACAACGGCATGGAGCATTGTGATGACCAGGGTCATCGAGCATTGTGATGATAGTGGTCATGAAGCATTGTGATGAATGTGGTCATGGATCATTGTGATGACAAGTGTCGTGGAGCATTGTGATGACAGGGGTCATAGAGCATTGTGATGACACGGTTATGGAATATTGTGATGACCAGAATTCTGTAGCACTGTGATGAAAAGGGAAAGGAGCATTGTGAGTACAGGGGTCAGGAGCATTGTGATGACAATTGTTCTAGAACATTGTGAAGATAGGGATCATGGAGCATAGTGATGAAAGGGGACATGGAGCATTGTGATGACAGGCGTCATGGGACAATGTGTTGACAGTTGTCATGGAGCATTGTTAGAAAGGGAACATGGAGCAATTTGATTTCAGGGGCATGAACAATTGTGAATACATAGGCCATGGAGTATTCAGATGAATGTGGTCAAGGATCATTGTGAAGAAAAGTGTACTGGAATATTGTGATGACACGGTTCATGGAACATTGCGATGACAAGGGCCATGGCGAAATGTGAAGACAGGTGTCATGGGGCATTGTGATGACAGTGGTCATCTAGAATTGTGAAGAAAGATATCATGGAGCACTGGGATGACAGGGGCCATGGAGCATTGTGATGACATGGGTCATGGGGCATTGTGATGACACGGCCATGGAACATTATGATGACAAGAATTCTGGAGCATTGTGATAAATAGGGCATGGACCATTGTGATTAGAAGGGCCAAGGAGCATTCTGATGACAACGGCATGGAGCATTGTGATGACAATATTCATCGAGCATTGTGATGACACTGGTCAAGAAGCATTGTGATGAATGTGGTTATGGATCATTGTGATGACAAGTGTCGTGGAGCATTGTGATGACAGGGGTCATAGAGCATTGTGATGACACGGTTATTGAATATTGTGATGACCAGAATTCTGTAGCACTGTGATGAAAATGGAAAGGAGCATTGTGATTACAGGGGTCATGGAGCATCGTGATGACAATTGTTTAGAACATTGTGAAGACAGGGATCATGGAGCATAGTGATGAAAGGGGCCATGGAGCATTGTGATGACAGGCGTCATGGGACAATGTGTTGACAGTGGTCATGGAGCATTGTTAGAAAGGGAACATGGAGCAATTTGATTTCAGGGGATATGAAAAATTGTGAATACATAGGCCATGGAGTATTCAGATGAATGTGGTCAAGGATCATTGTGACTACAAGTGTCCTGGAATATTGTGATGACACGGTTCATGGAGCATTGCGATGACAAGGGCCATGGCGAAATGTGAAGACAGGTGTCATGGGGCATTGTGATGACAGTGGTCATCTAGAATTGTGAAGAAAGATATCATGGAGCACTGGGATGACAGGGGCCATGGAGCATTGTGATGACATGGGTCATGGGGCATTCTGATGACACGGCCATGGAACATTATGATGACAAGAATTCTGGAACATTGTGATAAAAAGGGCATGGACCATTGTGATTAGAGGGGCCAAGGAGCATTCTGATGACAACGGCATGGAGCATTGTGATGACCAGGGTCATCGAGCATTGTGATGACAGTGGTCATGAAGCATTGTGATGAATGTGGTCATGGATCATTGTGATGACAAGTGTCGTGGAGCATTGTGATGACAGGGGTCATAGAGCATTGTGATGACACGGTTATGGAATATTGTGATGACCAGAATTCTGTAGCACTGTGATGAAAAGGGAATGGAGCATTGTGAGTACAGGGGTCATGCAGCATTGTGATGACAATTGTTCTAGAACATTGTGAAGACAGGGATCATGGAGCATAGTGATGAAAGGGGACATGGAGCATTGTGATGACAGGCGTCATGGGACAATGTGTTGACAGTTGTCATGGAGCATTGTTAGAAAGGGAACATGGAGCAATTTGATTTCAGGGGCCAGGAAAAATTGTGAATACATAGGCCATGGAGTATTCAGATGAATGTGGTCAAGGATCATTGTGACAAAAAGTTTACTGGAATATTGTGATGACACGGTTCATGGAGCATTGCAATGACAAGGGCCATGGCGAAATGTGAAGACAGGTGTCATGGGGCATTGTGATGACAGTGGTCATCTAGAATTGTGAAGAAAGATATCATGGAGCACTGGGATGACAGGGGCCATGGAGCATTGTGATGACATGGGTCATGGGGCATTGTGATGACAGTGGTCATCTAGAATTGTGAAGAAAGATATCATGGAGCACTGGGATGACAGGGGCTATGGAGCATTGTGATGACATGGGTCATGGGGCATTGTGATGACACCGCCATGGAACATTATGATGACAAGAATTCTGGAGCATTGTGATAAAAAGGTCATGGACCATTGTGATTAGAGGGGCCAAGGAGCATTCTGATGACAACAGCATGGAGCATTGTGATGACAAGTGTCATCGAGCATTGTGATGAGAGTGGTCATGAAGCATTGTGATGAATGTGGTCATGGATCATTGTGATGACAAGAGTCGTGGAGCATTGTGATGACATGGGTCATAGAGCATTGTGATGACACGGTTATGGAATATTGTGATGACAAGAATTCTGTAGCACTGAGATGAAAAGGGAATGGAGCATTGTGATGACAGGCGTCATGGGACAATGTGTTGACAGTGGTCTTGGATCACTGTTAGAAAGGGAACATGGAGCAATTTGATTTCAGGGGCCATGAAAAATTGTAAATACATAGGCCATGGAGTATTCAGATGAATGTGGTCAAGGATCATTGTGACAAAAAGTGTCCTGGAATATTGTGATGACACGGTTCATGGAGCATTGCGATGACAAGGGCCATGGCGAAATGTGAAGACAGGTGTCATGGGACATTGTGATGACAGTGGTCATCTAGAATTGTGAAGAAAGATATCATGAAGCACTGGGATGACAGGGGCCATGGAGCATTGTGATGACAGGCGTCATGGGGCATTGTGATGACACGGCCATGGAACATTATGATGACAAGAATTCTTGAACATTGTGATAAATAGGGCATGGACCATTGTGATTAGAGGGGCCAAGGAGCATTCTGATGACAACGGCATGGAGCATTGTGATGACCAGGGTCATCGAGCATTGTGATGACAGTGGTCATGAAGCATTGTGATGAATCTGGTCATGGATCATTGTGATGACAAGTGTCGTGGAGCATTGTGATGACAGGGGTCATAGAGCATTGTGATGACACGGTTATGGAATATTGTGATGACCAGAATTCTGTAGCACTGTGATGAAAAGGGAATGGAGCATTGTGAGTACAGGGGTCATGGAGCATTGTGATGACAATTGTTCTAGAACATTGTGAAGACAGGGATCATGGAGCATAGTGATGAAAGGGGCCATGGAGCATTGTGATGACAGGCATCATGGGACAATGTGTTGACAGTTCTCATGGAGCATTGTTAGAAAGGGAACATGGAGCAATTTGATTTCAGGGGCCATGAAAAATTGTGAATACATAGGCCATGGAGTATTCAGATGAATGTGGTCAAGGATCATTGTGACGAAAAGTGTCCTGGAATATTGTGATGACACGTTTCATGGAGCATTGCGATGACAAGAGCCATGGAGAAATGTGAAGACAGGTGTCATGGGGCATTGTGATGACAGTGGTCATCTAGAATTGTGAAGAAAGATATCATGGAGCACTGGGATGACAGGGGCCAGGGAACATTGTGATGACAGGGGTCATGGGGCATTGTGATGACACGGCCATGGAACATTATAATGACAAGAATTCTGGAGCACTGTGATAAAAAGGGCATGGACCATTGTGATTAGAGGGGCCAAGGAGCATTCTGATGACAACGGCATGGAGCATTGTGATGACCAGGGTCATCGAGCATTGTGATGACAGTGGTCATGAAGCATTGTGATGAATGTGGTCATGGATCATTGTGATGACAAGTGTCGTGGAGCATTGTGATGACAGGGGTCATAGAGCATTGTGATGACACGGTTATGGAATATTGTGATGACCAGAATTCTGTAGCACTGTGATGAAAAGGGAATGGAGCATTGTGAGTACAGGGGTTATGCAGCATTGTGATGACAATTGTTCTAGAACATTGTGAAGACAGGGATCATGGAGCATAGTGATGAAAGGGGACATGGAGCATTGTGATGACAGGCGTCATGGGACAATGTGTTGACAGTTGTCATGGAGCATTGTTAGAAAGGGAACATGGAGCAATTTGATTTCAGGGGCCAGGAAAAATTGTGAATACATAGGCCATGGAGTATTCAGATGAATGTGGTCAAGGATCATTGTGACAAAAAGTTTACTGGAATATTGTGATGACACGGTTCATGGAGCATTGCAATGACAAGGGCCATGGCGAAATGTGAAGACAGGTGTCATGGGGCATTGTGATGACAGTGGTCATCTAGAATTGTGAAGAAAGATATCATGGAGCACTGGGATGACAGGGGCCATGGAGCATTGTGATGACATGGGTCATGGGGCATTGTGATGACAGTGGTCATCTAGAATTGTGAAGAAAGATATCATGGAGCACTGGGATGACAGGGGCTATGGAGCATTGTGATGACATGTGTCATGGGGCATTGTGATGACACCGCCATGGAACATTATGATGACAAGAATTCTGGAGCATTGTGATAAAAAGGTCATGGACCATTGTGATTAGAGGGGCCAAGGAGCATTCTGATGACAACAGCATGGAGCATTGTGATGACAAGTGTCATCGAGCATTGTGATGAGAGTGGTCATGAAGCATTGTGATGAATGTGGTCATGGATCATTGTGATGACAAGAGTCGTGGAGCATTGTGATGACATGGGTCATAGAGCATTGTGATGACACGGTTATGGAATATTGTGATGACAAGAATTCTGTAGCACTGAGATGAAAAGGGAATGGAGCATTGTGATGACAGGCGTCATGGGACAATGTGTTGACAGTGGTCTTGGATCACTGTTAGAAAGGGAACATGGAGCAATTTGATTTCAGGGGCCATGAAAAATTGTAAATACATAGGCCATGGAGTATTCAGATGAATGTGGTCAAGGATCATTGTGACAAAAAGTGTCCTGGAATATTGTGATGACACGGTTCATGGAGCATTGCGATGACAAGGGCCATGGCGAAATGTGAAGACAGGTGTCATGGGACATTGTGATGACAGTGGTCATCTAGAATTGTGAAGAAAGATATCATGAAGCACTGGGATGACAGGGGCCATGGAGCATTGTGATGACAGGCGTCATGGGGCATTGTGATGACACGGCCATGGAACATTATGATGACAAGAATTCTTGAACATTGTGATAAATAGGGCATGGACCATTGTGATTAGAGGGGCCAAGGAGCATTCTGATGACAACGGCATGGAGCATTGTGATGACCAGGGTCATCGAGCATTGTGATGACAGTGGTCATGAAGCATTGTGATGAATCTGGTCATGGATCATTGTGATGACAAGTGTCGTGGAGCATTGTGATGACAGGGGTCATAGAGCATTGTGATGACACGGTTATGGAATATTGTGATGACCAGAATTCTGTAGCACTGTGATGAAAAGGGAATGGAGCATTGTGAGTACAGGGGTCATGGAGCATTGTGATGACAATTGTTCTAGAACATTGTGAAGACAGGGATCATGGAGCATAGTGATGAAAGGGGCCATGGAGCATTGTGATGACAGGCATCATGGGACAATGTGTTGACAGTTCTCATGGAGCATTGTTAGAAAGGGAACATGGAGCAATTTGATTTCAGGGGCCATGAAAAATTGTGAATACATAGGCCATGGAGTATTCAGATGAATGTGGTCAAGGATCATTGTGACGAAAAGTGTCCTGGAATATTGTGATGACACGTTTCATGGAGCATTGCGATGACAAGAGCCATGGAGAAATGTGAAGACAGGTGTCATGGGGCATTGTGATGACAGTGGTCATCTAGAATTGTGAAGAAAGATATCATGGAGCACTGGGATGACAGGGGCCAGGGAACATTGTGATGACAGGGGTCATGGGGCATTGTGATGACACGGCCATGGAACATTATAATGACAAGAATTCTGGAGCACTGTGATAAAAAGGGCATGGACCATTGTGATTAGAGGGGCCAAGGAGCATTCTGATGACAACGGCATGGAGCATTGTGATGACCAGGCTCATCGAGCATTGTGATGACAGTGGTCATGAAACATTGTGATGAATGTGTTCATGGATCATTGTGATGACAAGTGTCGTGGAGCATTGTGATGACAGGGGTAATAGAGCATTGTGAGGACACGGCTATGGAATATTGTGATGACCAGAATTCTGTAGCCCTGTGATGAAAAGGGAATGGAGCATTGTGAGTACAGGGGTCATGGAGCATTGTGATGACAATTGTTCTAGAACATTGTGAAGACAGGGATCATGGAGCATAGTGATGAAAGGGGCCATGGAGCATTGTGATGACAGGCGTCATGGGACAATGTGTTGACAGTTGTCATAGAGCATTGTTAGAAAGTGAACATGGAGCAATTTGATTTCAGGGGCCATGAAAAATTGTGAATACATAGGCCAGGGAGTATTCAGATGAATGTGGTCAAGGATCATTGTGACTACAAGTGTCCTGGAATATTGTGATGACACGGTTCATGGAGCATTGCGATGACAAGGGCCATGGCGAAATGTGAAGACAGGTGTCATGGGGCATTGTGATGACAGTGGTCATCTAGAATTGTGAAGAAAGATATCATGGAGCACTGGGATGACAGGGGCCATGGAGCATTGTGATGACAGGGGTCATGGGGCATTCTGATGACACGGCCATGGAACATTATGATGACAAGAATTCTGGAACATTGTGATAAATAGGGCATGGACCATTGTGATTAGAGGGGCCAAGGAGCATTCTGATGACAACGGCATGGAACATTGTGATGACCAGGGTCATCGTGCATTGTGATGACAGTGGTCATGAAGCATTGTGATGAATGTGGTCATGGATCATTGTGATGACAAGTGTCGTGGAGCATTGTGATGACAGGGGTCATAGAGCATTGTGATGACACGGTTATGGAATATTGTGATGACCAGAATTCTGTAGCACTGTGATGAAAAGGGAATGGAGCATTGTGAGTACAGGGGTCATGGAGCATTGTGATGACAATTGTTCTAGAACATTGTGAAGACAGGGATCATGGAGCATAGTGATGAAAGGGGACATGGAGCATTGTGATGACAGGCGTCATGGGACAATGTGTTGACAGTTGTCATGGAGCATTGTTAGAAAGGGAACATGGAGCAATTTGATTTCAGGGGCCAGGAAAAATTGTGAATACATAGGCCATGGAGTATTCAGATGAATGTGGTCAAGGATCATTGTGACAAAAATTTACTGGAATATTGTGATGACACGGTTCATGGAGCATTGCAATGACAAGGGCCATGGCGAAATGTGAAGACAGGCGTCATGGGGCATTGTGATGACAGTGGTCATCTAGAATTGTGAAGAAAGATATCATGGAGCACTGGGATGACAGGGGCCATGGAGCATTGTGATGACATGGGTCATGGGGCATTGTGATGACAGTGGTCATCTAGAATTGTGAAGAAAGATATCATGGAGCACTGGGATGACAGGGGCCAGGGAACATTGTGATGACAGGGGTCATGGGGCATTGTGATGACACGGCCATGGAACATTATGATGACAAGAATTCTGGAGCATTGTGATAAAAAGGGCATGGACCATTGTGATTAGAGGGGCCAAGGAGCATTCTGATGACAACGGCATGGAGCATTGTGATGACCAGGGTCATCGAGCATTGTGATGACAGTGGTCATGAAGCATTGTGATGAATGTGGTCATGGATCATTGTGATGACAAGTGTCGTGGAGCATTGTGATGACAGGGGTCATAGAGCATTGTGAGGACACGGCTATGGAATATTGTGATGACCAGAATTCTGTAGCCCTGTGATGAAAAGGGAATGGAGCATTGTGAGTACAGGGGTCATGGAGCATTGTGATGACAATTGTTCTAGAACATTGTGAAGACAGGGATCATGGAGCATAGTGATGAAAGGGGCCATGGAGCATTGTGATGACAGGCGTCATGGGACAATGTGTTGACAGTTGTCATAGAGCATTGTTAGAAAGTGAACATGGAGCAATTTGATTTCAGGGGCCATGAAAAATTGTGAATACATAGGCCATGGAGTATTCAGATGAATGTGGTCAAGGATCATTGTGACTACAAGTGTCCTGGAATATTGTGATGACACGGTTCATGGAGCATTGCGATGACAAGGGCCATGGCGAAATGTGAAGACAGGTGTCATGGGGCATTGTGATGACAGTGGTCATCTAGAATTGTGAAGAAAGATATCATGGAGCACTGGGATGACAGGGGCCATGGAGCATTGTGATGACAGAGGTCATGGGGCATTCTGATGACACGGCCATGGAACATTATGATGACAAGAATTCTGGAACATTGTGATAAAAAGGGCATGGACCATTGTGATTAGAGGGGCCAAGGAGCATTCTGATGACAACGGCATGGAGCATTGTGATGACCAGGGTCATCGAGCATTGTGATGACAGTGGTCATGGATCATTGTGATGACAAGTGTCGTGGAGCATTGTGATGACAGGGGTCATAGAGCATTGTGATGACACGGTTATGGAATATTGTGATGACCAGAATTCTGTAGCACTGTGATGAAAAGGGAATGGAGCATTGTGAGTACAGGGGTCATGGAGCATTGTGATGACAATTGTTCTAGAACATTGTGAAGACAGGGATCATGGAGCATAGTGATGAAAGGGGACATGGAGCATTGTGATGACAGGCGTCATGGGACAATGTGTTGACAGTTGTCATGGAGCATTGTTAGAAAGGGAACATAGAGCAATTTGATTTCAGGGGCCAGGAAAAATTGTGAATACATAGGCCATGGAGTATTCAGATGAATGTGGTCAAGGATCATTGTGACAAAAAGTTTACTGGAATATTGTGATGACACGGTTCATGGAGCATTGCAATGACAAGGGCCATGGCGAAATGTGAAGACAGGTGTCATGGGGCATTGTGATGACAGTGGTCATCTAGAATTGTGAAGAAAGATATCATGGAGCACTGGGATGACAGGGGCCATGGAGCATTGTGATGACATGGGTCATGGGGCATTGTGATGACACCGCCATGGAACATTATGATGACAAGAATTCTGGAGCATTGTGATAAAAAGGTCATGGACCATTGTGATTAGAGGGGCCAAGGAGCATTCTGATGACAACAGCATGGAGCATTGTGATGACAAGTGTCATCGAGCATTGTGATGAGAGTGGTCATGAGGCATTGTGATGAATGTGGTCATGGATCATTGTGATGACAAGTGTCGTGGAGCATTGTGATGACAGGGGTCATAGAGCATTGTGATGACACGGTTATGGAATATTGTGATGACCAGAATTCTGTAGCACTGAGATGAAAAGGGAATGGAGCATTGTGAGTACAGGGGTCATGGAGCATTGTGATGACAATTGTTCTAGAACATTGTGAAGACAGGGATCATGGAGCATAATGATGAAAGGGGCCATGGAGCATTGTGATGACAGGTGTCATGGGACAATGTATTGACAATTGTCATGGAGCATTGTTAGAAAGGGAACATGGAGCAATTTGATTTCGGGGGCCATGAAAAATTGTGAATACATAGGCCATGGAGTATTCAGATGAATGTGGTCAAGGATCATTGTGACGACAAGTGTCCTGGAATATTGTGATGACACGGTTCATGGAGCATTGCGATGACAAGAGCCATGGCGAAATGTGAAGACAGGTGTCATGGGGAATTGTGATGACAGTGGTCATCTAGAATTGTGAAGAAAGATATCATGGAGCACTGGGATGACAGGGGCAATGAAGCATTGTGATGACAGGCGTCTTGGGGCATTGTGATGACACGGCCATGGAACATTATGATGACAAGAATTCTGGAGCATTGTGATAAAAAGGGCATGGACCATTGTGATTAGAGGGGCCAAGGAGCATTCTGATGACAACGACATGTTGCATTGTGATGACCAGTGTCATCGAGCATTGTGATGACAGTGGTCATGAAGCATTGTGATGAATGTGGTCATGGATCATTTGATGACAAGTGTCGTGGAGCATTGTGATGACAGGGGTCATAGAGCATTGTGATGACACGTTTATGGAATATTGTGATGACCAGAATTCTGTAGCACTGCGATGAAAAGGGAATGGAGCATTGTGAGTACAGGGGTCATGGAGCATTGTGATGACAATTGTTCTAGAACATTGTGAAGACAGGGATCATGGAGCATAGTGATGAAAGGGGCCATGGAGCATTGTGATGACAGGCGTCATGGGACAATGTGTTGACAGTGGTCTTGGATCATTGTTAGAAACGGAACATGGAGCAATTTGATTTCAGGGGCCATGAAAAATTGTGAATACATAGGCCATGGTGTATTCAGATGAATGTGGTCAAGGATCATTGTGATGAAAAGTGTCCTGGAATATTGTGATGACA
The DNA here is from genome assembly GCF_028021215.1 of Eschrichtius robustus. Classification (NCBI taxonomy): domain Eukaryota; kingdom Metazoa; phylum Chordata; class Mammalia; order Artiodactyla; family Eschrichtiidae; genus Eschrichtius; species Eschrichtius robustus. Next base: position 18,815,933 of record NC_090830.1, on the reverse strand, counting down.
CGGTTCATGGAGCATTGCGATGACAAGGGCCATGGCGAAATGTGAAGACAGGTGTCATGGGACATTGTGATTGCAGTGGTCATCTAGAATTGTGAAGAAAGATATCATGGAGCACTGGGATGACAGGGGCCATGGAGCATTGTGATGAGAGGCGTCATGGGGCATTGTGATGACACGGCCATGGAACATTATGATGACAAGAATTCTGGAACATTGTGATAAAAAGGGCATGGACCATTGTGATTAGAGGGGCCAAGGAGCATTCTGATGACAACGGCATGGAGCATTGTGATGACCAGGGTCATCGAGCATTGTGATGATAGTGGTCATGAAGCATTGTGATGAATGTGGTCATGGATCATTGTGATGACAAGTGTCGTGGAGCATTGTGATGACAGGGGTCATAGAGCATTGTGATGACACGGTTATGGAATATTGTGATGACCAGAATTCTGTAGCACTGTGATGAAAAGGGAAAGGAGCATTGTGAGTACAGGGGTCAGGAGCATTGTGATGACAATTGTTCTAGAACATTGTGAAGATAGGGATCATGGAGCATAGTGATGAAAGGGGACATGGAGCATTGTGATGACAGGCGTCATGGGACAATGTGTTGACAGTTGTCATGGAGCATTGTTAGAAAGGGAACATGGAGCAATTTGATTTCAGGGGCCATGAACAATTGTGAATACATAGGCCATGGAGTATTCAGATGAATGTGGTCAAGGATCATTGTGAAGAAAAGTGTACTGGAATATTGTGATGACACGGTTCATGGAACATTGCGATGACAAGGGCCATGGCGAAATGTGAAGACAGGTGTCATGGGGCATTGTGATGACAGTGGTCATCTAGAATTGTGAAGAAAGATATCATGGAGCACTGGGATGACAGGGGCCATGGAGCATTGTGATGACATGGGTCATGGGGCATTGTGATGACACGGCCATGGAACATTATGATGACAAGAATTCTGGAGCATTGTGATAATAGGGCATGGACCATTGTGATTAGAAGGGCCAAGGAGCATTCTGATGACAACGGCATGGAGCATTGTGATGACAATATTCATCGAGCATTGTGATGACACTGGTCATGAAGCATTGTGATGAATGTGGTTATGGATCATTGTGATGACAAGTGTCGTGGAGCATTGTGATGACAGGGGTCATAGAGCATTGTGATGACACGGTTATTGAATATTGTGATGACCAGAATTCTGTAGCACTGTGATGAAAAGGGAAAGGAGCATTGTGATTACAGGGGTCATGGAGCATCGTGATGACAATTGTTTAGAACATTGTGAAGACAGGGATCATGGAGCATAGTGATGAAAGGGGCCATGGAGCATTGTGATGACAGGCGTCATGGGACAATGTGTTGACAGTGGTCATGGAGCATTGTTAGAAAGGGAACATGGAGCAATTTGATTTCAGGGGATATGAAAAATTGTGAATACATAGGCCATGGAGTATTCAGATGAATGTGGTCAAGGATCATTGTGACTACAAGTGTCCTGGAATATTGTGATGACACGGTTCATGGAGCATTGCGATGACAAGGGCCATGGCGAAATGTGAAGACAGGTGTCATGGGGCATTGTGATGACAGTGGTCATCTAGAATTGTGAAGAAAGATATCATGGAGCACTGGGATGACAGGGGCCATGGAGCATTGTGATGACATGGGTCATGGGGCATTCTGATGACACGGCCATGGAACATTATGATGACAAGAATTCTGGAACATTGTGATAAAAAGGGCATGGACCATTGTGATTAGAGGGGCCAAGGAGCATTCTGATGACAACGGCATGGAGCATTGTGATGACCAGGGTCATCGAGCATTGTGATGACAGTGGTCATGAAGCATTGTGATGAATGTGGTCATGGATCATTGTGATGACAAGTGTCGTGGAGCATTGTGATGACAGGGGTCATAGAGCATTGTGATGACACGGTTATGGAATATTGTGATGACCAGAATTCTGTAGCACTGTGATGAAAAGGGAATGGAGCATTGTGAGTACAGGGGTCATGCAGCATTGTGATGACAATTGTTCTAGAACATTGTGAAGACAGGGATCATGGAGCATAGTGATGAAAGGGGACATGGAGCATTGTGATGACAGGCGTCATGGGACAATGTGTTGACAGTTGTCATGGAGCATTGTTAGAAAGGGAACATGGAGCAATTTGATTTCAGGGGCCAGGAAAAATTGTGAATACATAGGCCATGGAGTATTCAGATGAATGTGGTCAAGGATCATTGTGACAAAAAGTTTACTGGAATATTGTGATGACACGGTTCATGGAGCATTGCAATGACAAGGGCCATGGCGAAATGTGAAGACAGGTGTCATGGGGCATTGTGATGGCAGTGGTCATCTAGAATTGTGAAGAAAGATATCATGGAGCACTGGGATGACAGGGGCCATGGAGCATTGTGATGACATGGGTCATGGGGCATTGTGATGACAGTGGTCATCTAGAATTGTGAAGAAAGATATCATGGAGCACTGGGATGACAGGGGCTATGGGGCATTGTGATGACATGGGTCATGGGGCATTGTGATGACACCGCCATGGAACATTATGATGACAAGAATTCTGGAGCATTGTGATAAAAAGGTCATGGACCATTGTGATTAGAGGGGCCAAGGAGCATTCTGATGACAACAGCATGGAGCATTGTGATGACAAGTGTCATCGAGCATTGTGATGAGAGTGGTCATGAAGCATTGTGATGAATGTGGTCATGGATCATTGTGATGACAAGAGTCGTGGAGCATTGTGATGACATGGGTCATAGAGCATTGTGATGACACGGTTATGGAATATTGTGATGACAAGAATTCTGTAGCACTGAGATGAAAAGGGAATGGAGCATTGTGATGACAGGCGTCATGGGACAATGTGTTGACAGTGGTCTTGGATCACTGTTAGAAAGGGAACATGGAGCAATTTGATTTCAGGGGCCATGAAAAATTGTAAATACATAGGCCATGGAGTATTCAGATGAATGTGGTCAAGGATCATTGTGACAAAAAGTGTCCTGGAATATTGTGATGACACGGTTCATGGAGCATTGCGATGACAAGGGCCATGGCGAAATGTGAAGACAGGTGTCATGGGACATTGTGATGACAGTGGTCATCTAGAATTGTGAAGAAAGATATCATGAAGCACTGGGATGACAGGGGCCATGGAGCATTGTGATGACAGGCGTCATGGGGCATTGTGATGACACGGCCATGGAACATTATGATGACAAGAATTCTTGAACATTGTGATAAATAGGGCATGGACCATTGTGATTAGAGGGGCCAAGGAGCATTCTGATGACAACGGCATGGAGCATTGTGATGACCAGGGTCATCGAGCATTGTGATGACAGTGGTCATGAAGCATTGTGATGAATCTGGTCATGGATCATTGTGATGACAAGTGTCGTGGAGCATTGTGATGACAGGGGTCATAGAGCATTGTGATGACACGGTTATGGAATATTGTGATGACCAGAATTCTGTAGCACTGTGATGAAAAGGGAATGGAGCATTGTGAGTACAGGGGTCATGGAGCATTGTGATGACAATTGTTCTAGAACATTGTGAAGACAGGGATCATGGAGCATAGTGATGAAAGGGGCCATGGAGCATTGTGATGACAGGCATCATGGGACAATGTGTTGACAGTTCTCATGGAGCATTGTTAGAAAGGGAACATGGAGCAATTTGATTTCAGGGGCCATGAAAAATTGTGAATACATAGGCCATGGAGTATTCAGATGAATGTGGTCAAGGATCATTGTGACGAAAAGTGTCCTGGAATATTGTGATGACACGTTTCATGGAGCATTGCGATGACAAGAGCCATGGAGAAATGTGAAGACAGGTGTCATGGGGCATTGTGATGACAGTGGTCATCTAGAATTGTGAAGAAAGATATCATGGAGCACTGGGATGACAGGGGCCAGGGAACATTGTGATGACAGGGGTCATGGGGCATTGTGATGACACGGCCATGGAACATTATAATGACAAGAATTCTGGAGCACTGTGATAAAAAGGGCATGGACCATTGTGATTAGAGGGGCCAAGGAGCATTCTGATGACAACGGCATGGAGCATTGTGATGACCAGGCTCATCGAGCATTGTGATGACAGTGGTCATGAAACATTGTGATGAATGTGTTCATGGATCATTGTGATGACAAGTGTCGTGGAGCATTGTGATGACAGGGGTAATAGAGCATTGTGAGGACACGGCTATGGAATATTGTGATGACCAGAATTCTGTAGCCCTGTGATGAAAAGGGAATGGAGCATTGTGAGTACAGGGGTCATGGAGCATTGTGATGACAATTGTTCTAGAACATTGTGAAGACAGGGATCATGGAGCATAGTGATGAAAGGGGCCATGGAGCATTGTGATGACAGGCGTCATGGGACAATGTGTTGACAGTTGTCATAGAGCATTGTTAGAAAGTGAACATGGAGCAATTTGATTTCAGGGGCCATGAAAAATTGTGAATACATAGGCCAGGGAGTATTCAGATGAATGTGGTCAAGGATCATTGTGACTACAAGTGTCCTGGAATATTGTGATGACACGGTTCATGGAGCATTGCGATGACAAGGGCCATGGCGAAATGTGAAGACAGGTGTCATGGGGCATTGTGATGACAGTGGTCATCTAGAATTGTGAAGAAAGATATCATGGAGCACTGGGATGACAGGGGCCATGGAGCATTGTGATGACAGGGGTCATGGGGCATTCTGATGACACGGCCATGGAACATTATGATGACAAGAATTCTGGAACATTGTGATAAATAGGGCATGGACCATTGTGATTAGAGGGGCCAAGGAGCATTCTGATGACAACGGCATGGAACATTGTGATGACCAGGGTCATCGTGCATTGTGATGACAGTGGTCATGAAGCATTGTGATGAATGTGGTCATGGATCATTGTGATGACAAGTGTCGTGGAGCATTGTGATGACAGGGGTCATAGAGCATTGTGATGACACGGTTATGGAATATTGTGATGACCAGAATTCTGTAGCACTGTGATGAAAAGGGAATGGAGCATTGTGAGTACAGGGGTCATGGAGCATTGTGATGACAATTGTTCTAGAACATTGTGAAGACAGGGATCATGGAGCATAGTGATGAAAGGGGACATGGAGCATTGTGATGACAGGCGTCATGGGACAATGTGTTGACAGTTGTCATGGAGCATTGTTAGAAAGGGAACATGGAGCAATTTGATTTCAGGGGCCAGGAAAAATTGTGAATACATAGGCCATGGAGTATTCAGATGAATGTGGTCAAGGATCATTGTGACAAAAATTTACTGGAATATTGTGATGACACGGTTCATGGAGCATTGCAATGACAAGGGCCATGGCGAAATGTGAAGACAGGTGTCATGGGGCATTGTGATGACAGTGGTCATCTAGAATTGTGAAGAAAGATATCATGGAGCACTGGGATGACAGGGGCCATGGAGCATTGTGATGACATGGGTCATGGGGCATTGTGATGACAGTGGTCATCTAGAATTGTGAAGAAAGATATCATGGAGCACTGGGATGACAGGGGCCAGGGAACATTGTGATGACAGGGGTCATGGGGCATTGTGATGACACGGCCATGGAACATTATGATGACAAGAATTCTGGAGCATTGTGATAAAAAGGGCATGGACCATTGTGATTAGAGGGGCCAAGGAGCATTCTGATGACAACGGCATGGAGCATTGTGATGACCAGGGTCATCGAGCATTGTGATGACAGTGGTCATGAAGCATTGTGATGAATGTGGTCATGGATCATTGTGATGACAAGTGTCGTGGAGCATTGTGATGACAGGGGTCATAGAGCATTGTGAGGACACGGCTATGGAATATTGTGATGACCAGAATTCTGTAGCCCTGTGATGAAAAGGGAATGGAGCATTGTGAGTACAGGGGTCATGGAGCATTGTGATGACAATTGTTCTAGAACATTGTGAAGACAGGGATCATGGAGCATAGTGATGAAAGGGGCCATGGAGCATTGTGATGACAGGCGTCATGGGACAATGTGTTGACAGTTGTCATAGAGCATTGTTAGAAAGTGAACATGGAGCAATTTGATTTCAGGGGCCATGAAAAATTGTGAATACATAGGCCATGGAGTATTCAGATGAATGTGGTCAAGGATCATTGTGACTACAAGTGTCCTGGAATATTGTGATGACACGGTTCATGGAGCATTGCGATGACAAGGGCCATGGCGAAATGTGAAGACAGGTGTCATGGGGCATTGTGATGACAGTGGTCATCTAGAATTGTGAAGAAAGATATCATGGAGCACTGGGATGACAGGGGCCATGGAGCATTCTGATGACAGAGGTCATGGGGCATTCTGATGACACGGCCATGGAACATTATGATGACAAGAATTCTGGAACATTGTGATAAAAAGGGCATGGACCATTGTGATTAGAGGGGCCAAGGAGCATTCTGATGACAACGGCATGGAGCATTGTGATGACCAGGGTCATCGAGCATTGTGATGACAGTGGTCATGGATCATTGTGATGACAAGTGTCGTGGAGCATTGTGATGACAGGGGTCATAGAGCATTGTGATGACACGGTTATGGAATATTGTGATGACCAGAATTCTGTAGCACTGTGATGAAAAGGGAATGGAGCATTGTGAGTACAGGGGTCATGGAGCATTGTGATGACAATTGTTCTAGAACATTGTGAAGACAGGGATCATGGAGCATAGTGATGAAAGGGGACATGGAGCATTGTGATGACAGGCGTCATGGGACAATGTGTTGACAGTTGTCATGGAGCATTGTTAGAAAGGGAACATGGAGCAATTTGATTTCAGGGGCCAGGAAAAATTGTGAATACATAGGCCATGGAGTATTCAGATGAATGTGGTCAAGGATCATTGTGACAAAAAGTTTACTGGAATATTGTGATGACACGGTTCATGGAGCATTGCAATGACAAGGGCCATGGCGAAATGTGAAGACAGGTGTCATGGGGCATTGTGATGACAGTGGTCATCTAGAATTGTGAAGAAAGATATCATGGAGCACTGGGATGACAGGGGCCATGGAGCATTGTGATGACATGGGTCATGGGGCATTGTGATGACACCGCCATGGAACATTATGATGACAAGAATTCTGGAGCATTGTGATAAAAAGGTCATGGACCATTGTGATTAGAGGGGCCAAGGAGCATTCTGATGACAACAGCATGGAGCATTGTGATGACAAGTGTCATCGAGCATTGTGATGAGAGTGGTCATGAGGCATTGTGATGAATGTGGTCATGGATCATTGTGATGACAAGTGTCGTGGAGCATTGTGATGACAGGGGTCATAGAGCATTGTGATGACACGGTTATGGAATATTGTGATGACCAGAATTCTGTAGCACTGAGATGAAAAGGGAATGGAGCATTGTGAGTACAGGGGTCATGGAGCATTGTGATGACAATTGTTCTAGAACATTGTGAAGACAGGGATCATGGAGCATAATGATGAAAGGGGCCATGGAGCATTGTGATGACAGGTGTCATGGGACAATGTATTGACAATTGTCATGGAGCATTGTTAGAAAGGGAACATGGAGCAATTTGATTTCAGGGGCCATGAAAAATTGTGAATACATAGGCCATGGAGTATTCAGATGAATGTGGTCAAGGATCATTGTGACGACAAGTGTCCTGGAATATTGTGATGACACGGTTCATGGAGCATTGCGATGACAAGAGCCATGGCGAAATGTGAAGACAGGTGTCATGGGGAATTGTGATGACAGTGGTCATCTAGAATTGTGAAGAAAGATATCATGGAGCACTGTGATGACAGGGGCAATGAAGCATTGTGATGACAGGCGTCTTGGGGCATTGTGATGACACGGCCATGGAACATTATGATGACAAGAATTCTGGAGCATTGTGATAAAAAGGGCATGGACCATTGTGATTAGAGGGGCCAAGGAGCATTCTGATGACAACGACATGTTGCATTGTGATGACCAGTGTCATCGAGCATTGTGATGACAGTGGTCATGAAGCATTGTGATGAATGTGGTCATGGATCATTTGATGACAAGTGTCGTGGAGCATTGTGATGACAGGGGTCATAGAGCATTGTGATGACACGTTTATGGAATATTGTGATGACCAGAATTCTGTAGCACTGCGATGAAAAGGGAATGGAGCATTGTGAGTACAGGGGTCATGGAGCATTGTGATGACAATTGTTCTAGAACATTGTGAAGACAGGGATCATGGAGCATAGTGATGAAAGGGGCCATGGAGCATTGTGATGACAGGCGTCATGGGACAATGTGTTGACAGTGGTCTTGGATCATTGTTAGAAACGGAACATGGAGCAATTTGATTTCAGGGGCCATGAAAAATTGTGAATACATAGGCCATGGAGTATTCAGATGAATGTGGTCAAGGATCATTGTGATGAAAAGTGTCCTGGAATATTGTGATGACACGGTTCATGGAGCATTGCGATGACAAGGGCCATGGCGAAATGTGAAGACAGGTGTCATGGGACATTGTGATTGCAGTGGTCATCTAGAATTGTGAAGAAAGATATCATGGAGCACTGGGATGACAGGGGCCATGGAGCATTGTGATGAGAGGCGTCATGGGGCATTGTGATGACACGGCCATGGAACATTATGATGACAAGAATTCTGGAACATTGTGATAAAAAGGGCATGGACCATTGTGATTAGAGGGGCCAAGGAGCATTCTGATGACAACGGCATGGAGCATTGTGATGACCAGGGTCATCGAGCATTGTGATGATAGTGGTCATGAAGCATTGTGATGAATGTGGTCATGGATCATTGTGATGACAAGTGTCGTGGAGCATTGTGATGACAGGGGTCATAGAGCATTGTGATGACACGGTTATGGAATATTGTGATGACCAGAATTCTGTAGCACTGTGATGAAAAGGGAAAGGAGCATTGTGAGTACAGGGGTCAGGAGCATTGTGATGACAATTGTTCTAGAACATTGTGAAGATAGGGATCATGGAGCATAGTGATGAAAGGGGACATGGAGCATTGTGATGACAGGCGTCATGGGACAATGTGTTGACAGTTGTCATGGAGCATTGTTAGAAAGGGAACATGGAGCAATTTGATTTCAGGGGCCATGAACAATTGTGAATACATAGGCCATGGAGTATTCAGATGAATGTGGTCAAGGATCATTGTGAAGAAAAGTGTACTGGAATATTGTGATGACACGGTTCATGGAACATTGCGATGACAAGGGCCATGGCGAAATGTGAAGACAGGTGTCATGGGGCATTGTGATGTCAGTGGTCATCTAGAATTGTGAAGAAAGATATCATGGAGCACTGGGATGACAGGGGCCATGGAGCATTGTGATGACATGGGTCATGGGGCATTGTGATGACACGGCCATGGAACATTATGATGACAAGAATTCTGGAGCATTGTGATAAATAGGGCATGGACCATTGTGATTAGAAGGGCCAAGGAGCATTCTGATGACAACGGCATGGAGCATTGTGATGACAATATTCATCGAGCATTGTGATGACACTGGTCATGAAGCATTGTGATGAATGTGGTTATGGATCATTGTGATGACAAGTGTCGTGGAGCATTGTGATGACAGGGGTCATAGAGCATTGTGATGACACGGTTATTGAATATTGTGATGACCAGAATTCTGTAGCACTGTGATGAAAAGGGAAAGGAGCATTGTGATTACAGGGGTCATGGAGCATCGTGATGACAATTGTTTAGAACATTGTGAAGACAGGGATCATGGAGCATAGTGATGAAAGGGGCCATGGAGCATTGTGATGACAGGCGTCATGGGACAATGTGTTGACAGTGGTCATGGAGCATTGTTAGAAAGGGAACATGGAGCAATTTGATTTCAGGGGATATGAAAAATTGTGAATACATAGGCCATGGAGTATTCAGATGAATGTGGTCAAGGATCATTGTGACTACAAGTGTCCTGGAATATTGTGATGACACGGTTCATGGAGCATTGCGATGACAAGGGCCATGGCGAAATGTGAAGACAGGTGTCATGGGGCATTGTGATGACAGTGGTCATCTAGAATTGTGAAGAAAGATATCATGGAGCACTGGGATGACAGGGGCCATGGAGCATTGTGATGACATGGGTCATGGGGCATTCTGATGACACGGCCATGGAACATTATGATGACAAGAATTCTGGAACATTGTGATAAAAAGGGCATGGACCATTGTGATTAGAGGGGCCAAGGAGCATTCTGATGACAACGGCATGGAGCATTGTGATGACCAGGGTCATCGAGCATTGTGATGACAGTGGTCATGAAGCATTGTGATGAATGTGGTCATGGATCATTGTGATGACAAGTGTCGTGGAGCATTGTGATGACAGGGGTCATAGAGCATTGTGATGACACGGTTATGGAATATTGTGATGACCAGAATTCTGTAGCACTGTGATGAAAAGGGAATGGAGCATTGTGAGTACAGGGGTCATGCAGCATTGTGATGACAATTGTTCTAGAACATTGTGAAGACAGGGATCATGGAGCATAGTGATGAAAGGGGACATGGAGCATTGTGATGACAGGCGTCATGGGACAATGTGTTGACAGTTGTCATGGAGCATTGTTAGAAAGGGAACATGGAGCAATTTGATTTCAGGGGCCAGGAAAAATTGTGAATACATAGGCCATGGAGTATTCAGATGAATGTGGTCAAGGATCATTGTGACAAAAAGTTTACTGGAATATTGTGATGACACGGTTCATGGAGCATTGCAATGACAAGGGCCATGGCGAAATGTGAAGACAGGTGTCATGGGGCATTGTGATGACAGTGGTCATCTAGAATTGTGAAGAAAGATATCATGGAGCACTGGGATGACAGGGGCCATGGAGCATTGTGATGACATGGGTCATGGGGCATTGTGATGACAGTGGTCATCTAGAATTGTGAAGAAAGATATCATGGAGCACTGGGATGACAGGGGCTATGGAGCATTGTGATGACATGGGTCATGGGGCATTGTGATGACACCGCCATGGAACATTATGATGACAAGAATTCTGGAGCATTGTGATAAAAAGGTCATGGACCATTGTGATTAGAGGGGCCAAGGAGCATTCTGATGACAACAGCATGGAGCATTGTGATGACAAGTGTCATCGAGCATTGTGATGAGAGTGGTCATGAGGCATTGTGATGAATGTGGTCATGGATCATTGTGATGACAAGTGTCGTGGAGCATTGTGATGACAGGGGTCATAGAGCATTGTGATGACACGGTTATGGAATATTGTGATGACCAGAATTCTGTAGCACTGAGATGAAAAGGGAATGGAGCATTGTGAGTACAGGGGTCATGGAGCATTGTGATGACAATTGTTCTAGAACATTGTGAAGACAGGGATCATGGAGCATAGTGATGAAAGGGGCCATGGAGCATTGTGATGACAGGTGTCATGGGACAATGTATTGACAATGGTCATGGAGCATTGTTAGAAAGGGAACATGGAGCAATTTGATTTCAGGGGCCATGAAAAATTGTGAATACATAGGCCATGGAGTATTCAGATGAATGTGGTCAAGGAACATTGTGACGACAAGTGTCCTGGAATATTGTGATGACACGGTTCATGGAGCATTGCGATGACAAGAGCCATGGCGAAATGTGAAGACAGGTGTCATGGGGCATTGTGATGACAGTGGTCATCTAGAATTGTGAAGAAAGATATCATGGAGCTTTGGGATGACAGGGGCAATGAAGCATTGTGATGACAGGCGTCTTGGGGCATTGTGATGACACGCCCATGGAACATTATGATGACAAGAATTCTGGAGCATTGTGATAAAAAGGGCATGGACCATTGTGATTAGAGGGGCCAAGGAGCATTCTGATGACAACGACATGTTGCATTGTGATGACCAGTGTCATCGAGCATTGTGATGACAGTGGTCATGAAGCATTGTGATGAATGTGGTCATGGATCATTTGATGACAAGTGTCGTGGAGCATTGTGATGACAGGGGTCATAGAGCATTGTGATGACACGTTTATGGAATATTGTGATGACCAGAATTCTGTAGCACTGCGATGAAAAGGGAATGGAGCATTGTGAGTACAGGGGTCATGGAGCATTGTGATGACAATTGTTCTAGAACATTGTGAAGACAGGGATCATGGAGCATAGTGATGAAAGGGGCCATGGAGCATTGTGATGACAGGCGTCATGGGACAATGTGTTGACAGTGGTCTTGGATCATTGTTAGAAACGGAACATGGAGCAATTTGATTTCAGGGGCCATGAAAAATTGTGAATACATAGGCCATGGAGTATTCAGATGAATGTGGTCAAGGATCATTGTGATGAAAAGTGTCCTGGAATATTGTGATGACACGGTTCATGGAGCATTGTGATGACAAGGGCCATGGCGAAATGTGAAGACAGGTGTCATGGGACATTGTGATTGCAGTGGTCATCTAGAATTGTGAAGAAAGATATCCTGGAGCACTGGGATGACAGGGGCCATGGAGCATTGTGATGACAGGCGTCATGGGGCATTGTGATGACACGGCCATGGAATATTATGATGACAAGAATTCTGGAGCATTGTGATAAATAGGGCATGGACCATTGTGATTAGAAGGGCCAAGGAGCATTCTGATGACAACGGCATGGAGCATTGTGATGACAATATTCATCGAGCATTGTGATGACAGTGGTCATGAAGCATTGTGATGAATGTGGTCATGGATCATTGTGATGACAAGAGTCGTGGAGCATTGTGATGACAGGGGTCATAGAGCATTGTGATGACACGGTTATGGAATATTGTGATGACAAGAATTCTGTAGCACTGAGATGAAAAGGGAATGGAGCATTGTGATGACAGGTGTCATGGGACAATGTGTTGACAGTGGTCTTGGATCACTGTTAGAAAGGGAACATGGAGCAATTTGATTTCAGGGGCCATGAAAAATTGTAAATACATAGGCCATGGAGTATTCAGATGAATGTGGTCAAGGATCATTGTGACAAAAAGTGTCCTGGAATATTGTGATGACACGGTTCATGGAGCATTGCGATGACAAGGGCCATGGCGAAATGTGAAGACAGGTGTCATGGGACATTGTGATGACAGTGGTCATCTAGAATTGTGAAGAAAGATATCATGAAGCACTGGGATGACAGGGGCCATGGAGCATTGTGATGACAGGCGTCATGGGGCATTGTGATGACACGGCCATGGAACATTATGATGACAAGAATTCTGGAACATTGTGATAAAAAGGGCATGGACCATTGTGATTAGAGGGGCCAAGGAGCATTCTGATGACAACGGCATGGAGCATTGTGATGACCAGGGTCATCGAGCATTGTGATGACAGTGGTCATGAAGCATTGTGATGAATCTGGTCATGGATCATTGTGATGACAAGTGTCGTGGAGCATTGTGATGACAGGGGTCATAGAGCATTGTGATGACACGGTTATGGAATATTGTGATGACCAGAATTCTGTAGCACTGTGATGAAAAGGGAATGGAGCATTGTGAGTACAGGGGTCATGGAGCATTTTGATGACAATTGTTCTAGAACATTGTGAAGACAGGGATCATGGAGCATAGTGATGAAAGGGGCCATGGAGCATTGTGATGACAGGCATCATGGGACAATGTGTTGACAGTTCTCATGGAGCATTGTTAGAAAGGGAACATGGAGCAATTTGATTTCAGGGGCCATGAAAAATTGTGAATACATAGGCCATGGAGTATTCAGATGAATGTGGTCAAGGATCATTGTGACGAAAAGTGTCCTGGAATATTGTGATGACACGTTTCATGGAGCATTGCGATGACAAGAGCCATGGAGAAATGTGAAGACAGGTGTCATGGGGCATTGTGATGACAGTGGTCATCTAGAATTGTGAAGAAAGATATCATGGAGCACTGGGATGACAGGGGCCAGGGAACATTGTGATGACAGGGGTCATGGGGCATTGTGATGACACGGCCATGGAACATTATAATGACAAGAATTCTGGAGCACTGTGATAAAAAGGGCATGGACCATTGTGATTAGAGGGGCCAAGGAGCATTCTGATGACAACGACATGGAGCATTGTGATGACCAGGCTCATCGAGCATTGTGATGACAGTGGTCATGAAACATTGTGATGAATGTGTTCATGGATCATTGTGATGACAAGTGTCGTGGAGCATTGTGATGACAGGGGTCATAGAGCATTGTGAGGACACGGCTATTGAATATTGTGATGACCAGAATTCTGTAGCCCTGTGATGAAAAGGGAATGGAGCATTGTGAGTACAGGGGTCATGGAGCATTGTGATGACACTTGTTCTAGAACATTGTGAAGACAGGGATCATGGAGCATAGTGATGAAAGGGGCCATGGAGCATTGTGATGACAGGCGTCATGGGACAATGTGTTGACAGTTGTCATAGAGCATTGTTAGAAAGTGAACATGGAGCAATTTGATTTCAGGGGCCATGAAAAATTGTGAATACATAGGCCATGGAGTATTCAGATGAATGTGGTCAAGGATCATTGTGACTACAAGTGTCCTGGAATATTGTGATGACACGGTTCATGGAGCATTGCGATGACAAGGGCCATGGCGAAATGTGAAGACAGGTGTCATGGGGCATTGTGATGACAGTGGTCATCTAGAATTGTGAAGAAAGATATCATGGAGCACTTGGATGACAGGGGCCATGGAGCATTGTGATGACAGGGGTCATGGGGCATTCTGATGACACGGCCATGGAACATTATGATGACAAGAATTCTGGAACATTGTGATAAATAGGCCATGGACCATTGTGATTAGAGGGGCCAAGGAGCATTCTGATGACAACGGCATGGAACATTGTGATGACCAGGGTCATCGTGCATTGTGATGACAGTGGTCATGAAGCATTGTGATGAATGTGGTCATGGATCATTGTGATGACAAGTGTCGTGGAGCATTGTGATGACAGGGGTCATAGAGCATTGTGATGACACGGTTATGGAATATTGTGATGACCAGAATTCTGTAGCACTGTGATGAAAAGGGAATGGAGCATTGTGAGTAGAGGGGTCATGGAGCATTGTGATGACAATTGTTCTAGAACATTGTGAAGACAGGGATCATGGAGCATAGTGATGAAAGGGGACATGGAGCATTGTGATGACAGGCGTCATGGGACAATGTGTTGACAGTTGTCATGGAGCATTGTTAGAAAGGGAACATGGAGCAATTTGATTTCAGGGGCCAGGAAAAATTGTGAATACATAGGCCATGGAGTATTCAGATGAATGTGGTCAAGGATCATTGTGACAAAAAGTTTACTGGAATATTGTGATGACACGGTTCATGGAGCATTGCAATGACAAGGGCCATGGCGAAATGTGAAGACAGGTGTCATGGGGCATTGTGATGACAGTGGTCATCTAGAATTGTGAAGAAAGATATCATGGAGCACTGGGATGACAGGGGCCATGGAGCATTGTGATGACATGGGTCATGGGGCATTGTGATGACAGTGGTCATCTAGAATTGTGAAGAAAGATATCATGGAGCACTGGGATGACAGGGGCCAGGGAACATTGTGATGACAGGGGTCATGGGGCATTGTGATGACACGGCCATGGAACATTATGATGACAAGAATTCTGGAGCATTGTGATAAAAAGGGCATGGACCATTGTGATTAGAGGGGCCAAGGAGCATTCTGATGACAACGGCATGGAGCATTGTGATGACCAGGGTCATCGAGCATTGTGATGACAGTGGTCATGAAGCATTGTGATGAATGTGGTCATGGATCATTGTGATGACAAGTGTCGTGGAGCATTGTGATGACAGGGGTCATAGAGCATTGTGAGGACACGGCTATGGAATATTGTGATGACCAGAATTCTGTAGCCCTGTGATGAAAAGGGAATGGAGCATTGTGAGTACAGGGGTCATGGAGCATTGTGATGACAATTGTTCTAGAACATTGTGAAGACAGGGATCATGGAGCATAGTGATGAAAGGGGCCATGGAGCATTGTGATGACAGGCGTCATGGGACAATGTGTTGACAGTTGTCATAGAGCATTGTTAGAAAGTGAACATGGAGCAATTTGATTTCAGGGGCCATGAAAAATTGTGAATACATAGGCCATGGAGTATTCAGATGAATGTGGTCAAGGATCATTGTGACTACAAGTGTCCTGGAATATTGTGATGACACGGTTCATGGAGCATTGCGATGACAAGGGCCATGGCGAAATGTGAAGACAGGTGTCATGGGGCATTGTGATGACAGTGGTCATCTAGAATTGTGAAGAAAGATATCATGGAGCACTGGGATGACAGGGGCCATGGAGCATTGTGATGACAGAGGTCATGGGGCATTCTGATGACACGGCCATGGAACATTATGATGACAAGAATTCTGGAACATTGTGATAAAAAGGGCATGGACCATTGTGATTAGAGGGGCCAAGGAGCATTCTGATGACAACGGCATGGAGCATTGTGATGACCAGGGTCATCGAGCATTGTGATGACAGTGGTCATGGATCATTGTGATGACAAGTGTCGTGGAGCATTGTGATGACAGGGGTCATAGAGCATTGTGATGACACGGTTATGGAATATTGTGATGACCAGAATTCTGTAGCACTGTGATGAAAAGGGAATGGAGCATTGTGAGTACAGGGGTCATGGAGCATTGTGATGACAATTGTTCTAGAACATTGTGAAGACAGGGATCATGGAGCATAGTGATGAAAGGGGACATGGAGCATTGTGATGACAGGCGTCATGGGACAATGTGTTGACAGTTGTCATGGAGCATTGTTAGAAAGGGAACATGGAGCAATTTGATTTCAGGGGCCAGGAAAAATTGTGAATACATAGGCCATGGAGTATTCAGATGAATGTGGTCAAGGATCATTGTGACAAAAAGTTTACTGGAATATTGTGATGACACGGTTCATGGAGCATTGCAATGACAAGGGCCATGGCGAAATGTGAAGACAGGTGTCATGGGGCATTGTGATGACAGTGGTCATCTAGAATTGTGAAGAAAGATATCATGGAGCACTGGGATGACAGGGGCCATGGAGCATTGTGATGACATGTGTCATGGGGCATTGTGATGACAGTGGTCATCTACAATTGTGAAGAAAGATATCATGGAGCACTGGGATGACAGGGGCTATGGAGCATTGTGATGACATGGGTCATGGGGCATTGTGATGACACCGCCATGGAACATTATGATGACAAGAATTCTGGAGCATTGTGATAAAAAGGTCATGGACCATTGTGATTAGAGGGGCCAAGGAGCATTCTGATGACAACAGCATGGAGCATTGTGATGACAAGTGTCATCGAGCATTGTGATGAGAGTGGTCATGAGGCATTGTGATGAATGTGGTCATCGATCATTGTGATGACAAGTGTCGTGGAGCATTGTGATGACAGGGGTCATAGAGCATTGTGATGACACGGTTATGGAATATTGTGATGACCAGAATTCTGTAGCACTGAGATGAAAAGGGAATGGAGCATTGTGAGTACAGGGGTCATGGAGCATTGTGATGACAATTGTTCTAGAACATTGTGAAGACAGGGATCATGGAGCATAGTGATGAAAGGGGCCATGGAGCATTGTGATGACAGGTGTCATGGGACAATGTATTGACAATTGTCATGGAGCATTGTTAGAAAGGGAACATGGAGCAATTTGATTTCAGGGGCCATGAAAAATTGTGAATACATAGGCCATGGAGTATTCAGATGAATGTGGTCAAGGATCATTGTGACGACAAGTGTCCTGGAATATTGTGATGACACGGTTCATGGAGCATTGCGATGACAAGAGCCATGGCGAAATGTGAAGACAGGTGTCATGGGGCATTGTGATGACAGTGGTCATCTAGAATTGTGAAGAAAGATATCATGGAGCACTGGGATGACAGGGGCAATGAAGCATTGTGATGACAGGCGTCTTGGGGCATTGTGATGACACGGCCATGGAACATTATGATGACAAGAATTCTGGAGCATTGTGATAAAAAGGGCATGGACCATTGTGATTAGAGGGGCCAAGGAGCATTCTGATGACAACGACATGTTGCATTGTGATGACCAGTGTCATCGAGCATTGTGATGACAGTGGTCATGAAGCATTGTGATGAATGTGGTCATGGATCATTTGATGACAAGTGTCGTGGAGCATTGTGATGACAGGGGTCATAGAGCATTGTGATGACACGTTTATGGAATATTGTGATGACCAGAATTCTGTAGCACTGCGATGAAAAGGGAATGGAGCATTGTGAGTACAGGGGTCATGGAGCATTGTGATGACAATTGTTCTAGAACATTGTGAAGACAGGGATCATGGAGCATAGTGATGAAAGGGGCCATGGAGCATTGTGATGACAGGCGTCATGGGACAATGTGTTGACAGTGGTCTTGGATCATTGTTAGAAACGGAACATGGAGCAATTTGATTTCAGGGGCCATGAAAAATTGTGAATACATAGGCCATGGAGTATTCAGATGAATGTGGTCAAGGATCATTGTGATGAAAAGTGTCCTGGAATATTGTGATGACACGGTTCATGGAGCATTGCGATGACAAGGGCCATGGCGAAATGTGAAGACAGGTGTCATGGGACATTGTGATTGCAGTGGTCATCTAGAATTGTGAAGAAAGATATCATGGAGCACTGGGATGACAGGGGCCATGGAGCATTGTGATGAGAGGCGTCATGGGGCATTGTGATGACACGGCCATGGAACATTATGATGACAAGAATTCTGGAACATTGTGATAAAAAGGGCATGGACCATTGTGATTAGAGGGGCCAAGGAGCATTCTGATGACAACGGCATGGAGCATTGTGATGACCAGGGTCATCGAGCATTGTGATGATAGTGGTCATGAAGCATTGTGATGAATGTGGTCATGGATCATTGTGATGACAAGTGTCGTGGAGCATTGTGATGACAGGGGTCATAGAGCATTGTGATGACACGGTTATGGAATATTGTGATGACCAGAATTCTGTAGCACTGTGATGAAAAGGGAAAGGAGCATTGTGAGTACAGGGGTCAGGAGCATTGTGATGACAATTGTTCTAGAACATTGTGAAGATAGGGATCATGGAGCATAGTGATGAAAGGGGACATGGAGCATTGTGATGACAGGCGTCATGGGACAATGTGTTGACAGTTCTCATGGAGCATTGTTAGAAAGGGAACATGGAGCAATTTGATTTCAGGGGCCATGAAAAATTGTGAATACATAGGCCATGGAGTATTCAGATGAATGTGGTCAAGGATCATTGTGAAGAAAAGTGTACTGGAATATTGTGATGACACGGTTCATGGAACATTGCGATGACAAGGGCCATGGCGAAATGTGAAGACAGGTGTCATGGGGCATTGTGATGACAGTGGTCATCTAGAATTGTGAAGAAAGATATCATGGAGCACTGGGATGACAGGGGCCATGGAGCATTGTGATGACATGGGTCATGGGGCATTGTGATGACACGGCCATGGAACATTATGATGAAAAGAATTCTGGAGCATTGTGATAAATAGGGCATGGACCATTGTGATTAGAAGGGCCAAGGAGCATTCTGATGACAACGGCATGGAGCATTGTGATGACAATATTCATCGAGCATTGTGATGACAGTGGTCATGAAGCATTGTGATGAATGTGGTTATGGATCATTGTGATGACAAGTGTCGTGGAGCATTGTGATGACAGGGGTCATAGAGCATTGTGATGACACGGTTATTGAATATTGTGATGACCAGAATTCTGTAGCACTGTGATGAAAAGGGAAAGGAGCATTGTGATTACAGGGGTCATGGAGCATCGTGATGACAATTGTTTAGAACATTGTGAAGACAGGGATCATGGAGCATAGTGATGAAAGGGGCCATGGAGCATTGTGATGACAGGCGTCATGGGACAATGTGTTGACAGTGGTCATGGAGCATTGTTAGAAAGGGAACATGGAGCAATTTGATTTCAGGGGATATGAAAAATTGTGAATACATAGGCCATGGAGTATTCAGATGAATGTGGGCAAGGATCATTGTGACGACAAGTGTCCTGGCATATTGTGATGACACGGTTCATGGAGCATTGCGATGACAAGGGCCATGGCGAAATGTGAAGACAGTTGTCATGGGGCTTTGTGATGACAGTGGTCATCTAGAATTGTGAAGAAAGATATCATGGAGCAGTGGGATGACGGGGGCCATGGAGCATTGTGATGACAGGGGTTATGGGGCATTGTGATGACACGGACATGGAACATTATGATGACAAGAATTCTGGAGCATTGTGATAAATAGGGCATGGACCATTGTGATTAGAGGGGCCAAGGAGCATTCTGATGACAACGGCATGGAGCATTGTGATGACCAGGGTCATCGAGCATTGTGATGACAGTGGTCATGAAGCATTGTGATGAATGTGGTCATGGATCATTGTGATGACAAGTGTCGTGGAGCATTGTGATGACAGGGGTCATAGAGCATTGTGATGACACGGTTATGGAATATTGTGATGACCAGAATTCTGTAGCACTGTGATGAAAAGGGAATGGAGCATTGTGATTACAGGGGTCATGGAGCATTGTGATGACAATTGTTCTAAAACATTGTGAAGACAGGGATCATGGAGCATAGTGATGAAAGGGGCCATGGAGCATTGTGATGACAGGCGTCATGGGACAATGTGTTGACAGTGGTCTTGGATCACTGTTAGAAAGGGAACATGGAGCAATTTGATTTCAGGGGCCATGAAAAATTGTGAATACATAGGCCATGGAGTATTCAGATGAATGTGCTCAAGGATCATTGTGATGAAAAGTGTCCTGGAATATTGTGAGGACACGGTTCATGGAGCATTGCGATGACAAGGGCCATGGCGAAATGTGAAGACAGGTGTCATGGGGCATTGTGATGACAGTGGTCATCTAGAATTGTGAAGAAAGATATCATGGAGCACTTGGATGACAGGGGCCATGGAACATTGTGATGACAGGGGTCATGGGGCATTGTGATGACACCGCCATGGAACATTATTTTGACAAGAATTCTGGAGCATTGTGATAAAATGGGCATGGACCATTGTGATTAGAGGGGCCAAGGAGCATTCTGATGACAACGGCATGGAGCATTGTGATGACAGGGGTCATCGAGCATTGTGATGACAGTGGTCATGAAGCATTGTGATGAATGTGGTCATGGATCATTGTGATGACAAGTGTCGTGGAGCATTGTGATGACAGGGGTCATAGAGCATTGTGATGACACGGTTATGGAATATTGTGATGACCAGAATTCTGTAGCACTGTGATGAAAATGGAATGGAGCATTGTGATTACAGGGGTCATGGAGCATTGTGATGACCATTGTTCTAGAACATTGTGACGACAGGGATCATGGAGCATAGTGATGAAAGGGGCCATGGGGCATTGTGATGACAGGCGTCATGGGACATTGTGTTGACAGTGGTCATGGAGAATTGTTAGAAAGGGAACATGGAGCAATTTGATTTCAGGGGCCATGAAAAATTGTGAATACATAGGCCATGGAGTATTCAGATGAATGTGGTCAAGGATCATTGTGACGACAAGTGTCCTGGAATATTGTGATGACACGGTTCATGGAGCATTGCGATGAAAAGGGCCATGGCGAAATGTGATGAGAGTGGTCATCTAGAATTGTGAAGAAAGATATCATGGAGCCCTGGGATGATAGGGGCCATGGAGCATTGTGATGAAAGGGGTCATGGGGCATTGTGATGACACGGCAATGGAACATTATGATGACAAGAATTCTGGAGCATTGTGATAAAAAGGGCATGGACCATTGTGATTAGAGGGGTCAAGGTGCATTCTGATGACAACGGCATGGAGCATTGTGATGACCAGGGTCATCGAGCATTGTGATGACAGTAGTCATGAAGCATTGTGATGAATGTGGTCATGGATCATTGTGATGACAAGTGTCGTGGAGCATTGTGATGACAGGGTTCATAGAGCATTGTGATGACACGGTTATGGAGTATTGTGATGACCAGAATTCTGTAGCACTGTGATGAAAAGGGAATGGAGCATTGTGATTACAGTGGTCATGGAGCATTGTGATGACAATTGTTTTAGAATATTGTGAAGACAGGGATCATGGAGCATAGTGATGAAAGGGGCCATGGAGCATTGTGATGACAGGCGTCATGGGACAATGTGTTGACAGTGGTCATGGAGCATTGTTAGAAAGGGAACATGGAGCAATTTGATTTCAGGGGCCATGAAAAATTGTGAATACATAGGCCATGGAGTATTCAGATGAATGTGGTCAAGGATCATTGTGACGACAAGTGTCCTGGAATATTGTGATGACACAGTTCATGGAGCATTGCGATGACAAGGGCCATGGCGAAATGTGAAGACAGTTGTCATGGGGCTTTGTGATGACAGTGGTCATCTAGAATTGTGAAGAAAGATATCATGGAGCAGTGGGATGACGGGGGCCATGGAGCATTGTGATGACAGGGGTTATGGGGCATTGTGATGACACGGACATGGAACATTATGATGACAAGAATTCTGGAGCATTGTGATAAATAGGGCATGGACCATTGTGATTAGAGGGGCCAAGGAGCATTCTGATGACAACGGCATGGAGCATTTTGATAACAAGTTTCATCGAGCATTGTGATGATAGTGGTCATGAAGCATTGTGATGAATGTGGTCATGGATCATTGTGATGACAAGTGTCGTGGAGCATTGTGATGACAGGTCTCATAGAGCATTTTGATGACACGGTTATGGAATATTGTGATGACCAGAATTCAATAGCACTGTGATGAAAAGGGAATGGAGCATTGTGATGACAGGCGTCATGGGACAATGTGTTGACAGTGGTCTTGGATCACTGTTAGAAACGGAACATGGAGCAATTTGATTTCAGGGGCCATGAAAAATTGTGAATACATAGGCCATGGAGTATTCAGATGAATGTGGTCAAGGATCATTGTGACAAAAAGTGTCCTGGAATATTGTGATGACACGGTTCATGGAGCATTGCGATGACAAGGGCCATGGCGAAATGTGAAGAGAGGTGTCATGGGGCATTGTGATGACAGTGGTCATCTAGAATTGTGAAGAAAGATATCATGAAGCACTGGGATGACAGGGGCCATGGAGCATTGTGATGACAGGCGTCATGGGGCATTGTGATGACACGGCCATGGAACATTATGATGACAAGAATTCTGGAACATTGTGATAAAAAGGGCATGGACCATTGTGATTAGAGGGGCCAAGGAGCATTCTGATGACAACGGCATGGAGCATTGTGATGACCAGGGTCATCGAGCATTGTGATGACAGTGGTCATGAAGCATTGTGATGAATGTGGTCATGGATCATTGTGATGACAAGTGTCGTGGATCATTGTGATGACAGGGGTCATAGAGCATTTTGATGACACGGTTATGGAATATTGTGATGACCAGAATTCTGTAGCACTGTGATGAAAAGGGAATGGAGCATTGTGAGTACAGGGGTCATGGAGCATTGTGATGACAATTGTTCTAGAACATTGTGAAGACAGGGATCATGGAGCATAGTGATGAAAGGGGCCATGGAGCATTGTGATGACAGGCGTCATGGGACAATGTGTTGACAGTTCTCATGGAGCATTGTTAGAAAGGGAACATGGAGCAATTTTATTTCAGGGGCCATGAAAAATTGTGAATACATAGGCCATGGAGTATTCAGATAAATGTGGTCAAGGATCATTGTGACGAAAAGTGTCCTGGAATATTGTGATGACACGTTTCATGGAGCATTGCGATGACAAGAGCCATGGCGAAATGTGAAGACAGGTGTCATGGGGCATTGTGATGACAGTGGTCATCTAGAATTGTGAAGAAAGATATCATGGAGCACTGGGATGACAGGGGCCAGGGAACATTGTGATGACAGGGGTCATGGGGCATTGTGATGACACGGCCATGGAACATTATGATGACAAGAATTCTGGAGCATTGTGATAAAAAGGGCATGGACCATTGTGATTAGAGGGGCCAAGGAGCATTCTGATGACAACGGCATGGAGCATTGTGATGACCAGGGTCATCGAGCATTGTGATGACAGTGGTCATGAAGCATTGTGATGAATGTGGTCATGGATCATTGTGATGACAAGTGTCGTGGAGCATTGTGATGACAGGGGTCATAGAGCATTGTGAGGACACGGCTATGGAATATTGTGATGACCATTATTCTGTAGCCCTGTGATGAAAAGGGAATGGAGCATTGTGAGTACAGGGGTCATGGAGCATTGTGATGACAATTGTTCTAGAACATTGTGAAGACAGGGATCATGGAGCATAGTGATGAAAGGGGACATGGAGCATTGTGATGACAGGCGTCATGGGACAATGTGTTGACAGTTGTCATGGAGCATTGTTAGAAAGGGAACATGGAGCAATTTGATTTCAGGGGCCAGGAAAAATTGTGAATACATAGGCCATGGAGTATTCAGATGAATGTGGTCAAGGATCATTGTGACAAAAAGTTTACTGGAATATTGTGATGACACGGTTCATGGAGCATTGCAATGACAAGGGCCATGGCGAAATGTGAAGACAGGTGTCATGGGGCATTGTGATGACAGTGGTCATCTAGAATTGTGAAGAAAGATATCATGGAGCACTGGGATGACAGGGGCCATGGAGCATTGTGATGACATGGGTCATGGGGCATTGTGATGACAGTGGTCATCTAGAATTGTGCAGAAAGATATCATGGAGCACTGGGATGACAGGGGCTATGGAGCATTGTGATGACATGGGTCATGGGGCATTGTGATGACACCGCCATGGAACATTATGATGACAAGAATTCTGGAGCATTGTGATAAAAAGGTCATGGACCATTGTGATTAGAGGGGCCAAGGAGCATTCTGATGACAACAGCATGGAGCATTGTGATGACAAGGGTCATCGAGCATTGTGATGACAGTGGTCATGAAGCATTGTGATGAATGTGGTCATGGATCATTGTGATGACAAGTGTCGTGGAGCATTGTGATGACAGGGGTCATAGAGCATTGTGATGACACGGTTATGGAAAATTGTGATGACCAGAATTCTGTAGCACTGAGATGAAAAGGGAATGGAGCATTGTGAGTACAGGGGTCATGGAGCATTGTGATGACAATTGTTCTAGAACATTGTGAAGACAGGGATCATGGAGCATAGTGATGAAAGGGGCCATGGAGCATTGTGATGACAGGTGTCAGGGGACAATGTATTGACAATGGTCATGGAGCATTGTTAGAAAGGGAACATGGAGCAATTTGATTTCAGGGGCCATGAAAAATTGTGAATACATAGGCCATGGAGTATTCAGATGAATGTGGTCAAGGATCATTGTGACGACATGTGTCCTGGAATATTGTGATGACACGGTTCATGGAGCATTGCGATGACAAGAGCCATGGCGAAATGTGAAGACAGGTGTCATGGGGCATTGTGATGACAGTGGTCATCTAGAATTGTGAAGAAAGATATCATGGAGCACTGGGATGACAGGGGCAATGAAGCATTGTGATGACAGGCGTCTTGGGGCATTGTGATGACACGGCCATGGAACATTATGATGACAAGAATTCTGGAGCATTGTGATAAAAAGGGCATGGACCATTGTGATTAGAGGGGCCAAGGAGCATTCTGATGACAACGACATGTTGCATTGTGATGACCAGTGTCATCGAGCATTGTGATGACAGTGGTCATGAAGCATTGTGATGAATGTGGTCATGGATCATTTGATGACAAGTGTCGTGGAGCATTGTGATGACAGGGGTCATAGAGCATTGTGATGACACGTTTATGGAATATTGTGATGACCAGAATTCTGTAGCACTGCGATGAAAAGGGAATGGAGCATTGTGAGTACAGGGGTCATGGAGCATTGTGATGACAATTGTTCTAGAACATTGTGAAGACAGGGATCATGGAGCATAGTGATGAAAGGGGACATGGAGCATTGTGATGACAGGAGTCATGGGACAATGTGTTGACAGTTGTCATGGAGCATTGTTAGAAAGGGAACATGGAGCTATTTGATTTCAGGGGCCATGAAAAATTGTGAATACATAGGCCATGGAGTATTCAGATGAATGTGGTCAAGGATCATTGTGACAAAAAGTGTCCTGGAATATTGTGATGACACGGTTCATGGAGCATTGCAATGACAAGGGCCGTGACGAAATGTGAAGACAGGTGTCATGGGGCATTGTGATGACAGTGGTCATCTAGAATTGTGAAGAAAGATATCATGGAGCACTGGGATGACAGGGGCCATGGAGCATTGTGATGACAGGCGTCATGGGGCATTGTGATGACACGGCCATGGAACATTATGATGACAAGAATTCTGGAGCATTGTGATAAAAAGGGCATGGACCATTGTGATTAGAGGGGCCAAGGAGCATTCTGATGACAACGGCATGGAGCATTGTGAAGACCAGGGTCATCGAGCATTGTGATGACAGTGGTCATGAAGCATTGTGATGAATGTGGTCATGGATCATTGTGATGACAAGTGTCGTGGAGCATTGTGATGACAGGGGTCATAGATCATTGTGATGACACGGTTATGGAATATTGTGAAGACCATAAATCTGTAGCACAGTGATGAAAAGGGAATGGAGCATTGTGATTACAGGGGTCATGGAGCATTGTGATGACAATTGTTCTAGAACATTGTGAAGACAGGGATCATGGAGCATAGTGATAAAAGGGGCCATGGAGCATTGTGATGACAGGCATCATGGGACAATGTGTTGACAGTGTTCATGGAGCACTGTTAGAAAGGGAACATGGAGCAATTTGATTTTAGGGGCCATGAAAAATTGTGAATACATAGGCCATGGAGTATTCAGATGAATGTGGTCAAGGATCATTGTGACGACAAGTGTCCTGGAATATTGTGATGACACGGTTCATGGAGCATTGCGATGACAAGAGCCATGGCGAAATGTGAAGACAGGTGTCATGGGGCATTGTGATGACAGTGGTCATCTAGAATTGTGAAGAAAGATATCATGGAGCACTGGGATGACAGGGGCAATGAAGCATTGTGATGACAGGCGTCTTGGGGCATTGTGATAACACGGCCATGGAACATTATGATGACAAGAATTCTGGAGCATTGTGATAAAAAGGGCATGGACCATTGTGATTAGAGGGGCCAAGTAGCATTCTGATGACAACGGCATGTTGCATTGTGATGACCAGTGTCATCGAGCATTGTGATGACAGTGGTCATGAAGCATTGTGATGAATGTGGTCATGGATCATTGTGATGACATGTGTCGTGGAGCATTGTGATGACAGGGGTCATAGAGCATTGTGATGACACGGTTATGGAATATTGTGATAACCAGAATTCTGTAGCACTGTGATGCAAAGGGAATGGAGCATTGTGATTACAGGGGTCATGGAGCATTGTGATGACAATTGTTCTAGAACATTGTGAAGACAGGGATCATGGAGCATAGTGATGAAAGGGGCCATGGAGCATTGTGATGACAGGCGTCATGGGACAATGTGTTGACAGTGGTCTTGGATCATTGTTAGAAACGGAACATGGAGCAATTTGATTTCAGGGGCCATGAAAAATTGTGAATACATAGGCCATGGAGTATTCAGATGAATGTGGTCAAGGATCATTGTGATGAAAAGTGTCCTGGAATATTGTGATGACACGGTTCATGGAGCATTGCGATGACAAGGGCCATGGCGAAATGTGAAGACAGGTGTCATGGGACATTGTGATTGCAGTGGTCATCTAGAATTGTGAAGAAAGATATCATGGAGCACTGGGATGACAGGGGCCATGGAGCATTGTGATGAGAGGCGTCATGGGGCATTGTGATGACACGGCCATGGAACATTATGATGACAAGAATTCTGGAACATTGTGATAAAAAGGGCATGGACCATTGTGATTAGAGGGGCCAAGGAGCATTCTGATGACAACGGCATGGAGCATTGTGATGACCAGGGTCATCGAGCATTGTGATGATAGTGGTCATGAAGCATTGTGATGAATGTGGTCATGGATCATTGTGATGACAAGTGTCGTGGAGCATTGTGATGACAGGGGTCATAGAGCATTGTGATGACACGGTTATGGAATATTGTGATGACCAGAATTCTGTAGCACTGTGATGAAAAGGGAAAGGAGCATTGTGAGTACAGGGGTCAGGAGCATTGTGATGACAATTGTTCTAGAACATTGTGAAGATAGGGATCATGGAGCATAGTGATGAAAGGGGACATGGAGCATTGTGATGACAGGCGTCATGGGACAATGTGTTGACAGTTGTCATGGAGCATTGTTAGAAAGGGAACATGGAGCAATTTGATTTCAGGGGCCATGAACAATTGTGAATACATAGGCCATGGAGTATTCAGATGAATGTGGTCAAGGATCATTGTGAAGAAAAGTGTACTGGAATATTGTGATGACACGGTTCATGGAACATTGCGATGACAAGGGCCATGGCGAAATGTGAAGACAGGTGTCATGGGGCATTGTGATGTCAGTGGTCATCTAGAATTGTGAAGAAAGATATCATGGAGCACTGGGATGACAGGGGCCATGGAGCATTGTGATGACATGGGTCATGGGGCATTGTGATGACACGGCCATGGAACATTATGATGACAAGAATTCTGGAGCATTGTGATAAATAGGGCATGGACCATTGTGATTAGAAGGGCCAAGGAGCATTCTGATGACAACGGCATGGAGCATTGTGATGACAATATTCATCGAGCATTGTGATGACACTGGTCATGAAGCATTGTGATGAATGTGGTTATGGATCATTGTGATGACAAGTGTCGTGGAGCATTGTGATGACAGGGGTCATAGAGCATTGTGATGACACGGTTATTGAATATTGTGATGACCAGAATTCTGTAGCACTGTGATGAAAAGGGAAAGGAGCATTGTGATTACAGGGGTCATGGAGCATCGTGATGACAATTGTTTAGAACATTGTGAAGACAGGGATCATGGAGCATAGTGATGAAAGGGGCCATGGAGCATTGTGATGACAGGCGTCATGGGACAATGTGTTGACAGTGGTCATGGAGCATTGTTAGAAAGGGAACATGGAGCAATTTGATTTCAGGGGATATGAAAAATTGTGAATACATAGGCCATGGAGTATTCAGATGAATGTGGTCAAGGATCATTGTGACTACAAGTGTCCTGGAATATTGTGATGACACGGTTCATGGAGCATTGCGATGACAAGGGCCATGGCGAAATGTGAAGACAGGTGTCATGGGGCATTGTGATGACAGTGGTCATCTAGAATTGTGAAGAAAGATATCATGGAGCACTGGGATGACAGGGGCCATGGAGCATTGTGATGACATGGGTCATGGGGCATTCTGATGACACGGCCATGGAACATTATGATGACAAGAATTCTGGAACATTGTGATAAAAAGGGCATGGACCATTGTGATTAGAGGGGCCAAGGAGCATTCTGATGACAACGGCATGGAGCATTGTGATGACCAGGGTCATCGAGCATTGTGATGACAGTGGTCATGAAGCATTGTGATGAATGTGGTCATGGATCATTGTGATGACAAGTGTCGTGGAGCATTGTGATGACAGGGGTCATAGAGCATTGTGATGACACGGTTATGGAATATTGTGATGACCAGAATTCTGTAGCACTGTGATGAAAAGGGAATGGAGCATTGTGAGTACAGGGGTCATGCAGCATTGTGATGACAATTGTTCTAGAACATTGTGAAGACAGGGATCATGGAGCATAGTGATGAAAGGGGACATGGAGCATTGTGATGACAGGCGTCATGGGACAATGTGTTGACAGTTGTCATGGAGCATTGTTAGAAAGGGAACATGGAGCAATTTGATTTCAGGGGCCAGGAAAAATTGTGAATACATAGGCCATGGAGTATTCAGATGAATGTGGTCAAGGATCATTGTGACAAAAAGTTTACTGGAATATTGTGATGACACGGTTCATGGAGCATTGCAATGACAAGGGCCATGGCGAAATGTGAAGACAGGTGTCATGGGGCATTGTGATGACAGTGGTCATCTAGAATTGTGAAGAAAGATATCATGGAGCACTGGGATGACAGGGGCCATGGAGCATTGTGATGACATGGGTCATGGGGCATTGTGATGACAGTGGTCATCTAGAATTGTGAAGAAAGATATCATGGAGCACTGGGATGACAGGGGCTATGGAGCATTGTGATGACATGGGTCATGGGGCATTGTGATGACACCGCCATGGAACATTATGATGACAAGAATTCTGGAGCATTGTGATAAAAAGGTCATGGACCATTGTGATTAGAGGGGCCAAGGAGCATTCTGATGACAACAGCATGGAGCATTGTGATGACAAGTGTCATCGAGCATTGTGATGAGAGTGGTCATGAGGCATTGTGATGAATGTGGTCATGGATCATTGTGATGACAAGTGTCGTGGAGCATTGTGATGACAGGGGTCATAGAGCATTGTGATGACACGGTTATGGAATATTGTGATGACCAGAATTCTGTAGCACTGAGATGAAAAGGGAATGGAGCATTGTGAGTACAGGGGTCATGGAGCATTGTGATGACAATTGTTCTAGAACATTGTGAAGACAGGGATCATGGAGCATAGTGATGAAAGGGGCCATGGAGCATTGTGATGACAGGTGTCATGGGACAATGTATTGACAATGGTCATGGAGCATTGTTAGAAAGGGAACATGGAGCAATTTGATTTCAGGGGCCATGAAAAATTGTGAATACATAGGCCATGGAGTATTCAGATGAATGTGGTCAAGGAACATTGTGACGACAAGTGTCCTGGAATATTGTGATGACACGGTTCATGGAGCATTGCGATGACAAGAGCCATGGCGAAATGTGAAGACAGGTGTCATGGGGCATTGTGATGACAGTGGTCATCTAGAATTGTGAAGAAAGATATCATGGAGCTTTGGGATGACAGGGGCAATGAAGCATTGTGATGACAGGCGTCTTGGGGCATTGTGATGACACGCCCATGGAACATTATGATGACAAGAATTCTGGAGCATTGTGATAAAAAGGGCATGGACCATTGTGATTAGAGGGGCCAAGGAGCATTCTGATGACAACGACATGTTGCATTGTGATGACCAGTGTCATCGAGCATTGTGATGACAGTGGTCATGAAGCATTGTGATGAATGTGGTCATGGATCATTTGATGACAAGTGTCGTGGAGCATTGTGATGACAGGGGTCATAGAGCATTGTGATGACACGTTTATGGAATATTGTGATGACCAGAATTCTGTAGCACTGCGATGAAAAGGGAATGGAGCATTGTGAGTACAGGGGTCATGGAGCATTGTGATGACAATTGTTCTAGAACATTGTGAAGACAGGGATCATGGAGCATAGTGATGAAAGGGGCCATGGAGCATTGTGATGACAGGCGTCATGGGACAATGTGTTGACAGTGGTCTTGGATCATTGTTAGAAACGGAACATGGAGCAATTTGATTTCAGGGGCCATGAAAAATTGTGAATACATAGGCCATGGAGTATTCAGATGAATGTGGTCAAGGATCATTGTGATGAAAAGTGTCCTGGAATATTGTGATGACACGGTTCATGGAGCATTGTGATGACAAGGGCCATGGCGAAATGTGAAGACAGGTGTCATGGGACATTGTGATTGCAGTGGTCATCTAGAATTGTGAAGAAAGATATCCTGGAGCACTGGGATGACAGGGGCCATGGAGCATTGTGATGACAGGCGTCATGGGGCATTGTGATGACACGGCCATGGAATATTATGATGACAAGAATTCTGGAGCATTGTGATAAATAGGGCATGGACCATTGTGATTAGAAGGGCCAAGGAGCATTCTGATGACAACGGCATGGAGCATTGTGATGACAATATTCATCGAGCATTGTGATGACAGTGGTCATGAAGCATTGTGATGAATGTGGTCATGGATCATTGTGATGACAAGAGTCGTGGAGCATTGTGATGACAGGGGTCATAGAGCATTGTGATGACACGGTTATGGAATATTGTGATGACAAGAATTCTGTAGCACTGAGATGAAAAGGGAATGGAGCATTGTGATGACAGGTGTCATGGGACAATGTGTTGACAGTGGTCTTGGATCACTGTTAGAAAGGGAACATGGAGCAATTTGATTTCAGGGGCCATGAAAAATTGTAAATACATAGGCCATGGAGTATTCAGATGAATGTGGTCAAGGATCATTGTGACAAAAAGTGTCCTGGAATATTGTGATGACACGGTTCATGGAGCATTGCGATGACAAGGGCCATGGCGAAATGTGAAGACAGGTGTCATGGGACATTGTGATTGCAGTGGTCATCTAGAATTGTGAAGAAAGATATCATGGAGCACTGGGATGACAGGGGCCATGGAGCATTGTGATGAGAGGCGTCATGGGGCATTGTGATGACACGGCCATGGAACATTATGATGACAAGAATTCTGGAACATTGTGATAAAAAGGGCATGGACCATTGTGATTAGAGGGGCCAAGGAGCATTCTGATGACAACGGCATGGAGCATTGTGATGACCAGGGTCATCGAGCATTGTGATGATAGTGGTCATGAAGCATTGTGATGAATGTGGTCATGGATCATTGTGATGACAAGTGTCGTGGAGCATTGTGATGACAGGGGTCATAGAGCATTGTGATGACACGGTTATGGAATATTGTGATGACCAGAATTCTGTAGCACTGTGATGAAAAGGGAAAGGAGCATTGTGAGTACAGGGGTCAGGAGCATTGTGATGACAATTGTTCTAGAACATTGTGAAGATAGGGATCATGGAGCATAGTGATGAAAGGGGACATGGAGCATTGTGATGACAGGCGTCATGGGACAATGTGTTGACAGTTGTCATGGAGCATTGTTAGAAAGGGAACATGGAGCAATTTGATTTCAGGGGCCATGAACAATTGTGAATACATAGGCCATGGAGTATTCAGATGAATGTGGTCAAGGATCATTGTGAAGAAAAGTGTACTGGAATATTGTGATGACACGGTTCATGGAACATTGCGATGACAAGGGCCATGGCGAAATGTGAAGACAGGTGTCATGGGGCATTGTGATGTCAGTGGTCATCTAGAATTGTGAAGAAAGATATCATGGAGCACTGGGATGACAGGGGCCATGGAGCATTGTGATGACATGGGTCATGGGGCATTGTGATGACACGGCCATGGAACATTATGATGACAAGAATTCTGGAGCATTGTGATAAATAGGGCATGGACCATTGTGATTAGAAGGGCCAAGGAGCATTCTGATGACAACGGCATGGAGCATTGTGATGACAATATTCATCGAGCATTGTGATGACACTGGTCATGAAGCATTGTGATGAATGTGGTTATGGATCATTGTGATGACAAGTGTCGTGGAGCATTGTGATGACAGGGGTCATAGAGCATTGTGATGACACGGTTATTGAATATTGTGATGACCAGAATTCTGTAGCACTGTGATGAAAAGGGAAAGGAGCATTGTGATTACAGGGGTCATGGAGCATCGTGATGACAATTGTTTAGAACATTGTGAAGACAGGGATCATGGAGCATAGTGATGAAAGGGGCCATGGAGCATTGTGATGACAGGCGTCATGGGACAATGTGTTGACAGTGGTCATGGAGCATTGTTAGAAAGGGAACATGGAGCAATTTGATTTCAGGGGATATGAAAAATTGTGAATACATAGGCCATGGAGTATTCAGATGAATGTGGTCAAGGATCATTGTGACTACAAGTGTCCTGGAATATTGTGATGACACGGTTCATGGAGCATTGCGATGACAAGGGCCATGGCGAAATGTGAAGACAGGTGTCATGGGGCATTGTGATGACAGTGGTCATCTAGAATTGTGAAGAAAGATATCATGGAGCACTGGGATGACAGGGGCCATGGAGCATTGTGATGACATGGGTCATGGGGCATTCTGATGACACGGCCATGGAACATTATGATGACAAGAATTCTGGAACATTGTGATAAAAAGGGCATGGACCATTGTGATTAGAGGGGCCAAGGAGCATTCTGATGACAACGGCATGGAGCATTGTGATGACCAGGGTCATCGAGCATTGTGATGACAGTGGTCATGAAGCATTGTGATGAATGTGGTCATGGATCATTGTGATGACAAGTGTCGTGGAGCATTGTGATGACAGGGGTCATAGAGCATTGTGATGACACGGTTATGGAATATTGTGATGACCAGAATTCTGTAGCACTGTGATGAAAAGGGAATGGAGCATTGTGAGTACAGGGGTCATGCAGCATTGTGATGACAATTGTTCTAGAACATTGTGAAGACAGGGATCATGGAGCATAGTGATGAAAGGGGACATGGAGCATTGTGATGACAGGCGTCATGGGACAATGTGTTGACAGTTGTCATGGAGCATTGTTAGAAAGGGAACATGGAGCAATTTGATTTCAGGGGCCAGGAAAAATTGTGAATACATAGGCCATGGAGTATTCAGATGAATGTGGTCAAGGATCATTGTGACAAAAAGTTTACTGGAATATTGTGATGACACGGTTCATGGAGCATTGCAATGACAAGGGCCATGGCGAAATGTGAAGACAGGTGTCATGGGGCATTGTGATGACAGTGGTCATCTAGAATTGTGAAGAAAGATATCATGGAGCACTGGGATGACAGGGGCCATGGAGCATTGTGATGACATGGGTCATGGGGCATTGTGATGACAGTGGTCATCTAGAATTGTGAAGAAAGATATCATGGAGCACTGGGATGACAGGGGCTATGGAGCATTGTGATGACATGGGTCATGGGGCATTGTGATGACACCGCCATGGAACATTATGATGACAAGAATTCTGGAGCATTGTGATAAAAAGGTCATGGACCATTGTGATTAGAGGGGCCAAGGAGCATTCTGATGACAACAGCATGGAGCATTGTGATGACAAGTGTCATCGAGCATTGTGATGAGAGTGGTCATGAGGCATTGTGATGAATGTGGTCATGGATCATTGTGATGACAAGTGTCGTGGAGCATTGTGATGACAGGGGTCATAGAGCATTGTGATGACACGGTTATGGAATATTGTGATGACCAGAATTCTGTAGCACTGAGATGAAAAGGGAATGGAGCATTGTGAGTACAGGGGTCATGGAGCATTGTGATGACAATTGTTCTAGAACATTGTGAAGACAGGGATCATGGAGCATAGTGATGAAAGGGGCCATGGAGCATTGTGATGACAGGTGTCATGGGACAATGTATTGACAATGGTCATGGAGCATTGTTAGAAAGGGAACATGGAGCAATTTGATTTCAGGGGCCATGAAAAATTGTGAATACATAGGCCATGGAGTATTCAGATGAATGTGGTCAAGGAACATTGTGACGACAAGTGTCCTGGAATATTGTGATGACACGGTTCATGGAGCATTGCGATGACAAGAGCCATGGCGAAATGTGAAGACAGGTGTCATGGGGCATTGTGATGACAGTGGTCATCTAGAATTGTGAAGAAAGATATCATGGAGCTTTGGGATGACAGGGGCAATGAAGCATTGTGATGACAGGCGTCTTGGGGCATTGTGATGACACGCCCATGGAACATTATGATGACAAGAATTCTGGAGCATTGTGATAAAAAGGGCATGGACCATTGTGATTAGAGGGGCCAAGGAGCATTCTGATGACAACGACATGTTGCATTGTGATGACCAGTGTCATCGAGCATTGTGATGACAGTGGTCATGAAGCATTGTGATGAATGTGGTCATGGATCATTTGATGACAAGTGTCGTGGAGCATTGTGATGACAGGGGTCATAGAGCATTGTGATGACACGTTTATGGAATATTGTGATGACCAGAATTCTGTAGCACTGCGATGAAAAGGGAATGGAGCATTGTGAGTACAGGGGTCATGGAGCATTGTGATGACAATTGTTCTAGAACATTGTGAAGACAGGGATCATGGAGCATAGTGATGAAAGGGGCCATGGAGCATTGTGATGACAGGCGTCATGGGACAATGTGTTGACAGTGGTCTTGGATCATTGTTAGAAACGGAACATGGAGCAATTTGATTTCAGGGGCCATGAAAAATTGTGAATACATAGGCCATGGAGTATTCAGATGAATGTGGTCAAGGATCATTGTGATGAAAAGTGTCCTGGAATATTGTGATGACACGGTTCATGGAGCATTGTGATGACAAGGGCCATGGCGAAATGTGAAGACAGGTGTCATGGGACATTGTGATTGCAGTGGTCATCTAGAATTGTGAAGAAAGATATCCTGGAGCACTGGGATGACAGGGGCCATGGAGCATTGTGATGACAGGCGTCATGGGGCATTGTGATGACACGGCCATGGAATATTATGATGACAAGAATTCTGGAGCATTGTGATAAATAGGGCATGGACCATTGTGATTAGAAGGGCCAAGGAGCATTCTGATGACAACGGCATGGAGCATTGTGATGACAATATTCATCGAGCATTGTGATGACAGTGGTCATGAAGCATTGTGATGAATGTGGTCATGGATCATTGTGATGACAAGAGTCGTGGAGCATTGTGATGACAGGGGTCATAGAGCATTGTGATGACACGGTTATGGAATATTGTGATGACAAGAATTCTGTAGCACTGAGATGAAAAGGGAATGGAGCATTGTGATGACAGGTGTCATGGGACAATGTGTTGACAGTGGTCTTGGATCACTGTTAGAAAGGGAACATGGAGCAATTTGATTTCAGGGGCCATGAAAAATTGTAAATACATAGGCCATGGAGTATTCAGATGAATGTGGTCAAGGATCATTGTGACAAAAAGTGTCCTGGAATATTGTGATGACACGGTTCATGGAGCATTGCGATGACAAGGGCCATGGCGAAATGTGAAGACAGGTGTCATGGGACATTGTGATGACAGTGGTCATCTAGAATTGTGAAGAAAGATATCATGAAGCACTGGGATGACAGGGGCCATGGAGCATTGTGATGACAGGCGTCATGGGGCATTGTGATGACACGGCCATGGAACATTATGATGACAAGAATTCTGGAACATTGTGATAAAAAGGGCATGGACCATTGTGATTAGAGGGGCCAAGGAGCATTCTGATGACAACGGCATGGAGCATTGTGATGACCAGGGTCATCGAGCATTGTGATGACAGTGGTCATGAAGCATTGTGATGAATCTGGTCATGGATCATTGTGATGACAAGTGTCGTGGAGCATTGTGATGACAGGGGTCATAGAGCATTGTGATGACACGGTTATGGAATATTGTGATGACCAGAATTCTGTAGCACTGTGATGAAAAGGGAATGGAGCATTGTGAGTACAGGGGTCATGGAGCATTTTGATGACAATTGTTCTAGAACATTGTGAAGACAGGGATCATGGAGCATAGTGATGAAAGGGGCCATGGAGCATTGTGATGACAGGCATCATGGGACAATGTGTTGACAGTTCTCATGGAGCATTGTTAGAAAGGGAACATGGAGCAATTTGATTTCAGGGGCCATGAAAAATTGTGAATACATAGGCCATGGAGTATTCAGATGAATGTGGTCAAGGATCATTGTGACGAAAAGTGTCCTGGAATATTGTGATGACACGTTTCATGGAGCATTGCGATGACAAGAGCCATGGAGAAATGTGAAGACAGGTGTCATGGGGCATTGTGATGACAGTGGTCATCTAGAATTGTGAAGAAAGATATCATGGAGCACTGGGATGACAGGGGCCAGGGAACATTGTGATGACAGGGGTCATGGGGCATTGTGATGACACGGCCATGGAACATTATAATGACAAGAATTCTGGAGCACTGTGATAAAAAGGGCATGGACCATTGTGATTAGAGGGGCCAAGGAGCATTCTGATGACAACGACATGGAGCATTGTGATGACCAGGCTCATCGAGCATTGTGATGACAGTGGTCATGAAACATTGTGATGAATGTGTTCATGGATCATTGTGATGACAAGTGTCGTGGAGCATTGTGATGACAGGGGTCATAGAGCATTGTGAGGACACGGCTATTGAATATTGTGATGACCAGAATTCTGTAGCCCTGTGATGAAAAGGGAATGGAGCATTGTGAGTACAGGGGTCATGGAGCATTGTGATGACACTTGTTCTAGAACATTGTGAAGACAGGGATCATGGAGCATAGTGATGAAAGGGGCCATGGAGCATTGTGATGACAGGCGTCATGGGACAATGTGTTGACAGTTGTCATAGAGCATTGTTAGAAAGTGAACATGGAGCAATTTGATTTCAGGGGCCATGAAAAATTGTGAATACATAGGCCATGGAGTATTCAGATGAATGTGGTCAAGGATCATTGTGACTACAAGTGTCCTGGAATATTGTGATGACACGGTTCATGGAGCATTGCGATGACAAGGGCCATGGCGAAATGTGAAGACAGGTGTCATGGGGCATTGTGATGACAGTGGTCATCTAGAATTGTGAAGAAAGATATCATGGAGCACTTGGATGACAGGGGCCATGGAGCATTGTGATGACAGGGGTCATGGGGCATTCTGATGACACGGCCATGGAACATTATGATGACAAGAATTCTGGAACATTGTGATAAATAGGCCATGGACCATTGTGATTAGAGGGGCCAAGGAGCATTCTGATGACAACGGCATGGAACATTGTGATGACCAGGGTCATCGTGCATTGTGATGACAGTGGTCATGAAGCATTGTGATGAATGTGGTCATGGATCATTGTGATGACAAGTGTCGTGGAGCATTGTGATGACAGGGGTCATAGAGCATTGTGATGACACGGTTATGGAATATTGTGATGACCAGAATTCTGTAGCACTGTGATGAAAAGGGAATGGAGCATTGTGAGTAGAGGGGTCATGGAGCATTGTGATGACAATTGTTCTAGAACATTGTGAAGACAGGGATCATGGAGCATAGTGATGAAAGGGGACATGGAGCATTGTGATGACAGGCGTCATGGGACAATGTGTTGACAGTTGTCATGGAGCATTGTTAGAAAGGGAACATGGAGCAATTTGATTTCAGGGGCCAGGAAAAATTGTGAATACATAGGCCATGGAGTATTCAGATGAATGTGGTCAAGGATCATTGTGACAAAAAGTTTACTGGAATATTGTGATGACACGGTTCATGGAGCATTGCAATGACAAGGGCCATGGCGAAATGTGAAGACAGGTGTCATGGGGCATTGTGATGACAGTGGTCATCTAGAATTGTGAAGAAAGATATCATGGAGCACTGGGATGACAGGGGCCATGGAGCATTGTGATGACATGGGTCATGGGGCATTGTGATGACAGTGGTCATCTAGAATTGTGAAGAAAGATATCATGGAGCACTGGGATGACAGGGGCCAGGGAACATTGTGATGACAGGGGTCATGGGGCATTGTGATGACACGGCCATGGAACATTATGATGACAAGAATTCTGGAGCATTGTGATAAAAAGGGCATGGACCATTGTGATTAGAGGGGCCAAGGAGCATTCTGATGACAACGGCATGGAGCATTGTGATGACCAGGGTCATCGAGCATTGTGATGACAGTGGTCATGAAGCATTGTGATGAATGTGGTCATGGATCATTGTGATGACAAGTGTCGTGGAGCATTGTGATGACAGGGGTCATAGAGCATTGTGAGGACACGGCTATGGAATATTGTGATGACCAGAATTCTGTAGCCCTGTGATGAAAAGGGAATGGAGCATTGTGAGTACAGGGGTCATGGAGCATTGTGATGACAATTGTTCTAGAACATTGTGAAGACAGGGATCATGGAGCATAGTGATGAAAGGGGCCATGGAGCATTGTGATGACAGGCGTCATGGGACAATGTGTTGACAGTTGTCATAGAGCATTGTTAGAAAGTGAACATGGAGCAATTTGATTTCAGGGGCCATGAAAAATTGTGAATACATAGGCCATGGAGTATTCAGATGAATGTGGTCAAGGATCATTGTGACTACAAGTGTCCTGGAATATTGTGATGACACGGTTCATGGAGCATTGCGATGACAAGGGCCATGGCGAAATGTGAAGACAGGTGTCATGGGGCATTGTGATGACAGTGGTCATCTAGAATTGTGAAGAAAGATATCATGGAGCACTGGGATGACAGGGGCCATGGAGCATTGTGATGACAGAGGTCATGGGGCATTCTGATGACACGGCCATGGAACATTATGATGACAAGAATTCTGGAACATTGTGATAAAAAGGGCATGGACCATTGTGATTAGAGGGGCCAAGGAGCATTCTGATGACAACGGCATGGAGCATTGTGATGACCAGGGTCATCGAGCATTGTGATGACAGTGGTCATGGATCATTGTGATGACAAGTGTCGTGGAGCATTGTGATGACAGGGGTCATAGAGCATTGTGATGACACGGTTATGGAATATTGTGATGACCAGAATTCTGTAGCACTGTGATGAAAAGGGAATGGAGCATTGTGAGTACAGGGGTCATGGAGCATTGTGATGACAATTGTTCTAGAACATTGTGAAGACAGGGATCATGGAGCATAGTGATGAAAGGGGACATGGAGCATTGTGATGACAGGCGTCATGGGACAATGTGTTGACAGTTGTCATGGAGCATTGTTAGAAAGGGAACATGGAGCAATTTGATTTCAGGGGCCAGGAAAAATTGTGAATACATAGGCCATGGAGTATTCAGATGAATGTGGTCAAGGATCATTGTGACAAAAAGTTTACTGGAATATTGTGATGACACGGTTCATGGAGCATTGCAATGACAAGGGCCATGGCGAAATGTGAAGACAGGTGTCATGGGGCATTGTGATGACAGTGGTCATCTAGAATTGTGAAGAAAGATATCATGGAGCACTGGGATGACAGGGGCCATGGAGCATTGTGATGACATGTGTCATGGGGCATTGTGATGACAGTGGTCATCTACAATTGTGAAGAAAGATATCATGGAGCACTGGGATGACAGGGGCTATGGAGCATTGTGATGACATGGGTCATGGGGCATTGTGATGACACCGCCATGGAACATTATGATGACAAGAATTCTGGAGCATTGTGATAAAAAGGTCATGGACCATTGTGATTAGAGGGGCCAAGGAGCATTCTGATGACAACAGCATGGAGCATTGTGATGACAAGTGTCATCGAGCATTGTGATGAGAGTGGTCATGAGGCATTGTGATGAATGTGGTCATCGATCATTGTGATGACAAGTGTCGTGGAGCATTGTGATGACAGGGGTCATAGAGCATTGTGATGACACGGTTATGGAATATTGTGATGACCAGAATTCTGTAGCACTGAGATGAAAAGGGAATGGAGCATTGTGAGTACAGGGGTCATGGAGCATTGTGATGACAATTGTTCTAGAACATTGTGAAGACAGGGATCATGGAGCATAGTGATGAAAGGGGCCATGGAGCATTGTGATGACAGGTGTCATGGGACAATGTATTGACAATTGTCATGGAGCATTGTTAGAAAGGGAACATGGAGCAATTTGATTTCAGGGGCCATGAAAAATTGTGAATACATAGGCCATGGAGTATTCAGATGAATGTGGTCAAGGATCATTGTGACGACAAGTGTCCTGGAATATTGTGATGACACGGTTCATGGAGCATTGCGATGACAAGAGCCATGGCGAAATGTGAAGACAGGTGTCATGGGGCATTGTGATGACAGTGGTCATCTAGAATTGTGAAGAAAGATATCATGGAGCACTGGGATGACAGGGGCAATGAAGCATTGTGATGACAGGCGTCTTGGGGCATTGTGATGACACGGCCATGGAACATTATGATGACAAGAATTCTGGAGCATTGTGATAAAAAGGGCATGGACCATTGTGATTAGAGGGGCCAAGGAGCATTCTGATGACAACGACATGTTGCATTGTGATGACCAGTGTCATCGAGCATTGTGATGACAGTGGTCATGAAGCATTGTGATGAATGTGGTCATGGATCATTTGATGACAAGTGTCGTGGAGCATTGTGATGACAGGGGTCATAGAGCATTGTGATGACACGTTTATGGAATATTGTGATGACCAGAATTCTGTAGCACTGCGATGAAAAGGGAATGGAGCATTGTGAGTACAGGGGTCATGGAGCATTGTGATGACAATTGTTCTAGAACATTGTGAAGACAGGGATCATGGAGCATAGTGATGAAAGGGGCCATGGAGCATTGTGATGACAGGCGTCATGGGACAATGTGTTGACAGTGGTCTTGGATCATTGTTAGAAACGGAACATGGAGCAATTTGATTTCAGGGGCCATGAAAAATTGTGAATACATAGGCCATGGAGTATTCAGATGAATGTGGTCAAGGATCATTGTGATGAAAAGTGTCCTGGAATATTGTGATGACACGGTTCATGGAGCATTGCGATGACAAGGGCCATGGCGAAATGTGAAGACAGGTGTCATGGGACATTGTGATTGCAGTGGTCATCTAGAATTGTGAAGAAAGATATCATGGAGCACTGGGATGACAGGGGCCATGGAGCATTGTGATGAGAGGCGTCATGGGGCATTGTGATGACACGGCCATGGAACATTATGATGACAAGAATTCTGGAACATTGTGATAAAAAGGGCATGGACCATTGTGATTAGAGGGGCCAAGGAGCATTCTGATGACAACGGCATGGAGCATTGTGATGACCAGGGTCATCGAGCATTGTGATGATAGTGGTCATGAAGCATTGTGATGAATGTGGTCATGGATCATTGTGATGACAAGTGTCGTGGAGCATTGTGATGACAGGGGTCATAGAGCATTGTGATGACACGGTTATGGAATATTGTGATGACCAGAATTCTGTAGCACTGTGATGAAAAGGGAAAGGAGCATTGTGAGTACAGGGGTCAGGAGCATTGTGATGACAATTGTTCTAGAACATTGTGAAGATAGGGATCATGGAGCATAGTGATGAAAGGGGACATGGAGCATTGTGATGACAGGCGTCATGGGACAATGTGTTGACAGTTCTCATGGAGCATTGTTAGAAAGGGAACATGGAGCAATTTGATTTCAGGGGCCATGAAAAATTGTGAATACATAGGCCATGGAGTATTCAGATGAATGTGGTCAAGGATCATTGTGAAGAAAAGTGTACTGGAATATTGTGATGACACGGTTCATGGAACATTGCGATGACAAGGGCCATGGCGAAATGTGAAGACAGGTGTCATGGGGCATTGTGATGACAGTGGTCATCTAGAATTGTGAAGAAAGATATCATGGAGCACTGGGATGACAGGGGCCATGGAGCATTGTGATGACATGGGTCATGGGGCATTGTGATGACACGGCCATGGAACATTATGATGAAAAGAATTCTGGAGCATTGTGATAAATAGGGCATGGACCATTGTGATTAGAAGGGCCAAGGAGCATTCTGATGACAACGGCATGGAGCATTGTGATGACAATATTCATCGAGCATTGTGATGACAGTGGTCATGAAGCATTGTGATGAATGTGGTTATGGATCATTGTGATGACAAGTGTCGTGGAGCATTGTGATGACAGGGGTCATAGAGCATTGTGATGACACGGTTATTGAATATTGTGATGACCAGAATTCTGTAGCACTGTGATGAAAAGGGAAAGGAGCATTGTGATTACAGGGGTCATGGAGCATCGTGATGACAATTGTTTAGAACATTGTGAAGACAGGGATCATGGAGCATAGTGATGAAAGGGGCCATGGAGCATTGTGATGACAGGCGTCATGGGACAATGTGTTGACAGTGGTCATGGAGCATTGTTAGAAAGGGAACATGGAGCAATTTGATTTCAGGGGATATGAAAAATTGTGAATACATAGGCCATGGAGTATTCAGATGAATGTGGGCAAGGATCATTGTGACGACAAGTGTCCTGGCATATTGTGATGACACGGTTCATGGAGCATTGCGA
This sequence comes from Eschrichtius robustus, assembly GCF_028021215.1. NCBI lineage: Eukaryota > Metazoa > Chordata > Mammalia > Artiodactyla > Eschrichtiidae > Eschrichtius > Eschrichtius robustus. The sequence goes on along the minus strand of NC_090830.1, from coordinate 18,771,701 downwards.
TGACAAGGGCCATGGCGAAATGTGAAGACAGTTGTCATGGGGCTTTGTGATGACAGTGGTCATCTAGAATTGTGAAGAAAGATATCATGGAGCAGTGGGATGACGGGGGCCATGGAGCATTGTGATGACAGGGGTTATGGGGCATTGTGATGACACGGACATGGAACATTATGATGACAAGAATTCTGGAGCATTGTGATAAATAGGGCATGGACCATTGTGATTAGAGGGGCCAAGGAGCATTCTGATGACAACGGCATGGAGCATTGTGATGACCAGGGTCATCGAGCATTGTGATGACAGTGGTCATGAAGCATTGTGATGAATGTGGTCATGGATCATTGTGATGACAAGTGTCGTGGAGCATTGTGATGACAGGGGTCATAGAGCATTGTGATGACACGGTTATGGAATATTGTGATGACCAGAATTCTGTAGCACTGTGATGAAAAGGGAATGGAGCATTGTGATTACAGGGGTCATGGAGCATTGTGATGACAATTGTTCTAAAACATTGTGAAGACAGGGATCATGGAGCATAGTGATGAAAGGGGCCATGGAGCATTGTGATGACAGGCGTCATGGGACAATGTGTTGACAGTGGTCTTGGATCACTGTTAGAAAGGGAACATGGAGCAATTTGATTTCAGGGGCCATGAAAAATTGTGAATACATAGGCCATGGAGTATTCAGATGAATGTGCTCAAGGATCATTGTGATGAAAAGTGTCCTGGAATATTGTGAGGACACGGTTCATGGAGCATTGCGATGACAAGGGCCATGGCGAAATGTGAAGACAGGTGTCATGGGGCATTGTGATGACAGTGGTCATCTAGAATTGTGAAGAAAGATATCATGGAGCACTTGGATGACAGGGGCCATGGAACATTGTGATGACAGGGGTCATGGGGCATTGTGATGACACCGCCATGGAACATTATTTTGACAAGAATTCTGGAGCATTGTGATAAAATGGGCATGGACCATTGTGATTAGAGGGGCCAAGGAGCATTCTGATGACAACGGCATGGAGCATTGTGATGACAGGGGTCATCGAGCATTGTGATGACAGTGGTCATGAAGCATTGTGATGAATGTGGTCATGGATCATTGTGATGACAAGTGTCGTGGAGCATTGTGATGACAGGGGTCATAGAGCATTGTGATGACACGGTTATGGAATATTGTGATGACCAGAATTCTGTAGCACTGTGATGAAAATGGAATGGAGCATTGTGATTACAGGGGTCATGGAGCATTGTGATGACCATTGTTCTAGAACATTGTGACGACAGGGATCATGGAGCATAGTGATGAAAGGGGCCATGGGGCATTGTGATGACAGGCGTCATGGGACATTGTGTTGACAGTGGTCATGGAGAATTGTTAGAAAGGGAACATGGAGCAATTTGATTTCAGGGGCCATGAAAAATTGTGAATACATAGGCCATGGAGTATTCAGATGAATGTGGTCAAGGATCATTGTGACGACAAGTGTCCTGGAATATTGTGATGACACGGTTCATGGAGCATTGCGATGAAAAGGGCCATGGCGAAATGTGATGAGAGTGGTCATCTAGAATTGTGAAGAAAGATATCATGGAGCCCTGGGATGATAGGGGCCATGGAGCATTGTGATGAAAGGGGTCATGGGGCATTGTGATGACACGGCAATGGAACATTATGATGACAAGAATTCTGGAGCATTGTGATAAAAAGGGCATGGACCATTGTGATTAGAGGGGTCAAGGTGCATTCTGATGACAACGGCATGGAGCATTGTGATGACCAGGGTCATCGAGCATTGTGATGACAGTAGTCATGAAGCATTGTGATGAATGTGGTCATGGATCATTGTGATGACAAGTGTCGTGGAGCATTGTGATGACAGGGTTCATAGAGCATTGTGATGACACGGTTATGGAGTATTGTGATGACCAGAATTCTGTAGCACTGTGATGAAAAGGGAATGGAGCATTGTGATTACAGTGGTCATGGAGCATTGTGATGACAATTGTTTTAGAATATTGTGAAGACAGGGATCATGGAGCATAGTGATGAAAGGGGCCATGGAGCATTGTGATGACAGGCGTCATGGGACAATGTGTTGACAGTGGTCATGGAGTATTGTTAGAAAGGGAACATGGAGCAATTTGATTTCAGGGGATATGAAAAATTGTGAATACATAGGCCATGGAGTATTCAGATGAATGTGGGCAAGGATCATTGTGACGACAAGTGTCCTGGAATATTGTGATGACACGGTTCATGGAGCATTGCGATGACAAGGGCCATGGCGAAATGTGAAGACAGTTGTCATGGGGCTTTGTGATGACAGTGGTCATCTAGAATTGTGAAGAAAGATATCATGGAGCAGTGGGATGACGGGGGCCATGGAGCATTGTGATGACAGGGGTTATGGGGCATTGTGATGACACGGACATGGAACATTATGATGACAAGAATTCTGGAGCATTGTGATAAATAGGGCATGGACCATTGTGATTAGAGGGGCCAAGGAGCATTCTGATGACAACGGCATGGAGCATTTTGATAACAAGTTTCATCGAGCATTGTGATGATAGTGGTCATGAAGCATTGTGATGAATGTGGTCATGGATCATTGTGATGACAAGTGTCGTGGAGCATTGTGATGACAGGTCTCATAGAGCATTTTGATGACACGGTTATGGAATATTGTGATGACCAGAATTCAATAGCACTGTGATGAAAAGGGAATGGAGCATTGTGATGACAGGCGTCATGGGACAATGTGTTGACAGTGGTCTTGGATCACTGTTAGAAACGGAACATGGAGCAATTTGATTTCAGGGGCCATGAAAAATTGTGAATACATAGGCCATGGAGTATTCAGATGAATGTGGTCAAGGATCATTGTGACAAAAAGTGTCCTGGAATATTGTGATGACACGGTTCATGGAGCATTGCGATGACAAGGGCCATGGCGAAATGTGAAGAGAGGTGTCATGGGGCATTGTGATGACAGTGGTCATCTAGAATTGTGAAGAAAGATATCATGAAGCACTGGGATGACAGGGGCCATGGAGCATTGTGATGACAGGCGTCATGGGGCATTGTGATGACACGGCCATGGAACATTATGATGACAAGAATTCTGGAACATTGTGATAAAAAGGGCATGGACCATTGTGATTAGAGGGGCCAAGGAGCATTCTGATGACAACGGCATGGAGCATTGTGATGACCAGGGTCATCGAGCATTGTGATGACAGTGGTCATGAAGCATTGTGATGAATGTGGTCATGGATCATTGTGATGACAAGTGTCGTGGAGCATTGTGATGACAGGGGTCATAGAGCATTTTGATGACACGGTTATGGAATATTGTGATGACCAGAATTCTGTAGCACTGTGATGAAAAGGGAATGGAGCATTGTGAGTACAGGGGTCATGGAGCATTGTGATGACAATTGTTCTAGAACATTGTGAAGACAGGGATCATGGAGCATAGTGATGAAAGGGGCCATGGAGCATTGTGATGACAGGCGTCATGGGACAATGTGTTGACAGTTCTCATGGAGCATTGTTAGAAAGGGAACATGGAGCAATTTTATTTCAGGGGCCATGAAAAATTGTGAATACATAGGCCATGGAGTATTCAGATAAATGTGGTCAAGGATCATTGTGACGAAAAGTGTCCTGGAATATTGTGATGACACGTTTCATGGAGCATTGCGATGACAAGAGCCATGGCGAAATGTGAAGACAGGTGTCATGGGGCATTGTGATGACAGTGGTCATCTAGAATTGTGAAGAAAGATATCATGGAGCACTGGGATGACAGGGGCCAGGGAACATTGTGATGACAGGGGTCATGGGGCATTGTGATGACACGGCCATGGAACATTATGATGACAAGAATTCTGGAGCATTGTGATAAAAAGGGCATGGACCATTGTGATTAGAGGGGCCAAGGAGCATTCTGATGACAACGGCATGGAGCATTGTGATGACCAGGGTCATCGAGCATTGTGATGACAGTGGTCATGAAGCATTGTGATGAATGTGGTCATGGATCATTGTGATGACAAGTGTCGTGGAGCATTGTGATGACAGGGGTCATAGAGCATTGTGAGGACACGGCTATGGAATATTGTGATGACCATTATTCTGTAGCCCTGTGATGAAAAGGGAATGGAGCATTGTGAGTACAGGGGTCATGGAGCATTGTGATGACAATTGTTCTAGAACATTGTGAAGACAGGGATCATGGAGCATAGTGATGAAAGGGGACATGGAGCATTGTGATGACAGGCGTCATGGGACAATGTGTTGACAGTTGTCATGGAGCATTGTTAGAAAGGGAACATGGAGCAATTTGATTTCAGGGGCCAGGAAAAATTGTGAATACATAGGCCATGGAGTATTCAGATGAATGTGGTCAAGGATCATTGTGACAAAAAGTTTACTGGAATATTGTGATGACACGGTTCATGGAGCATTGCAATGACAAGGGCCATGGCGAAATGTGAAGACAGGTGTCATGGGGCATTGTGATGACAGTGGTCATCTAGAATTGTGAAGAAAGATATCATGGAGCACTGGGATGACAGGGGCCATGGAGCATTGTGATGACATGGGTCATGGGGCATTGTGATGACAGTGGTCATCTAGAATTGTGCAGAAAGATATCATGGAGCACTGGGATGACAGGGGCTATGGAGCATTGTGATGACATGGGTCATGGGGCATTGTGATGACACCGCCATGGAACATTATGATGACAAGAATTCTGGAGCATTGTGATAAAAAGGTCATGGACCATTGTGATTAGAGGGGCCAAGGAGCATTCTGATGACAACAGCATGGAGCATTGTGATGACAAGGGTCATCGAGCATTGTGATGACAGTGGTCATGAAGCATTGTGATGAATGTGGTCATGGATCATTGTGATGACAAGTGTCGTGGAGCATTGTGATGACAGGGGTCATAGAGCATTGTGATGACACGGTTATGGAAAATTGTGATGACCAGAATTCTGTAGCACTGAGATGAAAAGGGAATGGAGCATTGTGAGTACAGGGGTCATGGAGCATTGTGATGACAATTGTTCTAGAACATTGTGAAGACAGGGATCATGGAGCATAGTGATGAAAGGGGCCATGGAGCATTGTGATGACAGGTGTCAGGGGACAATGTATTGACAATGGTCATGGAGCATTGTTAGAAAGGGAACATGGAGCAATTTGATTTCAGGGGCCATGAAAAATTGTGAATACATAGGCCATGGAGTATTCAGATGAATGTGGTCAAGGATCATTGTGACGACATGTGTCCTGGAATATTGTGATGACACGGTTCATGGAGCATTGCGATGACAAGAGCCATGGCGAAATGTGAAGACAGGTGTCATGGGGCATTGTGATGACAGTGGTCATCTAGAATTGTGAAGAAAGATATCATGGAGCACTGGGATGACAGGGGCAATGAAGCATTGTGATGACAGGCGTCTTGGGGCATTGTGATGACACGGCCATGGAACATTATGATGACAAGAATTCTGGAGCATTGTGATAAAAAGGGCATGGACCATTGTGATTAGAGGGGCCAAGGAGCATTCTGATGACAACGACATGTTGCATTGTGATGACCAGTGTCATCGAGCATTGTGATGACAGTGGTCATGAAGCATTGTGATGAATGTGGTCATGGATCATTTGATGACAAGTGTCGTGGAGCATTGTGATGACAGGGGTCATAGAGCATTGTGATGACACGTTTATGGAATATTGTGATGACCAGAATTCTGTAGCACTGCGATGAAAAGGGAATGGAGCATTGTGAGTACAGGGGTCATGGAGCATTGTGATGACAATTGTTCTAGAACATTGTGAAGACAGGGATCATGGAGCATAGTGATGAAAGGGGACATGGAGCATTGTGATGACAGGAGTCATGGGACAATGTGTTGACAGTTGTCATGGAGCATTGTTAGAAAGGGAACATGGAGCTATTTGATTTCAGGGGCCATGAAAAATTGTGAATACATAGGCCATGGAGTATTCAGATGAATGTGGTCAAGGATCATTGTGACAAAAAGTGTCCTGGAATATTGTGATGACACGGTTCATGGAGCATTGCAATGACAAGGGCCGTGACGAAATGTGAAGACAGGTGTCATGGGGCATTGTGATGACAGTGGTCATCTAGAATTGTGAAGAAAGATATCATGGAGCACTGGGATGACAGGGGCCATGGAGCATTGTGATGACAGGCGTCATGGGGCATTGTGATGACACGGCCATGGAACATTATGATGACAAGAATTCTGGAGCATTGTGATAAAAAGGGCATGGACCATTGTGATTAGAGGGGCCAAGGAGCATTCTGATGACAACGGCATGGAGCATTGTGAAGACCAGGGTCATCGAGCATTGTGATGACAGTGGTCATGAAGCATTGTGATGAATGTGGTCATGGATCATTGTGATGACAAGTGTCGTGGAGCATTGTGATGACAGGGGTCATAGATCATTGTGATGACACGGTTATGGAATATTGTGAAGACCATAAATCTGTAGCACAGTGATGAAAAGGGAATGGAGCATTGTGATTACAGGGGTCATGGAGCATTGTGATGACAATTGTTCTAGAACATTGTGAAGACAGGGATCATGGAGCATAGTGATAAAAGGGGCCATGGAGCATTGTGATGACAGGCATCATGGGACAATGTGTTGACAGTGTTCATGGAGCACTGTTAGAAAGGGAACATGGAGCAATTTGATTTTAGGGGCCATGAAAAATTGTGAATACATAGGCCATGGAGTATTCAGATGAATGTGGTCAAGGATCATTGTGACGACAAGTGTCCTGGAATATTGTGATGACACGGTTCATGGAGCATTGCGATGACAAGAGCCATGGCGAAATGTGAAGACAGGTGTCATGGGGCATTGTGATGACAGTGGTCATCTAGAATTGTGAAGAAAGATATCATGGAGCACTGGGATGACAGGGGCAATGAAGCATTGTGATGACAGGCGTCTTGGGGCATTGTGATAACACGGCCATGGAACATTATGATGACAAGAATTCTGGAGCATTGTGATAAAAAGGGCATGGACCATTGTGATTAGAGGGGCCAAGTAGCATTCTGATGACAACGGCATGTTGCATTGTGATGACCAGTGTCATCGAGCATTGTGATGACAGTGGTCATGAAGCATTGTGATGAATGTGGTCATGGATCATTGTGATGACATGTGTCGTGGAGCATTGTGATGACAGGGGTCATAGAGCATTGTGATGACACGGTTATGGAATATTGTGATAACCAGAATTCTGTAGCACTGTGATGCAAAGGGAATGGAGCATTGTGATTACAGGGGTCATGGAGCATTGTGATGACAATTGTTCTAGAACATTGTGAAGACAGGGATCATGGAGCATAGTGATGAAAGGGGCCATGGAGCATTGTGATGACAGGCGTCATGGGACAATGTGTTGACAGTGGTCTTGGATCATTGTTAGAAACGGAACATGGAGCAATTTGATTTCAGGGGCCATGAAAAATTGTGAATACATAGGCCATGGAGTATTCAGATGAATGTGGTCAAGGATCATTGTGATGAAAAGTGTCCTGGAATATTGTGATGACACGGTTCATGGAGCATTGCGATGACAAGGGCCATGGCGAAATGTGAAGACAGGTGTCATGGGACATTGTGATTGCAGTGGTCATCTAGAATTGTGAAGAAAGATATCATGGAGCACTGGGATGACAGGGGCCATGGAGCATTGTGATGAGAGGCGTCATGGGGCATTGTGATGACACGGCCATGGAACATTATGATGACAAGAATTCTGGAACATTGTGATAAAAAGGGCATGGACCATTGTGATTAGAGGGGCCAAGGAGCATTCTGATGACAACGGCATGGAGCATTGTGATGACCAGGGTCATCGAGCATTGTGATGATAGTGGTCATGAAGCATTGTGATGAATGTGGTCATGGATCATTGTGATGACAAGTGTCGTGGAGCATTGTGATGACAGGGGTCATAGAGCATTGTGATGACACGGTTATGGAATATTGTGATGACCAGAATTCTGTAGCACTGTGATGAAAAGGGAAAGGAGCATTGTGAGTACAGGGGTCAGGAGCATTGTGATGACAATTGTTCTAGAACATTGTGAAGATAGGGATCATGGAGCATAGTGATGAAAGGGGACATGGAGCATTGTGATGACAGGCGTCATGGGACAATGTGTTGACAGTTGTCATGGAGCATTGTTAGAAAGGGAACATGGAGCAATTTGATTTCAGGGGCCATGAACAATTGTGAATACATAGGCCATGGAGTATTCAGATGAATGTGGTCAAGGATCATTGTGAAGAAAAGTGTACTGGAATATTGTGATGACACGGTTCATGGAACATTGCGATGACAAGGGCCATGGCGAAATGTGAAGACAGGTGTCATGGGGCATTGTGATGTCAGTGGTCATCTAGAATTGTGAAGAAAGATATCATGGAGCACTGGGATGACAGGGGCCATGGAGCATTGTGATGACATGGGTCATGGGGCATTGTGATGACACGGCCATGGAACATTATGATGACAAGAATTCTGGAGCATTGTGATAAATAGGGCATGGACCATTGTGATTAGAAGGGCCAAGGAGCATTCTGATGACAACGGCATGGAGCATTGTGATGACAATATTCATCGAGCATTGTGATGACACTGGTCATGAAGCATTGTGATGAATGTGGTTATGGATCATTGTGATGACAAGTGTCGTGGAGCATTGTGATGACAGGGGTCATAGAGCATTGTGATGACACGGTTATTGAATATTGTGATGACCAGAATTCTGTAGCACTGTGATGAAAAGGGAAAGGAGCATTGTGATTACAGGGGTCATGGAGCATCGTGATGACAATTGTTTAGAACATTGTGAAGACAGGGATCATGGAGCATAGTGATGAAAGGGGCCATGGAGCATTGTGATGACAGGCGTCATGGGACAATGTGTTGACAGTGGTCATGGAGCATTGTTAGAAAGGGAACATGGAGCAATTTGATTTCAGGGGATATGAAAAATTGTGAATACATAGGCCATGGAGTATTCAGATGAATGTGGTCAAGGATCATTGTGACTACAAGTGTCCTGGAATATTGTGATGACACGGTTCATGGAGCATTGCGATGACAAGGGCCATGGCGAAATGTGAAGACAGGTGTCATGGGGCATTGTGATGACAGTGGTCATCTAGAATTGTGAAGAAAGATATCATGGAGCACTGGGATGACAGGGGCCATGGAGCATTGTGATGACATGGGTCATGGGGCATTCTGATGACACGGCCATGGAACATTATGATGACAAGAATTCTGGAACATTGTGATAAAAAGGGCATGGACCATTGTGATTAGAGGGGCCAAGGAGCATTCTGATGACAACGGCATGGAGCATTGTGATGACCAGGGTCATCGAGCATTGTGATGACAGTGGTCATGAAGCATTGTGATGAATGTGGTCATGGATCATTGTGATGACAAGTGTCGTGGAGCATTGTGATGACAGGGGTCATAGAGCATTGTGATGACACGGTTATGGAATATTGTGATGACCAGAATTCTGTAGCACTGTGATGAAAAGGGAATGGAGCATTGTGAGTACAGGGGTCATGCAGCATTGTGATGACAATTGTTCTAGAACATTGTGAAGACAGGGATCATGGAGCATAGTGATGAAAGGGGACATGGAGCATTGTGATGACAGGCGTCATGGGACAATGTGTTGACAGTTGTCATGGAGCATTGTTAGAAAGGGAACATGGAGCAATTTGATTTCAGGGGCCAGGAAAAATTGTGAATACATAGGCCATGGAGTATTCAGATGAATGTGGTCAAGGATCATTGTGACAAAAAGTTTACTGGAATATTGTGATGACACGGTTCATGGAGCATTGCAATGACAAGGGCCATGGCGAAATGTGAAGACAGGTGTCATGGGGCATTGTGATGACAGTGGTCATCTAGAATTGTGAAGAAAGATATCATGGAGCACTGGGATGACAGGGGCCATGGAGCATTGTGATGACATGGGTCATGGGGCATTGTGATGACAGTGGTCATCTAGAATTGTGAAGAAAGATATCATGGAGCACTGGGATGACAGGGGCTATGGAGCATTGTGATGACATGGGTCATGGGGCATTGTGATGACACCGCCATGGAACATTATGATGACAAGAATTCTGGAGCATTGTGATAAAAAGGTCATGGACCATTGTGATTAGAGGGGCCAAGGAGCATTCTGATGACAACAGCATGGAGCATTGTGATGACAAGTGTCATCGAGCATTGTGATGAGAGTGGTCATGAGGCATTGTGATGAATGTGGTCATGGATCATTGTGATGACAAGTGTCGTGGAGCATTGTGATGACAGGGGTCATAGAGCATTGTGATGACACGGTTATGGAATATTGTGATGACCAGAATTCTGTAGCACTGAGATGAAAAGGGAATGGAGCATTGTGAGTACAGGGGTCATGGAGCATTGTGATGACAATTGTTCTAGAACATTGTGAAGACAGGGATCATGGAGCATAGTGATGAAAGGGGCCATGGAGCATTGTGATGACAGGTGTCATGGGACAATGTATTGACAATGGTCATGGAGCATTGTTAGAAAGGGAACATGGAGCAATTTGATTTCAGGGGCCATGAAAAATTGTGAATACATAGGCCATGGAGTATTCAGATGAATGTGGTCAAGGAACATTGTGACGACAAGTGTCCTGGAATATTGTGATGACACGGTTCATGGAGCATTGCGATGACAAGAGCCATGGCGAAATGTGAAGACAGGTGTCATGGGGCATTGTGATGACAGTGGTCATCTAGAATTGTGAAGAAAGATATCATGGAGCTTTGGGATGACAGGGGCAATGAAGCATTGTGATGACAGGCGTCTTGGGGCATTGTGATGACACGCCCATGGAACATTATGATGACAAGAATTCTGGAGCATTGTGATAAAAAGGGCATGGACCATTGTGATTAGAGGGGCCAAGGAGCATTCTGATGACAACGACATGTTGCATTGTGATGACCAGTGTCATCGAGCATTGTGATGACAGTGGTCATGAAGCATTGTGATGAATGTGGTCATGGATCATTTGATGACAAGTGTCGTGGAGCATTGTGATGACAGGGGTCATAGAGCATTGTGATGACACGTTTATGGAATATTGTGATGACCAGAATTCTGTAGCACTGCGATGAAAAGGGAATGGAGCATTGTGAGTACAGGGGTCATGGAGCATTGTGATGACAATTGTTCTAGAACATTGTGAAGACAGGGATCATGGAGCATAGTGATGAAAGGGGCCATGGAGCATTGTGATGACAGGCGTCATGGGACAATGTGTTGACAGTGGTCTTGGATCATTGTTAGAAACGGAACATGGAGCAATTTGATTTCAGGGGCCATGAAAAATTGTGAATACATAGGCCATGGAGTATTCAGATGAATGTGGTCAAGGATCATTGTGATGAAAAGTGTCCTGGAATATTGTGATGACACGGTTCATGGAGCATTGTGATGACAAGGGCCATGGCGAAATGTGAAGACAGGTGTCATGGGACATTGTGATTGCAGTGGTCATCTAGAATTGTGAAGAAAGATATCCTGGAGCACTGGGATGACAGGGGCCATGGAGCATTGTGATGACAGGCGTCATGGGGCATTGTGATGACACGGCCATGGAATATTATGATGACAAGAATTCTGGAGCATTGTGATAAATAGGGCATGGACCATTGTGATTAGAAGGGCCAAGGAGCATTCTGATGACAACGGCATGGAGCATTGTGATGACAATATTCATCGAGCATTGTGATGACAGTGGTCATGAAGCATTGTGATGAATGTGGTCATGGATCATTGTGATGACAAGAGTCGTGGAGCATTGTGATGACAGGGGTCATAGAGCATTGTGATGACACGGTTATGGAATATTGTGATGACAAGAATTCTGTAGCACTGAGATGAAAAGGGAATGGAGCATTGTGATGACAGGTGTCATGGGACAATGTGTTGACAGTGGTCTTGGATCACTGTTAGAAAGGGAACATGGAGCAATTTGATTTCAGGGGCCATGAAAAATTGTAAATACATAGGCCATGGAGTATTCAGATGAATGTGGTCAAGGATCATTGTGACAAAAAGTGTCCTGGAATATTGTGATGACACGGTTCATGGAGCATTGCGATGACAAGGGCCATGGCGAAATGTGAAGACAGGTGTCATGGGACATTGTGATGACAGTGGTCATCTAGAATTGTGAAGAAAGATATCATGAAGCACTGGGATGACAGGGGCCATGGAGCATTGTGATGACAGGCGTCATGGGGCATTGTGATGACACGGCCATGGAACATTATGATGACAAGAATTCTGGAACATTGTGATAAAAAGGGCATGGACCATTGTGATTAGAGGGGCCAAGGAGCATTCTGATGACAACGGCATGGAGCATTGTGATGACCAGGGTCATCGAGCATTGTGATGACAGTGGTCATGAAGCATTGTGATGAATCTGGTCATGGATCATTGTGATGACAAGTGTCGTGGAGCATTGTGATGACAGGGGTCATAGAGCATTGTGATGACACGGTTATGGAATATTGTGATGACCAGAATTCTGTAGCACTGTGATGAAAAGGGAATGGAGCATTGTGAGTACAGGGGTCATGGAGCATTTTGATGACAATTGTTCTAGAACATTGTGAAGACAGGGATCATGGAGCATAGTGATGAAAGGGGCCATGGAGCATTGTGATGACAGGCATCATGGGACAATGTGTTGACAGTTCTCATGGAGCATTGTTAGAAAGGGAACATGGAGCAATTTGATTTCAGGGGCCATGAAAAATTGTGAATACATAGGCCATGGAGTATTCAGATGAATGTGGTCAAGGATCATTGTGACGAAAAGTGTCCTGGAATATTGTGATGACACGTTTCATGGAGCATTGCGATGACAAGAGCCATGGAGAAATGTGAAGACAGGTGTCATGGGGCATTGTGATGACAGTGGTCATCTAGAATTGTGAAGAAAGATATCATGGAGCACTGGGATGACAGGGGCCAGGGAACATTGTGATGACAGGGGTCATGGGGCATTGTGATGACACGGCCATGGAACATTATAATGACAAGAATTCTGGAGCACTGTGATAAAAAGGGCATGGACCATTGTGATTAGAGGGGCCAAGGAGCATTCTGATGACAACGACATGGAGCATTGTGATGACCAGGCTCATCGAGCATTGTGATGACAGTGGTCATGAAACATTGTGATGAATGTGTTCATGGATCATTGTGATGACAAGTGTCGTGGAGCATTGTGATGACAGGGGTCATAGAGCATTGTGAGGACACGGCTATTGAATATTGTGATGACCAGAATTCTGTAGCCCTGTGATGAAAAGGGAATGGAGCATTGTGAGTACAGGGGTCATGGAGCATTGTGATGACACTTGTTCTAGAACATTGTGAAGACAGGGATCATGGAGCATAGTGATGAAAGGGGCCATGGAGCATTGTGATGACAGGCGTCATGGGACAATGTGTTGACAGTTGTCATAGAGCATTGTTAGAAAGTGAACATGGAGCAATTTGATTTCAGGGGCCATGAAAAATTGTGAATACATAGGCCATGGAGTATTCAGATGAATGTGGTCAAGGATCATTGTGACTACAAGTGTCCTGGAATATTGTGATGACACGGTTCATGGAGCATTGCGATGACAAGGGCCATGGCGAAATGTGAAGACAGGTGTCATGGGGCATTGTGATGACAGTGGTCATCTAGAATTGTGAAGAAAGATATCATGGAGCACTTGGATGACAGGGGCCATGGAGCATTGTGATGACAGGGGTCATGGGGCATTCTGATGACACGGCCATGGAACATTATGATGACAAGAATTCTGGAACATTGTGATAAATAGGCCATGGACCATTGTGATTAGAGGGGCCAAGGAGCATTCTGATGACAACGGCATGGAACATTGTGATGACCAGGGTCATCGTGCATTGTGATGACAGTGGTCATGAAGCATTGTGATGAATGTGGTCATGGATCATTGTGATGACAAGTGTCGTGGAGCATTGTGATGACAGGGGTCATAGAGCATTGTGATGACACGGTTATGGAATATTGTGATGACCAGAATTCTGTAGCACTGTGATGAAAAGGGAATGGAGCATTGTGAGTAGAGGGGTCATGGAGCATTGTGATGACAATTGTTCTAGAACATTGTGAAGACAGGGATCATGGAGCATAGTGATGAAAGGGGACATGGAGCATTGTGATGACAGGCGTCATGGGACAATGTGTTGACAGTTGTCATGGAGCATTGTTAGAAAGGGAACATGGAGCAATTTGATTTCAGGGGCCAGGAAAAATTGTGAATACATAGGCCATGGAGTATTCAGATGAATGTGGTCAAGGATCATTGTGACAAAAAGTTTACTGGAATATTGTGATGACACGGTTCATGGAGCATTGCAATGACAAGGGCCATGGCGAAATGTGAAGACAGGTGTCATGGGGCATTGTGATGACAGTGGTCATCTAGAATTGTGAAGAAAGATATCATGGAGCACTGGGATGACAGGGGCCATGGAGCATTGTGATGACATGGGTCATGGGGCATTGTGATGACAGTGGTCATCTAGAATTGTGAAGAAAGATATCATGGAGCACTGGGATGACAGGGGCCAGGGAACATTGTGATGACAGGGGTCATGGGGCATTGTGATGACACGGCCATGGAACATTATGATGACAAGAATTCTGGAGCATTGTGATAAAAAGGGCATGGACCATTGTGATTAGAGGGGCCAAGGAGCATTCTGATGACAACGGCATGGAGCATTGTGATGACCAGGGTCATCGAGCATTGTGATGACAGTGGTCATGAAGCATTGTGATGAATGTGGTCATGGATCATTGTGATGACAAGTGTCGTGGAGCATTGTGATGACAGGGGTCATAGAGCATTGTGAGGACACGGCTATGGAATATTGTGATGACCAGAATTCTGTAGCCCTGTGATGAAAAGGGAATGGAGCATTGTGAGTACAGGGGTCATGGAGCATTGTGATGACAATTGTTCTAGAACATTGTGAAGACAGGGATCATGGAGCATAGTGATGAAAGGGGCCATGGAGCATTGTGATGACAGGCGTCATGGGACAATGTGTTGACAGTTGTCATAGAGCATTGTTAGAAAGTGAACATGGAGCAATTTGATTTCAGGGGCCATGAAAAATTGTGAATACATAGGCCATGGAGTATTCAGATGAATGTGGTCAAGGATCATTGTGACTACAAGTGTCCTGGAATATTGTGATGACACGGTTCATGGAGCATTGCGATGACAAGGGCCATGGCGAAATGTGAAGACAGGTGTCATGGGGCATTGTGATGACAGTGGTCATCTAGAATTGTGAAGAAAGATATCATGGAGCACTGGGATGACAGGGGCCATGGAGCATTGTGATGACAGAGGTCATGGGGCATTCTGATGACACGGCCATGGAACATTATGATGACAAGAATTCTGGAACATTGTGATAAAAAGGGCATGGACCATTGTGATTAGAGGGGCCAAGGAGCATTCTGATGACAACGGCATGGAGCATTGTGATGACCAGGGTCATCGAGCATTGTGATGACAGTGGTCATGGATCATTGTGATGACAAGTGTCGTGGAGCATTGTGATGACAGGGGTCATAGAGCATTGTGATGACACGGTTATGGAATATTGTGATGACCAGAATTCTGTAGCACTGTGATGAAAAGGGAATGGAGCATTGTGAGTACAGGGGTCATGGAGCATTGTGATGACAATTGTTCTAGAACATTGTGAAGACAGGGATCATGGAGCATAGTGATGAAAGGGGACATGGAGCATTGTGATGACAGGCGTCATGGGACAATGTGTTGACAGTTGTCATGGAGCATTGTTAGAAAGGGAACATGGAGCAATTTGATTTCAGGGGCCAGGAAAAATTGTGAATACATAGGCCATGGAGTATTCAGATGAATGTGGTCAAGGATCATTGTGACAAAAAGTTTACTGGAATATTGTGATGACACGGTTCATGGAGCATTGCAATGACAAGGGCCATGGCGAAATGTGAAGACAGGTGTCATGGGGCATTGTGATGACAGTGGTCATCTAGAATTGTGAAGAAAGATATCATGGAGCACTGGGATGACAGGGGCCATGGAGCATTGTGATGACATGTGTCATGGGGCATTGTGATGACAGTGGTCATCTACAATTGTGAAGAAAGATATCATGGAGCACTGGGATGACAGGGGCTATGGAGCATTGTGATGACATGGGTCATGGGGCATTGTGATGACACCGCCATGGAACATTATGATGACAAGAATTCTGGAGCATTGTGATAAAAAGGTCATGGACCATTGTGATTAGAGGGGCCAAGGAGCATTCTGATGACAACAGCATGGAGCATTGTGATGACAAGTGTCATCGAGCATTGTGATGAGAGTGGTCATGAGGCATTGTGATGAATGTGGTCATCGATCATTGTGATGACAAGTGTCGTGGAGCATTGTGATGACAGGGGTCATAGAGCATTGTGATGACACGGTTATGGAATATTGTGATGACCAGAATTCTGTAGCACTGAGATGAAAAGGGAATGGAGCATTGTGAGTACAGGGGTCATGGAGCATTGTGATGACAATTGTTCTAGAACATTGTGAAGACAGGGATCATGGAGCATAGTGATGAAAGGGGCCATGGAGCATTGTGATGACAGGTGTCATGGGACAATGTATTGACAATTGTCATGGAGCATTGTTAGAAAGGGAACATGGAGCAATTTGATTTCAGGGGCCATGAAAAATTGTGAATACATAGGCCATGGAGTATTCAGATGAATGTGGTCAAGGATCATTGTGACGACAAGTGTCCTGGAATATTGTGATGACACGGTTCATGGAGCATTGCGATGACAAGAGCCATGGCGAAATGTGAAGACAGGTGTCATGGGGCATTGTGATGACAGTGGTCATCTAGAATTGTGAAGAAAGATATCATGGAGCACTGGGATGACAGGGGCAATGAAGCATTGTGATGACAGGCGTCTTGGGGCATTGTGATGACACGGCCATGGAACATTATGATGACAAGAATTCTGGAGCATTGTGATAAAAAGGGCATGGACCATTGTGATTAGAGGGGCCAAGGAGCATTCTGATGACAACGACATGTTGCATTGTGATGACCAGTGTCATCGAGCATTGTGATGACAGTGGTCATGAAGCATTGTGATGAATGTGGTCATGGATCATTTGATGACAAGTGTCGTGGAGCATTGTGATGACAGGGGTCATAGAGCATTGTGATGACACGTTTATGGAATATTGTGATGACCAGAATTCTGTAGCACTGCGATGAAAAGGGAATGGAGCATTGTGAGTACAGGGGTCATGGAGCATTGTGATGACAATTGTTCTAGAACATTGTGAAGACAGGGATCATGGAGCATAGTGATGAAAGGGGCCATGGAGCATTGTGATGACAGGCGTCATGGGACAATGTGTTGACAGTGGTCTTGGATCATTGTTAGAAACGGAACATGGAGCAATTTGATTTCAGGGGCCATGAAAAATTGTGAATACATAGGCCATGGAGTATTCAGATGAATGTGGTCAAGGATCATTGTGATGAAAAGTGTCCTGGAATATTGTGATGACACGGTTCATGGAGCATTGCGATGACAAGGGCCATGGCGAAATGTGAAGACAGGTGTCATGGGACATTGTGATTGCAGTGGTCATCTAGAATTGTGAAGAAAGATATCATGGAGCACTGGGATGACAGGGGCCATGGAGCATTGTGATGAGAGGCGTCATGGGGCATTGTGATGACACGGCCATGGAACATTATGATGACAAGAATTCTGGAACATTGTGATAAAAAGGGCATGGACCATTGTGATTAGAGGGGCCAAGGAGCATTCTGATGACAACGGCATGGAGCATTGTGATGACCAGGGTCATCGAGCATTGTGATGATAGTGGTCATGAAGCATTGTGATGAATGTGGTCATGGATCATTGTGATGACAAGTGTCGTGGAGCATTGTGATGACAGGGGTCATAGAGCATTGTGATGACACGGTTATGGAATATTGTGATGACCAGAATTCTGTAGCACTGTGATGAAAAGGGAAAGGAGCATTGTGAGTACAGGGGTCAGGAGCATTGTGATGACAATTGTTCTAGAACATTGTGAAGATAGGGATCATGGAGCATAGTGATGAAAGGGGACATGGAGCATTGTGATGACAGGCGTCATGGGACAATGTGTTGACAGTTCTCATGGAGCATTGTTAGAAAGGGAACATGGAGCAATTTGATTTCAGGGGCCATGAAAAATTGTGAATACATAGGCCATGGAGTATTCAGATGAATGTGGTCAAGGATCATTGTGAAGAAAAGTGTACTGGAATATTGTGATGACACGGTTCATGGAACATTGCGATGACAAGGGCCATGGCGAAATGTGAAGACAGGTGTCATGGGGCATTGTGATGACAGTGGTCATCTAGAATTGTGAAGAAAGATATCATGGAGCACTGGGATGACAGGGGCCATGGAGCATTGTGATGACATGGGTCATGGGGCATTGTGATGACACGGCCATGGAACATTATGATGAAAAGAATTCTGGAGCATTGTGATAAATAGGGCATGGACCATTGTGATTAGAAGGGCCAAGGAGCATTCTGATGACAACGGCATGGAGCATTGTGATGACAATATTCATCGAGCATTGTGATGACAGTGGTCATGAAGCATTGTGATGAATGTGGTTATGGATCATTGTGATGACAAGTGTCGTGGAGCATTGTGATGACAGGGGTCATAGAGCATTGTGATGACACGGTTATTGAATATTGTGATGACCAGAATTCTGTAGCACTGTGATGAAAAGGGAAAGGAGCATTGTGATTACAGGGGTCATGGAGCATCGTGATGACAATTGTTTAGAACATTGTGAAGACAGGGATCATGGAGCATAGTGATGAAAGGGGCCATGGAGCATTGTGATGACAGGCGTCATGGGACAATGTGTTGACAGTGGTCATGGAGCATTGTTAGAAAGGGAACATGGAGCAATTTGATTTCAGGGGATATGAAAAATTGTGAATACATAGGCCATGGAGTATTCAGATGAATGTGGGCAAGGATCATTGTGACGACAAGTGTCCTGGCATATTGTGATGACACGGTTCATGGAGCATTGCGATGACAAGGGCCATGGCGAAATGTGAAGACAGTTGTCATGGGGCTTTGTGATGACAGTGGTCATCTAGAATTGTGAAGAAAGATATCATGGAGCAGTGGGATGACGGGGGCCATGGAGCATTGTGATGACAGGGGTTATGGGGCATTGTGATGACACGGACATGGAACATTATGATGACAAGAATTCTGGAGCATTGTGATAAATAGGGCATGGACCATTGTGATTAGAGGGGCCAAGGAGCATTCTGATGACAACGGCATGGAGCATTGTGATGACCAGGGTCATCGAGCATTGTGATGACAGTGGTCATGAAGCATTGTGATGAATGTGGTCATGGATCATTGTGATGACAAGTGTCGTGGAGCATTGTGATGACAGGGGTCATAGAGCATTGTGATGACACGGTTATGGAATATTGTGATGACCAGAATTCTGTAGCACTGTGATGAAAAGGGAATGGAGCATTGTGATTACAGGGGTCATGGAGCATTGTGATGACAATTGTTCTAAAACATTGTGAAGACAGGGATCATGGAGCATAGTGATGAAAGGGGCCATGGAGCATTGTGATGACAGGCGTCATGGGACAATGTGTTGACAGTGGTCTTGGATCACTGTTAGAAAGGGAACATGGAGCAATTTGATTTCAGGGGCCATGAAAAATTGTGAATACATAGGCCATGGAGTATTCAGATGAATGTGCTCAAGGATCATTGTGATGAAAAGTGTCCTGGAATATTGTGAGGACACGGTTCATGGAGCATTGCGATGACAAGGGCCATGGCGAAATGTGAAGACAGGTGTCATGGGGCATTGTGATGACAGTGGTCATCTAGAATTGTGAAGAAAGATATCATGGAGCACTTGGATGACAGGGGCCATGGAACATTGTGATGACAGGGGTCATGGGGCATTGTGATGACACCGCCATGGAACATTATTTTGACAAGAATTCTGGAGCATTGTGATAAAATGGGCATGGACCATTGTGATTAGAGGGGCCAAGGAGCATTCTGATGACAACGGCATGGAGCATTGTGATGACAGGGGTCATCGAGCATTGTGATGACAGTGGTCATGAAGCATTGTGATGAATGTGGTCATGGATCATTGTGATGACAAGTGTCGTGGAGCATTGTGATGACAGGGGTCATAGAGCATTGTGATGACACGGTTATGGAATATTGTGATGACCAGAATTCTGTAGCACTGTGATGAAAATGGAATGGAGCATTGTGATTACAGGGGTCATGGAGCATTGTGATGACCATTGTTCTAGAACATTGTGACGACAGGGATCATGGAGCATAGTGATGAAAGGGGCCATGGGGCATTGTGATGACAGGCGTCATGGGACATTGTGTTGACAGTGGTCATGGAGAATTGTTAGAAAGGGAACATGGAGCAATTTGATTTCAGGGGCCATGAAAAATTGTGAATACATAGGCCATGGAGTATTCAGATGAATGTGGTCAAGGATCATTGTGACGACAAGTGTCCTGGAATATTGTGATGACACGGTTCATGGAGCATTGCGATGAAAAGGGCCATGGCGAAATGTGATGAGAGTGGTCATCTAGAATTGTGAAGAAAGATATCATGGAGCCCTGGGATGATAGGGGCCATGGAGCATTGTGATGAAAGGGGTCATGGGGCATTGTGATGACACGGCAATGGAACATTATGATGACAAGAATTCTGGAGCATTGTGATAAAAAGGGCATGGACCATTGTGATTAGAGGGGTCAAGGTGCATTCTGATGACAACGGCATGGAGCATTGTGATGACCAGGGTCATCGAGCATTGTGATGACAGTAGTCATGAAGCATTGTGATGAATGTGGTCATGGATCATTGTGATGACAAGTGTCGTGGAGCATTGTGATGACAGGGTTCATAGAGCATTGTGATGACACGGTTATGGAGTATTGTGATGACCAGAATTCTGTAGCACTGTGATGAAAAGGGAATGGAGCATTGTGATTACAGTGGTCATGGAGCATTGTGATGACAATTGTTTTAGAATATTGTGAAGACAGGGATCATGGAGCATAGTGATGAAAGGGGCCATGGAGCATTGTGATGACAGGCGTCATGGGACAATGTGTTGACAGTGGTCATGGAGTATTGTTAGAAAGGGAACATGGAGCAATTTGATTTCAGGGGATATGAAAAATTGTGAATACATAGGCCATGGAGTATTCAGATGAATGTGGGCAAGGATCATTGTGACGACAAGTGTCCTGGAATATTGTGATGACACGGTTCATGGAGCATTGCGATGACAAGGGCCATGGCGAAATGTGAAGACAGTTGTCATGGGGCTTTGTGATGACAGTGGTCATCTAGAATTGTGAAGAAAGATATCATGGAGCAGTGGGATGACGGGGGCCATGGAGCATTGTGATGACAGGGGTTATGGGGCATTGTGATGACACGGACATGGAACATTATGATGACAAGAATTCTGGAGCATTGTGATAAATAGGGCATGGACCATTGTGATTAGAGGGGCCAAGGAGCATTCTGATGACAACGGCATGGAGCATTTTGATAACAAGTTTCATCGAGCATTGTGATGATAGTGGTCATGAAGCATTGTGATGAATGTGGTCATGGATCATTGTGATGACAAGTGTCGTGGAGCATTGTGATGACAGGTCTCATAGAGCATTTTGATGACACGGTTATGGAATATTGTGATGACCAGAATTCAATAGCACTGTGATGAAAAGGGAATGGAGCATTGTGATGACAGGCGTCATGGGACAATGTGTTGACAGTGGTCTTGGATCACTGTTAGAAACGGAACATGGAGCAATTTGATTTCAGGGGCCATGAAAAATTGTGAATACATAGGCCATGGAGTATTCAGATGAATGTGGTCAAGGATCATTGTGACAAAAAGTGTCCTGGAATATTGTGATGACACGGTTCATGGAGCATTGCGATGACAAGGGCCATGGCGAAATGTGAAGAGAGGTGTCATGGGGCATTGTGATGACAGTGGTCATCTAGAATTGTGAAGAAAGATATCATGAAGCACTGGGATGACAGGGGCCATGGAGCATTGTGATGACAGGCGTCATGGGGCATTGTGATGACACGGCCATGGAACATTATGATGACAAGAATTCTGGAACATTGTGATAAAAAGGGCATGGACCATTGTGATTAGAGGGGCCAAGGAGCATTCTGATGACAACGGCATGGAGCATTGTGATGACCAGGGTCATCGAGCATTGTGATGACAGTGGTCATGAAGCATTGTGATGAATGTGGTCATGGATCATTGTGATGACAAGTGTCGTGGAGCATTGTGATGACAGGGGTCATAGAGCATTTTGATGACACGGTTATGGAATATTGTGATGACCAGAATTCTGTAGCACTGTGATGAAAAGGGAATGGAGCATTGTGAGTACAGGGGTCATGGAGCATTGTGATGACAATTGTTCTAGAACATTGTGAAGACAGGGATCATGGAGCATAGTGATGAAAGGGGCCATGGAGCATTGTGATGACAGGCGTCATGGGACAATGTGTTGACAGTTCTCATGGAGCATTGTTAGAAAGGGAACATGGAGCAATTTTATTTCAGGGGCCATGAAAAATTGTGAATACATAGGCCATGGAGTATTCAGATAAATGTGGTCAAGGATCATTGTGACGAAAAGTGTCCTGGAATATTGTGATGACACGTTTCATGGAGCATTGCGATGACAAGAGCCATGGCGAAATGTGAAGACAGGTGTCATGGGGCATTGTGATGACAGTGGTCATCTAGAATTGTGAAGAAAGATATCATGGAGCACTGGGATGACAGGGGCCATGGAGCATTGTGATGACATGGGTCATGGGGCATTGTGATGACAGTGGTCATCTAGAATTGTGCAGAAAGATATCATGGAGCACTGGGATGACAGGGGCTATGGAGCATTGTGATGACATGGGTCATGGGGCATTGTGATGACACCGCCATGGAACATTATGATGACAAGAATTCTGGAGCATTGTGATAAAAAGGTCATGGACCATTGTGATTAGAGGGGCCAAGGAGCATTCTGATGACAACAGCATGGAGCATTGTGATGACAAGGGTCATCGAGCATTGTGATGACAGTGGTCATGAAGCATTGTGATGAATGTGGTCATGGATCATTGTGATGACAAGTGTCGTGGAGCATTGTGATGACAGGGGTCATAGAGCATTGTGATGACACGGTTATGGAAAATTGTGATGACCAGAATTCTGTAGCACTGAGATGAAAAGGGAATGGAGCATTGTGAGTACAGGGGTCATGGAGCATTGTGATGACAATTGTTCTAGAACATTGTGAAGACAGGGATCATGGAGCATAGTGATGAAAGGGGCCATGGAGCATTGTGATGACAGGTGTCAGGGGACAATGTATTGACAATGGTCATGGAGCATTGTTAGAAAGGGAACATGGAGCAATTTGATTTCAGGGGCCATGAAAAATTGTGAATACATAGGCCATGGAGTATTCAGATGAATGTGGTCAAGGATCATTGTGACGACATGTGTCCTGGAATATTGTGATGACACGGTTCATGGAGCATTGCGATGACAAGAGCCATGGCGAAATGTGAAGACAGGTGTCATGGGGCATTGTGATGACAGTGGTCATCTAGAATTGTGAAGAAAGATATCATGGAGCACTGGGATGACAGGGGCAATGAAGCATTGTGATGACAGGCGTCTTGGGGCATTGTGATGACACGGCCATGGAACATTATGATGACAAGAATTCTGGAGCATTGTGATAAAAAGGGCATGGACCATTGTGATTAGAGGGGCCAAGGAGCATTCTGATGACAACGACATGTTGCATTGTGATGACCAGTGTCATCGAGCATTGTGATGACAGTGGTCATGAAGCATTGTGATGAATGTGGTCATGGATCATTTGATGACAAGTGTCGTGGAGCATTGTGATGACAGGGGTCATAGAGCATTGTGATGACACGTTTATGGAATATTGTGATGACCAGAATTCTGTAGCACTGCGATGAAAAGGGAATGGAGCATTGTGAGTACAGGGGTCATGGAGCATTGTGATGACAATTGTTCTAGAACATTGTGAAGACAGGGATCATGGAGCATAGTGATGAAAGGGGACATGGAGCATTGTGATGACAGGAGTCATGGGACAATGTGTTGACAGTTGTCATGGAGCATTGTTAGAAAGGGAACATGGAGCTATTTGATTTCAGGGGCCATGAAAAATTGTGAATACATAGGCCATGGAGTATTCAGATGAATGTGGTCAAGGATCATTGTGACAAAAAGTGTCCTGGAATATTGTGATGACACGGTTCATGGAGCATTGCAATGACAAGGGCCGTGACGAAATGTGAAGACAGGTGTCATGGGGCATTGTGATGACAGTGGTCATCTAGAATTGTGAAGAAAGATATCATGGAGCACTGGGATGACAGGGGCCATGGAGCATTGTGATGACAGGCGTCATGGGGCATTGTGATGACACGGCCATGGAACATTATGATGACAAGAATTCTGGAGCATTGTGATAAAAAGGGCATGGACCATTGTGATTAGAGGGGCCAAGGAGCATTCTGATGACAACGGCATGGAGCATTGTGAAGACCAGGGTCATCGAGCATTGTGATGACAGTGGTCATGAAGCATTGTGATGAATGTGGTCATGGATCATTGTGATGACAAGTGTCGTGGAGCATTGTGATGACAGGGGTCATAGATCATTGTGATGACACGGTTATGGAATATTGTGAAGACCATAAATCTGTAGCACAGTGATGAAAAGGGAATGGAGCATTGTGATTACAGGGGTCATGGAGCATTGTGATGACAATTGTTCTAGAACATTGTGAAGACAGGGATCATGGAGCATAGTGATAAAAGGGGCCATGGAGCATTGTGATGACAGGCATCATGGGACAATGTGTTGACAGTGTTCATGGAGCACTGTTAGAAAGGGAACATGGAGCAATTTGATTTTAGGGGCCATGAAAAATTGTGAATACATAGGCCATGGAGTATTCAGATGAATGTGGTCAAGGATCATTGTGACGACAAGTGTCCTGGAATATTGTGATGACACGGTTCATGGAGCATTGCGATGACAAGAGCCATGGCGAAATGTGAAGACAGGTGTCATGGGGCATTGTGATGACAGTGGTCATCTAGAATTGTGAAGAAAGATATCATGGAGCACTGGGATGACAGGGGCAATGAAGCATTGTGATGACAGGCGTCTTGGGGCATTGTGATAACACGGCCATGGAACATTATGATGACAAGAATTCTGGAGCATTGTGATAAAAAGGGCATGGACCATTGTGATTAGAGGGGCCAAGTAGCATTCTGATGACAACGGCATGTTGCATTGTGATGACCAGTGTCATCGAGCATTGTGATGACAGTGGTCATGAAGCATTGTGATGAATGTGGTCATGGATCATTGTGATGACATGTGTCGTGGAGCATTGTGATGACAGGGGTCATAGAGCATTGTGATGACACGGTTATGGAATATTGTGATAACCAGAATTCTGTAGCACTGTGATGCAAAGGGAATGGAGCATTGTGATTACAGGGGTCATGGAGCATTGTGATGACAATTGTTCTAGAACATTGTGAAGACAGGGATCATGGAGCATAGTGATGAAAGGGGCCATGGAGCATTGTGATGACAGGCGTCATGGGACAATATGTTGACAGTGGTCATGGAGCATTGTTAGAAAGGGAACATGGAGCAATTTGATTTCAGGGGCCATGAAAAATTGTGAATACAAAGGCCATGGAGTATTCAGATGAATATGGTCAAGGATCATTGTGACGACAAGTGTCCTGGAATATTGTGATGACACGGTTCATGGAGCATTGCGATGACAAGGGCCATGGCGAAATGTGAAGACAGGTGTCATGGGGCATTGTGATGACAGCGGTCATCTAGAATTGTGAAGAAAGATATCATGGAGCACTGGGATGACAGGGGCCATGGAGCATTGTGATGACAGGGGTCATGGGGCATTCTGATGACACGGCCATGGAACATTATGATGACAAGTATTCTGGAACATTGTGATAAAAAGGGCATGGACCATTGTGATTAGAGGGGCCAAGGAGCATTCTGATGACAACGGCATGGAGCATTATGATGACCAGGGTCATCGAGCATTGTGATGATAGTGGTCATGAAGCATTGTGATGAATGTGGTCATGGATCATTGTGATGAAAAGTGTCGTGGAGCATTGTGATGACAGGGGTCATAGAGCATTGTGATGACACGGTTATGGAATATTGTGATGACCAGAATTCTGTAGCACTGTGATGAAAAGGGAAAGGAGCATTGTGAGTACAGGGGTCATGGAGCATTGTGATGACAATTGTTCTAGAACATTGTGAAGACAGGGATCATGGAGCATAGTGATGAAAGGGGACATGGAGCATTGTGATGACAGGCGTCATGGGACAATGTGTTGACAGTTTTCATGGAGCATTGTTAGAAAGGGAACATGGAGCAATTTGATTTCAGGGGCCATGAAAAATTGTGAATACATAGGCCATGGAGTATTCAGATGAATATGGTCAAGGATCATTGTGACGACAAGTGTCCTGGCATATTGTGATGGCACGGTTCATGGAGCATTGCGATGACAAGGGCCATGGCGAAATGTGAAGACAGTTGTCATGGGGCTTTGTGATGACAGTGGTCATCTAGAATTGTGAAGAAAGATATCATGGAGCAGTGGGCTGACGGGGGCCATGGAGCATTGTGATGACAGGGGTTATGGGGCATTGTGATGACACGGACATGGAACATTATGATGACAAGAATTCTGGAGCATTGTGATAAATAGGGCATGGACCATTGTGATTAGAGGGGCCAAGGAGCATTCTGATGACAACGGCATGGAGCATTGTGATGACAATGTTCATCGAGCATTGTAATGACAGTGGTCATGAAGCATTGTGATGAATGTGGTCATGGATCATTGTGATGACAAGAGTCGTGGAGCATTGTGATGACAGGGGTCATAGAGCATTGTGATGACACGGTTATGGAATATTGTAATGACCAGAATTCTGTAGCACTGAGATAAAAAGGGAATGGAGCATTGTGATGACAGGCGTCATGGGACAATGTGTTGACAGTGGTCTTGGATCACTGTTAGAAAGGGAACATGGAGCAATTTGATTTCAGGGGCCATGAAAAATTGTGAATACATAGGCCATGGAGTATTCAGATGAATGTGCTCAAGGATCATTGTGATGAAAAGTGTCCTGGAATATTGTGAGGACACGGTTCATGGAGCATTGCGATGACAAGGGCCATGGCGAAATGTGAAGACAGGTGTCATGGGGCATTGTGATGACAGTGGTCATCTAGAATTGTGAAGAAAGATATCATGGAGCACTTGGATGACAGGGGCCATGGAACATTGTGATGACAGGGGTCATGGGGCATTGTGATGACACCGCCATGGAACATTATGTTGACAAGAATTCTGGAGCATTGTGATAAAATGGGCATGGACCATTGTGATTAGAGGGGCCAAGGAGCATTCTGATGACAACGGCATGGAGCATTGTGATGACAGGGGTCATCGAGCATTGTTTTGACAGTGGTCATGAAGCATTGTGATGAATGTGGTCATGGATCATTGTGATGACAAGTGTCGTGGAGCATTGTGATGACAGGGGTCATAGAGCATTGTGATGACACGGTTATGGAATATTGTGATGACCAGAATTCTGTAGCACTGTGATGAAAATGGAATGGAGCATTGTGATTACAGGGGTCATGGAGCATTGTGATGACCATTGTTCTAGAACATTGTGACGACAGGGATCATGGAGCATAGTGATGAAAGGGGCCATGGGGCATTGTGATGACAGGCGTCATGGGACATTGTGTTGACAGTGGTCATGGAGAATTGTTAGAAAGGGAACATGGAGCAATTTGATTTCAGGGGCCATGAAAAATTGTGAATACATAGGCCATGGAGTATTCAGATGAATGTGGTCAAGGATCATTGTGACGACAAGTGTCCTGGAATATTGTGATGAGACGGTTCATGGAGCATTGCGATGAAAAGGGCCATGGCGAAATGTGATGAGAGTGGTCATCTAGAATTGTGAAGAAAGATATCATGGAGCCCTGGGATGATAGGTGCCATGGAGCATTGTGATGAAAGGGGTCATGGGGCATTGTGATGACACGGCAATGGAACATTATGATGACAAGAATTCTGGAGCATTGTGATAAAAAGGGCATGGACCATTGTGATTAGAGGGGTCAAGGAGCATTCTGATGACAACGGCATGGAGCATTGTGATGACCAGGGTCATCGAGCATTGTGATGACAGTAGTCATGAAGCATTGTGATGAATGTGGTCATGGATCATTGTGATGACAAGTGTCGTGGAGCATTGTGTTGACAGGGTTCATAGAGCATTGTGATGACACGGTTATGGAGTATTGTGATGACCAGAATTCTGTAGCACTGTGATGAAAAGGGAATGGAGCATTGTGATTACAGTGGTCATGGAGCATTGTGATGACAATTGTTTTAGAATATTGTGAAGACAGGGAACATGGAGCATAGTGATGAAAGGGGCCATGGAGCATTGTGATGACAGGCGTCATGGGACAATGTGTTGACAGTGGTCATGGAGCATTGTTAGAAAGGGAACATGGAGCAATTTGATTTCAGGGGATATGAAAAATTGTGAATACATAGGCCATGGAGTATTCAGATGAATGTGGGCAAGGATCATTGTGACGACAAGTGTCCTGAAATATTGTGATGACACGGTTCATGGAGCATTGCGATGACAAGGGCCATGGCGAAATGTGAAGACAGTTGTCATGGGGCTTTGTGATGACAGTGGTCATCTAGAATTGTGAAGAAAGATATCATGGAGCAGTGGGATGACGGGGGCCATGGAGCATTGTGATGACAGGGGTTATGGGGCATTGTGATGACACGGACATGGAACATTATGATGACAAGAATTCTGGAGCATTGTGATAAATAGGGCATGGACCATTGTGATTAGAGGGGCCAAGGAGCATTCTGATGACAACGGCATGGAGCATTTTGATGACAAGTTTCATCGAGCATTGTGATGATAGTGGTCATGAGGCATTGTGATGAATGTGGTCATGGATCATTGTGATGACAAGTGTCGTGGAGCATTGTGATGACAGGTCTCATAGAGCATTTTGATGACACGGTTATGGAATATTGTGATGACCAGAATTCTGTAGCACTGTGATGAAAAGGGAATGGAGCATTGTGATGACAGTCGTCATGGGACAATGTGTTGACAGTGGTCTTGGATCACTGTTAGAAACGGAACATGGAGCAATTTGATTTCAGGGGCCATGAAAAATTGTGAATACATAGGCCATGGAGTATTCAGATGAATGTGGTCAAGGATCATTGTGACAAAAAGTGTCCTGGAATATTGTGATGACACGGTTCATGGAGCATTGCGATGACAGGGGCCATGGCGAAATGTGAAGACAGGTGTCATGGGGCATTGTGATGACAGTGGTCATCTAGAATTGTGAAGAAAGATATCATGAAGCACTGGGATGACAGGGGCCATGGAGCATTGTGATGACAGGCGTCATGGGGCATTGTGATGACACGGCCATGGAACATTATGATGACAAGAATTCTGGAACATTGTGATAAAAAGGGCATGGACCATTGTGATTAGAGGGGCCAAGGAGCATTCTGATGACAACGGCATGGAGCATTGTGATGACCAGGGTCATCGAGCATTGTGATGACAGTGGTCATGAAGCATTGTGATGAATGTGGTCATGGATCATTGTGATGACAAGTGTCGTGGAGCATTGTGATGACAGGGGTCATAGAGCATTTTGATGACACGGTTATGGAATATTATGATGACCAGAATTCTGTAGCACTGTGATGAAAAGGGAATGGAGCATTGTGAGTACAGGGGTCATGGAGCATTGTGATGACAATTGTTCTAGAACATTGTGAAGACAGGGATCATGGAGCATAGTGATGAAAGGGGCCATGGAGCATTGTGATGACAGGCGTCATGGGACAATGTGTTGACAGTTCTCATGGAGCATTGTTAGAAAGGGAACATGGAGCAATTTGATTTCAGGGGCCATGAAAAATTGTGAATACATAGGCCATGGAGTATTCAGATGAATGTGGTCAAGGATCATTGTGACGAAAAGTGTCCTGGAATATTGTGATGACACGTTTCATGGAGCATTGCGATGACAAGAGCCATGGCGAAATGTGAAGACAGGTGTCATGGGGCATTGTGATGACAGTGGTCATCTAGAATTGTGAAGAAAGATATCATGGAGCACTGGGATGACAGGGGCCAGGGAACATTGTGATGACAGGGGTCATGGGGCATTGTGATGACACGGCCATGGAACATTATGATGACAAGAATTCTGGAGCATTGTGATAAAAAGGGCATGGATCATTGTGATTAGAGGGGCCAAGGAGCATTCTGATGACAACGGCATGGAGCATTGTGATGACCAGGGTCATCGAGCATTGTGATGACAGTGGTCATGAAGCATTGTGATGAATGTGGTCATGGATCATTGTGATGACAAGTGTCGTGGAGCATTGTGATGACAGGGGTCATAGAGCATTGTGAGGACACGGCTATGGAATATTGTGGTGACCAGAATTCTGTAGCCCTGTGATGAAAAGGGAATGGAGCATTGTGAGTACAGGGGTCATGGAGCATTGTGATGACAATTGTTCTAGAACATTGTGAAGACAGGGATCATGGAGCATAGTGATGAAAGGGGACATGGAGCATTGTGATCACAGGCGTCATGGGACAATGTGTTGACAGTTGTCATGGAGCATTGTTAGAAAGGGAACATGGAGCAATTTGATTTCAGGGGACAGGAAAAATTGTGAATACATAGGCCATGGAGTATTCAGATGAATGTGGTCAAGGATCATTGTGACAAAAAGTTTACTGGAATATTGTGATGACACGGTTCATGGAGCATTGCAATGACAAGGGCCATGGCGAAATGTGAAGACAGGTGTCATGGGGCATTGTGATGACAGTGGTCATCTAGAATTGTGAAGAAAGATATCATGGAGCACTGGGATGACAGGGGCCATGGAGCATTGTGATGACATGGGTCATGGGGCATTGTGATGACAGTTGTCATCTAGAATTGTGCAGAAAGATATCATGGAGCACTGGGATGACAGGGGCTATGGAGCATTGTGATGACATGGGTCATGGGGCATTGTGATGACACCGCCATGGAACATTATGATGACAAGAATTCTGGAGCATTGTGATAAAAAGGTCATGGACCATTGTGATTAGAGGGGCCAAGGAGCATTCTGATGACAACAGCATGGAGCATTGTGATGACAAGGGTCATCGAGCATTGTGATGACAGTGGTCATGAAGCATTGTGATGAATGTGGTCATGGATCATTGTGATGACAAGTGTCGTGGAGCATTGTGATGACAGGGGTCATAGAGCATTGTGATGACACGGTTATGGAATATTGTGATGACCAGAATTCTGTAGCACTGAGATGAAAAGGGAATGGAGCATTGTGAGTACAGGGGTCATGGAGCATTGTGATGACAATTGTTCTAGAACATTGTGAAGACAGGGATCATGGAGCATAGTGATGAAAGGGGCCATGGAGCATTTTGATGACAGGTGTCATGGGACAATGTATTGACAATGGTCATGGAGCATTGTTAGAAAGGGAACATGGAGCAATTTGATTTCAGGGGCCATGAAAAATTGTGAATACATAGGCCATGGAGTATTCAGATGAATGTGGTCAAGGATCATTGTGACGACAAGTGTCCTGGAATATTGTGATGACACGGTTCATGGAGCATTGCGATGACAAGAGCCATGGCGAAATGTGAAGACATGTGTCATGGGGCATTGTGATGACAGTGGTCATCTAGAATTGTGAAGAAAGATATCATGGAGCACTGGGATGACAGGGGCAATGAAGCATTGTGATGACAGGCGTCTTGGGGCATTGTGATGACACGGCCATGGAACATTATGATGACAAGAATTCTGGAGCATTGTGATAAAAAGGGCATGGACCATTGTGATTAGAGGGGCCAAGGAGCATTCTGATGACAACGACATGTTGCATTGTGATGACCAGTGTCATCGAGCATTGTGATGACAGTGGTCATGAAGCATTGTGATGAATGTGGTCATGGATCATTTGATGACAAGTGTCGTGGAGCATTGTGATGACAGGGGTCATAGAGCATTGTGATGACACGTTTATGGAATATTGTGATGACCAGAATTCTGTAGCACTGCGATGAAAAGGGAATGGAGCATTTTGAGTACAGGGGTCATGGAGCATTGTGATGACAATTGTTCTAGAACATTGTGAAGACAGGGATCATGGAGCATAGTGATGAAAGGGGACATGGAGCATTGTGATGACAGGAGTCATGGGACAATGTGTTGACAGTTGTGATGGAGCATTGTTAGAAAGGGAACATGGAGCAATTTGATTTCAGGGGCCATGAAAAATTGTGAATACATAGGCCATGGAGTATTCAGATGAATGTGGTCAAGGATCATTGTGACAAAAAGTGTCCTGGAATATTGTGATGACACGGTTCATGGAGCATTGCAATGACAAGGGCCGTGACGAAATGTGAAGACAGGTGTCATGGGGCATTGTGATGACAGTGGTCATCTAGAATTGTGAAGAAAGATATCATGGAGCACTGGGATGACAGGGGCCATGGAGCATTGTGATGACAGGCGTCATGGGGCATTGTGATGACACGGCCATGGAACATTATGATGACAAGAATTCTGGAGCATTGTGATAAAAAGGGCATGGACCATTGTGATTAGAGGGGCCAAGGAGCATTCTGATGACGACGGCATGGAGCATTGTGAAGACCAGGGTCATCGAGCATTGTGATGACAGTGGTCATGAAGCATTGTGATGAATGTGGTCATGGATCATTGTGATGACAAGTGTCGTGGAGCATTGTGATGACAGGGGTCATAGATCATTGTGATGACACGGTTATGGAATATTGTGAAGACCATAAATCTGTAGCACAGTGATGAAAAGGGAATGGAGCATTGTGATTACAGGGGTCATGGAGCATTGTGATGACAATTGTTCTAGAACATTGTGAAGACAGGGATCATGGAGCATAGTGATAAAAGGGGCCATGGAGCATTGTGATGACAGGCATCATGGGACAATGTGTTGACAGTGGTCATGGAGCACTGTTAGAAAGGGAACATGGAGCAATTTGATTTTAGGGGCCATGAAAAATTGTGAATACATAGGCCATGGAGTATTCAGATGAATGTGGTCAAGGATCATTGTGACGACAAGTGTCCTGGAATATTGTGATGACACGGTTCATGGAGCATTGCGATGACAAGAGCCATGGCGAAAAGTGAAGACAGGTGTCATGGGGCATTGTGATGACAGTGGACATCTAGAATTGTGAAGAAAGATATCATGGAGCACTGGGATGACAGGGGCAATGAAGCATTGTGATGACAGGCGTCTTGGGGCATTGTGATGACACGGCCATGGAACATTATGATGACAAGAATTCTGTAGCATTGTGATAAAAAGGGCATGGACCATTGTGATTAGAGGGGCCAAGGAGCATTCTGATGACAACGGCATGTTGCATTGTGATGACCAGTGTCATCGAGCATTGTGATGACAGTGGTCATGAAGCATTGTGATGAATGTGGTCATGGATCATTGTGATGACATGTGTCGTGGAGCATTGTGATGACAGGGGTCATAGAGCATTGTGATGACACGGTTATGGAATATTGTGATAACCAGAATTCTGTAGCACTGTGATGCAAAGGGAATGGAGCATTGTGATTACAGGGGTCATGGAGCATTGTGATGACAATTGTTCTAGAACATTGTGAAGACAGGTATCATGGAGCATAGTGATGAAAGGGGCCATGGAGCATTGTGATGACAGGCGTCATGGGACAATATGTTGACAGTGGTCATGGAGCATTGTTAGAAAGGGAACATGGAGCAATTTGATTTCAGGGGCCATGAAAAATTGTGAATACAAAGGCCATGGAGTATTCAGATGAATATGGTCAAGGATCATTGTGACGACAAGTGTCCTGGAATATTGTGATGACACGGTTCATGGAGCATTGCGATGACAAGGGCCATGGCGAAATGTGAAGACAGGTGTCATGGGGCATTGTGATGACAGCGGTCATCTAGAATTGTGAAGAAAGATATCATGGAGCACTGGGATGACAGGGGCCATGGAGCATTGTGATGACAGGGGTCATGGGGCATTCTGATGACACGGCCATGGAACATTATGATGACAAGTATTCTGGAACATTGTGATAAAAAGGGCATGGACCATTGTGATTAGAGGGGCCAAGGAGCAATCTGATGACAACGGCATGGAGCATTGTGATGACCAGGGTCATCGAGCATTGTGATGACCGTGGTCATGAAGCATTGTGATGAATGTGGTCATGGATCATTGTGATGACAGGGGTCATAGAGCATTGTGATGACACGGTTATGGAATATTGTGATGACCAGAATTCTGTAGCACTGAGATGAAAAGGGAATGGAGCATTGTGATTACAGGGGTCATGGAGCATTGTGATGACAATTGTTCTAGAACATTGTGAAGACAGGGATCATGGAGCATAGTGATGAAAGGGGCCATGGAGCATTGTGATGACAGGCGTCATGGGACAATGTGTTGACAGTGGTCTTGGATCATTGTTAGAAACGGAACATGGAGCAATTTGATTTCAGGGGCCATGAAAAATTTTGAATACATAGGCCATGGAGTATTCAGATGAATGTGGTCAAGGATCATTGTGATGAAAAGTGTCCTGGAATATCGTGATGACACGGTTCATGGAGCATTGCGATGACAAGGGCCATGGCGAAATATGACGACAGGTGTTATGGGACATTGTGATTGCAGTGGTCATCTAGAATTGTGAAGAAAGATATCATGGAGCACTGGGATGACAGGGGCCATGGAGCATTGTGATGACAGGCGTCATGGGGCATTGTGATGACACGGCCATGGAACATTATGATGACAAGAATTCTGGAACATTGTGATAAAAAGGGCATGGACCATTGTGATTAGAGGGGCCAAGGAGCATTCTGATGACAACGGCATGGAGCATTGTGATGACAAGGGTCATCGAGCATTGTGATGATAGTGGTCATGAAGCATTGTGATGAATGTGGTCATGGATCATTGTGATGAAAAGTGTCGTGGAGCATTGTGATGACAGGGGTCATAGAGCATTGTGATGACACGGTTATGGAATATTGTGATGACCAGAATTCTGTAGCACTGTGATGAAAAGGGAAAGGAGCATTGTGAGTACAGGGGTCATGGAGCATTGTGATGACAATTGTTCTAGAACATTGTGAAGACAGGGATCATGGAGCATAGTGATGAAAGGGGACATGGAGCATTGTGATGACAGGCGTCATGGGACAATGTGTTGACAGTTGTCATGGAGCATTGTTAGAAAGGGAACATGGAGCAATTTGGTTTCAGGGGCCATGAAAAATTGTGAATACATAGGCCATGGAGTATTCAGATGAATGTGGTCAAGGATCATTGTGACAAAAAGTGTCCTGGAATATTGTGATGACACGGTTCATGGAGCATTGCGATGACAAGGGCCATGGCGAAATGTGAAGACAGGTGTCATGGGGCATTGTGATGACAGTGGTCATCTAGAATTGTGAAGAAAGATATCATGGAGCACTGGGATGACAGGGGCCATGGAGCATTGTGATGACAGGCGTCATGGGGCATTGTGATGACACGGCCATGGAACATTATGATGACAAGAATTCTGGAACATTGTGATAAAAAGGGCATGGACCATTGTGATTAGAGGGGCCAAGGAGCATTCTGATGACAACGGCATGGAGCATTGTGATGACCAGTGTCATCGAGCATTGTGATGACAGTGGTCATGAAGCATTGTGATGAATGTGGTCATGGATCATTGTGATGACAAGTGTCGTGGATCATTGTGATGACAGGGGTCATAGAGCATTGTGATGACACGGTTATGGAATATTGTGAAGACCAGGAATCTGTAGCACAGTGATGAAAATGGAATGGAGCATTGTGATTACAGGGGTCATGGAGCATTGTGATGACAATTGTTCTAGAACATTGTGAAGACAGGGATCATGGAGCATAGTGATAAAAGGGGCCATGGAGCATTGTGATGACAGGTGTCATGGGACAATGTATTTACAATGGTCATGGAGCATTGTTAGAAAGGGAACATGGAGCAATTTGATTTCAGGGGCCATGAAAAATTGTGAATACATAGGCCATGGAGTATTCAGATGAATATGGTCAAGGATCATTGTGACGACAAGTGTCCTGGAATATTGTGATGACACGGTTCATGGAGCATTGCGATGAAAAGGGCCATGGCGAAATGTGAAGACAGGTGTCATGGGGCATTGTGAAGACAGTGGTCATCTATAATTGTGAAGAAAGATATCATGGCGCACTGGGATGACAGGGGCCATGGAGCATTGTGATGACAGGGGTCATGGGGCATTGTGATGACACGGCCATGGAACATTATGATGTCAAGAATTCTGGAGCATTGTGATAAAAAGGGCATGGACCATTGTGATTAGAGGGGCCAAGGAGCATTCTGATGACAACGGCATGGAGCATTGTGATGACAAGGGTCATCGAGCATTGTGATGACAGTGGTCATGAAGCATTGTGATGAATGTGGTCATGGATCATTGTGATGACAAGTGTCGTGGAGCATTGTGATGACAGGGATCATGGGGCATTGTGATGACACGGCCATGGAACATTATTATGACAAGAATTCTGGAGCATTGTGATAAAAAGTCATGGACCATTGTGATTAGATGGGCCAAGGAGCATTCTGATGACAACGGCATGGAGCATTGTGACGACAATTGTTCTAGAACATTGTGAAGACAGGGGTCATAGAGCATTGTGAGGACACGGTTATGGAATATTGTGATGACCAGAATTCTGTAGCACAGTGATGAAAAGGGAATGGAGCATTGTGAGTACAGGGGTCATGGAGCATTGTGATGAAAATTGTTTAGAACATTGTGAAGACAGGGATCATGGAGCATAGTGATGAAAGGGGCCATGGAGCATTGTGATGACAGGCTTATGGGACATTGTGTTGATAGTGGTCATGGAGCATTGTTAGAAAGGGAACACGGAGCAATTTAATTTCAGGGGTCATGAAAAATTGTGAATACATAGGCCATGGAGTATTCAGATGAATATGGTCATGGATCATTGTGATGACAAGTGTCGTGGAGCATTGTGATGACAGGGGTCATAGAGCATTGTGATGACACGGTTATGGAATATTGTGATGACCAGAATTCTGTAGCACTGTGATGAAAAGGGAATGGAGCATTGTGATTACAGGGGTCATGGAGCATTGTGATGACAATTGTTCTAGAACATTGTGAAGACAGGGATCATGGAGCACAGTGATGAATGGGGCCATGGAGCATTGTGATGACAGGCGTCATGGGACAATGTGTTGTCAGTGGTCATGGAGCATTGTTAGAAAGGGAACATGGAGCAATTTGATTTCAGGGGCCATGAAAAATTGTGAATACATCGGCCATGGAGTATTCAGATGAATGTGGTCAAGGATCATTGTGACAAAATTGTCCTGGAATATTGTGATGACACGGTTCATGGAGCATTGCGATGAAAAGGGCCATGGCGAAATGTGATGAGAGTGGTCCTCTAGAATTGTGAAGAAAGATATCATGGAGCCCTGGGATGACAGGGGCCATGGAGCATTGTGATGACAGGGGTCATGGGGCATTGTGATGACACGGCCATGGAACATTATGATGACAAGAATTCTGGAGCATTGTGATAAAAAGGGCATGGACCATTGTGATTAGAGGGGTCAAGGAGCATTCTGATGACAACGGCATGGAGCATTGTGATGACCAGTGTCATCGAGCATTTTGATGACAGTGGTCATGAAGCATTGTGATGAATGTGGTCATGGATCATTGTGATGAAAAGTGTCGTGGAGCATTGTGATGACAGGGGTCATAGAGCATTGTGATGACACGGTTATGGAATATTGTGATGACCAGAATTCTGTAGCACTGTGATGAAAAGGGAAAGGAGCATTGTGAGTACAGGGGTCATGGAGCATTGTGATGACAATTGTTCTAGAACATTGTGAAGACAGGGATCATGGAGCATAGTGATGAAAAGGGACATGGAGCATTGTGATGACAGGCGTCATGGGACAATGTGTTGACAGTTGTCATGGAGCATTGTTAGAAAGGGAACATGGAGCAATTTGGTTTCAGGGGCCATGAAAAATTGTGAATACATAGGCCATGGAGTATTCAGATGAATGTGGTCAAGGATCATTGTGACAAAAAGTGTCCTGGAATATTGTGATGACACGGTTCATGGAGCATTGCGATGACAAGGGCCATGGCGAAATGTGAAGACAGGTGTCATGGGGCATTGTGATGACAGTGGTCATCTAGAATTGTGAAGAAAGATATCATGGAGCACTGGGATGACAGGGGCCATGGAGCATTGTGATGACAGGCGTCATGGGGCATTGTGATGACACGGCCATGGAACATTATGATGACAAGAATTCTGGAACATTGTGATAAAAAGGGCATGGACCATTGTGATTAGAGGGGCCAAGGAGCATTCTGATGACAACGGCATGGAGCATTGTGATGACCAGTGTCATCGAGCATTGTGATGACAGTGGTCATGAAGCATTGTGATGAATGTGGTCATGGATCATTGTGATGACAAGTGTCGTGGATCATTGTGATGACAGGGGTCATAGAGCATTGTGATGACACGGTTATGGAATATTGTGAAGACCAGGAATCTGTAGCACAGTGATGAAAATGGAATGGAGCATTGTGATTACAGGGGTCATGGAGCATTGTGATGACAATTGTTCTAGAACATTGTGAAGACAGGGATCATGGAGCATAGTGATAAAAGGGGCCATGGAGCATTGTGATGACAGGTGTCATGGGACAATGTATTTACAATGGTCATGGAGCATTGTTAGAAAGGGAACATGGAGCAATTTGATTTCAGGGGCCATGAAAAATTGTGAATACATAGGCCATGGAGTATTCAGATGAATATGGTCAAGGATCATTGTGACGACAAGTGTCCTGGAATATTGTGATGACACGGTTCATGGAGCATTGCGATGACAAGGGCCATGGCGAAATGTGAAGACAGGTGTCATGGGGCATTGTGAAGACAGTGGTCATCTATAATTGTGAAGAAAGATATCATGGCGCACTGGGATGACAGGGGCCATGGAGCATTGTGATGACAGGGGTCATGGGGCATTGTGATGACACGGCCATGGAACATTATGATGTCAAGAATTCTGGAGCATTGTGATAAAAAGGGCATGGACCATTGTGATTAGAGGGGCCAAGGAGCATTCTGATGACAACGGCATGGAGCATTGTGATGACAAGGGTCATCGAGCATTGTGATGACAGTGGTCATGAAGCATTGTGATGAATGTGGTCATGGATCATTGTGATGACAAGTGTCGTGGAGCATTGTGATGACAGGGGTCATGGGGCATTGTGATGACACGGCCATGGAACATTATTATGACAAGAATTCTGGAGCATTGTGATAAAAAGTCATGGACCATTGTGATTAGATTGGCCAAGGAGCATTCTGATGACAACGGCATGGAGCATTGTGACGACAATTGTTCTAGAACATTGTGAAGACAGGGGTCATAGAGCATTGTGAGGACACGGTTATGGAATATTGTGATGACCAGAATTCTGTAGCACAGTGATGAAAAGGGAATGGAGCATTGTGAGTACAGGGGTCATGGAGCATTGTGATGAAAATTGTTTAGAACATTGTGAAGACAGGGATCATGGAGCATAGTGATGAAAGGGGCCATGGAGCATTGTGATGACAGGCTTATGGGACATTGTGTTGATAGTGGTCATGGAGCATTGTTAGAAAGGGAACACGGAGCAATTTAATTTCAGGGGTCATGAAAAATTGTGAATACATAGGCCATGGAGTATTCAGATGAATGTGGTCATGGATCATTGTGATGACAAGTGTCGTGGAGCATTGTGATGACAGGGGTCATAGAGCATTGTGATGACACGGTTATGGAATATTGTGATGACCAGAATTCTGTAGCACTGTGATGAAAAGGGAATGGAGCATTGTGATTACAGGGGTCATGGAGCATTGTGATGACAATTGTTCTAGAACATTGTGAAGACAGGGATCATGGAGCACAGTGATGAATGGGGCCATGGAGCATTGTGATGACAGGCGTCATGGGACAATGTGTTGTCAGTGGTCATGGAGCATTGTTAGAAAGGGAACATGGAGCAATTTGATTTCAGGGGCCATGAAAAATTGTGAATACATCGGCCATGGAGTATTCAGATGAATGTGGTCAAGGATCATTGTGACAAAATTGTCCTGGAATATTGTGATGACACGGTTCATGGAGCATTGCGATGAAAAGGGCCATGGCGAAATGTGATGAGAGTGGTCCTCTAGAATTGTGAAGAAAGATATCATGGAGCCCTGGGATGACAGGGGCCATGGAGCATTGTGATGACAGGGGTCATGGGGCATTGTGATGACACGGCCATGGAACATTATGATGACAAGTATTCTGGAGCATTGTGATAAAAAGGGCATGGACCATTGTGATTAGAGGGGTCAAGGAGCATTCTGATGACAACGGCATGGAGCATTGTGATGACCAGTGTCATCGAGCATTTTGATGACAGTGGTCATGAAGCATTGTGATGAATGTCGTCATGGATCATTGTGATGACAAGTGTCGTGGAGCATTGTGATGACAGGGGTCATAGGGCATTGTGATGACACGGTTATGGAATATTGTGATGACCAGAATTCTGTAGCACTGTGATGAAAAGGGAAAGGAGCATTGTGAGTACAGGGGTCATGGAGCATTGTGATGACAATTGTTCTAGAACATTGTGAAGACAGGGATCATGGAGCATAGTGATGAAAGGGGACATGGAGCATTGTGATGACAGGCGTCATGGGACAATGTGTTGACAGTTGTCATGGAGCATTTTTAGAAAGGGAACATGGAGCAATTTGATTTCAGGGGCCATGAAAAATTGTGAATACATAGGCCCATGAGTATTCAGATGAATATGGTCAAGGATCACTGTGACGACAAGTGTCCTGGAATATTGTAATGACACGGTTCATGGAGCATTGCGATGACAAGGGCCATGGCGAAATGTGAAGACAGGTGTCATGGGGCATTGTGATGACAGTGGTCATCTAGAATTGTGAAGAAAGATATCATGGAGCACTGGGATGACAGTGGCCATGGAGCATTGTGATGACAGGGGTCATGGAGCATTGTGATGACACGGCCATGGAACATTATTATGACAAGAATTCTGGAGCATTGTG
Organism: Eschrichtius robustus; assembly: GCF_028021215.1. NCBI lineage: Eukaryota > Metazoa > Chordata > Mammalia > Artiodactyla > Eschrichtiidae > Eschrichtius > Eschrichtius robustus. The sequence goes on along the minus strand of NC_090830.1, from coordinate 18,729,750 downwards.
ATAAAAAGTCATGGACCATTGTGATTAGATGGGCCAAGGAGCATTCTGATGACAACGGCATGGAGCATTGTGACGACACTTGTTCTAGAACATTGTGAAGACAGGGGTCATAGAGCATTGTGAGGACACGGTTATGGAATATTGTGATGACCAGAATTCTGTAGCACAGTGATGAAAAGGGAATGGAGCATTGTGAGTACATGGGTCATGGAGCATTGTGATGACAATTGTTCTAGAACATTGTGAAGACAGGGATCATGGAGCATAGTGATGAATGGGGCCATGGAGCATTGTGATGACTGGCGTCATGGGACAATGTGTTGACAGTGGTCATGGAGCATTGTTAGAAAGGGAATATGGAGCAATTTGATTTCAGGGGCCATGATAAATTGTGAATACATAGGCCATGGAGTATTCAGATGAATGTGGTCAAGGATCATTGTGACGACAAGTGTCCTGGAATATTGTGATGACACGGTTCATGGAGCATTGCGATGACAAGGGCCATGGAGAAATGTGAAGACAGGTGTCATGGGGCTTTGTGATGACAGTGGTCATCTAGAATTGTGAAGAAAGATATCATGGAGCACTGGGATGACAGGGGCCATGGAGCATTGTGATGACAGGGGTCATGGGGCATTGTGATGACACGGCCATGGAACATTATGATGACAATAATTCTGGAGCATTGTGATAAAAAGGGCATGGACCATTGTGATTAGAGGGGCCAAGGAGCATTCTGATGACAACGGCATGGAGCATTGTGATGACAAGGGTCATCGAGCATTGTGATGACAGTGGTCATGGAGCATTGTGATGAATGTGGTTATGCATCATTGTGATGACTAGTGTCGTGGAGCATTGTGATGACAGGGGTCATAGAGCATTGTGATGACACGGTTATGGAATATTGTGATGACCAGAATTCTGTAGCACTGTGATGAAAAGGGAATGGAGCATTGTGATTACAGGGGTCATGGAGTATTGTGATGACAATTGTTCTAGAACATTGTGAAGACAGGGATCATGGAGCACAGTGATGAATGGGGCCATGGAGCATTGTGATGACAGGCGTCATGGGACAATGTGTGGTCAGTGGTCATGGAGCATTGTTAGAAAGGGAACATGGAGCAATTTGATTTCAGGGGCCATGAAAAATTGTGAATACATCGGCCATGGAGTATTCAGATGAATGTGGTCAAGGATCATTGTGAAAAAAAGTGTCCTGGAATATTGTGATGACACGGTTCATGGAGCATTGCGATGAAAAGGGCCATGGCGAAATGTGATGAGAGTGGTCCTCTAGAATTGTGAAGAAAGATATCATGGAGCCCTGGGATGACAGGGGCCATGGAGCATTGTGATGACAGGGGTCATGGGGCATTGTGATGACACGGCCATGGAACATTATGATGACAAGTATTCTGGAGCATTGTGATAAAAAGGGTATGGACCATTGTGATTAGAGGGGTCAAGGAGCATTCTGATGACAACGGCATGGAGCATTGTGATGACCAGGATCATCGAGCATTGTGATGACAGTGGTCATGAAGCATTGTGATGAATGTCGTCATGGATCATTGTGATGACAAGTGTCGTGGAGCATTGTGATGACAGGGGTCATAGAGCATTGTGATGACACGGTTATGGAGTATTGTGATGGCCAGAATTCTGTAGCACTGTGATGAAAAGGGAATGGAGCATTGTGATTACAGTGGTCATGGAGCATTGTGATGACAATTGTTCTAGAACATTGTGAAGACAGGGATCATGGAGCATAGTGATGAAAGGGGCCATGGAGCATTGTGATGACAGGCGTCATGGGACAATGTGTTGAAAGTGGTCATGGAGCATTGTTAGAAAGGGAACATGGAGCAATTTGAATTCAGGGGCCATGAAAAATTGTGAATACATAGGCCATGGAGTATTCAGATGAATGTGGTCAAGGTTCAATGTGACGACAAGTGTCCTGGAATATTGTGATGACACGGTTCACGGAGCATTGCGATGACAAGGGCCATGGCGAAATGTGAAGACAGGTGTCATGGGGCATTGTGATGACAGGGGTCATGGGGCATTGTGATGACACGGCCATGGAACATTATGATGACAAGAATTCTGGAGCATTGTGATAAAAAGTGCATGGACGTTTGTGATTAGAGGGGTCAAGGAGCATTCTGATGACAATGGCATGGAGCATTGTGATGACCAGGGTCATCGAATATTGTGATGACAGTGGTCATGAAGCATTGTGATGAATGTGGTCATGGATCATTGTGATGACAAGTGTCATGGAGCATTGTGATGACAGGTGTCATGGGACAATGTGTTGACAATGGTCAAGGAGCATTGTTAGAAAGGGAACATGGAGCAATTTCATTTCAGGGGCCATGAAAAATTGTGAATACATAGGCCAAAGAGTATTCAGATGAATGTGGTCAAGGACCATTGTGACAAAAAGTGTCCTGGAATATTGTGATGACACGGTTCATGGAGCATTGCGATGACAAGGGCCATGGCGAAATGTGAAGACAGGTGTCATGGGGCATTGTGATGAGAGTGGTCATCTAGAATTGTGAAGAAAGATATCATGGAGCACTGGGATGAAAGGGGCAATGGAGCACTGTGATGACAGGGGTCATGGGGCATTGTGATGACACGGCCATGGAACATTATGATGACAAGAATTCTGGAGTATTGTGATAAAAAGGTCATGGACCATTGTGATTAGAGTGGTCAAGGAGCATTCTGATGACAACGTCATGGAGCATTGTGATGACAATGGTCATTGAGCATTGTGATGACAGTGGTCATGAAGCATTGTGATGAATGTGGTCATGGATCATTGTGATGACAAGTGTCGTGGAGCATTGTGATGACAGGGGTCATAGAGCATTGTGATGACACGGTTATGGAATATTGTGAAGCCCAGAATTCTGTAGCACTGTGATGAAAAGGGAATGGAGCATTGTGATTACAGGGGTCATGGAGCATTGTGAAGACAATTGTTCTAGAACATTGTGAAGACAGGGGTCAGGGGGCATAGTGATGAAAGGGGCCATGGAGCATTGTGATGACAGGCGTCATGGGACAATGTGTTGACAGAGGTCATGGAGCATTGTTAGAAAGGGAACATGGAGCAATTTGATTTCAGGGGCCATGAAAAATTGTGAATACATAGGCCATGGAGTATTCAGATGAATGTGGTCAAGGATCATTGTGACAAAAAGTGTCCTAGAATATTGTGATGACACAGTTCATGGAGCATTGCGATGACAAGGGCCATGGCGAAATGTGAAGACAGGTGTCATGGGGCATTGTGAAGACAGTGGTCATCTAGAATTGTGAAGAAAGATATCATGGAGCACTGGGATGACAGGGGCCATGGAGCATTGTGATGACAGGGGTCATGGGGCATGGTGATGACACGGCCATGGAACATTATGATGGCAAGAATTCTGGAGCATTGTGATAAAAAGGGCATGGACCATTGTGATTAGAGGGGCCAAGGAGCATTCTGATGACAACGGCATGGAGCATTGTGATGACAAGGGTCATCGAGCATTGTGATGACAGTGGTCATGAAGCATTGTGATGAATGGGGTCATGGATCTTTGTGATGACAAGTGTCGTGGAGCATTGTGATGACAGGGGTCATAGAGCATTGTGATGACACGGTTATGGAATATTGTGAAGACCAGTAATCTGTAGCACAGTGATGAAAATGGAATGGAGCATTGTGATTACAGGGGTCATGGAGAAATGTGATGACAATTGTTCTAGAAAATTGTGAAGACAGGGTTCATGGAGCATAGTGATGAAAGGGGCCATGGAGCATTGTGATGACAGGCGTCATGGGACATTGTGTTGACAGTGGTCATGGAGAATTGTTAGAAAGGGAACATGGAGCAATTTGATTTCAGGGGCCATGAAAAATTGTGAATACATAGGCCATGGAGTATTCAGATGAATGTGGTCAAGGATCATGGTGATGAAAAGTGTCCTGGAATATCGTGATGACACGGTTCATGGAGCATTGCGATGACAAGGGCCATGGCGAAATGTGAAGACAGGTGTCATGGGGCATTGTGATGACAGTGGTCATCTAGAATTGTGAAGAAAGATATCATGGAGCACTGGGATGACAGGGGCCATGGAGCATTGTGATGACAGGCGTCATGGGGCATTGTGATGACACGGCCATGGAACATTATGATGACAAGAATTCTGGAACATTGTGATAAAAAGGGCATGGACCATTGTGATTAGAGGGGCCAAGGAGCATTCTGATGACAACGGCATGGAGCATTGTGATGACCAGTGTCATCGAGCATTGTGATGACAGTGGTCATGAAGCATTGTGATGAATGTGGTCATGGATCATTGTGATGACAAGTGTCGTGGATCATTGTGATGACAGGGGTCATAGAGCATTGTGATGACACGGTTATGGAATATTGTGAAGACCAGGAATCTGTAGCACAGTGATGAAAATGGAATGGAGCATTGTGATTACAGGGGTCATGGAGCATTGTGATGACAATTGTTCTAGAACATTGTGAAGACAGGGATCATGGAGCATAGTGATAAAAGGGGCCATGGAGCATTGTGATGACAGGTGTCATGGGACAATGTATTTACAATGGTCATGGAGCATTGTTAGAAAGGGAACATGGAGCAATTTGATTTCAGGGGCCATGAAAAATTGTGAATACATAGGCCATGGAGTATTCAGATGAATATGGTCAAGGATCATTGTGACGACAAGTGTCCTGGAATATTGTGATGACACGGTTCATGGAGCATTGCGATGACAAGGGCCATGGCGAAATGTGAAGACAGGTGTCATGGGGCATTGTGAAGACAGTGGTCATCTATAATTGTGAAGAAAGATATCATGGCGCACTGGGATGACAGGGGCCATGGAGCATTGTGATGACAGGGGTCATGGGACATTTTGATGACACGGCCATGGAACATTATGATGTCAAGAATTCTGGAGCATTGTGATAAAAAGGGCATGGACCATTGTGATTAGAGGGGCCAAGGAGCATTCTGATGACAACGGCATGGAGCATTGTGATGACAAGGGTCATCGAGCATTGTGATGACAGTGGTCATGAAGCATTGTGATGAATGTGGTCATGGATCATTGTGATGACAAGTGTCGTGGAGCATTGTGATGACAGGGGTCATAGAGCATTGTGATGACACGGTTATGGAATATTGTGATGACCAGAATTCTGTAGCACTGTGATGAAAAGGGAATGGAGCATTGTGATTACAGGGGTCATGGAGCATTGTGATGACCATTGTTCTAAAACATTGTGATGACAGGGATCATGGAGCATAGTGATGAAAGGGGCCATGGAGCATTGTGATGACAGGCGTCATGGGACATTGTGTTGACAGTGGTCATGGAGAATTGTTAGAAAGGGAACATGGAGCAATTTGATTTCAGGGGCCATGAAAAATTGCGAATACATACGCCATGGAGTATTCAGATGAATGTGGTCAAGGATCATTGTGACGAAAAGTGTCCTGGAAAATTGTGATGACACGGTTCATGGAGCATTGCGATGACAAGGGCCATGGCGAAATGTGAAGACAGGTGGCATGGGGCATTGTGATGACAGTGGTCATCTAGAATTGTGAAGAAAGATATCATGGAGCACTGGGATGACAGGGGCCATGGAGCATTGTGATGACAGGGGTCATGGGGCATTGTGATGACACGGCCATGGAACATTATTATGACAAGAATTCTGGAGCATTGTGATAAAAAGTCATGGACCATTGTGATTAGATGGGCCAAGGAGCATTCTGATGACAACGGCATGGAGCAGTGTGACGACAATTGTTCTAGAACATTGTGAAGACAGGGGTCATAGAGCATTGTGAGGACACGGTTATGGAATATTGTGATGACCAGAATTCTGTAGCACTGTGATGAAAAGGGAATGGAGCATTGTGATTACAGGGGTCATGGAGCATTGTGATGACAATTGTTCTAGAACATTGTGAAGACAGGGATCATGGAGCACAGTGATGAATGGGGCCATGGAGCATTGTGATGACAGGCATCATGGGAAAATGTGTTGTCAGTGGTCATGGAGCATTGTTAGAAAGGGAACATGGAGCAATTTGATTTCAGGGGCCATGAAAAATTGTGAATACATCGGCCATGGAGTATTCAGATGAATGTGGTCAAGGATCATTGTGACAAAATTGTCCTGGAATATTGTGATGACACGGTTCATGGAGCATTGCGATGAAAAGGGCCATGGCGAAATGTGATGAGAGTGGTCCTCTAGAATTGTGAAGAAAGATATCATGGAGCCCTGGGATGACAGGGGCCATGGAGCATTGTGATGACAGGGGTCATGGGGCATTGTGATGACACGGCCATGGAACATTATGATGACAAGAATTCTGGAGCATTGTGATAAAAAGGGCATGGACCATTGTGATTAGAGGGGTCAAGGAGCATTCTGATGACAACGGCATGGAGCATTGTGATGACCAGGGTCATCGAGCATTGTGATGACAGTGGTCATGAAGCATTGTGATGAATGTGGTCATGGATCATTGTGATGACAAGTGTCGTGGAGCATTGTGATGACAGGGGTCATAGAGCATTTTGATGACACGGTTATGGAATATTATGATGACCAGAATTCTGTAGCACTGTGATGAAAAGGGAATGGAGCATTGTGAGTACAGGGGTCATGGAGCATTGTGATGACAATTGTTCTAGAACATTGTGAAGACAGGGATCATGGAGCATAGTGATGAAAGGGGCCATGGAGCATTGTGATGACAGGCGTCATGGGACAATGTGTTGACAGTTCTCATGGAGCATTGTTAGAAAGGGAACATGGAGCAATTTGATTTCAGGGGCCATGAAAAATTGTGAATACATAGGCCATGGAGTATTCAGATGAATGTGGTCAAGGATCATTGTGACGAAAAGTGTCCTGGAATATTGTGATGACACGTTTCATGGAGCATTGCGATGACAAGAGCCATGGCGAAATGTGAAGACAGGTGTCATGGGGCATTGTGATGACAGTGGTCATCTAGAATTGTGAAGAAAGATATCATGGAGCACTGGGATGACAGGGGCCAGGGAACATTGTGATGACAGGGGTCATGGGGCATTGTGATGACACGGCCATGGAACATTATGATGACAAGAATTCTGGAGCATTGTGATAAAAAGGGCATGGATCATTGTGATTAGAGGGGCCAAGGAGCATTCTGATGACAACGGCATGGAGCATTGTGATGACCAGGGTCATCGAGCATTGTGATGACAGTGGTCATGAAGCATTGTGATGAATGTGGTCATGGATCATTGTGATGACAAGTGTCGTGGAGCATTGTGATGACAGGGGTCATAGAGCATTGTGAGGACACGGCTATGGAATATTGTGGTGACCAGAATTCTGTAGCCCTGTGATGAAAAGGGAATGGAGCATTGTGAGTACAGGGGTCATGGAGCATTGTGATGACAATTGTTCTAGAACATTGTGAAGACAGGGATCATGGAGCATAGTGATGAAAGGGGACATGGAGCATTGTGATCACAGGCGTCATGGGACAATGTGTTGACAGTTGTCATGGAGCATTGTTAGAAAGGGAACATGGAGCAATTTGATTTCAGGGGACAGGAAAAATTGTGAATACATAGGCCATGGAGTATTCAGATGAATGTGGTCAAGGATCATTGTGACAAAAAGTTTACTGGAATATTGTGATGACACGGTTCATGGAGCATTGCAATGACAAGGGCCATGGCGAAATGTGAAGACAGGTGTCATGGGGCATTGTGATGACAGTGGTCATCTAGAATTGTGAAGAAAGATATCATGGAGCACTGGGATGACAGGGGCCATGGAGCATTGTGATGACATGGGTCATGGGGCATTGTGATGACAGTTGTCATCTAGAATTGTGCAGAAAGATATCATGGAGCACTGGGATGACAGGGGCTATGGAGCATTGTGATGACATGGGTCATGGGGCATTGTGATGACACCGCCATGGAACATTATGATGACAAGAATTCTGGAGCATTGTGATAAAAAGGTCATGGACCATTGTGATTAGAGGGGCCAAGGAGCATTCTGATGACAACAGCATGGAGCATTGTGATGACAAGGGTCATCGAGCATTGTGATGACAGTGGTCATGAAGCATTGTGATGAATGTGGTCATGGATCATTGTGATGACAAGTGTCGTGGAGCATTGTGATGACAGGGGTCATAGAGCATTGTGATGACACGGTTATGGAATATTGTGATGACCAGAATTCTGTAGCACTGAGATGAAAAGGGAATGGAGCATTGTGAGTACAGGGGTCATGGAGCATTGTGATGACAATTGTTCTAGAACATTGTGAAGACAGGGATCATGGAGCATAGTGATGAAAGGGGCCATGGAGCATTTTGATGACAGGTGTCATGGGACAATGTATTGACAATGGTCATGGAGCATTGTTAGAAAGGGAACATGGAGCAATTTGATTTCAGGGGCCATGAAAAATTGTGAATACATAGGCCATGGAGTATTCAGATGAATGTGGTCAAGGATCATTGTGACGACAAGTGTCCTGGAATATTGTGATGACACGGTTCATGGAGCATTGCGATGACAAGAGCCATGGCGAAATGTGAAGACATGTGTCATGGGGCATTGTGATGACAGTGGTCATCTAGAATTGTGAAGAAAGATATCATGGAGCACTGGGATGACAGGGGCAATGAAGCATTGTGATGACAGGCGTCTTGGGGCATTGTGATGACACGGCCATGGAACATTATGATGACAAGAATTCTGGAGCATTGTGATAAAAAGGGCATGGACCATTGTGATTAGAGGGGCCAAGGAGCATTCTGATGACAACGACATGTTGCATTGTGATGACCAGTGTCATCGAGCATTGTGATGACAGTGGTCATGAAGCATTGTGATGAATGTGGTCATGGATCATTTGATGACAAGTGTCGTGGAGCATTGTGATGACAGGGGTCATAGAGCATTGTGATGACACGTTTATGGAATATTGTGATGACCAGAATTCTGTAGCACTGCGATGAAAAGGGAATGGAGCATTTTGAGTACAGGGGTCATGGAGCATTGTGATGACAATTGTTCTAGAACATTGTGAAGACAGGGATCATGGAGCATAGTGATGAAAGGGGACATGGAGCATTGTGATGACAGGAGTCATGGGACAATGTGTTGACAGTTGTGATGGAGCATTGTTAGAAAGGGAACATGGAGCAATTTGATTTCAGGGGCCATGAAAAATTGTGAATACATAGGCCATGGAGTATTCAGATGAATGTGGTCAAGGATCATTGTGACAAAAAGTGTCCTGGAATATTGTGATGACACGGTTCATGGAGCATTGCAATGACAAGGGCCGTGACGAAATGTGAAGACAGGTGTCATGGGGCATTGTGATGACAGTGGTCATCTAGAATTGTGAAGAAAGATATCATGGAGCACTGGGATGACAGGGGCCATGGAGCATTGTGATGACAGGCGTCATGGGGCATTGTGATGACACGGCCATGGAACATTATGATGACAAGAATTCTGGAGCATTGTGATAAAAAGGGCATGGACCATTGTGATTAGAGGGGCCAAGGAGCATTCTGATGACGACGGCATGGAGCATTGTGAAGACCAGGGTCATCGAGCATTGTGATGACAGTGGTCATGAAGCATTGTGATGAATGTGGTCATGGATCATTGTGATGACAAGTGTCGTGGAGCATTGTGATGACAGGGGTCATAGATCATTGTGATGACACGGTTATGGAATATTGTGAAGACCATAAATCTGTAGCACAGTGATGAAAAGGGAATGGAGCATTGTGATTACAGGGGTCATGGAGCATTGTGATGACAATTGTTCTAGAACATTGTGAAGACAGGGATCATGGAGCATAGTGATAAAAGGGGCCATGGAGCATTGTGATGACAGGCATCATGGGACAATGTGTTGACAGTGGTCATGGAGCACTGTTAGAAAGGGAACATGGAGCAATTTGATTTTAGGGGCCATGAAAAATTGTGAATACATAGGCCATGGAGTATTCAGATGAATGTGGTCAAGGATCATTGTGACGACAAGTGTCCTGGAATATTGTGATGACACGGTTCATGGAGCATTGCGATGACAAGAGCCATGGCGAAAAGTGAAGACAGGTGTCATGGGGCATTGTGATGACAGTGGACATCTAGAATTGTGAAGAAAGATATCATGGAGCACTGGGATGACAGGGGCAATGAAGCATTGTGATGACAGGCGTCTTGGGGCATTGTGATGACACGGCCATGGAACATTATGATGACAAGAATTCTGTAGCATTGTGATAAAAAGGGCATGGACCATTGTGATTAGAGGGGCCAAGGAGCATTCTGATGACAACGGCATGTTGCATTGTGATGACCAGTGTCATCGAGCATTGTGATGACAGTGGTCATGAAGCATTGTGATGAATGTGGTCATGGATCATTGTGATGACATGTGTCGTGGAGCATTGTGATGACAGGGGTCATAGAGCATTGTGATGACACGGTTATGGAATATTGTGATAACCAGAATTCTGTAGCACTGTGATGCAAAGGGAATGGAGCATTGTGATTACAGGGGTCATGGAGCATTGTGATGACAATTGTTCTAGAACATTGTGAAGACAGGTATCATGGAGCATAGTGATGAAAGGGGCCATGGAGCATTGTGATGACAGGCGTCATGGGACAATATGTTGACAGTGGTCATGGAGCATTGTTAGAAAGGGAACATGGAGCAATTTGATTTCAGGGGCCATGAAAAATTGTGAATACAAAGGCCATGGAGTATTCAGATGAATATGGTCAAGGATCATTGTGACGACAAGTGTCCTGGAATATTGTGATGACACGGTTCATGGAGCATTGCGATGACAAGGGCCATGGCGAAATGTGAAGACAGGTGTCATGGGGCATTGTGATGACAGCGGTCATCTAGAATTGTGAAGAAAGATATCATGGAGCACTGGGATGACAGGGGCCATGGAGCATTGTGATGACAGGGGTCATGGGGCATTCTGATGACACGGCCATGGAACATTATGATGACAAGTATTCTGGAACATTGTGATAAAAAGGGCATGGACCATTGTGATTAGAGGGGCCAAGGAGCAATCTGATGACAACGGCATGGAGCATTGTGATGACCAGGGTCATCGAGCATTGTGATGACCGTGGTCATGAAGCATTGTGATGAATGTGGTCATGGATCATTGTGATGACAGGGGTCATAGAGCATTGTGATGACACGGTTATGGAATATTGTGATGACCAGAATTCTGTAGCACTGAGATGAAAAGGGAATGGAGCATTGTGATTACAGGGGTCATGGAGCATTGTGATGACAATTGTTCTAGAACATTGTGAAGACAGGGATCATGGAGCATAGTGATGAAAGGGGCCATGGAGCATTGTGATGACAGGCGTCATGGGACAATGTGTTGACAGTGGTCTTGGATCATTGTTAGAAACGGAACATGGAGCAATTTGATTTCAGGGGCCATGAAAAATTTTGAATACATAGGCCATGGAGTATTCAGATGAATGTGGTCAAGGATCATTGTGATGAAAAGTGTCCTGGAATATCGTGATGACACGGTTCATGGAGCATTGCGATGACAAGGGCCATGGCGAAATATGACGACAGGTGTTATGGGACATTGTGATTGCAGTGGTCATCTAGAATTGTGAAGAAAGATATCATGGAGCACTGGGATGACAGGGGCCATGGAGCATTGTGATGACAGGCGTCATGGGGCATTGTGATGACACGGCCATGGAACATTATGATGACAAGAATTCTGGAACATTGTGATAAAAAGGGCATGGACCATTGTGATTAGAGGGGCCAAGGAGCATTCTGATGACAACGGCATGGAGCATTGTGATGACAAGGGTCATCGAGCATTGTGATGATAGTGGTCATGAAGCATTGGGATGAATGTGGTCATGGATCATTGTGATGAAAAGTGTCGTGGAGCATTGTGATGACAGGGGTCATAGAGCATTGTGATGACACGGTTATGGAATATTGTGATGACCAGAATTCTGTAGCACTGTGATGAAAAGGGAAAGGAGCATTGTGAGTACAGGGGTCATGGAGCATTGTGATGACAATTGTTCTAGAACATTGTGAAGACAGGGATCATGGAGCATAGTGATGAAAGGGGACATGGAGCATTGTGATGACAGGCGTCATGGGACAATGTGTTGACAGTTGTCATGGAGCATTGTTAGAAAGGGAACATGGAGCAATTTGGTTTCAGGGGCCATGAAAAATTGTGAATACATAGGCCATGGAGTATTCAGATGAATGTGGTCAAGGATCATTGTGACAAAAAGTGTCCTGGAATATTGTGATGACACGGTTCATGGAGCATTGCGATGACAAGGGCCATGGCGAAATGTGAAGACAGGTGTCATGGGGCATTGTGATGACAGTGGTCATCTAGAATTGTGAAGAAAGATATCATGGAGCACTGGGATGACAGGGGCCATGGAGCATTGTGATGACAGGCGTCATGGGGCATTGTGATGACACGGCCATGGAACATTATGATGACAAGAATTCTGGAACATTGTGATAAAAAGGGCATGGACCATTGTGATTAGAGGGGCCAAGGAGCATTCTGATGACAACGGCATGGAGCATTGTGATGACCAGTGTCATCGAGCATTGTGATGACAGTGGTCATGAAGCATTGTGATGAATGTGGTCATGGATCATTGTGATGACAAGTGTCGTGGATCATTGTGATGACAGGGGTCATAGAGCATTGTGATGACACGGTTATGGAATATTGTGAAGACCAGGAATCTGTAGCACAGTGATGAAAATGGAATGGAGCATTGTGATTACAGGGGTCATGGAGCATTGTGATGACAATTGTTCTAGAACATTGTGAAGACAGGGATCATGGAGCATAGTGATAAAAGGGGCCATGGAGCATTGTGATGACAGGTGTCATGGGACAATGTATTTACAATGGTCATGGAGCATTGTTAGAAAGGGAACATGGAGCAATTTGATTTCAGGGGCCATGAAAAATTGTGAATACATAGGCCATGGAGTATTCAGATGAATATGGTCAAGGATCATTGTGACGACAAGTGTCCTGGAATATTGTGATGACACGGTTCATGGAGCATTGCGATGAAAAGGGCCATGGCGAAATGTGAAGACAGGTGTCATGGGGCATTGTGAAGACAGTGGTCATCTATAATTGTGAAGAAAGATATCATGGCGCACTGGGATGACAGGGGCCATGGAGCATTGTGATGACAGGGGTCATGGGGCATTGTGATGACACGGCCATGGAACATTATGATGTCAAGAATTCTGGAGCATTGTGATAAAAAGGGCATGGACCATTGTGATTAGAGGGGCCAAGGAGCATTCTGATGACAACGGCATGGAGCATTGTGATGACAAGGGTCATCGAGCATTGTGATGACAGTGGTCATGAAGCATTGTGATGAATGTGGTCATGGATCATTGTGATGACAAGTGTCGTGGAGCATTGTGATGACAGGGATCATGGGGCATTGTGATGACACGGCCATGGAACATTATTATGACAAGAATTCTGGAGCATTGTGATAAAAAGTCATGGACCATTGTGATTAGATGGGCCAAGGAGCATTCTGATGACAACGGCATGGAGCATTGTGACGACAATTGTTCTAGAACATTGTGAAGACAGGGGTCATAGAGCATTGTGAGGACACGGTTATGGAATATTGTGATGACCAGAATTCTGTAGCACAGTGATGAAAAGGGAATGGAGCATTGTGAGTACAGGGGTCATGGAGCATTGTGATGAAAATTGTTTAGAACATTGTGAAGACAGGGATCATGGAGCATAGTGATGAAAGGGGCCATGGAGCATTGTGATGACAGGCTTATGGGACATTGTGTTGATAGTGGTCATGGAGCATTGTTAGAAAGGGAACACGGAGCAATTTAATTTCAGGGGTCATGAAAAATTGTGAATACATAGGCCATGGAGTATTCAGATGAATGTGGTCATGGATCATTGTGATGACAAGTGTCGTGGAGCATTGTGATGACAGGGGTCATAGAGCATTGTGATGACACGGTTATGGAATATTGTGATGACCAGAATTCTGTAGCACTGTGATGAAAAGGGAATGGAGCATTGTGATTACAGGGGTCATGGAGCATTGTGATGACAATTGTTCTAGAACATTGTGAAGACAGGGATCATGGAGCACAGTGATGAATGGGGCCATGGAGCATTGTGATGACAGGCGTCATGGGACAATGTGTTGTCAGTGGTCATGGAGCATTGTTAGAAAGGGAACATGGAGCAATTTGATTTCAGGGGCCATGAAAAATTGTGAATACATCGGCCATGGAGTATTCAGATGAATGTGGTCAAGGATCATTGTGACAAAATTGTCCTGGAATATTGTGATGACACGGTTCATGGAGCATTGCGATGAAAAGGGCCATGGCGAAATGTGATGAGAGTGGTCCTCTAGAATTGTGAAGAAAGATATCATGGAGCCCTGGGATGACAGGGGCCATGGAGCATTGTGATGACAGGGGTCATGGGGCATTGTGATGACACGGCCATGGAACATTATGATGACAAGAATTCTGGAGCATTGTGATAAAAAGGGCATGGACCATTGTGATTAGAGGGGTCAAGGAGCATTCTGATGACAACGGCATGGAGCATTGTGATGACCAGTGTCATCGAGCATTTTGATGACAGTGGTCATGAAGCATTGTGATGAATGTGGTCATGGATCATTGTGATGAAAAGTGTCGTGGAGCATTGTGATGACAGGGGTCATAGAGCATTGTGATGACACGGTTATGGAATATTGTGATGACCAGAATTCTGTAGCACTGTGATGAAAAGGGAAAGGAGCATTGTGAGTACAGGGGTCATGGAGCATTGTGATGACAATTGTTCTAGAACATTGTGAAGACAGGGATCATGGAGCATAGTGATGAAAAGGGACATGGAGCATTGTGATGACAGGCGTCATGGGACAATGTGTTGACAGTTGTCATGGAGCATTGTTAGAAAGGGAACATGGAGCAATTTGGTTTCAGGGGCCATGAAAAATTGTGAATACATAGGCCATGGAGTATTCAGATGAATGTGGTCAAGGATCATTGTGACAAAAAGTGTCCTGGAATATTGTGATGACACGGTTCATGGAGCATTGCGATGACAAGGGCCATGGCGAAATGTGAAGACAGGTGTCATGGGGCATTGTGATGACAGTGGTCATCTAGAATTGTGAAGAAAGATATCATGGAGCACTGGGATGACAGGGGCCATGGAGCATTGTGATGACAGGCGTCATGGGGCATTGTGATGACACGGCCATGGAACATTATGATGACAAGAATTCTGGAACATTGTGATAAAAAGGGCATGGACCATTGTGATTAGAGGGGCCAAGGAGCATTCTGATGACAACGGCATGGAGCATTGTGATGACCAGTGTCATCGAGCATTGTGATGACAGTGGTCATGAAGCATTGTGATGAATGTGGTCATGGATCATTGTGATGACAAGTGTCGTGGATCATTGTGATGACAGGGGTCATAGAGCATTGTGATGACACGGTTATGGAATATTGTGAAGACCAGGAATCTGTAGCACAGTGATGAAAATGGAATGGAGCATTGTGATTACAGGGGTCATGGAGCATTGTGATGACAATTGTTCTAGAACATTGTGAAGACAGGGATCATGGAGCATAGTGATAAAAGGGGCCATGGAGCATTGTGATGACAGGTGTCATGGGACAATGTATTTACAATGGTCATGGAGCATTGTTAGAAAGGGAACATGGAGCAATTTGATTTCAGGGGCCATGAAAAATTGTGAATACATAGGCCATGGAGTATTCAGATGAATATGGTCAAGGATCATTGTGACGACAAGTGTCCTGGAATATTGTGATGACACGGTTCATGGAGCATTGCGATGACAAGGGCCATGGCGAAATGTGAAGACAGGTGTCATGGGGCATTGTGAAGACAGTGGTCATCTATAATTGTGAAGAAAGATATCATGGCGCACTGGGATGACAGGGGCCATGGAGCATTGTGATGACAGGGGTCATGGGGCATTGTGATGACACGGCCATGGAACATTATGATGTCAAGAATTCTGGAGCATTGTGATAAAAAGGGCATGGACCATTGTGATTAGAGGGGCCAAGGAGCATTCTGATGACAACGGCATGGAGCATTGTGATGACAAGGGTCATCGAGCATTGTGATGACAGTGGTCATGAAGCATTGTGATGAATGTGGTCATGGATCATTGTGATGACAAGTGTCGTGGAGCATTGTGATGACAGGGGTCATGGGGCATTGTGATGACACGGCCATGGAACATTATTATGACAAGAATTCTGGAGCATTGTGATAAAAAGTCATGGACCATTGTGATTAGATTGGCCAAGGAGCATTCTGATGACAACGGCATGGAGCATTGTGACGACAATTGTTCTAGAACATTGTGAAGACAGGGGTCATAGAGCATTGTGAGGACACGGTTATGGAATATTGTGATGACCAGAATTCTGTAGCACAGTGATGAAAAGGGAATGGAGCATTGTGAGTACAGGGGTCATGGAGCATTGTGATGAAAATTGTTTAGAACATTGTGAAGACAGGGATCATGGAGCATAGTGATGAAAGGGGCCATGGAGCATTGTGATGACAGGCTTATGGGACATTGTGTTGATAGTGGTCATGGAGCATTGTTAGAAAGGGAACACGGAGCAATTTAATTTCAGGGGTCATGAAAAATTGTGAATACATAGGCCATGGAGTATTCAGATGAATGTGGTCATGGATCATTGTGATGACAAGTGTCGTGGAGCATTGTGATGACAGGGGTCATAGAGCATTGTGATGACACGGTTATGGAATATTGTGATGACCAGAATTCTGTAGCACTGTGATGAAAAGGGAATGGAGCATTGTGATTACAGGGGTCATGGAGCATTGTGATGACAATTGTTCTAGAACATTGTGAAGACAGGGATCATGGAGCACAGTGATGAATGGGGCCATGGAGCATTGTGATGACAGGCGTCATGGGACAATGTGTTGTCAGTGGTCATGGAGCATTGTTAGAAAGGGAACATGGAGCAATTTGATTTCAGGGGCCATGAAAAATTGTGAATACATCGGCCATGGAGTATTCAGATGAATGTGGTCAAGGATCATTGTGACAAAATTGTCCTGGAATATTGTGATGACACGGTTCATGGAGCATTGCGATGAAAAGGGCCATGGCGAAATGTGATGAGAGTGGTCCTCTAGAATTGTGAAGAAAGATATCATGGAGCCCTGGGATGACAGGGGCCATGGAGCATTGTGATGACAGGGGTCATGGGGCATTGTGATGACACGGCCATGGAACATTATGATGACAAGTATTCTGGAGCATTGTGATAAAAAGGGCATGGACCATTGTGATTAGAGGGGTCAAGGAGCATTCTGATGACAACGGCATGGAGCATTGTGATGACCAGTGTCATCGAGCATTTTGATGACAGTGGTCATGAAGCATTGTGATGAATGTCGTCATGGATCATTGTGATGACAAGTGTCGTGGAGCATTGTGATGACAGGGGTCATAGGGCATTGTGATGACACGGTTATGGAATATTGTGATGACCAGAATTCTGTAGCACTGTGATGAAAAGGGAAAGGAGCATTGTGAGTACAGGGGTCATGGAGCATTGTGATGACAATTGTTCTAGAACATTGTGAAGACAGGGATCATGGAGCATAGTGATGAAAGGGGACATGGAGCATTGTGATGACAGGCGTCATGGGACAATGTGTTGACAGTTGTCATGGAGCATTTTTAGAAAGGGAACATGGAGCAATTTGATTTCAGGGGCCATGAAAAATTGTGAATACATAGGCCCATGAGTATTCAGATGAATATGGTCAAGGATCACTGTGACGACAAGTGTCCTGGAATATTGTAATGACACGGTTCATGGAGCATTGCGATGACAAGGGCCATGGCGAAATGTGAAGACAGGTGTCATGGGGCATTGTGATGACAGTGGTCATCTAGAATTGTGAAGAAAGATATCATGGAGCACTGGGATGACAGTGGCCATGGAGCATTGTGATGACAGGGGTCATGGAGCATTGTGATGACACGGCCATGGAACATTATTATGACAAGAATTCTGGAGCATTGTGATAAAAAGTCATGGACCATTGTGATTAGATGGGCCAAGGAGCATTCTGATGACAACGGCATGGAGCATTGTGACGACACTTGTTCTAGAACATTGTGAAGACAGGGGTCATAGAGCATTGTGAGGACACGGTTATGGAATATTGTGATGACCAGAATTCTGTAGCACAGTGATGAAAAGGGAATGGAGCATTGTGAGTACATGGGTCATGGAGCATTGTGATGACAATTGTTCTAGAACATTGTGAAGACAGGGATCATGGAGCATAGTGATGAATGGGGCCATGGAGCATTGTGATGACTGGCGTCATGGGACAATGTGTTGACAGTGGTCATGGAGCATTGTTAGAAAGGGAATATGGAGCAATTTGATTTCAGGGGCCATGATAAATTGTGAATACATAGGCCATGGAGTATTCAGATGAATGTGGTCAAGGATCATTGTGACGACAAGTGTCCTGGAATATTGTGATGACACGGTTCATGGAGCATTGCGATGACAAGGGCCATGGAGAAATGTGAAGACAGGTGTCATGGGGCTTTGTGATGACAGTGGTCATCTAGAATTGTGAAGAAAGATATCATGGAGCACTGGGATGACAGGGGCCATGGAGCATTGTGATGACAGGGGTCATGGGGCATTGTGATGACACGGCCATGGAACATTATGATGACAATAATTCTGGAGCATTGTGATAAAAAGGGCATGGACCATTGTGATTAGAGGGGCCAAGGAGCATTCTGATGACAACGGCATGGAGCATTGTGATGACAAGGGTCATCGAGCATTGTGATGACAGTGGTCATGGAGCATTGTGATGAATGTGGTTATGCATCATTGTGATGACTAGTGTCGTGGAGCATTGTGATGACAGGGGTCATAGAGCATTGTGATGACACGGTTATGGAATATTGTGATGACCAGAATTCTGTAGCACTGTGATGAAAAGGGAATGGAGCATTGTGATTACAGGGGTCATGGAGTATTGTGATGACAATTGTTCTAGAACATTGTGAAGACAGGGATCATGGAGCACAGTGATGAATGGGGCCATGGAGCATTGTGATGACAGGCGTCATGGGACAATGTGTGGTCAGTGGTCATGGAGCATTGTTAGAAAGGGAACATGGAGCAATTTGATTTCAGGGGCCATGAAAAATTGTGAATACATCGGCCATGGAGTATTCAGATGAATGTGGTCAAGGATCATTGTGAAAAAAAGTGTCCTGGAATATTGTGATGACACGGTTCATGGAGCATTGCGATGAAAAGGGCCATGGCGAAATGTGATGAGAGTGGTCCTCTAGAATTGTGAAGAAAGATATCATGGAGCCCTGGGATGACAGGGGCCATGGAGCATTGTGATGACAGGGGTCATGGGGCATTGTGATGACACGGCCATGGAACATTATGATGACAAGTATTCTGGAGCATTGTGATAAAAAGGGTATGGACCATTGTGATTAGAGGGGTCAAGGAGCATTCTGATGACAACGGCATGGAGCATTGTGATGACCAGGATCATCGAGCATTGTGATGACAGTGGTCATGAAGCATTGTGATGAATGTCGTCATGGATCATTGTGATGACAAGTGTCGTGGAGCATTGTGATGACAGGGGTCATAGAGCATTGTGATGACACGGTTATGGAGTATTGTGATGGCCAGAATTCTGTAGCACTGTGATGAAAAGGGAATGGAGCATTGTGATTACAGTGGTCATGGAGCATTGTGATGACAATTGTTCTAGAACATTGTGAAGACAGGGATCATGGAGCATAGTGATGAAAGGGGCCATGGAGCATTGTGATGACAGGCGTCATGGGACAATGTGTTGAAAGTGGTCATGGAGCATTGTTAGAAAGGGAACATGGAGCAATTTGAATTCAGGGGCCATGAAAAATTGTGAATACATAGGCCATGGAGTATTCAGATGAATGTGGTCAAGGTTCAATGTGACGACAAGTGTCCTGGAATATTGTGATGACACGGTTCACGGAGCATTGCGATGACAAGGGCCATGGCGAAATGTGAAGACAGGTGTCATGGGGCATTGTGATGACAGGGGTCATGGGGCATTGTGATGACACGGCCATGGAACATTATGATGACAAGAATTCTGGAGCATTGTGATAAAAAGTGCATGGACGTTTGTGATTAGAGGGGTCAAGGAGCATTCTGATGACAATGGCATGGAGCATTGTGATGACCAGGGTCATCGAATATTGTGATGACAGTGGTCATGAAGCATTGTGATGAATGTGGTCATGGATCATTGTGATGACAAGTGTCATGGAGCATTGTGATGACAGGTGTCATGGGACAATGTGTTGACAATGGTCAAGGAGCATTGTTAGAAAGGGAACATGGAGCAATTTCATTTCAGGGGCCATGAAAAATTGTGAATACATAGGCCAAAGAGTATTCAGATGAATGTGGTCAAGGACCATTGTGACAAAAAGTGTCCTGGAATATTGTGATGACACGGTTCATGGAGCATTGCGATGACAAGGGCCATGGCGAAATGTGAAGACAGGTGTCATGGGGCATTGTGATGAGAGTGGTCATCTAGAATTGTGAAGAAAGATATCATGGAGCACTGGGATGAAAGGGGCAATGGAGCACTGTGATGACAGGGGTCATGGGGCATTGTGATGACACGGCCATGGAACATTATGATGACAAGAATTCTGGAGTATTGTGATAAAAAGGTCATGGACCATTGTGATTAGAGTGGTCAAGGAGCATTCTGATGACAACGTCATGGAGCATTGTGATGACAATGGTCATTGAGCATTGTGATGACAGTGGTCATGAAGCATTGTGATGAATGTGGTCATGGATCATTGTGATGACAAGTGTCGTGGAGCATTGTGATGACAGGGGTCATAGAGCATTGTGATGACACGGTTATGGAATATTGTGAAGCCCAGAATTCTGTAGCACTGTGATGAAAAGGGAATGGAGCATTGTGATTACAGGGGTCATGGAGCATTGTGAAGACAATTGTTCTAGAACATTGTGAAGACAGGGGTCAGGGGGCATAGTGATGAAAGGGGCCATGGAGCATTGTGATGACAGGCGTCATGGGACAATGTGTTGACAGAGGTCATGGAGCATTGTTAGAAAGGGAACATGGAGCAATTTGATTTCAGGGGCCATGAAAAATTGTGAATACATAGGCCATGGAGTATTCAGATGAATGTGGTCAAGGATCATTGTGACAAAAAGTGTCCTAGAATATTGTGATGACACAGTTCATGGAGCATTGCGATGACAAGGGCCATGGCGAAATGTGAAGACAGGTGTCATGGGGCATTGTGAAGACAGTGGTCATCTAGAATTGTGAAGAAAGATATCATGGAGCACTGGGATGACAGGGGCCATGGAGCATTGTGATGACAGGGGTCATGGGGCATGGTGATGACACGGCCATGGAACATTATGATGGCAAGAATTCTGGAGCATTGTGATAAAAAGGGCATGGACCATTGTGATTAGAGGGGCCAAGGAGCATTCTGATGACAACGGCATGGAGCATTGTGATGACAAGGGTCATCGAGCATTGTGATGACAGTGGTCATGAAGCATTGTGATGAATGGGGTCATGGATCTTTGTGATGACAAGTGTCGTGGAGCATTGTGATGACAGGGGTCATAGAGCATTGTGATGACACGGTTATGGAATATTGTGAAGACCAGTAATCTGTAGCACAGTGATGAAAATGGAATGGAGCATTGTGATTACAGGGGTCATGGAGAAATGTGATGACAATTGTTCTAGAAAATTGTGAAGACAGGGTTCATGGAGCATAGTGATGAAAGGGGCCATGGAGCATTGTGATGACAGGCGTCATGGGACATTGTGTTGACAGTGGTCATGGAGAATTGTTAGAAAGGGAACATGGAGCAATTTGATTTCAGGGGCCATGAAAAATTGTGAATACATAGGCCATGGAGTATTCAGATGAATGTGGTCAAGGATCATGGTGATGAAAAGTGTCCTGGAATATCGTGATGACACGGTTCATGGAGCATTGCGATGACAAGGGCCATGGCGAAATGTGAAGACAGGTGTCATGGGGCATTGTGATGACAGTGGTCATCTAGAATTGTGAAGAAAGATATCATGGAGCACTGGGATGACAGGGGCCATGGAGCATTGTGATGACAGGCGTCATGGGGCATTGTGATGACACGGCCATGGAACATTATGATGACAAGAATTCTGGAACATTGTGATAAAAAGGGCATGGACCATTGTGATTAGAGGGGCCAAGGAGCATTCTGATGACAACGGCATGGAGCATTGTGATGACCAGTGTCATCGAGCATTGTGATGACAGTGGTCATGAAGCATTGTGATGAATGTGGTCATGGATCATTGTGATGACAAGTGTCGTGGATCATTGTGATGACAGGGGTCATAGAGCATTGTGATGACACGGTTATGGAATATTGTGAAGACCAGGAATCTGTAGCACAGTGATGAAAATGGAATGGAGCATTGTGATTACAGGGGTCATGGAGCATTGTGATGACAATTGTTCTAGAACATTGTGAAGACAGGGATCATGGAGCATAGTGATAAAAGGGGCCATGGAGCATTGTGATGACAGGTGTCATGGGACAATGTATTTACAATGGTCATGGAGCATTGTTAGAAAGGGAACATGGAGCAATTTGATTTCAGGGGCCATGAAAAATTGTGAATACATAGGCCATGGAGTATTCAGATGAATATGGTCAAGGATCATTGTGACGACAAGTGTCCTGGAATATTGTGATGACACGGTTCATGGAGCATTGCGATGACAAGGGCCATGGCGAAATGTGAAGACAGGTGTCATGGGGCATTGTGAAGACAGTGGTCATCTATAATTGTGAAGAAAGATATCATGGCGCACTGGGATGACAGGGGCCATGGAGCATTGTGATGACAGGGGTCATGGGACATTTTGATGACACGGCCATGGAACATTATGATGTCAAGAATTCTGGAGCATTGTGATAAAAAGGGCATGGACCATTGTGATTAGAGGGGCCAAGGAGCATTCTGATGACAACGGCATGGAGCATTGTGATGACAAGGGTCATCGAGCATTGTGATGACAGTGGTCATGAAGCATTGTGATGAATGTGGTCATGGATCATTGTGATGACAAGTGTCGTGGAGCATTGTGATGACAGGGGTCATAGAGCATTGTGATGACACGGTTATGGAATATTGTGATGACCAGAATTCTGTAGCACTGTGATGAAAAGGGAATGGAGCATTGTGATTACAGGGGTCATGGAGCATTGTGATGACCATTGTTCTAAAACATTGTGATGACAGGGATCATGGAGCATAGTGATGAAAGGGGCCATGGAGCATTGTGATGACAGGCGTCATGGGACATTGTGTTGACAGTGGTCATGGAGAATTGTTAGAAAGGGAACATGGAGCAATTTGATTTCAGGGGCCATGAAAAATTGCGAATACATACGCCATGGAGTATTCAGATGAATGTGGTCAAGGATCATTGTGACGAAAAGTGTCCTGGAAAATTGTGATGACACGGTTCATGGAGCATTGCGATGACAAGGGCCATGGCGAAATGTGAAGACAGGTGGCATGGGGCATTGTGATGACAGTGGTCATCTAGAATTGTGAAGAAAGATATCATGGAGCACTGGGATGACAGGGGCCATGGAGCATTGTGATGACAGGGGTCATGGGGCATTGTGATGACACGGCCATGGAACATTATTATGACAAGAATTCTGGAGCATTGTGATAAAAAGTCATGGACCATTGTGATTAGATGGGCCAAGGAGCATTCTGATGACAACGGCATGGAGCAGTGTGACGACAATTGTTCTAGAACATTGTGAAGACAGGGGTCATAGAGCATTGTGAGGACACGGTTATGGAATATTGTGATGACCAGAATTCTGTAGCACAGTGATGAAAAGGGAATGGAGCATTGTGAGTACAGGGGTCATGGAGCATTGTGATGAAAATTGTTTAGAACATTGTGAAGACAGGGATCATGGAGCATAGTGATGAAAGGGGCCATGGAGCATTGTGATGACAGGCTTATGGGACATTGTGTTGATAGTGGTCATGGAGCATTGTTAGAAAGGGAACAGGGAGCAATTTAATTTCAGGGGTCATGAAAAATTGTGAATACATAGGCCATGGAGTATTCAGATGAATGTGGTCATGGATCATTGTGATGACAAGTGTCGTGGAGCATTGTGATGACAGGGGTCATAGAGCATTGTGATGACACGGTTATGGAATATTGTGATGACCAGAATTCTGTAGCACTGTGATGAAAAGGGAATGGAGCATTGTGATTACAGGGGTCATGGAGCATTGTGATGACAATTGTTCTAGAACATTGTGAAGACAGGGATCATGGAGCACAGTGATGAATGGGGCCATGGAGCATTGTGATGACAGGCATCATGGGAAAATGTGTTGTCAGTGGTCATGGAGCATTGTTAGAAAGGGAACATGGAGCAATTTGATTTCAGGGGCCATGAAAAATTGTGAATACATCGGCCATGGAGTATTCAGATGAATGTGGTCAAGGATCATTGTGACAAAATTGTCCTGGAATATTGTGATGACACGGTTCATGGAGCATTGCGATGAAAAGGGCCATGGCGAAATGTGATGAGAGTGGTCCTCTAGAATTGTGAAGAAAGATATCATGGAGCCCTGGGATGACAGGGGCCATGGAGCATTGTGATGACAGGGGTCATGGGGCATTGTGATGACACGGCCATGGAACATTATGATGACAAGAATTCTGGAGCATTGTGATAAAAAGGGCATGGACCATTGTGATTAGAGGGGTCAAGGAGCATTCTGATGACAACGGCATGGAGCATTGTGATGACCAGTGTCATCGAGCATTTTGATGACAGTGGTCATGAAGCATTGTGATGAATGTCGTCATGGATCATTGTGATGACAAGTGTCGTGGAGCATTGTGATGACAGGGGTCATAGAGCATTGTGATGACACGGTTATGGAATATTGTGATGACCAGAATTCTGTAGCACTGTGATGAAAAGGGAAAGGAGCATTGTGAGTACAGGGGTCATGGAGCATTGTGATGACAATTGTTCTAGAACATTGTGAAGACAGGGATCATGGAGCATAGTGATGAATGGGGACATGGAGCATTGTGATGACAGGCGTCATGGGACAATGTGTTGACAGTTGTCATGGAGCATTTTTAGAAAGGGAACATGGAGCAATTTGATTTCAGGGGCCATGAAAAATTGTGAATACATAGGCCATGGAGTATTCAGATGAATGTGGTCAAGGATCATTGTGACAAAAAGTGTCCTGGAATATTGTGATGACACGGTTCATGGAGCATTGCGATGACAAGGGCCATGGCGAAATGTGAAGACAGGTGTCATGGGGCATTGTGATGACAGTGGTCATCTAGAATTGTGAAGAAAGATATCATGGAGCACTGGGATGACAGGGGCCATGGAGCATTGTGATGACAGGCGTCATGGGGCATTGTGATGACACGGCCATGGAACATTATGATGACAAGAATTCTGGAACATTGTGATAAAAAGGGCATGGACCATTGTGATTAGAGGGGCCAAGGAGCATTCTGATGACAACGGCATGGAGCATTGTGATGATCAGGGTCATCGAGCATTGTGATGACAGTGGTCATGAAGCATTGTGATGAATGTGGTCATGGATCATTGTGATGACAAGTGTCGTGGATCATTGTAATGACAGGGGTCATAGAGCATTTTGATGACACGGTTATGGAATATTGTGAAGACCAGAAATCTGTAGCACAGTGATGAAAATGGAATGGAGCATTGTGATTACAGGGGTCATGGAGCATTGTGATGACAATTGTTCTAGAACATTGTGAAGACAGGGATCATGGAGCATAGTGATAAAAGGGGCCATGGAGCATTGTGATGACAGGTGTCATGGGACAATGTATTTACAATGGTCATGGAGCATTTTTAGAAAGGGAACATGGAGCAATTTGATTTCAGGGGCCATGAAAAATTGTGAATACATAGGCCATGGAGTATTCAGATGAATATGGTCAAGGATCATTGTGACGACAAGTGTCCTGGAATATTGTAATGACACGGTTCATGGAGCATTGCGATGACAAGGGCCATGGCGAAATGTGAAGACAGGTGTCATGGGGCATTGTGATGACAGTGGTCATCTAGAATTGTGAAGAAAGATATCATGGAGCACTGGGATGACAGGGGCCATGGAGCATTGTGATGACAGGGGTCATGGAGCATTGTGATGACACGGCCATGGAACATTATTATGACAAGAATTCTGGAGCATTGTGATAAAAAGTCATGGACCATTGTGATTAGATGGGCCAAGGAGCATTCTGATGACAACGGCATGGAGCATTGTGACGACACTTGTTCTAGAACATTGTGAAGACAGGGGTCATAGAGCATTGTGAGGACACGGTTATGGAATATTGTGATGACCAGAATTCTGTAGCACAGTGATGAAAAGGGAATGGAGCATTGTGAGTACATGGGTCATGGAGCATTGTGATGACAATTGTTCTAGAACATTGTGAAGACAGGGATCATGGAGCATAGTGATGAAAGGGGCAGTGGAGCATTGTGTTGACAGGCGTCATGGGACATTGTGTTGACAGTGGTAATGGAGCATTGTTAGAAAGAGAACATGGAGCAATTTGATTTCAGGGGCTATGAAAAAATGTGAATACATAGGCCATGGAGAATTCAGATGAATGTGGTCAAGGATCATTGTGACGACAAGTGTCCTGGAATATTGTGATGACACGGTTCATGGAGCATTGCGATGACAAGGGCCATGGCGAAATGTGAAGACAGGTGTCATGGGGCATTGTGATGACAGTGGTCATCTAGAATTGTGAAGAAAGATATCATGGAGCACTGAGATGACAGGGGCCATGGAGCATTGTGATGACAGGGGTCATGGGGCATTGTGATGACACGGCCATGGATCATTATGATGACAAGAATTCTGCAGCATTGTGATAAAAAGGGCATGGACCATTGTGATTAGAGGGGCCAAGGAGCATTCTGATGACAACGGCATGGAGCATTGTGATGACAAGGCTCATCGAGCATTGTGATGACAGTGGTCATGAAGCATTGTGATGAATGTGGTTATGCATCATTGTGATGACAAGTGTCGTGGAGCATTGTGATGACAGGGGTCATAGAGCATTGTGATGACAGTGGTCATGAAGCATTGTGATGAATGTGGTCATGGATCATTGTGATGACAAGTGTCGTGGAGCATTGTGATGACAGGGGTCATAGAGCATTGTGAGGACACGGTTATGGAATATTGTGATGACCAGAATTCTGTAGCACTGTGATGCAAAGGGAATGGACCATTGTGATTACAGGGGTCATGGAGCATTGCGATGACAATTGTTCTAGAACATTGTGAAGACAGGGATCATGGAGCATAGTGATAAAAGGGGCCATGGAGCATTGTGATGACAGGCGTCCTGGGACAATGTGTTGACAGTGGTCATGGAGCATTGTTAGAAAGGGAACATGGAGCAATTTGATTTCAGGGGCCATGAAAAGTTGTGAATACATAGGCCATGGAGTATTCAGATGAATATGGTCAAGGATCATTGTGACGACAAGTGTACTGGAATATTGTAATGACACGGTTCATGGAGCATTGCGATGACAAGGGCCATGGCGAAATGTGAAGACAGGTGTCATGGGGCATTGTGAAGACAGGGGTCATGGGGCATTGTGATGACACGGCCATGGAACTTTATGATGTCAAGAATTCTGGAGCATTGTGATAAAAAGGGCATGGACCATTGTGATTAGAGGGGCCAAGGAGCATTCTGATGACAACGGCATGGAGAATTGTGATGACAAGGGTCATCGAGCATTGTGATGACAGTGGTCATGAAGCATTGTGATGAATACGGTCATGGATCATTGTGATGACAAGTGTCGTGGAGCATTGTGATGACAGGGGTCATAGAGCATTGTGATGACACGGTTATGGAATATTGTGATCACCAGAATTCTGTAGCACTGTGATGAAAAGGGAATGGAGCATTGTGATTACAGGGGTCATGGAGCATTGTGATGACCATTCTTCTAGAACATTGTGATGACAGGGGTCATGGAGCATAGTGATGAAAGGGGCCATGGAGCATTGTGATGACAGGCGTCATGGGACAATGTGTTGACAGTTGTCATGGAGCATTGTTAGAAAGGGAACATGGAGCAATTTGATTTCAGGGGCCATGAAAAATTGTGAATACATAGGCCATGGAGTATTCAGATGAATGTGGTCAAGGATCATTGTGACGAAAAGTGTCCTGGAATATTGTGATGACACGTTTCATGGAGCATTGCGATAACAAGAGCCATGGCGAAATGTGAAGACAGGTGTCATGGGGCATTGTGATGACAGTGGTCATCTAGAATTGTGAAGAAAGATATCATGGAGCACTGGGATGACAGGGGCCAGGGAGCATTGTGATGACAGGGGTCATGGGGCATTGTGATGACACGGCCATGGAACATTATTATGACAAGAATTCTGGAGCATTGTGATAAAAAGGGCATGGACCATTGTGATTAGAGGGGCCAAGGAGCATTCTGATGACAACGGCATGGAGCATTGTGATGACAAGGGTCATCGAACATTGTGATGACAGTGGTCATGAAGCATTGTGATGAATGTGGTCATGGATCATTGTGATGACAAGTGTCGTGGAGCACTGTGATGACAGGGGTCATAGAGCATTGTGAGGACACGGTTATGGAATATTGTGATGACCAGAATTCTGTAGCACTGTGATGAAAAGGGAATGGAGCATTGTGAGTACAGGGGTCATGGAGCATTGTGATGACAATTGTTCTAGAACATTGTGAAGACAGGGATCATGGAGCATAGTGATGAAAGGGGCCATGGAGCATTGTGATGACAGGCGTCATGGGACAATGTGTTGACAGTTGTCATAGAGCATTGTTAGAAAGGGAACATGGAGCAATTTGATTTCAGGGGCCATGAAAAATTGTGAATACATAGGCCATGGAGTATTCAGATGAATGTGGTCAAGGATCATTGTGACAAAATTTGTCCTGGAATATTGTGATGACACGGTTCATGGAGCATTGCGATGACAAGGGCCATGGTGAAATGTGAAGACAGGTGTCATGGGGCATTGTGATGACAGTGGTCATCTAGAATTGTGAAGAAAGATATCATGGAGCACTGGGATGACAGGGGCCATGAAGCATTGTGATGACAGGCGTCTTGGGGCATTGTGATGACACGGCCATGGAACATTATGATGACAAGAATTCTGGAGCATTGTGATAAAAAGGGCATGGACCATTGTGATTAGAGGGGCCAAGGAGCATTCTGATGACAACGGCATGGTGCATTGTGATGACCAGTGTCATCGAGCATTGTGATGACAGTGGTCATGAAGCATTGTGATGAATGTGGTCATGGATCATTGTGATGACAAGTGTCGTGGAGCATTGTGATGACAGGGGTCATAGAGCATTGTGATGACACGGTTATGGAATATTGTGATGACCAGAATTCTGTAGCACTGTGATGCAAAGGGAATGGAGCATTGTGATTACAGGGGTCATGGAGCATTGTGATGACAATTGTTCTAGAACATTGTAAAGACAGGGATCATGGAGCATAGTGATGAAAGGGGCCATGGAGCATTGTGATGACAGGCGTCCTGGGACAATGTGTTGACAGTGGTCATGGAGCATTGTTAGAAAGGGAACATGGAGCAATTTGATTTCAGGGGCCATGAAAAGTTGTGAATACATAGGCCATGGAGTATTCAGATGAATATGGTCAAGGATCATTGTGACGACAAGTGTACTGGAATATTGTGATGACACGTTTCATGGAGCATTGCGATGACAAGAGCCATGGCGAAATGTGAAGACAGGTGTCATGGGGCATTGTGATGACAGTGGTCATCTAGAATTGCGAAGAAAGATATCATGGAGCACTGGGATGACAGGGGCCAGGGAGCATTGTGATGACAGGGGTAATGGGGCATTGTGATGACACGGCCATGGAACATTATGATGACAAGAATTCTGGAGCATTGTGATAAAAAGGGCATGGACCATTGTGATTAGAGGGGCCAAGGAGCATTCTGATGACAACGGCATGGAGCATTGTGATGACAAGGGTCATCGAACATTGTGATGACAGTGGTCATGAAGCATTGTGATGAATGTGGTCATGGATCATTGTGATGACAAGTGTCGTGGAGCATTGTGATGACAGGGGTCATAGAGCATTGTGAGGACACGGTTATGGAATATTGTGATGACCAGAATTCTGTAGCACTGTGATGAAATGGGAATGGAGCATTGTGAGTACAGGGGTCATGGAGCATTGTGATGACAATTGTTCTAGAACATTGTGAAGACAGGGATCATGGAGCATAGTGATGAAAGGGGCCATGGAGCATTGTGATGACAGGCGTCATGGGACAATGTGTTGACAGTTGTCATAGAGCATTGTTAGAAAGGGAACATGGAGCAATTTGATTTCAGGGGCCATGAAAAATTGTGAATACATAGGCCATGGAGTATTCAGATGAATGTGGTCAAGGATCATTGTGACAAAATTTGTCCTGGAATATTGTGATGACACGGTTCATGGAGCATTGCGATGACAAGGGCCATGGCGAAATGTGAAGACAGGTGTCATGGGGCATTGTGATGACAGTGGTCATCTAGAATTGTGAAGAAAGATATCATGGAGCACTGGGATGACAGGGGCCATGAAGCATTGTGATGACAGGCGTCTTGGGGCATTGTGATGACACGGCCATGGAACATTATGATGACAAGAATTCTGGAGCATTGTGATAAAAAGGGCATGGACCATTGTGATTAGAGGGGCCAAGGAGCATTCTGATGACAACGGCATGGTGCATTGTGATGACCAGTGTCATCGAGCATTGTGATGACAGTGGTCATGAAGCATTGTGATGAATGTGGTCATGGATCATTGTGATGACAAGTGTCGTGGAGCATTGTGATGACAGGGGTCATAGAGCATTGTGATGACACGGTTATGGAATATTGTGATGACCAGAATTCTGTAGCACTGTGATGCAAAGGGAATGGAGCATTGTGATTACAGGGGTCATGGAGCATTGTGATGACAATTGTTCTAGAACATTGTGAAGACAGGGATCATGGAGCATAGTGTTGAAAGGGGCCATGGAGCATTGTGATGACAGGCGTCCTGGGACAATGTGTTGACAGTGGTCATGGAGCATTGTTAGAAAGGGAACATGGAGCAATTTGATTTCAGGGGCCATGAAAAGTTGTGAATACATAGGCCATGGAGTATTCAGATGAATATGGTCAAGGATCATTGTGACGACAAGTGTACTGGAATATTGTAATGACACGGTTCATGGAGCATTGCGATGACAAGGGCCATGGCGAAATGTGAAGACAGGTGTCATGGGGCATTGTGAAGACAGTGGTCATCTATAATTATGAAGAAAGATATCATGGCGCACTGGGATGACAGGGGCCATGGAGCATTGTGATGACAGGGGTCATGGGGCATTGTGATGACACGGCCATGGAACATTATGATGTCAAGAATTCTGGAGCATTGAGATAAAAAGGGCATGGACCATTGTGATTAGAGGGGCCAAGGAGCATTCTGATGACAACGGCATGGAGCATTGTGATGACAAGGGTCATCGAGCATTGTGATGACAGTGGTCATGAAGCATTGTGATGAATGTGGTCATGGATCATTGTGATGACAAGTGTCGTGGAGCATTGTGATGACAGGGGTCATAGAGCATTGTGATGGCACGTTTATGGAATATTGTGATGACCAGAATTCTGTAGCACTGTGATGAAAAGGGAATGGAGCATTGTGATTACAGGGGTCATGGAGCATCGTGATGACCATTGTTCTAGAACATTGTGATGACAGGGATCATGGAGCATAGTGATGAAAGGGGCCATGGAGCATTGTGATGACTGGCGTCATTGGACAATGTGTTGCCAGTGGTCATGGAGAATTGTTAGAAAGGGAACATGGAGCAATTTGATTTCAGGGGCCATGAAAAATTGTGAATACATAGGCCATGGAGTATTCAGATGTATGTGGTCAAGGATCATTGTGACGACAAGTGTCCTGGAATAATGTGATGACACGGTTCATGGAGCATTGCGATGACAAGGGCAATTGCGAAATGTGAAGACAGGTGTCATGGGACATTGTGATTGCAGTGGTCATCTAGAATTGTGAAGAAAGATATCATGGAGCACTGGGATGACAGGGGCCATGGAGCATTGTGATGACAGGCGTTATGGGGCATTGTGATGACACGGCCATGGAACATTATGATGACAAGAATTCTGGAGCATTGTGATAAAAACGGCATGGACCATTGTGATTAGAGGGGCCAAGGAGCATTCTGACGACAACGGCTTGGAGCATTGTGATGACCAGGGACATCGAGCATTGTGATGACAGTGGTCATGAAGCATTGTGATGAATGTGGTCATGGATCATTGTGATGACAAGTGTCGTGGATCATTGTGATGACAGGGGTCATAGAGCATTGTGATGACACGGTTATGGAATATTGTGATGACCAGAATTCTGTAGCACTGAGATGAAAAGGGAATGGAGCATTGTGATTACAGGGTTCATGGAGCACTGTGATGACAATTGTTCTAGAACATTGTGAAGACAGGGATCATGGAGCATAGTGATGAAAGGGGCCATGGAGCATTGTGATGACAGGCGTCATGGGACAATGTGTTGACAGTGGTCTTGGATCATTGTTAGAAAGGGAACATGGAGCCATTTGATTTCAGGGGCCATGAAAAATTGTGAATACATAGGCCATGGAGTATTCAGATGAATGTGGTCAAGGATCATTGTGACGAAAAGTGTCCTGGAATATTGTGATGACACGGTTCATGGAGCAGTGCGATGACAAGGGACATGGCGAAATGTGAAGACAGGTGTCATGGGGCATTGTGATGACAGTGGTCATCTAGAATTGTGAAGAAAGATATCATGGAGCACTGGGATGACAGGGGCCATGGAGCATTGTGATGACAGGCGTCATGGGGCATTGTGATGACACGGCCATGGAACATTATGATGACAAGAATTCTGGAACATTGTGATAAAAAGGGAATGGACCATTGTGATTAGAGGGGCCAAGGAGCATTCTGATGACAACGGCATGGAGCATTGTGATGACCAGGGTCATCGAGCATTGTGATGACAGTGGTCATGAAGCATTGTGATGAATGTGGTCATGGATCATTGTGATGACAAGTGTCGTGGAGCATTGTGATGACAGGGGTCATAGAGCATTGTGATGACACGGTTATGGAATATTGTGATGACCAGAATTCTGTAGCACTGTGATGAAAAGGGAATGGAGCATTGTGAGTACAGGGGTCATGGAGCTTTGTGATCACAATTGTTCTAGAACATTGTGAAGACAGGGATCATGGAGCATAGTGATGAAAGGGGACATGGAGCATTGTGATGACAGGCGTCATGGGACAATATGTTGACAGTGGTCATGGAGCTTTGTTAGAAAGGGAACATGGAGCAATTTGATTTCAGGGGCCATGAAAAATTGTGAATACATAGGCCATGGAGTATTCAGATGAATGTGGTCAAGGATCATTGTGACGAAAAGTGTCCTGGAATATTGTGATGACACGTTTCATGGAGCATTGCGATGACAAGAGCCATGGCGAAATGTGAAGACAGGTGTCATGGGGCATTGTGATGACAGTGGTCATCTAGAATTGTGAAGAAAGATATCATGGAGCACTGGGATGACAGGGGCCAGGGAGCATTGTGATGACAGGGGTCATGGGGCATTGTGATGACACGGCCATGGAACATTATGATGACAAGAATTCTGGAGCATTGTGATAAAAAGGGCATGGACCATTGTGATTAGAGGGGCCAAGGAGCATTCTGATGACAACGGCATGGAGCATTGTGATGACCATGGTCATCGAGCATTGTGATGACAGTGGTCATGAAGCATTGTGATGAATGTGGTCATGGATCATTGTGATGACAAGTGTCGTGGAGCATTGTGATGACAGGGGTCATAGAGCATTGTGAGGACACGGTTATGGAATATTGTGATGACCAGAATTCTGTAGCACTGTGATGCAAAGGGAATAGAGCATTGTGATTACAGGGGTCATGGAGCATTGCGATGACAATTGTTCTAGAACATTGTGAAGACAGGGATCATGGAGCATAGTGATGAAAGGGGCCATGGAGCATTGTGATGACAGGCGTCCTGGGACAATGTGTTGACAGTGGTCATGGAGCATTGTTAGAAAGGGAACATGGAGCAATTTGATTTCAGGGGCCATGAAAAGTTGTGAATACATAGGCCATGGAGTATTCAGATGAATATGGTCAAGGATCATTGTGACGACAAGTGTACTGGAATATTGTGATGACACGGTTCATGGAGCATTGCGATGACAAGGGACATGGCGAAATGTGAAGACAGGTGTCATGGGGCATTGTGATGACAGTGGTCATCTAGAATTGTGAAGAAAGATATCATGGAGCACTGGGATGACAGGGGCCATGGAGCATTGTGATGACAGGCGTCATGGGGCATTGTGATGACACGGCCATGGAACATTATGATGTCAAGAATTCTGGAGCTTTGTGATAAAAAGGGCATGGACCATTGTGATTAGAGGGGCCAAGGAGCATTCTGATGACAACGGCATGGAGCATTGTGATGACCAGGGTCATCGAGCATTGTGATGACAGTGGTCATGAAGCATTGTGATGACAAGTGTCGTGGAGCATTGTGATGACAGGGGTCATAGTGCATTGTGATGGCACGGTTATGGAATATTGTGATGACCAGAATTCTGTAGCACTGAGATGAAAAGGGAATGGAGCATTGTGATTACAGGGGTCATGGAGCATTGTGATGACAATTGTTCTAGAACATTGTGAAGACAGGGATCATGGAGCATAGTGATGAAAGGGGCCATGGAGCATTGTGATGACAGGCGTCATGGGACAATGTGTTGACAGTGGTCTTGGATCATTGTTAGAAAGGGAACATGGAGCAATTTGATTTCAGGGGCCATGAAAAGTTGTGAATACATAGGCCATGGAGTATTCAGATGAATATGGTCAAGGATCCTTGTGACGACAAGTGTAATGGAATATTGTAATGACACGGTTCATGGAGCATTGCGATGACAAGGGCCATGGCGAAATGTGAAGACAGGTGTCATGGGGCATTGTGAAGACAGTGGTCATCTATAATTATGAAGAAAGATATCATGGTGCACTGGGATGACAGGGGCCATGGAGCATTGTGATGACAGGGGTCATGGGGCATTGTGATGACAAGGCCATGGAACATTATGATGTCAAGAATTCCGGAGCATTGTGATAAAAAGGGCATGGACCATTGTGATTAGAGGGGCCAAGGAGCATTCTGATGACAACGGCATGGAGCATTGTGATGACAAGAGTCATCGAGCATTGTGATGACAGTGGTGTTGAAGCATTGTGATGAATGTGGTCATGGATCATTGTGATGACAAGTGTCGTGGAGCATTGTGATGACAGGGGTCATAGAGCATTGTGATGACACGGTTATGGAATATTGTGATGACCAGAATTCTGTAGCACTGTGATGAAAAGGGAATGGAGCATTGTGATTACAGGGGTCATGGAGCATTGTGATGACCATTGTTCTAGAACATTGTGATGACAGGGATCATGGAGCATAGTGATGAAAGGGGCCATGGAGCATTGTGATGACAGGCGTCATGGGACAATGTGTTGACAGTGGTCATGGAGAATTGTTAGAAAGGGAACATGGAGCAATTTGATTTCAGGGGCCATGAAAAATTGTGAATACATAGGCCATGGAGTATTCAGATGAATGTGGTCAAGGATCATTGTGACTACAAGTGTCCTGGAATATTGTGATGACACGGTTCATGGAGCATTGCGATGACAAGGGCCATGGCGAAATGTGAAGACAGGTGTCATGGGGCATTGTGATGACAGTGGTCATCTAGAATTGCGAAGAAAGATATCATGGAGCACTGGGATGACAGGGGCCATGGAGCATTGTGATGACAGGGGTCATGGGGCATTCTGATGACACGGCCATGGAACATTATGATGACAATAATTCTGGAGCATTGTGATAAAAAGGGCATGGACCATTGTGATTAGAGGGGCCAAGGAGCATTCTGATGACAACGGCATGGAGCATTGTGATGACCAGGGTCATCGAGCATTGTGATGACAGTGGTCATGAAGCATTGTGATGAATGTGGTCATGGATCATTGTGATGACAAGTGTCGTGGAGCATTGTGATGACAGGGGTCATAGAGCATTGTGATGACACGGTTATGGAATATTGTGATGACCAGAATTCTGTAGCACTGTGATGAAAAGGGAATGGAGCATTGTGAGTACAGTGGTCATGGAGCATTGTGATGACAATTATTCTAGAACATTGTGAAGACAGGGATCATGGAGCATAGTGATGAAAGGGGACATGGAGCATTGTGATGACAGGCGTCATGGGACAATGTGTTGACAGTTGTCATGGAGCATTTTTAGAAAGGGAACATGGAGCCATTTGATTTCAGGGGCCATGAAAAATTGTGAATACATAGGCCATGGAGTATTCAGATGAATGTGGTAAAGGATCATTGTGACAAAATTTGTCCTGGAATATTGTGATGACACGGTTCATGGAGCATTGCGATGACAAGGGCCATGGCGAAATGTGAAGACAGGTGTCATGGGGCATTGTGATGACAGTGGTCATCTAGAATTGTGAAGAAAGATATCATGGAGCACTGGGATGACAGGGGCCATGGAGCATTGTGATGACAGGGGTCATGAGGCATTGTGATGACACGGCCATGGAACTTTATGATGACAAGAATTCTGGAGCATTGTGATAAAAAGAGCATGGAGCATTGTGATTAGAGGGGCCAAGGAGCATTCTGATGACAACGGCATGGAGCATTGTGATGACCAGGGTCAGCGAGCATTGTGATGACAGTGGTCATGAAGCATTGTGATGAATGTGGTCATGGATCATTGTGATGACAAGTGTCGTGGAGCATTGTGATGACAGGGGTCATAGAGCATTGTGATGACACGGTTATGGAATATTGTGATGACCAGAATTCTGTAGCACTGTGATGAAAAGGGAATGGAGCATTGTGATTACAGGGGTCATGGAGCATTGTGATGACAATTGTTCTAGAACATTGTGAAGACAGGGATCATGCAGCATTGTGATGAAAGGGGCCATGGAGCATTGTGATGACAGGCGTCATGGGACAATGTGTTGACAGTGGTCTTGAATCATTGTTAGAAAGGGAACATGGAGCAATTTGATTTCAGGGGATATGAAAAATTGTGAATACATAGGCCATGGAGTATTCAGATGAATGTGGGCAAGGATCATTGTGATGAAAATTGTCCTGGAATATTTTGATGACACGCTTCATTGCGCATTGCGATGACAAGGGCCATGGCGAAATGTGAAGACAGTTGTCATGGGGCATTGTGATGACACGGCCATGGAACATTAGGATGACAAGAAATCTGGAGCATTGTGATAAAAAGGGCATGGACCATTGTGATTGGAGGGGCCAAGGAGCATTCTGATGACAACGGCATGGAGCATTGTGATGACAAGGGTCATCGAGCATTGTGATGACAGTGGTCATGAAGCATTGTGATGAATGTGGTCATGGATCATTGTGATGACAAGTGTCGTGGAGCATTGTGATGACAGGGGTCATAGAGCATTGTGATGACACGGTTATTGAATATTGTGATGACCAGAATTCTGTAGCACTGTGATGAAAAGGGAAAGGAGCATTGTGATTACAGGGGTCATGGAGCATCGTGATGACAATTGTTTAGAACATTGTGAAGACAGGGATCATGGAGCATAGTGATGAAAGGGGCCATGGAGCATTGTGATGACAGGCGTCATGGGACAATGTGTTGACAGTGGTCATGGAGCATTGTTAGAAAGGGAACATGGAGCAATTTGATTTCAGGGGATATGAAAAATTGTGAATACATAGGCCATGGAGTATTCAGATGAATGTGGGCAAGGATCATTGTGACGACAAGTGTCCTGGAATATTGTGATGACACGGTTCATGGAGCATTGCGATGACAAGGGCCATGGCGAAATGTGAAGACAGTTGTCATGGGGCTTTGTGATGACAGTGGTCATCTAGAATTGTGAAGAAAGATATCATGGAGCAGTGGGATGACGGGGGCCATGGAACATTGTGATGACAGGGGTTATGGGGCATTGTGATGACACGGACATGGAACATTATGATGACAAGAATTCTGGAGCATTGTGATAAATAGGGCATGGACCATTGTGATTAGAGGGGCCAAGGAGCATTCTGATGACAACGGCATGGAGCATTTTGATGACAAGTTTCATCGAGCATTGTGATGATAGTGGTCATGAAGCATTGTGATGAATGTGGTCATGGATCATTGTGATGACAAGTGTCGTGGAGCATTGTGATGACAGGTCTCATAGAGCATTTTGATGACACGGTTATGGAATATTGTGATGACCAGAATTCTGTAGCACTGTGATGAAAAGGGAATGGAGCATTGTGATTACAGGGGTCATGGAGCATTGTGATGACAATTGTTCTAGAACATTGCGATGACAGGGATCATGGAGCATAGTGATGAAAGGGGCCATGGAGCATTGTGATGACAGGCGTCATGGGACATTGTGTTGACAGTGGTCTTGGAGCATTGTTAGAAAGGGAACATGGAGCAATTTGATTTCAGGGGATATGAAAAATTGTGAATACATAGGCCATGGAGTATTCAGATGAATGTGGGCAAGGATCATTGTGACGACAAGTGTCCTGGCATATTGTGATGACACGGTTCATGGAGCATTGCGATGACAAGGGCCATGGCGAAATGTGAAGACAGTTGTCATGGGGCTTTGTGATGACAGTGGTCATCTAGAATTGTGAAGAAAGATATCATGGAGCAGTGGGATGACGGGGGCCATGGAGCATTGTGATGACAGGGGTTATGGGGCATTGTGATGACACGGACATGGAACATTATGATGACAAGAATTCTGGAGCATTGTGATAAATAGGGCATGGACCATTGTGATTAGAGGGGCCAAGGAGCATTCTGATGACAACGGCATGGAGCATTGTGATGACAATGTTCATCGAGCATGGTGATGACAGTGGTCATGAATCATTGTGATGAATGTGGTCATGGATCATTGTGATGACAAGAGTCGTGGAGCATTGTGATGACAGGGGTCATAGAGCATTGTGATGACACGGTTATGGAATATTGTGATGACCAGAATTCTGTAGCACTGAGATGAAAAGGGAATGGAGCATTGTGATGACAGGCGTCATGGGACAATGTGTTGACAGTGGTCTTGGATCATTGTTAGAAAGGGAACATGGAGCAATTTGATTTCAGGGGCCATGAAAAATTGTGAATACATAGGCCATGGAGTATTCAGATGAATGTGGTCAAGGATCATTGTGATGAAAAGTGTCCTGGAATATTGTGATGACACGGTTCATGGAGCATTGCAATGACAAGGGCGATGGCGAAATGTGAAGACAGGTGTCATGGGACATTGTGATGACAGTGGTCATCTAGAATTGTGAAGAAAGATATCATGGAGCACTGGGATGAGAGGGGCCATGGAGCATTGTGATTACAGGCGTCATGGGGCATTGTGATGACACGGCCATGGAACATTATGATGAGAAAATTCTGGAACATTGTGATAAAAAGGGCATGGACCATTGTGATTAGAGGGGCCAAGGAGCATTCTGATGACAACGGCATGGAGCATTGTGATGACCAGGGTCATCGAGCATTGTGATGACAGTGGTCATGAAGCATTGTGATGAATGTGGTCATGGATCATTGTGATGACAAGTGTCGTGGAGCATTGTGATGACAGGGGTCATAGAGCATTATGATGACACGGTTATGGAATATTGTGATGACCAGAATTCTGTAGCACTGTGATGAAAAGGGAATGGAGCATTGTGATTACAGGGGTCATGGAGCATTGTGATGACAATTGTTCTAGAACATTGCGATGACAGGGATCATGGAGCATAGTGATGAAAGGGGCCATGGAGCATTGTGATGACAGGCGTCATGGGACATTGTGTTGACAGTGGTCTTGGAGCATTGTTAGAAAGGGAACATGGAGCAATTTGATTTCAGGGGATATGAAAAATTGTGAATACATAGGCCATGGAGTATTCAGATGAATGTGGGCAAGGATCATTGTGACGACAAGTGTCCTGGCATATTGTGATGACACGGTTCATGGAGCATTGCGATGACAAGGGCCATGGCGAAATGTGAAGACAGTTGTCATGGGGCTTTGTGATGACAGTGGTCATCTAGAATTGTGAAGAAAGATATCATGGAGCAGTGGGATGACGGGGGCCATGGAGCATTGTGATGACAGGGGTTATGGGGCATTGTGATGACACGGACATGGAACATTATGATGACAAGAATTCTGGAGCATTGTGATAAATAGGGCATGGACCATTGTGATTAGAGGGGCCAAGGAGCATTCTGATGACAACGGCATGGAGCATTGTGATGACAATGTTCATCGAGCATTGTGATGACAGTGGTCATGAAGCATTGTGATGAATGTGGTCATGGATCATTGTGATGACAAGAGTCGTGGAGCATTGTGATGACAGGGGTCATAGAGCATTGTGATGACACGGTTATGGAATATTGTGATGACCAGAATTCTGTAGCACTGAGATGAAAAGGGAATGGAGCTTTGTGATGACAGGCGTCATGGGACAATGTGTTGACAGTGGTCTTGGATCACTGTTAGAAAGGGAACATGGAGCAATTTGATTTCAGGGGCCATGAAAAATTGTGAATACATAGGCCATGGAGTATTCAGATGAATGTGGTCAAGGATCATTGTGATGAAAAGTGTCCTGGAATATTGTGAGGACACGGTTCATGGAGCATTGCGATGACAAGGGCCATGGCGAAATGTGAAGACAGGTGTCATGGGGCATTGTGATGACAGTGGTCATCTAGAATTGTGAAGAAAGATATCATGGAGCACTTGGATGACAGGGGCCATGGAACATTGTGATGACAGGGGTCATGGGGCATTGTGATGACACCGCCATGGAACATTATGTTGACAAGAATTCTGGAGCATTGTGATAAAATGGGCATGGACCATTGTGATTAGAGGGGCCAAGGAGCATTCTGATGACAACGGCATGGAGCATTGTGATGACAGGGGTCTTCGAGCATTGTGATGACAGTGGTCATGAAGCATTGTGATGAATGTGGTCATGGATCATTGTGATGACAAGTGTCGTGGAGAATTGTGATGACAGGGGTCACAGAGCATTGTGATGACACGGTTATGGAATATTGTGATGACCAGAATTCTGTAGCACTGTGATGAAAATGGAATGGAGCATTGTGATTACAGGGGTCATGGAGCATTGTGATGACCATTGTTCTAGAACATTGTGACGACAGGGATCATGGAGCATAGTGATGAAAGGGGCCATGGGGCATTGTGATGACAGGCGTCATCGGACATTGTGTTGACAGTGGTCACGGAGAATTGTTAGAAAGGGAACATGGAGCAATTTGATTTCAGGGGCCATGAAAAATTGTGAATACATAGGCCATGGAGTATTCAGATGAATGTGGTCAAGGATCATTGTGACAAAAAGTGTCCTGGAATATTGTGATGACACGGTTCATGGAGCATTGCGATGACAAGGGCCATGGCGAAATGTGAAGACAGGTGTCATGGGGCATTGTGATGACAGTGGTCATCTAGAATTGTGAAGAAAGATATCATGGAGCACTGGGATGACAAGGGCCATGGAGCATTGTGATGACATGGGTCATGGGGCATTGTGATGACACGGCCATGGAATATTATGATGACAAGAATTCTGGAGCATTGTGATAAATAGGGCATGGACCATTGTGATTAGAAGGGCCAAGGAGCATTCTGATGACAACGGCATGGAGCATTGTGATGACAATATTCATCGAGCATTGTGATGACAGTGGTCATGAAGCATTGTGATGAATGTGGTCATGGATCATTGTGATGACAAGAGTCGTGGAGCATTGTGATGACAGGGGTCATAGAGCATTGTGATGACACGGTTATGGAATATTGTGATGACAAGAATTCTGTAGCACTGAGATGAAAAGGGAATGGAACA
Organism: Eschrichtius robustus; assembly: GCF_028021215.1. Taxonomy (NCBI): domain Eukaryota; kingdom Metazoa; phylum Chordata; class Mammalia; order Artiodactyla; family Eschrichtiidae; genus Eschrichtius; species Eschrichtius robustus. Next base: position 18,687,045 of record NC_090830.1, on the reverse strand, counting down.
TTGTGATGACAGGCGTCATGGGACAATATGTTGACAGTGGTCTTGGATCACTGTTAGAAAGGGAACATGGAGCAATTTGATTTCAGGGGCCATGAAAAATTGTGAATACATAGGCCATGGAGTATTCAGATGAATGTGGTCAAGGATCATTGTGACAAAAAGTGTCCTGGAATATTGTGATGACACGGTTCATGGAGCATTGCGATGACAAGGGCCATGGCGAAATGTGAAGACAGGTGTCATGGGGCATTGTGATGACAGTGGTCATCTAGAATTGTGAAGAAAGATATCATGAAGCACTGGGATGACAGGGGCCATGGAGCATTGTGATGACAGGCGTCATGGGGCATTGTGATGACACGGCCATGGAACATTATGATGACAAGAATTCTGGAGCATTGTGATAAAAAGGGCATGGACCATTGTGATTAGAGGGGTCAAGGAGCATTCTGATGACAACGGCATGGAGCATTGTGAAGACCAGGGTCATCGAGCATTGTGATGACAGTGGTCATGAAGCATTGTGATGAATGTGGTCATGGATCATTGTGATGACAAGTGTCGTGGAGCATTGTGATGAAAGGGTTCATAGAGCATTGTGATGACACGGTTATGGAGTATTGTGATGACCAGAATTCTGTAGCACTGTGATGAAAAGGGAATGGAGCATTGTGATTACAGTGGTCATGGAGCATTGTGATGACAAATGTTTTAGAACATTGTGAAGACAGGGATCATGGAGCATAGTGATGAAAGGGGCCATGGAGCATTGTGATGACAGGCGTCATGGGACAATGTGTTGACAGTGGTCATGGAGCATTTTTAGAAAGGGAACATGGAGCAATTTGATTTCAGGGGATATGAAAAATTGTGAATACATAGGCCATGGAGTATTCAGATGAATGTGGGCAAGGATCATTGTGACGACAAGTGTCCTGGAATATTGTGATGACACGGTTCATGGAGCATTGCGATGACAAGGGCCATGGCGAAATGTGAAGACAGTTGTCATGGGGCTTTGTGATGACAGTGGTCATCTAGAATTGTGAAGATAGATATCATGGAGCAGTGGGATGACGGGGGCCATGGAGCATTGTGATGACAGGGGTTATGGGGCATTGTGATGACACGGACATGGAACATTATGATGACAAGAATTCTGGAGCATTGTGATAAATAGGGCATGGACCATTGTGATTAGAGGGGCCAAGGAGCATTCTGATGACAACGGCATGGAGCATTTTGATGACAAGTTTCATCGAGCATTGTGATGATAGTGGTCATGAAGCATTGTGATGAATGTGGTCATGGATCATTGTGATGACAAGTGTCGTGGAGCATTGTGATGACAGGTCTCATAGAGCATTTTGATGACACGGTTATGGAACATTGTGATGACCAGAATTCTGTAGCACTGTGATGAAAAGGGAATGGAGCATTGTGATTACAGGGGTCATGGAGCATTGTGATGACAATTGTTCTACAACATTGCGATGACAGGGATCATGGAGCATAGTGATGAAAGGGGCCATGGAGCATTGTGATGACAGGCGTCATGGGACATTGTGTTGACAGTGGTCTTGGAGCATTGTTAGAAAGGGAACATGGAGCAATTTGATTTCAGGGGATATGAAAAATTGTGAATACATAGGCCATGGAGTATTCAGATGAATGTGGGCAAGGATCATTGTGACGACAAGGGTCCTGGCATATTGTGATGACACGGTTCATGGAGCATTGCGATGACAAGGGCCATGGCGAAATGTGAAGACAGTTGTCATGGGGCTTTGTGATGACAGTGTTCATCTAGAATTGTGAAGAAAGATATCATGGAGCAGTGGGATGATGGGGGCCATGGAGCATTGTGATGACAGGGGTTATGGGGCATTGTGATGACACGGACATGGAACATTATGATGACAAGAATTCTGGAGCATTGTGATAAATAGGGCATGGACCATTGTGATTAGAGGGGCCAAGGAGCATTCTGATGACAACGGCATGGAGCATTGTGATGACCAGGGTCATCGAGCATTTTGATGACAGTGGTCATGAAGCATTGTGATGAATGTGGTCATGGATCATTGTGATGACAAGTGTCGTGGAGCATTGTGATGACAGGGGTCATAGAGCATTGTGATGACACGGTTATGGAATATTGTGATGACCAGAATTCTGTAGCACTGTGATGAAAAGGGAATGGAGCATTGTGATTACAGGGGTCATGGAGCATTGTGATGACAATTGTTCTAAAACATTGTGAAGACAGGGATCATGGAGCATAGTGATGAAAGGGGCCATGGAGCATTGTGATAACAGGCGTCATGGGATATTGTGTTGACAGTGGTCTTGGAGCATTGTTAGAAAGGGAACATGGAGCAATTTGATTTCAGGGGCCATGAACAATTGTGAATACATAGGCCATGGAGTATTCAGATGAATGTGGTCAAGGATCATTGTGACAAAAAGCGTCCTGGAATATTGTGATGACACGGTTCATGGAACATTGCGATGACAAGGGCCATGGCGAAATGTGAAGACAGGTGTCATGGGGCATTTTGATGACAGTGGTCATCTAGAATTGTGAAGAAAGATATCATGGAGCACTGGGATGACAGGGGCCATGGAGCATTGTGATGACATGGGTCATGGGGCATTGTGATGACACGGCCATGGAATATTATGATGACAAGAATTCTGGAGCATTGTGATAAATAGGGCATGGACCATTGTGATTAGAAGGGCCAAGGAGCATTCTGATGACAACGGCATGGAGCATTGTGATGACAATATTCATCGAGCATTGTGATGACAGTGGTCATGAAGCATTGTGATGAATGTGGTCATGGATCATTGTGATGACAAGAGTCGTGGAGCATTGTGATGACAGGGGTCATAGAGCATTGTGATGACACGGTTATGGAATATTGTGATGACAAGAATTCTGTAGCACTGAGATGAAAAGGGAATGGAGCATTGTGGTGACAGGCGTCATGGGACAATGTGTTGACAGTGGTCTTGGATCACTGTTAGAAAGGGAACATGGAGCAATTTGATTTCAGGGGCCATGAAAAATTGTGAATACATAGGCCATGGAGTATTCAGATGAATGTGGTCAAGGATCATTGTGACAAAAAGTGTCCTGGAATATTGTGATGACACGGTTCATGGAGCATTGCGATGACAAAGGCCATGGCGAAATGTGAAGACAGGTGTCATGGGGCATTGTGATGACAGTGGTCATCTAGAATTGTGAAGAAAGATATCATGAAGCACTGGGATGACAGGGGCCATGGAGCATTGTGATGACAGGCGTCATGGGGCATTGTGATGACACGGCCATGGAACATTATGATGACAAGAATTCTGGAACATTGTGATAAAAAGGGCATGGACCATTGTGATTAGAGGGGCCAAGGAGCATTCTGATGACAACGGCATGGAGCATTGTGATGACCAGGGTCATCGAGCATTGTGATGACAGTGGTCATGAAGCATTGTGATGAATGTGGTCATGGATCATTGTGATGACAAGTGTCGTGGAGCATTGTGATGACAGGGGTCATAGAGCATTGTGATGACACGGTTATGGAATATTGTGATGACCAGAATTCTGTAGCACTGTGATGAAAAGGGAATGGAGCATTGTGAGTACAGGGGTCATGGAGCATTGTGATGACAATTGTTCTAGAACATTGTGAAGACAGGGATCATGGAGCATAGTGATGAAAGGGGCCATGGAGCATTGTGATGACAGGCATCATGGGACAATGTGTTGACAGTTCTCATGGAGCATTGTTAGAAAGGGAACATGGAGCAATTTGATTTCAGGGGCCATGAAAAATTGTGAATACATAGGCCATGGAGTATTCAGATGAATGTGGTCAAGGATCATTGTGACGAAAATTGTCCTGGAATATTGTGATGACACGTTTCATGGAGCATTGCGATGATAAGAGCCATGGAGAAATGTGAAGACAGGTGTCATGGGGCATTGTGATGACAGTGGTCATCTAGAATTGTGAAGAAAGATATCATGGAGCACTGGGATGACAGGGGCCAGGGAACATTGTGATGACATGGGTCATGGGGCATTGTGATGACACGGCCATGGAACATTATGATGACAAGAATTCTGGAGCATTGTGATAAAAAGGGCATGGACCATTGTGATTAGAGGGGCCAAGGAGCATTCTGATGACAACGGCATGGAGCATTGTGATGACCAGTGTCATCGAGCATTGTGATGACAGTGGTCATGAAGCATTGTGATGAATTTGGTCATGGATCATTGTGATGACAAGTGTCGTGGAGCATTGTGATGACAGGGGTCATAGAGCATTGTGAGGACACGGCTATGGAATATTGTGATGACCAGAATTCTGTAGCCCTGTGATGAAAATGGAATGGAGCATTGTGAGTACAGGGGTCATGGAGCATTGTGATGACAATTGTTCTAGAACATTGTGAAGACAGGGATCATGGAGCATAGTGATGAAAGGGGCCATGGAGCATTGTGATGACAGGCGTCATGGGAAATGTGTTGACAGTTGTCATAGAGCATTGTTAGAAAGTGAACATGGAGCAATTTGATTTCAGGGGCCATGAAAAATTGTGAATACATAGGCCATGGAGTATTCAGATGAATGTGGTCAAGGATCATTGTGACTACAAGTGTCCTGGAATATTGTGATGACACGGTTCATGGAGCATTGCGATGACAAGGGCCATGGCGAAATGTGAAGACAGGTGTCATGGGGCATTGTGATGACAGTGGTCATCTAGAATTGTGAAGAAAGATATCATGGAGCACTGGGATGACAGGGGCCATGGAGCATTGTGATGACAGGGGTCATGGGGCATTCTGATGACACGGCCATGGAACATTATGATGACAAGAATTCTGGAACATTGTGATAAAAAGGGCATGGACCATTGTGATTAGAGGGGCCAAGGAGCATTCTGATGACAACGGCATGGAGCATTGTGATGACCAGGGTCATCGAGCATTGTGATGACAATGGTCATGAAGCATTGTGATGAATGTGGTCATGGATCATTGTGATGACAAGTGTCGTGGAGCATTGTGATGACAGGGGTCATAGAGCATTGTGATGACACGGTTATGGAATATTGTGATGACCAGAATTCTGTAGCACTGTGATGAAAAGGGAATGGAGCATTGTGAGTACAGGGGTCATGGAGCATTGTGATGACAATTGTTCTAGATCACTGTGAAGACAGGGATCATGGAGCATAGTGATGAAAGGGGACATGGAGCATTGTGATGACAGGCGTCATGGGACAATGTGTTGACAGTTGTCATGGAGTATTGTTAGAAAGGGAACATGGAGCAATTTGATTTCAGGTGCCAGGAAAAATTGTGAATACATAGGCCATGGAGTATTCAGATGAATGTGGTCAAGGATCATTGTGACAAAAAGTTTACTGGAATATTGTGATGACACGGTTCATGGAGCATTGCAATGACAAGGGCCATGGCGAAATGTGAAGACAGGTGTCATGGGGCATTGTGATGACAGTGGTCATCTAGAATTGTGAAGAAAGATATCATGGAGCACTGGGATGACAGGGGCCATGGAGCATTGTGATGACATGGGTCATGGGGCATTGTGATGACAGTGGTCATCTAGAATTGTGAAGAAAGATATCATGGAGCACTGGGATGACAGGGGCCAGGGAACATTGTGATGACAGGGGTCATGGGGCATTGTGATGACACGGCCATGGAACATTATGATGACAAGAATTCTGGAGCATTGTGATAAAAAGGGCATGGACCATTGTGATTAGAGGGGCCAAGGAGCATTCTGATGACAACGGCATGGAGCATTGTGATGACCAGGGTCATCGAGCATTGTGATGACAGTGGTCATGAAGCATTGTGATGAATGTGGTCATGGATCATTGTGATGACAAGTGTCGTGGAGCATTGTGATGACAGGGGTCATAGAGCATTGTGAGGACACGGCTATGGAATATTGTGATGACCAGAATTCTGTAGCCATGTGATGAAAAGGGAATGGAGCATTGTGAGTACAGGGGTCATGGAGCATTGTGATGACAATTGTTCTAGAACATTGTGAAGACAGGGATCATGGAGCATAGTGATGAAAGGGGCCATGGAGCATTGTGATGACAGGCGTCATGGGACAATGTGTTGACAGTTGTCATAGAGCATTGTTAGAAAGTGAACATGGAGCTATTTGATTTCAGGGGCCATGAAAAATTGTGAATACATAGGCCATGGAGTATTCAGATGAATGTGGTCAAGGATCATTGTGACTACAAGTGTCCTGGAATATTGTGATGACACGGTTCATGGAGCATTGCGATGACAAGGGCCATGGCGAAATGTGAAGACAGGTGTCATGGGGCATTGTGATGACAGTGGTCATCTAGAATTGTGAAGAAAGATATCATGGAGCACTGGGATGACAGGGGCCTGGAGCATTGTGATGACAGGGGTCATGGGGCATTCTGATGACACGGCCATGGAACATTATGATGACAAGAATTCTGGAACATTGTGATAAATAGGGCATGGACCATTGTGATTAGAGGGGCCAAGGAGCATTCTGATGACAACGGCATGGAACATTGTGATGACCAGTGTCATCGAGCATTGTGATGACAGTGGTCATGAAGCATTGTGATGAATGTGGTCATGGATCATTGTGATGACAAGTGTCGTGGAGCATTGTGATGACAGGGGTCATAGAGCATTGTGATGACACGGTTATGGAATATTGTGATGACCAGAATTCTGTAGCACTGTGATGAAAAGGGAATGGAGCATTGTGAGTACAGGGGTCATGGAGCATTGTGATGACAATTGTTCTAGAACATTGTGAAGACAGGGATCATGGAGCATAGTGATGAAAGGGGACATGGAGCATTGTGATGACAGGCGTCATGGGACAATGTGTTGACAGTTGTCATGGAGCATTGTTAGAAAGGGAAAATGGAGCAATTTATTTCAGGGGCCAGGAAAAATTGTGAATACATAGGCCATGGAGTATTCAGATGAATGTGGTCAAGGATCATTGTGACAAAAAGTTTACTGGAATATTGTGATGACACGGTTCATGGAGCATTGCAATGACAAGGGCCATGGCGAAATGTGAAGACAGGTGTCATGGGGCATTGTGATGACAGTGGTCATCTAGAATTGTGAAGAAAGATATCATGGAGCACTGGGATGACAGGGGCCAGGGAACATTGTGATGACAGGGGTCATGGGGCATTGTGATGACACGGCCATGGAACATTATGATGACAAGAATTCTGGAGCATTGTGATAAAAAGGGCATGGACCATTGTGATTAGAGGGGCCAAGGAGCATTCTGATGACAACGGCATGGAGCATTGTGATGACCAGGGTCATCGAGCATTGTGATGACAGTGGTCATGAAGCATTGTGATGAATGTGGTCATGGATCATTGTGATGACAAGTGTCGTGGAGCATTGTGATGACAGGGGTCATAGAGCATTGTGAGGACACGGCTATGGAATATTGTGATGACCAGAATTCTGTAGCCCTGTGATGAAAAGGGAATGGAGCATTGTGAGTACAGGGGTCATGGAGCATTGTGATGACAATTGTTCTAGAACATTGTGAAGACAGGGATCATGGAGCATAGTGATGAAAGGGGCCATGGAGCATTGTGATGACAGGCGTCATGGGACAATGTGTTGACAGTTGTCATAGAGCATTGTTAGAAAGTGAACATGGAGCAATTTGATTTCAGGGGCCATGAAAAATTGTGAATACATAGGCCATGGAGTATTCAGATGAATGTGGTCAAGGATCATTGTGACTACAAGTGTCCTGGAATATTGTGATGACACGGTTCATGGAGCATTGCGATGACAAGGGCCATGGCGAAATGTGAAGACAGGTGTCATGGGGCATTGTGATGACAGTGGTCATCTAGAATTGTGAAGAAAGATATCATGGAGCACTGGGATGACAGGGGCCATGGAGCATTGTGATGACAGGGGTCATGGGGCATTCTGATGACACGGCCATGGAACATTATGATGACAAGAATTCTGGAACATTGTGATAAAAAGGGCATGGACCATTGTGATTAGAGGGGCCAAGGAGCATTCTGATGACAACGGCATGGAGCATTGTGATGACCAGGGTCATCGAGCATTGTGATGACAGTGGTCATGAAGCATTGTGATGAATGTGGTCATGGATCATTGTGATGACAAGTGTCGTGGAGCATTGTGATGACAGGGGTCATAGAGCATTGTGATGACACGGTTATGGAATATTGTGATGACCAGAATTCTGTAGCACTGTGATGAAAAGGGAATGGAGCATTGTGATTACAGGGGTCATGGAGCATTGTGATGACAATTGTTCTACAACATTGTGAAGACAGGGATCATGGAGCATAGTGATGAAAGGGGACATGGAGCATTGTGATGACAGGCGTCATGGGACAATGTGTTGACAGTTGTCATGGAGCATTGTTAGAAAGGGAACATGGAGCAATTTGATTTCAGGGGCCAGGAAAAATTGTGAATACATAGGCCATGGAGTATTCAGATGAATGTGGTCAAGGATCATTGTGACAAAAAGTTTACTGGAATATTGTGATGACACGGTTCATGGAGCATTGCAATGACAAGGGCCATGGCGAAATGTGAAGACATATGTCATGGGGCATTGTGATGACAGTGGTCATCTAGAATTGTGAAGAAAGATATCATGGAGCACTGGGATGACAGGGGCCATGGAGCATTGTGATGACATGGGTCATGGGGCATTGTGATGACAGTGGTTATCTAGAATTGTGAAGAAAGATATCATGGAGCACTGGGATGACAGGGGCTATGGAGCATTGTGATGACATGGGTCATGGGCATTCTGATGACACCGCCATGGAACATTATGATGACAAGAATTCTGGAGCATTGTGATAAAAAGGTCATGGACCATTGTGATTAGAGGGGCCAAGGAGCATTCTGATGACAACAGCATGGAGCATTGTGATGACAAGGGTCATCGAGCATTGTGATGAGAGTGGTCATGAGGCATTGTGATGAATGTGGTCATGGATCATTGTGATGACAAGTGTCGTGGAGCATTGTGATGACAGGGGTCATAGAGCATTGTGATGACACGGTTATGGAATATTGTGATGACCAGAATTCTGTAGCACTGAGATGAAAAGGGAATGGAGCATTGTGAGTACAGGGGTCATGGAGCATTGTGATGACAATTGTTCTAGAACATTGTGAAGACAGGGATCATGGAGCATAGTGATGAAAGGGGCCATGGAGCATTGTGATGACAGGTGTCATGGGACAATGTATTGACAATGGTCATGGAGCATTGTTAGAAAGGGAACATGGAGCAATTTGATTTCAGGGGCCATGAAAAATTGTGAATACATAGGCCATGGAGTATTCAGATGAATGTGGTCAAGGATCATTGTGACGACAAGTGTCCTGGAATATTATGATGACACGGTTCATGGAGCATTGCGATGACAAGAGCCATGGCGAAATGTGAAGACAGGTGTCATGGGGCATTGTGATGACAGTGGTCATCTAGAATTGTGAAGAAAGATATCATGGAGCACTGGGATGACAGGGGCAATGAAGCATTGTGATGACAGGCGTCTTGGGGCATTGTGATGACACGGCCATGGAACATTATGATGACAAGAATTCTGGAGCATTGTGATAAAAAGGGCATGGACCATTGTGATTAGAGGGGCCAAGGAGCATTCTGATGACAACGACATGTTGCATTGTGATGACCAGTGTCATCGAGCATTGTGATGACAGTGGTCATGAAGCATTGTGATGAATGTGGTCATGGATCATTTGATGACAAGTGTCGTGGAGCATTGTGATGACAGGGGTCATAGAGCATTGTGATGACACGTTTATGGAATATTGTGATGACCAGAATTCTGTAGCACTGCGATGAAAAGGGAATGGAGCATTGTGAGTACAGGGGTCATGGAGCATTGTGATGACAATTGTTCTAGAACATTGTGAAGACGGGGATCATGGAGCATAGTGATGAAAGGGGCCAAGGAGCATTGTGATGACAGGCGTCATGGGACAATGTGTTGACAGTGGTCTTGGATCATTGTTAGAAACGGAACATGGAGCAATTTGATTTCAGGGGCCATGAAAAATTGTGAATACATAGGCCATGGAGTATTCAGATGAATGTGGTCAAGGATCATTGTGATGAAAAGTGTCCTGGAATATTGTGATGACACGGTTCATGGAGCATTGCGATGACAAGGGCCATGGCGAAATGTGAAGACAGGTGTCATGGGACATTGTGATTGCAGTGGTCATCTAGAATTGTGAAGAAAGATATCATGGAGCACTGGGATGACAGGGGCCATGGAGCATTGTGATGACAGGCGTCATGGGGCATTGTGATGACACGGCCATGGAACATTATGATGACAAGAATTCTGGAACATTGTGATAAAAAGGGCATGGACCATTGTGATTAGAGGGGCCAAGGAGCATTCTGATGACAACGGCATGGAGCATTGTGATGACTAGGGTCATCGAGCATTGTGATGATAGTGGTCATGAAGCATTGTGATGAATGTGGTCATGGATCATTGTGATGACAAGTGTCGTGGAGCATTGTGATGACAGGGGTCATAGAGCAATGTGATGACACGGTTATGGAATATTGTGATGACCAGAATTCTGTAGCACTGTGATGAAAAGGGAAAGGAGCATTGTGAGTACAGGGGTCAGGAGCATTGTGATGACAATTGTTCTAGAACATTGTGAAGACAGGGATCATGGAGCATAGTGATGAAAGGGGACATGGAGCATTGTGATGACAGGCGTCATGGGACAATGTGTTGACAGTTGTCATGGAGCATTGTTAGAAAGGGAACATGGAGCAATTTGATTTCAGGGGCCACGAAAAATTGTGAATACATAGGCCATGGAGTATTCAGATGAATGTGGTCAAGGATCATTGTGACTACAAGTGTCCTGGAATATTGTGATGACACGGTTCATGGAGCATTGCGATGACAAGGGCCATGGCGAAATGTGAAGACAGGTGTCATGGGGCATTGTGATGACAGTGGTCATCTAGAATTGTGAAGAAAGATATCATGGAGCACTGGGATGACAGGGGCCATGGAGCATTGTGATGACAGGCGTCATGGGGCATTGTGATGACACGGCCATGGAACATTATGATGACAAGAATTCTGGAACATTGTGATAAAAAGGGCATGGACCATTGTGATTAGAGGGGCCAAGGAGCATTCTGATGACAACGGCATGGAGCATTGTGATGACCAGGGTCATCGAGCATTGTGATGACATTGGTCATGAAGCATTGTGATGAATGTGGTCATGGATCATTGTGATGACAAGTGTCGTGGAGCATTGTGATGACAGGGGTCATAGAGCATTGTGATGACACGGTTATGGAATATTGTGATGACCAGAATTCTGTAGCACTGTGATGAAAAGGGAATGGAGCATTGTGATTACAGGGGTCATGGAGCATTGTGATGACAATTGTTCTACAACATTTCGATGACAGGGATCATGGAGCATAGTGATGAAAGGGGCCATGGAGCATTGTGATGACAGGCGTCATGGGATATTGTGTTGACAGTGGTCTTGGAGCATTGTTAGAAAGGGAACATGGAGCAATTTGATTTCAGGGGCCATGAACAATTGTGAATACATAGGCCATGGAGTATTCAGATGAATGTGGTCAAGGATCATTGTGAAGAAAAGTGTACTGGAATATTGTGATGACACGGTTCATGGAACATTGCGATGACAAGGGCCATGGCGAAATGTGAAGACAGGTGTCATGGGGCATTGTGATGACAGTGGTCATCTAGAATTGTGAAGAAAGATATCATGGAGCACTGGGATGACAGGGGCCATGGAGCATTGTGATGACATGGGTCATGGGGCATTTTGATGACACGGCCATGGAACATTATGATGACAAGAATTCTGGAGCATTGTGATAAATAGGGCATGGACCATTGTGATTAGAAGGGCCAAGGAGCATTCTGATGACAACAGCATGGAGCATTGTGATGACAATGTTCATCGAGCATTGTGATGACAATGGTCATGAAGCATTGTGATGAATGTGGTCATGGATCATTGTGATGACAAGAGTCGTGGAGCATTGTGATGACAGGGGTCATAGAGCATTGTGATGAAACGGTTATGGAATATTGTGATGACCAGAATTCTGTAGCACTGAGATGAAAAGGGAATGGAGCATTGTGATGACAGGCGTCATGGGACAATGTGTTGACAGTGGTCTTGGATCACTGTTAGAAAGGGAACATGGAGCAATTTGATTTCAGGGGCCATGAAAAATTGTGAATACCTAGGCCATGGAATATTCAGATGAATGTGGTCAAGGATCATTGTGATGAAAAGTGTCCTGGAATATTGTGAGGACACGGTTCATGGAGCATTGCGATGACAAGGGCCATGGCGAAATGTGAAGACAGGTGTCATGGGGCATTGTGATGACAGTGGTCATCTAGAATTGTGAAGAAAGATATCATGGAGCACTTGGATGACAGGGGCCATGGAACATTGTGATGACAGGGGTCATGGCACATTGTGATGACACCGCCATGGAACATTATGTTGACAAGAATTCTGGAGCATTGTGATAAAATGGGCATGGACCATTGTGATTAGAGGGGCCAAGGAGCATTCTGATGACAACGGCATGGAGCATTGTGATGACAGGGGTCATCGAGCATTGTGATGACAGTGGTCATGAAGCATTGTGATGAATGTGGTCATGGATCATTGTGATGACAAGTGTCGTGGAGCATTGTGATGACAGGGGTCATAGAGCATTGTGATGACACGGTTATGGAATATTTTGATGACCAGAATTCTGTAGCACTGTGATGAAAATGGAATGGAGCATTGTGATTACAGGGGTCATGGAGCATTGTGATGACCATTGTTCTAGAACATTGTGACGACAGGGATCATGGAGCATAGTGATGAAAGGGGCCATGGGGCATTGTGATGACAGGCGTCATGGGACATTGTGTTGACAGTGGTCATGGAGAATTGTTAGAAAGGGAACATGGAGCAATTTGATTTCAGGGGCCATGAAAAATTGTGAATACATAGGCCATGGAGTATTCAGATGAATGTTTTCAAGGATCATTGTGACGAAAAGTGTCCTGGAATATTGTGATGACACGGTTCATGGAACATTGCGATGACAAGGGCCATGGCGAAATGTGAAGACAGGTGTCATGGGGCATTGTGATGACAGTGGTCATCTAGAATTGTGAAGAAAGATATCATGGAGCACTGGGATGACAGGGGCCATGGAGCATTGTGATGACAGGGGTCATGAGGCATTGTGATGTCACGGCCTTGGAACATTATGATGACAAGTATTCTGGAGCATTGTGATAAAAAGAGCATGGAGCATTGTGATTAGAGGGGCCAAGGAGCATTCTGATGACAACGGCATGGAGCATTGTGATGACCAGGGTCATCGAGCATTGTGATGACAGTGGTCATGAAGCATTGTGATGAATGTGGTCATGGATCATTGTGATTTCAAGTGTCGTGGAGCATTGTGATGACAGGGGTCATAGAGCATTGTGATGACACGGTTATGGAATATTGTGATGACCAGAATTCTGTAGCACTGTGATGAAAAGGGAATGGAGCATTGTGAGTACAGGGGTCATGGAGCATTGTGATGACAATTGTTCTAGATCATTGTGAAGACAGGGATCATGGAGCATAGTGATGAAAGGGGACATGGAGCATTGTGATGACAGGCGTCATGGGACAATGTGTTGACAGTTGTCATGGAGTATTGTTAGAAAGGGAACATGGAGCAATTTGATTTCAGGTGCCAGGAAAAATTGTGAATACATAGGCCATGGAGTATTCAGATGAATGTGGTCAAGGATCATTGTGACAAAAAGTTTACTGGAATATTGTGATGACACGGTTCATGGAGCATTGCAATGACAAGGGCCATGGCGAAATGTGAAGACAGGTGTCATGGGGCATTGTGATGACAGTGGTCATCTAGAATTGTGAAGAAAGATATCATGGAGCACTGGGATGACAGGGGCCATGGAGCATTGTGATGACATGGGTCATGGGGCATTGTGATGACAGTGGTCATCTAGAATTGTGAAGAAAGATATCATGGAGCACTGGGATGACAGGGGCCAGGGAACATTGTGATGACAGGGGTCATGGGGCATTGTGATGACACGGCCATGGAACATTATAATGACAAGAATTCTGGAGCATTGTGATAAAAAGGGCATGGACCATTGTGATTAGAGGGGCCAAGGAGCATTCTGATGACAACGGCATGGAGCATTGTGATGACCAGGGTCATCGAGCATTGTGATGAGAGTGGTCATGAAGCATTGTGATGAATGTGTTCATGGATCATTGTGATGACAAGTGAGGTGGAGCATTGAGATGACAGGGGTCATAGAGCATTGTGAGGACACGGCTATGGAATATTGTGATGACCAGAATTCTGTAGCCCTGTGATGAAAAGGGAATGGAGCATTGTGAGTACAGGGGTCATGGAGCATTGTGATGACAATTGTTCTAGAACATTGTGAAGACAGGGATCATGGAGCATAGTGATGAAAGGGGCCATGGAGCATTGTGATGACAGGCGTCATGGGACAATGTGTTGACAGTTGTCATAGAGCATTGTTAGAAAGTGAACATGGAGCTATTTGATTTCAGGGGCCATGAAAAATTGTGAATACATAGGCCATGGAGTATTCAGATGAATGTGGTCAAGGATCATTGTGACTACAAGTGTCCTGGAATATTGTGATGACACGGTTCATGGAGCATTGCGATGACAAGGGCCATGGCGAAATGTGAAGACAGGTGTCATGGGGCATTGTGATGACAGTGGTCATCTAGAATTGTGAAGAAAGATATCATGGAGCACTGGGATGACAGGGGCCTGCAGCATTGTGATGACAGGGGTCATGGGGCATTCTGATGACACGGCCATGGAACATTATGATGACAAGAATTCTGGAACATTGTGATAAATTGGGCATGGACCATTGTGATTAGAGGGGCCAAGGAGCATTCTGATGACAACGGCATGGAACATTGTGATGACCAGTGTCATCGAGCATTGTGATGACAGTGGTCATGAAGCATTGTGATGAATGTGGTCATGGATCATTGTAATGACAAGTGTCGTGGAGCATTGTGATGACAGGGGTCATAGAGCATTGTGATGACACGGTTATGGAATATTGTGATGACCAGAATTCTGTAGCACTGTGATGAAAAGGGAATGGAGCATTGTGAGTACAGGGGTCATGGAGCATTGTGATGACAATTGTTCTAGAACATTGTGAAGACAGGGATCATGGAGCATAGTGATGAAAGGGGACATGGAGCATTGTGATGACAGGCGTCATGGGACAATGTGTTGACAGTTGTCATGGAGCATTGTTAGAAAGGGAACATGGAGCAATTTTATTTCAGGGGCCAGGAAAAATTGTGAATACATAGGCCATGGAGTATTCAGATGAATGTTGTCAAGGATCATTGTGACAAAAAGTTTACTGGAATATTGTGATGACACGGTTCATGGAGCACTGCAATGACAAGGGCCATGGCGAAATGTGAAGACAGGTGTCATGGGGCATTGTGATGACAGTGGTCATCTAGAATTGTGAAGAAAGATATCATGGAGCACTGGGATGACAGGGGCCAGGGAACATTGTGATGACAGGGGTCATGGGGCATTGTGATGACACGGCCATGGAACATTATGATGACAAGAATTCTGGAGCATTGTGATAAAAAGGGCATGGACCATTGTGATTAGAGGGGCCAAGGAGCATTCTGATGACAACGGCATGGAGCATTGTGATGACCAGGGTCATCGAGCATTGTGATGACAGTGGTCATGAAGCATTGTGATGAATGTGGTCATGGATCATTGTGATGACAAGTGTCGTGGAGCATTGTGATGACAGGGGTCATAGAGCATTGTGAGGACACGGCTATGGAATATTGTGATGACCAGAATTCTGTAGCCATGTGATGAAAAGGGAATGGAGCATTGTGAGTACAGGGGTCATGGAGCATTGTGATGACAATTGTTCTAGAACATTGTGAAGACAGGGATCATGGAGCATAGTGATGAAAGGGGCCATGGAGCATTGTGATGACAGGCGTCATGGGACAATGTGTTGACAGTTGTCATAGAGCATTGTTAGAAAGTGAACATGGAGCTATTTGATTTCAGGGGCCATGAAAAATTGTGAATACATAGGCCATGGAGTATTCAGATGAATGTGGTCAAGGATCATTGTGACTACAAGTGTCCTGGAATATTGTGATGACACGGTTCATGGAGCATTGCGATGACAAGGGCCATGGCGAAATGTGAAGACAGGTGTCATGGGGCATTGTGATGACAGTGGTCATCTAGAATTGTGAAGAAAGATATCATGGAGCACTGGGATGACAGGGGCCTGGAGCATTGTGATGACAGGGGTCATGGGGCATTCTGATGACACGGCCATGGAACATTATGATGACAAGAATTCTGGAACATTGTGATAAATAGGGCATGGACCATTGTGATTAGAGGGGCCAAGGAGCATTCTGATGACAACGGCATGGAACATTGTGATGACCAGTGTCATCGAGCATTGTGATGACAGTGGTCATGAAGCATTGTGATGAATGTGGTCATGGATCATTGTGATGACAAGTGTCGTGGAGCATTGTGATGACAGGGGTCATAGAGCATTGTGATGACACGGTTATGGAATATTGTGATGACCAGAATTCTGTAGCACTGTGATGAAAAGGGAATGGAGCATTGTGAGTACAGGGGTCATGGAGCATTGTGATGACAATTGTTCTAGAACATTGTGAAGACAGGGATCATGGAGCATAGTGATGAAAGGGGACATGGAGCATTGTGATGACAGGCGTCATGGGACAATGTGTTGACAGTTGTCATGGAGCATTGTTAGAAAGGGTAAATGGAGCAGTTTATTTCAGGGGCCAGGAAAAATTGTGAATACATAGGCCATGGAGTATTCAGATGAATGTGGTCAAGGATCATTGTGACAAAAAGTTTACTGGAATATTGTGATGACACGGTTCATGGAGCATTGCAATGACAAGGGCCATGGCGAAATGTGAAGACAGGTGTCATGGGGCATTGTGATGACAGTGGTCATCTAGAATTGTGAAGAAAGATATCATGGAGCACTGGGATGACAGGGGCTATGGAGCATTGTGATGACAGGGGTCATGGGGCATTGTGATGACACGGCCATGGAACATTATGATGACAAGAATTCTGGAGCATTGTGATAAAAAGGGCATGGACCATTGTGATTAGAGGGGCCAAGGAGCATTCTGATGACAACGGCATGGAGCATTGTGATGACCAGGTTCATCGAGCATTGTGATGACAGTGGTCATGAAGCATTGTGATGAATGTGGTCATGGATCATTGTGATGACAAGTGTCGTGGAGCATTGTGATGACAGGGGTCATAGAGCATTGTGAGGACACGGCTATGGAATATTGTGATGACCAGAATTCTGTAGCCCTGTGATGAAAAGGGAATGGAGCATTGTGAGTACAGGGGTCATGGAGCATTGTGATGACAATTGTTCTAGAACATTGTGAAGACAGGGATCATGGAGCATAGTGATGAAAGGGGCCATGGAGCATTGTGATGACAGGCGTCATGGGACAATGTGTTGACAGTTGTCATAGAGCATTGTTAGAAAGTGAACATGGAGCAATTTGATTTCAGGGGCCATGAAAAATTGTGAATACATAGGCCATGGAGTATTCAGATGAATGTGGTCAAGGATCATTGTGACTACAAGTGTCCTGGAATATTGTGATGACACGGTTCATGGAGCATTGCGATGACAAGGGCCATGGCGAAATGTGAAGACAGGTGTCATGGGGCATTGTGATGACAGTGGTCATCTAGAATTGTGAAGAAAGATATCATGGAGCACTGGGATGACAGGGGCCATGGAGCATTGTGATGACAGGGGTCATGGGGCATTCTGATGACACGGCCATGGAACATTATGATGACAAGAATTCTGGAACATTGTGATAAAAAGGGCATGGACCATTGTGATTAGAGGGGCCAAGGAGCATTCTGATGACAACGGCATGGAGCATTGTGATGACCAGGGTCATCGAGCATTGTGATGACAGTGGTCATGAAGCATTGTGATGAATGTGGTCATGGATCATTGTGATGACAAGTGTCGTGGAGCATTGTGATGACAGGGGTCATAGAGCATTGTGATGACACGGTTATGGAATATTGTGATGACCAGAATTCTGTAGCACTGTGATGAAAAGGGAATGGAGCATTGTGATTACAGGGGTCATGGAGCATTGTGATGACAATTGTTCTAGAACATTGTGAAGACAGGGATCATGGAGCATAGTGATGAAAGGGGACATGGAGCATTGTGATGACAGGCGTCATGGGACAATGTGTTGACAGTTGTCATGGAGCATTGTTAGAAAGGGAACATGGAGCAATTTGATTTCAGGGGCCAGGAAAAATTGTGAATACATAGGCCATGGAGTATTCAGATGAATGTGGTCAAGGATCATTGTGACAAAAAGTTTACTGGAATATTGTGATGACACGGTTCATGGAGCATTGCAATGACAAGGGCCATGGCGAAATGTGAAGACATATGTCATGGGGCATTGTGATGACAGTGGTCATCTAGAATTGTGAAGAAAGATATCATGGAGCACTGGGATGACAGGGGCCATGGAGCATTGTGATGACATGGGTCATGGGGCATTGTGATGACAGTGGTTATCTAGAATTGTGAAGAAAGATATCATGGAGCACTGGGATGACAGGGGCTATGGAGCATTGTGATGACATGGGTCATGGGCATTCTGATGACACCGCCATGGAACATTATGATGACAAGAATTCTGGAGCATTGTGATAAAAAGGTCATGGACCATTGTGATTAGAGGGGCCAAGGAGCATTCTGATGACAACAGCATGGAGCATTGTGATGACAAGGGTCATCGAGCATTGTGATGAGAGTGGTCATGAGGCATTGTGATGAATGTGGTCATGGATCATTGTGATGACAAGTGTCGTGGAGCATTGTGATGACAGGGGTCATAGAGCATTGTGATGACACGGTTATGGAATATTGTGATGACCAGAATTCTGTAGCACTGAGATGAAAAGGGAATGGAGCATTGTGAGTACAGGGGTCATGGAGCATTGTGATGACAATTGTTCTAGAACATTGTGAAGACAGGGATCATGGAGCATAGTGATGAAAGGGGCCATGGAGCATTGTGATGACAGGTGTCATGGGACAATGTATTGACAATGGTCATGGAGCATTGTTAGAAAGGGAACATGGAGCAATTTGATTTCAGGGGCCATGAAAAATTGTGAATACATAGGCCATGGAGTATTCAGATGAATGTGGTCAAGGATCATTGTGACGACAAGTGTCCTGGAATATTGTGATGACACGGTTCATGGAGCATTGCGATGACAAGAGCCATGGCGAAATGTGAAGACAGGTGTCATGGGGCATTGTGATGACAGTGGTCATCTAGAATTGTGAAGAAAGATATCATGGAGCACTGGGATGACAGGGGCAATGAAGCATTGTGATGACAGGCGTCTTGGGGCATTGTGATGACACGGCCATGGAACATTATGATGACAAGAATTCTGGAGCATTGTGATAAAAAGGGCATGGACCATTGTGATTAGAGGGGCCAAGGAGCATTCTGATGACAACGACATGTTGCATTGTGATGACCAGTGTCATCGAGCATTGTGATGACAGTGGTCATGAAGCATTGTGATGAATGTGGTCATGGATCATTTGATGACAAGTGTCGTGGAGCATTGTGATGACAGGGGTCATAGAGCATTGTGATGACACGGTTATGGAATATTGTGATGACCAGAATTCTGTAGCACTGCGATGAAAAGGGAATGGAGCATTGTGAGTACAGGGGTCATGGAGCATTGTGATGACAATTGTTCTAGAACATTGTGAAGACGGGGATCATGGAGCATAGTGATGAAAGGGGCCAAGGAGCATTGTGATGACAGGCGTCATGGGACAATGTGTTGACAGTGGTCTTGGATCATTGTTAGAAACGGAACATGGAGCAATTTGATTTCAGGGGCCATGAAAAATTGTGAATACATAGGCCATGGAGTATTCAGATGAATGTGGTCAAGGATCATTGTGATGAAAAGTGTCCTGGAATATTGTGATGACACGGTTCATGGAGCATTGTGATGACAAGGGCCATGGCGAAATGTGAAGACAGGTGTCATGGGACATTGTGATTGCAGTGGTCATCTAGAATTGTGAAGAAAGATATCATGGAGCACTGGGATGACAGGGGCCATGGAGCATTGTGATGACAGGCGTCATGGGGCATTGTGATGACACGGCCATGGAACATTATGATGACAAGAATTCTGGAACATTGTGATAAAAAGGGCATGGACCATTGTGATTAGAGGGGCCAAGGAGCATTCTGATGACAACGGCATGGAGCATTGTGATGACCAGGGTCATCGAGCATTGTGATGATAGTGGTCATGAAGCATTGTGATGAATGTGGTCATGGATCATTGTGATGACAAGTGTCGTGGAGCATTGTGATGACAGGGGTCATAGAGCAATGTGATGACACGGTTATGGAATATTGTGATGACCAGAATTCTGTAGCACTGTGATGAAAAGGGAAAGGAGCATTGTGAGTACAGGGGTCAGGAGCATTGTGATGACAATTGTTCTAGAACATTGTGAAGACAGGGATCATGGAGCATAGTGATGAAAGGGGACATGGAGCATTGTGATGACAGGCGTCATGGGACAATGTGTTGACAGTTGTCATGGAGCATTGTTAGAAAGGGAACATGGAGCAATTTGATTTCAGGGGCCACGAAAAATTGTGAATACATAGGCCATGGAGTATTCAGATGAATGTGGTCAAGGATCATTGTGACTACAAGTGTCCTGGAATATTGTGATGACACGGTTCATGGAGCATTGCGATGACAAGGGCCATGGCGAAATGTGAAGACAGGTGTCATGGGGCATTGTGATGACAGTGGTCATCTAGAATTGTGAAGAAAGATATCATGGAGCACTGGGATGACAGGGGCCATGGAGCATTGTGATGACAGGCGTCATGGGGCATTGTGATGACACGGCCATGGAACATTATGATGACAAGAATTCTGGAACATTGTGATAAAAAGGGCATGGACCATTGTGATTAGAGGGGCCAAGGAGCATTCTGATGACAACGGCATGGAGCATTGTGATGACCAGGGTCATCGAGCATTGTGATGACATTGGTCATGAAGCATTGTGATGAATGTGGTCATGGATCATTGTGATGACAAGTGTCGTGGAGCATTGTGATGACAGGGGTCATAGAGCATTGTGATGACACGGTTATGGAATATTGTGATGACCAGAATTCTGTAGCACTGTGATGAAAAGGGAATGGAGCATTGTGATTACAGGGGTCATGGAGCATTGTGATGACAATTGTTCTACAACATTTCGATGACAGGGATCATGGAGCATAGTGATGAAAGGGGCCATGGAGCATTGTGATGACAGGCGTCATGGGATATTGTGTTGACAGTGGTCTTGGAGCATTGTTAGAAAGGGAACATGGAGCAATTTGATTTCAGGGGCCATGAACAATTGTGAATACATAGGCCATGGAGTATTCAGATGAATGTGGTCAAGGATCATTGTGAAGAAAAGTGTACTGGAATATTGTGATGACACGGTTCATGGAACATTGCGATGACAAGGGCCATGGCGAAATGTGAAGACAGGTGTCATGGGGCATTGTGATGACAGTGGTCATCTAGAATTGTGAAGAAAGATATCATGGAGCACTGGGATGACAGGGGCCATGGAGCATTGTGATGACATGGGTCATGGGGCATTTTGATGACACGGCCATGGAACATTATGATGACAAGAATTCTGGAGCATTGTGATAAATAGGGCATGGACCATTGTGATTAGAAGGGCCAAGGAGCATTCTGATGACAACAGCATGGAGCATTGTGATGACAATGTTCATCGAGCATTGTGATGACAATGGTCATGAAGCATTGTGATGAATGTGGTCATGGATCATTGTGATGACAAGAGTCGTGGAGCATTGTGATGACAGGGGTCATAGAGCATTGTGATGAAACGGTTATGGAATATTGTGATGACCAGAATTCTGTAGCACTGAGATGAAAAGGGAATGGAGCATTGTGATGACAGGCGTCATGGGACAATGTGTTGACAGTGGTCTTGGATCACTGTTAGAAAGGGAACATGGAGCAATTTGATTTCAGGGGCCATGAAAAATTGTGAATACATAGGCCATGGAGTATTCAGATGAATGTGGTCAAGGATCATTGTGATGAAAAGTGTCCTGGAATATTGTGAGGACACGGTTCATGGAGCATTGCGATGACAAGGGCCATGGCGAAATGTGAAGACAGGTGTCATGGGGCATTGTGATGACAGTGGTCATCTAGAATTGTGAAGAAAGATATCATGGAGCACTTGGATGACAGGGGCCATGGAACATTGTGATGACAGGGGTCATGGCGCATTGTGATGACACCGCCATGGAACATTATGTTGACAAGAATTCTGGAGCATTGTGATAAAATGGGCATGGACCATTGTGATTAGAGGGGCCAAGGAGCATTCTGATGACAACGGCATGGAGCATTGTGATGACAGGGGTCATCGAGCATTGTGATGACAGTGGTCATGAAGCATTGTGATGAATGTGGTCATGGATCATTGTGATGACAAGTGTCGTGGAGCATTGTGATGACAGGGGTCATAGAGCATTGTGATGACACGGTTATGGAATATTTTGATGACCAGAATTCTGTAGCACTGTGATGAAAATGGAATGGAGCATTGTGATTACAGGGGTCATGGAGCATTGTGATGACCATTGTTCTAGAACATTGTGACGACAGGGATCATGGAGCATAGTGATGAAAGGGGCCATGGGGCATTGTGATGACAGGCGTCATGGGACATTGTGTTGACAGTGGTCATGGAGAATTGTTAGAAAGGGAACATGGAGCAATTTGATTTCAGGGGCCATGAAAAATTGTGAATACATAGGCCATGGAGTATTCAGATGAATGTTTTCAAGGATCATTGTGACGAAAAGTGTCCTGGAATATTGTGATGACACGGTTCATGGAACATTGCGATGACAAGGGCCATGGCGAAATGTGAAGACAGGTGTCATGGGGCATTGTGATGACAGTGGTCATCTAGAATTGTGAAGAAAGATATCATGGAGCACTGGGATGACAGGGGCCATGGAGCATTGTGATGACAGGGGTCATGAGGCATTGTGATGTCACGGCCTTGGAACATTATGATGACAAGTATTCTGGAGCATTGTGATAAAAAGAGCATGGAGCATTGTGATTAGAGGGGCCAAGGAGCATTCTGATGACAACGGCATGGAGCATTGTGATGACCAGGGTCATCGAGCATTGTGATGACAGTGGTCATGAAGCATTGTGATGAATGTGGTCATGGATCATTGTGATGACAAGTGTCGTGGAGCATTGTGATGACAGGGGTCATAGAGCATTGTGATGACACGGTTATGGAATATTGTGATGACCAGAATTCTGTAGCACTGTGATGAAAAGGGAATGGAGCATTGTGATTACAGGGGCCATGGAGCATTGTGATGACAGGCGTCATGGGACAATGTGTTGACAGTGGTCTTGAATCATTGTTAGAAAGGGAACATGGAGCAATTTGATTTCAGGGGATATGAAAAATTGTGAATACATAGGCCATGGAGTATTCAGATGAATGTGGGCAAGGATCATTGTGATGAAAATTGTCCTGGAATATTGTGATGACACGGTTCATGGCGCATTGCGATGACAAGGGCCATGGCGAAATGTGAAGACAGTTGTCATGGGGCATTGTGATGACACGGCCATGGAACATTATGATGACAAGAAATCTGGAGCATTGTGATAAAAAGGGCATGGACCATTGTGATTGGAGGGGCCAAGGAGCATTCTGATGACAACGGCATGGAGCATTGTGATGACAAGGGTCATCGAGCATTGTGATGACAGTGGTCATGAAGCATTGTGATGAATGTGGTCATGGATCATTGTGATGACAAGTGTCGTGGAGCATTGTGATGACAGGGGTCATAGAGCATTGTGATGACACGGTTATTGATTATTGTGATGACCAGAATTCTGTAGCACTGTGATGAAAAGGGAAAGGAGCATTGTGATTACAGGGGTCATGGAGCATCGTGATGACAATTGTTTAGAACATTGTGAAGACAGGGATCATGGAGCATAGTGATGAAAGGGGCCATGGAGCATTGTGATGACAGGCGTCATGGGACAATGTGTTGACAGTGGTCATGGAGCATTGTTAGAAAGGGAACATGGAGCAATTTGATTTCAGGGGATATGAAAAATTGTGAATACATAGGCCATGGAGTATTCAGATGAATGTGGGCAAGGATCATTGTGACGACAAGTGTCCTGGAATATTCTGATGACACGGTTCATGGAGCATTGCGATGACAAGGGCCATGGCGAAATGTGAAGACAGTTGTCATGGGGCTTTGTGATGACAGTGGTCATCTTTAATTGTGAAGAAAGATATCATGGAGCAGTGGGATGACGGGGGCCATGGAGCATTGTGATGACAGGGGTTATGGGGCACTGTGATGACACGGACATGGAACATTATGATGACAAGAATTCTGGAGCATTGTGATAAATAGGGCATGGACCATTGTGATTAGAGGGGCCAAGGAGCATTCTGATGACAACGGCATGGAGCATTTTGATGACAAGTTTCATCGAGCATTGTGATGATAGTGGTCATGAAGCATTGTGATGAATGTGGTCATGGATCATTGTGATGACAAGTGTCGTGGAGCATTGTGATGACAGGTCTCATAGAGCATTTTGATGACACGGTTATGGAATATTGTGATGACCAGAATTCTGTAGCACTGTGATGAAAAGGGAATGGAGCATTGTGATTACAGGGGTCATGGAGCATTGTGATGACAATTGTTCTAAAACATTGTGAAGACAGGGATCATGGAGCATAGTGATGAAAGGGGCCATGGAGCATTGTGATGACAGGAGTCATGGGATATTGTGTTGACAGTGGTCTTGGAGCATTGTTAGAAAGGGAACATGGAGCAATTTGATTTCAGGGGCCATGAACAATTGTGAATACATAGGCCATGGAGTATTCAGATGAATGTGGTCAAGGATCATTGTGAAGAAAAGTGTACTGGAATATTGTGATGACACGGTTCATGGAACATTGCGATGACAAGGGCCATGGCGAAATGGGAAGACAGGTGTCATGGGTCATTGTGATGACAGTGGTCATCTAGAATTGTGAAGAAAGATATCATGGAGCACTGGGATGACAGGGGCCATGGAGCATTGTGATGACATGGGTCATGGGGCATTGTGATGACACGGCCATGGAACATTATGATGACAAGAATTCTGGAGCATTGTGATAAATAGGGCATGGACCATTGTGATTAGAGGGGCCAAGGAGCATTCTGATGACAACGACATGTTGCATTGTGATGACCAGTGTCATCGAGCATTGTGATGACAGTGGTCATGAAGCATTGTGATGAATGTGGTCATGGATCATTTGATGACAAGTGTCGTGGAGCATTGTGATGACAGGGGTCATAGAGCATTGTGATGACACGTTTATGGAATATTGTGATGACCAGAATTCTGTAGCACTGCGATGAAAAGGGAATGGAGCATTGTGAGTACAGGGGTCATGGAGCATTGTGATGACAATTGTTCTAGAACATTGTGAAGACAGGGATCATGGAGCATAGTGATGAAAGGGGCCATGGAGCATTGTGATGACAGGCGTCATGGGACAATGTGTTGACAGTGGTCTTGGATCATTGTTAGAAACGGAACATGGAGCAATTTGATTTCAGGGGCCATGAAAAATTGTGAATACATAGGCCATGGAGTATTCAGATGAATGTGGTCAAGGATCATTGTGATGAAAAGTGTCCTGGAATATTGTGATGACACGGTTCATGGAGCATTGCGATGACAAGGGCCATGGCGAAATGTGAAGACAGGTGTCATGGGACATTGTGATTGCAGTGGTCATCTAGAATTGTGAAGAAAGATATCATGGAGCACTGGGATGACAGGGGCCATGGAGCATTGTGATGACAGGCGTCATGGGGCATTGTGATGACACGGCCATGGAACATTATGATGACAAGAATTCTGGAACATTGTGATAAAAAGGGCATGGACCATTGTGATTAGAGGGGCCAAGGAGCATTCTGATGACAACGGCATGGAGCATTGTCATGACCAGGGTCATCGAGCATTGTGATGATAGTGGTCATGAAGCATTGTGATGAATGTGGTCATGGATCATTGTGATGACAAGTGTCGTGGAGCATTGTGATGACAGGGGTCATAGAGCAATGTGATGACACGGTTATGGAATATTGTGATGACCAGAATTCTGTAGCACTGTGATGAAAAGGGAAAGGAGCATTGTGAGTACAGGGGTCAGGAGCATTGTGATGACAATTGTTCTAGAACATTGTGAAGACAGGGATCATGGAGCATAGTGATGAAAGGGGACATGGAGCATTGTGATGACAGGCGTCATGGGACAATGTGTTGACAGTTGTCATGGAGCATTGTTAGAAAGGGAACATGGAGCAATTTGATTTCAGGGGCCACGAAAAATTGTGAATACATAGGCCATGGAGTATTCAGATGAATGTGGTCAAGGATCATTGTGACTACAAGTGTCCTGGAATATTGTGATGACACGGTTCATGGAGCATTGCGATGACAAGGGCCATGGCGAAATGTGAAGACAGGTGTCATGGGGCATTGTGATGACAGTGGTCATCTAGAATTGTGAAGAAAGATATCATGGAGCACTGGGATGACAGGGGCCATGGAGCATTGTGATGACAGGCGTCATGGGGCATTGTGATGACACGGCCATGGAACATTATGATGACAAGAATTCTGGAACATTGTGATAAAAAGGGCATGGACCATTGTGATTAGAGGGGCCAAGGAGCATTCTGATGACAACGGCATGGAGCATTGTGATGACCAGGGTCATCGAGCATTGTGATGACATTGGTCATGAAGCATTGTGATGAATGTGGTCATGGATCATTGTGATGACAAGTGTCGTGGAGCATTGTGATGACAGGGGTCATAGAGCATTGTGATGACACGGTTATGGAATATTGTGATGACCAGAATTCTGAAGCACTGTGATGAAAAGGGAATGGAGCATTGTGATTACAGGGGTCATGGAGCATTGTGATGACAATTGTTCTACAACATTGCGATGACAGGGATCATGGAGCATAGTGATGAAAGGGGCCATGGAGCATTGTGATGACAGGCGTCATGGGATATTGTGTTGACAGTGGTCTTGGAGCATTGTTAGAAAGGGAACATGGAGCAATTTGATTTCAGGGGCCATGAACAATTGTGAATACATAGGCCATGGAGTATTCAGATGAATGTGGTCAAGGATCATTGTGAAGAAAAGTGTACTGGAATATTGTGATGACACGGTTCATGGAACATTGCGATGACAAGGGCCATGGCGAAATGTGAAGACAGGTGTCATGGGGCATTGTGATGACAGTGGTCATCTAGAATTGTGAAGAAAGATATCATGGAGCACTGGGATGACAGGGGTCATGGAGCATTGTGATGACATGGGTCATGGGACATTGTGATGACACGGCCATGGAACATTATGATGACAAGAATTCTGGAGCATTGTGATAAATAGGGCATGGACCATTGTGATTAGAAGGGCCAAGGAGCATTCTGATGACAACAGCATGGAGCATTGTGATGACAATGTTCATCGAGCATTGTGATGACAATGGTCATGAAGCATTGTGATGAATGTGGTCATGGATCATTGTGATGACAAGAGTCGTGGAGCATTGTGATGACAGGGGTCATAGAGCATTGTGATGAAACGGTTATGGAATATTGTGATGACCAGAATTCTGTAGCACTGAGATGAAAAGGGAATGGAGCATTGTGATGACAGGCGTCATGGGACAATGTGTTGACAGTGGTCTTGGATCACTGTTAGAAAGGGAACATGGAGCAATTTGATTTCAGGGGCCATGAAAAATTGTGAATACATAGGCCATGGAGTATTCAGATGAATGTGGTCAAGGATCATTGTGATGAAAAGTGTCCTGGAATATTGTGAGGACACGGTTCATGGAGCATTGCGATGACAAGGGCCATGGCGAAATGTGAAGACAGGTGTCATGGGGCATTGTGATGACAGTGGTCATCTAGAATTGTGAAGAAAGATATCATGGAGCACTTGGATGACAGGGGCCATGGAACATTGTGATGACAGGGGTCATGGCGCATTGTGATGACACCGCCATGGAACATTATGTTGACAAGAATTCTGGAGCATTGTGATAAAATGGGCATGGACCATTGTGATTAGAGGGGCCAAGGAGCATTCTGATGACAACGGCATGGAGCATTGTGATGACAGGGGTCATCGAGCATTGTGATGACAGTGGTCATGAAGCATTGTGATGAATGTGGTCATGGATCATTGTGATGACAAGTGTCGTGGAGCATTGTGATGACAGGGGTCATAGAGCATTGTGATGACACGGTTATGGAATATTTTGATGACCAGAATTCTGTAGCACTGTGATGAAAATGGAATGGAGCATTGTGATTACAGGGGTCATGGAGCATTGTGATGACCATTGTTCTAGAACATTGTGACGACAGGGATCATGGAGCATAGTGATGAAAGGGGCCATGGGGCATTGTGATGACAGGCGTCATGGGACATTGTGTTGACAGTGGTCATGGAGAATTGTTAGAAAGGGAACATGGAGCAATTTGATTTCAGGGGCCATGAAAAATTGTGAATACATAGGCCATGGAGTATTCAGATGAATGTTTTCAAGGATCATTGTGACGAAAAGTGTCCTGGAATATTGTGATGACACGGTTCATGGAACATTGCGATGACAAGGGCCATGGCGAAATGTGAAGACAGGTGTCATGGGGCATTGTGATGACAGTGGTCATCTAGAATTGTGAAGAAAGATATCATGGAGCACTGGGATGACAGGGGCCATGGAGCATTGTGATGACAGGGGTCATGAGGCATTGTGATGTCACGGCCTTGGAACATTATGATGACAAGTATTCTGGAGCATTGTGATAAAAAGAGCATGGAGCATTGTGATTAGAGGGGCCAAGGAGCATTCTGATGACAACGGCATGGAGCATTGTGATGACCAGGGTCATCGAGCATTGTGATGACAGTGGTCATGAAGCATTGTGATGAATGTGGTCATGGATCATTGTGATGACAAGTGTCGTGGAGCATTGTGATGACAGGGGTCATAGAGCATTGTGATGACACGGTTATGGAATATTGTGATGACCAGAATTCTGTAGCACTGTGATGAAAAGGGAATGGAGCATTGTGATTACAGGGGCCATGGAGCATTGTGATGACAGGCGTCATGGGACAATGTGTTGACAGTGGTCTTGAATCATTGTTAGAAAGGGAACATGGAGCAATTTGATTTCAGGGGATATGAAAAATTGTGAATACATAGGCCATGGAGTATTCAGATGAATGTGGGCAAGGATCATTGTGATGAAAATTGTCCTGGAATATTGTGATGACACGGTTCATGGCGCATTGCGATGACAAGGGCCATGGCGAAATGTGAAGACAGTTGTCATGGGGCATTGTGATGACACGGCCATGGAACATTATGATGACAAGAAATCTGGAGCATTGTGATAAAAAGGGCATGGACCATTGTGATTGGAGGGGCCAAGGAGCATTCTGATGACAACGGCATGGAGCATTGTGATGACAAGGGTCATCGAGCATTGTGATGACAGTGGTCATGAAGCATTGTGATGAATGTGGTCATGGATCATTGTGATGACAAGTGTCGTGGAGCATTGTGATGACAGGGGTCATAGAGCATTGTGATGACACGGTTATTGATTATTGTGATGACCAG
Organism: Eschrichtius robustus; assembly: GCF_028021215.1. Lineage (NCBI taxonomy): Eukaryota > Metazoa > Chordata > Mammalia > Artiodactyla > Eschrichtiidae > Eschrichtius > Eschrichtius robustus. Next base: position 18,656,786 of record NC_090830.1, on the reverse strand, counting down.
AATTCTGTAGCACTGTGATGAAAAGGGAAAGGAGCATTGTGATTACAGGGGTCATGGAGCATCGTGATGACAATTGTTTAGAACATTGTGAAGACAGGGATCATGGAGCATAGTGATGAAAGGGGCCATGGAGCATTGTGATGACAGGCGTCATGGGACAATGTGTTGACAGTGGTCATGGAGCATTGTTAGAAAGGGAACATGGAGCAATTTGATTTCAGGGGATATGAAAAATTGTGAATACATAGGCCATGGAGTATTCAGATGAATGTGGGCAAGGATCATTGTGACGACAAGTGTCCTGGAATATTCTGATGACACGGTTCATGGAGCATTGCGATGACAAGGGCCATGGCGAAATGTGAAGACAGTTGTCATGGGGCTTTGTGATGACAGTGGTCATCTTTAATTGTGAAGAAAGATATCATGGAGCAGTGGGATGACGGGGGCCATGGAGCATTGTGATGACAGGGGTTATGGGGCACTGTGATGACACGGACATGGAACATTATGATGACAAGAATTCTGGAGCATTGTGATAAATAGGGCATGGACCATTGTGATTAGAGGGGCCAAGGAGCATTCTGATGACAACGGCATGGAGCATTTTGATGACAAGTTTCATCGAGCATTGTGATGATAGTGGTCATGAAGCATTGTGATGAATGTGGTCATGGATCATTGTGATGACAAGTGTCGTGGAGCATTGTGATGACAGGTCTCATAGAGCATTTTGATGACACGGTTATGGAATATTGTGATGACCAGAATTCTGTAGCACTGTGATGAAAAGGGAATGGAGCATTGTGATTACAGGGGTCATGGAGCATTGTGATGACAATTGTTCTAAAACATTGTGAAGACAGGGATCATGGAGCATAGTGATGAAAGGGGCCATGGAGCATTGTGATGACAGGAGTCATGGGATATTGTGTTGACAGTGGTCTTGGAGCATTGTTAGAAAGGGAACATGGAGCAATTTGATTTCAGGGGCCATGAACAATTGTGAATACATAGGCCATGGAGTATTCAGATGAATGTGGTCAAGGATCATTGTGAAGAAAAGTGTACTGGAATATTGTGATGACACGGTTCATGGAACATTGCGATGACAAGGGCCATGGCGAAATGGGAAGACAGGTGTCATGGGTCATTGTGATGACAGTGGTCATCTAGAATTGTGAAGAAAGATATCATGGAGCACTGGGATGACAGGGGCCATGGAGCATTGTGATGACATGGGTCATGGGGCATTGTGATGACACGGCCATGGAACATTATGATGACAAGAATTCTGGAGCATTGTGATAAATAGGGCATGGACCATTGTGATTAGAGGGGCCAAGGAGCATTCTGATGACAACGACATGTTGCATTGTGATGACCAGTGTCATCGAGCATTGTGATGACAGTGGTCATGAAGCATTGTGATGAATGTGGTCATGGATCATTTGATGACAAGTGTCGTGGAGCATTGTGATGACAGGGGTCATAGAGCATTGTGATGACACGTTTATGGAATATTGTGATGACCAGAATTCTGTAGCACTGCGATGAAAAGGGAATGGAGCATTGTGAGTACAGGGGTCATGGAGCATTGTGATGACAATTGTTCTAGAACATTGTGAAGACAGGGATCATGGAGCATAGTGATGAAAGGGGCCATGGAGCATTGTGATGACAGGCGTCATGGGACAATGTGTTGACAGTGGTCTTGGATCATTGTTAGAAACGGAACATGGAGCAATTTGATTTCAGGGGCCATGAAAAATTGTGAATACATAGGCCATGGAGTATTCAGATGAATGTGGTCAAGGATCATTGTGATGAAAAGTGTCCTGGAATATTGTGATGACACGGTTCATGGAGCATTGCGATGACAAGGGCCATGGCGAAATGTGAAGACAGGTGTCATGGGACATTGTGATTGCAGTGGTCATCTAGAATTGTGAAGAAAGATATCATGGAGCACTGGGATGACAGGGGCCATGGAGCATTGTGATGACAGGCGTCATGGGGCATTGTGATGACACGGCCATGGAACATTATGATGACAAGAATTCTGGAACATTGTGATAAAAAGGGCATGGACCATTGTGATTAGAGGGGCCAAGGAGCATTCTGATGACAACGGCATGGAGCATTGTCATGACCAGGGTCATCGAGCATTGTGATGATAGTGGTCATGAAGCATTGTGATGAATGTGGTCATGGATCATTGTGATGACAAGTGTCGTGGAGCATTGTGATGACAGGGGTCATAGAGCAATGTGATGACACGGTTATGGAATATTGTGATGACCAGAATTCTGTAGCACTGTGATGAAAAGGGAAAGGAGCATTGTGAGTACAGGGGTCAGGAGCATTGTGATGACAATTGTTCTAGAACATTGTGAAGACAGGGATCATGGAGCATAGTGATGAAAGGGGACATGGAGCATTGTGATGACAGGCGTCATGGGACAATGTGTTGACAGTTGTCATGGAGCATTGTTAGAAAGGGAACATGGAGCAATTTGATTTCAGGGGCCACGAAAAATTGTGAATACATAGGCCATGGAGTATTCAGATGAATGTGGTCAAGGATCATTGTGACTACAAGTGTCCTGGAATATTGTGATGACACGGTTCATGGAGCATTGCGATGACAAGGGCCATGGCGAAATGTGAAGACAGGTGTCATGGGGCATTGTGATGACAGTGGTCATCTAGAATTGTGAAGAAAGATATCATGGAGCACTGGGATGACAGGGGCCATGGAGCATTGTGATGACAGGCGTCATGGGGCATTGTGATGACACGGCCATGGAACATTATGATGACAAGAATTCTGGAACATTGTGATAAAAAGGGCATGGACCATTGTGATTAGAGGGGCCAAGGAGCATTCTGATGACAACGGCATGGAGCATTGTGATGACCAGGGTCATCGAGCATTGTGATGACATTGGTCATGAAGCATTGTGATGAATGTGGTCATGGATCATTGTGATGACAAGTGTCGTGGAGCATTGTGATGACAGGGGTCATAGAGCATTGTGATGACACGGTTATGGAATATTGTGATGACCAGAATTCTGAAGCACTGTGATGAAAAGGGAATGGAGCATTGTGATTACAGGGGTCATGGAGCATTGTGATGACAATTGTTCTACAACATTGCGATGACAGGGATCATGGAGCATAGTGATGAAAGGGGCCATGGAGCATTGTGATGACAGGCGTCATGGGATATTGTGTTGACAGTGGTCTTGGAGCATTGTTAGAAAGGGAACATGGAGCAATTTGATTTCAGGGGCCATGAACAATTGTGAATACATAGGCCATGGAGTATTCAGATGAATGTGGTCAAGGATCATTGTGAAGAAAAGTGTACTGGAATATTGTGATGACACGGTTCATGGAACATTGCGATGACAAGGGCCATGGCGAAATGTGAAGACAGGTGTCATGGGGCATTGTGATGACAGTGGTCATCTAGAATTGTGAAGAAAGATATCATGGAGCACTGGGATGACAGGGGTCATGGAGCATTGTGATGACATGGGTCATGGGACATTGTGATGACACGGCCATGGAACATTATGATGACAAGAATTCTGGAGCATTGTGATAAATAGGGCATGGACCATTGTGATTAGAAGGGCCAAGGAGCATTCTGATGACAACAGCATGGAGCATTGTGATGACAATGTTCATCGAGCATTGTGATGACAATGGTCATGAAGCATTGTGATGAATGTGGTCATGGATCATTGTGATGACAAGAGTCGTGGAGCATTGTGATGACAGGGGTCATAGAGCATTGTGATGAAACGGTTATGGAATATTGTGATGACCAGAATTCTGTAGCACTGAGATGAAAAGGGAATGGAGCATTGTGATGACAGGCGTCATGGGACAATGTGTTGACAGTGGTCTTGGATCACTGTTAGAAAGGGAACATGGAGCAATTTGATTTCAGGGGCCATGAAAAATTGTGAATACATAGGCCATGGAGTATTCAGATGAATGTGGTCAAGGATCATTGTGATGAAAAGTGTCCTGGAATATTGTGAGGACACGGTTCATGGAGCATTGCGATGACAAGGGCCATGGCGAAATGTGAAGACAGGTGTCATGGGGCATTGTGATGACAGTGGTCATCTAGAATTGTGAAGAAAGATATCATGGAGCACTTGGATGACAGGGGCCATGGAACATTGTGATGACAGGGGTCATGGCGCATTGTGATGACACCGCCATGGAACATTATGTTGACAAGAATTCTGGAGCATTGTGATAAAATGGGCATGGACCATTGTGATTAGAGGGGCCAAGGAGCATTCTGATGACAACGGCATGGAGCATTGTGATGACAGGGGTCATCGAGCATTGTGATGACAGTGGTCATGAAGCATTGTGATGAATGTGGTCATGGATCATTGTGATGACAAGTGTCGTGGAGCATTGTGATGACAGGGGTCATAGAGCATTGTGATGACACGGTTATGGAATATTTTGATGACCAGAATTCTGTAGCACTGTGATGAAAATGGAATGGAGCATTGTGATTACAGGGGTCATGGAGCATTGTGATGACCATTGTTCTAGAACATTGTGACGACAGGGATCATGGAGCATAGTGATGAAAGGGGCCATGGGGCATTGTGATGACAGGCGTCATGGGACATTGTGTTGACAGTGGTCATGGAGAATTGTTAGAAAGGGAACATGGAGCAATTTGATTTCAGGGGCCATGAAAAATTGTGAATACATAGGCCATGGAGTATTCAGATGAATGTGTTCAAGGATCATTGTGACGAAAAGTGTCCTGGAATATTGTGATGACACGGTTCATGGAACATTGCGATGACAAGGGCCATGGCGAAATGTGAAGACAGGTGTCATGGGGCATTGTGATGACAGTGGTCATCTAGAATTGTGAAGAAAGATATCATGGAGCACTGGGATGACAGGGGCCATGGAGCATTGTGATGACAGGGGTCATGAGGCATTGTGATGTCACGGCCTTGGAACATTATGATGACAAGTATTCTGGAGCATTGTGATAAAAAGAGCATGGAGCATTGTGATTAGAGGGGCCAAGGAGCATTCTGATGACAACGGCATGGAGCATTGTGATGACCAGGGTCATCGAGCATTGTGATGACAGTGGTCATGAAGCATTGTGATGAATGTGGTCATGGATCATTGTGATGACAAGTGTCGTGGAGCATTGTGATGACAGGGGTCATAGAGCATTGTGATGACACGGTTATGGAATATTGTGATGACCAGAATTCTGTAGCACTGTGATGAAAAGGGAATGGAGCATTGTGATTACAGGGGCCATGGAGCATTGTGATGACAGGCGTCATGGGACAATGTGTTGACAGTGGTCTTGAATCATTGTTAGAAAGGGAACATGGAGCAATTTGATTTCAGGGGATATGAAAAATTGTGAATACATAGGCCATGGAGTATTCAGATGAATGTGGGCAAGGATCATTGTGATGAAAATTGTCCTGGAATATTGTGATGACACGGTTCATGGCGCATTGCGATGACAAGGGCCATGGCGAAATGTGAAGATAGTTGTCATGGGGCATTGTGATGACACGGCCATGGAACATTATGATGACAAGAAATCTGGAGCATTGTGATAAAAAGGGCATGGACCATTGTGATTGGAGGGGCCAAGGAGCATTCTGATGACAACGGCATGGAGCATTGTGATGACAAGGGTCATCGAGCATTGTGATGACAGTGGTCATGAATCATTGTGATGAATGTGGTCATGGATCATTGTGATGACAAGTGTCGTGGAGCATTGTGATGACAGGGGTCATAGAGCATTGTGATGACACGGTTATTGATTATTGTGATGACCAGAATTCTGTAGCACTGTGATGAAAAGGGAAAGGAGCATTGTGATTACAGGGGTCATGGAGCATCGTGATGACAATTGTTTAGAACATTGTGAAGACAGGGATCATGGAGCATAGTGATGAAAGGGGCCATGGAGCATTGTGATGACAGGCGTCATGGGACAATGTGTTGACAGTGGTCATGGAGCATTGTTAGAAAGGGAACATGGAGCAATTTGATTTCAGGGGATATGAAAAATTGTGAATACATAGGCCATGGAGTATTCAGATGAATGTGGGCAAGGATCATTGTGACGACAAGTGTCCTGGAATATTCTGATGACACGGTTCATGGAGCATTGCGATGACAAGGGCCATGGCGAAATGTGAAGACAGTTGTCATGGGGCTTTGTGATGACAGTGGTCATCTTGAATTGTGAAGAAAGATATCATGGAGCAGTGGGATGACGGGGGCCATGGAGCATTGTGATGACAGGGGTTATGGGGCACTGTGATGACACGGACATGGAACATTATGATGACAAGAATTCTGGAGCATTGTGATAAATAGGGCATGGACCATTGTGATTAGAGGGGCCAAGGAGCATTCTGATGACAACGGCATGGAGCATTTTGATGACAAGTTTCATCGAGCATTGTGATGATAGTGGTCATGAAGCATTGTGATGAATGTGGTCATGGATCATTTTGATGACAAGTGTCGTGGAGCATTGTGATGACAGGTCTCATAGAGCATTTTGATGACACGGTTATGGAATATTGTGATGACCAGAATTCTGTAGCACTGTGATGAAAAGGGAATGGAGCATTGTGATTACAGGGGTCATGGAGCATTGTGATGACAATTGTTCTAAAACATTGTGAAGACAGGGATCATGGAGCATAGTGATGAAAGGGGCCATGGAGCATTGTGATGACAGGCGTCATGGGACAATGTGTTGACAGTGGTCTTGAATCATTGTTAGAAAGGGAACATGGAGCAATTTGATTTCAGGGGCCATGAAAAATTGTGAATACATAGGCCATGGAGTATTCAGATGAATGTGGTCAAGGATCATTGTGATGAAAAGTGTCCTGGAATATTATGATGACACGGTTCATGGAGCATTGCGATGACAAGGGCCATGGCGAAATGTGAAGACAGGTGTCATGGGACTTTGTGATGACAGTGGTCATATAGAATTGTGAAGAAAGATATCATGGAGCACTGGGATGACAGGGGCCATGGAGCATTGTGATGACAGGGGTCATGGGGCATTGTGATGACACGGCCATGGAACATTATGATGACAAGAATTCTGGAGCATTGTGATAAAAAGGGCATGGACCACTGTGATTAGAGGGGCCAAGGAGCATTCTGATGACAACGGCATGGAGCATTTTGATGACAAGTTTCATCGAGCATTGTGATGATAGTGGTCATGAAGCATTGTGATGAATGTGGTCATGGATCGTTGTGATGAAAAGTGTCGTGGAGCATTGTGATGACAGGTCTCATAGAGCATTTTGATGACACGGTTATGGAATATTGTGATGACCAGAATTCTGTAGCACTGTGATGAAAAGGGAATGGAGCATTGTGATTACAGGGGTCATGGAGCATTGTGATGACAATTGTTCTAGAACATTGCGATGACAGGGATCATGGAGCATAGTGATGAAAGAGGCCATGGAGCATTGTGATGACAGGCGTCATGGGATATTGTGTTGACAGTGGTCTTGGAGCATTGTTAGAAAGGGAACATGGAGCAATTTGATTTCAGGGGCCATGAAAAATTGTGAATACATAGGCCATGGAGTATTCAGATGAATGTGGTCAAGGATCATTGTGAATACAAGTGTCCCGGAATATTGTGATGACACGGTTCATGGAGCATTGCGATGACAAGGGCCATGGCGAAATGTGATGACAGGTGTCATGGGGCATTGTGATGACAGTGGTCATCTAGAATTGTGAAGAAAGATATCATGGAGCACTGGGATGACAGGGGCCATGGAGCATTGTGATGACATGGGTCATGGGGCATTGTGATGACACGGCCATGGAACATTATGATGTCAAGAATTCTGGAGCATTGTGATAAAAATGGCATGGACCATTGTGATTAGAGGGGCCAAGGAGCATTCTGATGACAACGGCATGGAGCATTGTGATGACCAGGGTCATCGAGCATTGTGATGACAGTGGTCATGAAGCATTGTGATGAATGTGTTCATGGATCATTGTGATGACAAGTGTCGTGGAGCATTGTGATGACAGGGGTCATAGAGCATTGTGAGGACACGGCTATGGAATATTGTGATGACCAGAATTCTGTAGCCCTGTGATGAAAAGGGAATGGAGCATTGTGAGTACAGGGGTCATGGAGCATTGTGATGACAATTGTTCTAGAACATTGTGAAGACAGGGATCATGGAGCATAGTGATGAAAGGGGCCATGGAGCATTGTGATGACAGGCGTCATGGGACAATGTGTTGACAGTTGTCATAGAGCATTGTTAGAAAGTGAACATGGAGCAATTTGATTTCAGGGGCCATGAAAAATTGTGAATACATAGGCCATGGAGTATTCAGTTGAATGTGGTCAAGGATCATTGTGACTACAAGTGTCCTGGAATATTGTGATGACACGGTTCATGGAGCATTGCGATGACAAGGGCCATGGCGAAATGTGAAGACAGGTGTCATGGGGCATTGTGATGACAGTGGTCATCTAGAATTGTGAAGAAAGATATCATGGAGCACTGGGATGACAGGGGCCATGGAGCATTGTGATGACAGGGGTAATGGGGCATTCTGATGACACGGCCATGGAACATTATGATGACAAGAATTCTGGAACATTGTGATAAATAGAGCATGGACCATTGTGATTAGAGGGGCCAAGGAGCATTCTGATGACAACGGCATGGAACATTGTGATGACCAGTGTCATCGAGCATTGTGATGACAGTGGTCATGAAGCATTGTGATGAATGTGGTCATGGATCATTGTGATGACAAGTGTCGTGGAGCATTGTGATGACAGGGGTCATAGAGCATTGTGATGACACGGTTATGGAATATTGTGATGACCAGAATTGTGTAGCACTGTGATGAAAAGGGAATGGAGCATTGTGAGTACAGGGGTCATGGAGCATTGTGATGACAATTGTTCTAGAACATTGTGAAGACAGGGATCATGGAGCATAGTGATGAAAGGGGACATGGAGCATTGTGATGACAGGCGTCATGGGACAATGTGTTGACAGTTGTCATGGAGCATTGTTAGAAAGGGAACATGGAGCAATTTGATTTCAGGGGCCAGGAAAAATTGTGAATACATAGGCCATGGAGTATTCAGATGAATGTGTTCAAGGATCATTGTGACGAAAAGTGTCCTGGAATATTGTGATGACACGGTTCATGGAACATTGCGATGACAAGGGCCATGGCGAAATGTGAAGACAGGTGTCATGGGGCATTGTGATGACAGTGGTCATCTAGAATTGTGAAGAAAGATATCATGGAGCACTGGGATGACAGGGGCCATGGAGCATTGTGATGACAGGGGTCATGAGGCATTGTGATGTCACGGCCTTGGAACATTATGATGACAAGTATTCTGGAGCATTGTGATAAAAAGAGCATGGAGCATTGTGATTAGAGGGGCCAAGGAGCATTCTGATGACAACGGCATGGAGCATTGTGATGACCAGGGTCATCGAGCATTGTGATGACAGTGGTCATGAAGCATTGTGATGAATGTGGTCATGGATCATTGTGATGACAAGTGTCGTGGAGCATTGTGATGACAGGGGTCATAGAGCATTGTGATGACACGGTTATGGAATATTGTGATGACCAGAATTCTGTAGCACTGTGATGAAAAGGGAATGGAGCATTGTGATTACAGGGGCCATGGAGCATTGTGATGACAGGCGTCATGGGACAATGTGTTGACAGTGGTCTTGAATCATTGTTAGAAAGGGAACATGGAGCAATTTGATTTCAGGGGATATGAAAAATTGTGAATACATAGGCCATGGAGTATTCAGATGAATGTGGGCAAGGATCATTGTGATGAAAATTGTCCTGGAATATTGTGATGACACGGTTCATGGCGCATTGCGATGACAAGGGCCATGGCGAAATGTGAAGATAGTTGTCATGGGGCATTGTGATGACACGGCCATGGAACATTATGATGACAAGAAATCTGGAGCATTGTGATAAAAAGGGCATGGACCATTGTGATTGGAGGGGCCAAGGAGCATTCTGATGACAACGGCATGGAGCATTGTGATGACAAGGGTCATCGAGCATTGTGATGACAGTGGTCATGAAGCATTGTGATGAATGTGGTCATGGATCATTGTGATGACAAGTGTCGTGGAGCATTGTGATGACAGGGGTCATAGAGCATTGTGATGACACGGTTATTGATTATTGTGATGACCAGAATTCTGTAGCACTGTGATGAAAAGGGAAAGGAGCATTGTGATTACAGGGGTCATGGAGCATCGTGATGACAATTGTTTAGAACATTGTGAAGACAGGGATCATGGAGCATAGTGATGAAAGGGGCCATGGAGCATTGTGATGACAGGCGTCATGGGACAATGTGTTGACAGTGGTCATGGAGCATTGTTAGAAAGGGAACATGGAGCAATTTGATTTCAGGGGATATGAAAAATTGTGAATACATAGGCCATGGAGTATTCAGATGAATGTGGGCAAGGATCATTGTGACGACAAGTGTCCTGGAATATTCTGATGACACGGTTCATGGAGCATTGCGATGACAAGGGCCATGGCGAAATGTGAAGACAGTTGTCATGGGGCTTTGTGATGACAGTGGTCATCTTTAATTGTGAAGAAAGATATCATGGAGCAGTGGGATGACGGGGGCCATGGAGCATTGTGATGACAGGGGTTATGGGGCACTGTGATGACACGGCCATGGAACATTATGATGACAAGAATTCTGGAGCATTGTGATAAATAGGGCATGGACCATTGTGATTAGAGGGGCCAAGGAGCATTCTGATGACAACGGCATGGAGCATTTTGATGACAAGTTTCATCGAGCATTGTGATGATAGTGGTCATGAAGCATTGTGATGAATGTGGTCATGGATCATTTTGATGACAAGTGTCGTGGAGCATTGTGATGACAGGTCTCATAGAGCATTTTGATGACACGGTTATGGAATATTGTGATGACCAGAATTCTGTAGAACTGTGATGAAAAGGGAATGGAGCATTGTGATTACAGGGGTCATGGAGCATTGTGATGACAATTGTTCTAAAACATTGTGAAGACAGGGATCATGGAGCATAGTGATGAAAGGGGCCATGGAGCATTGTGATGACAGGCGTCATGGGACAATGTGTTGACAGTGGTCTTGAATCATTGTTAGAAAGAGAACATGGAGCAATTTGATTTCAGGGGCCATGAAAAATTGTGAATACATAGGCCATGGAGTATTCAGATGAATGTGGTCAAGGATCATTGTGATGAAAAGTGTCCTGGAATATTATGATGACACGGTTCATGGAGCATTGCGATGACAAGGGCCATGGCGAAATGTGAAGACAGGTGTCATGGGACTTTGTGATGACAGTGGTCATCTAGAATTGTGAAGAAAGATATCATGGAGCACTGGGATGACAGGGGCCATGGAGCATTGTGATGACAGGGGTCATGGGGCATTGTGATGACACGGCCATGGAACATTATGATGACAAGAATTCTGGAGCATTGTGATAAAAAGGGCATGGACCACTGTGATTAGAGGGGCCAAGGAGCATTCTGATGACAACGGCATGGAGCATTTTGATGACAAGTTTCATCGAGCATTGTGATGATAGTGGTCATGAAGCATTGTGATGAATGTGGTCATGGATCGTTGTGATGAAAAGTGTCGTGGAGCATTGTGATGACAGGTCTCATAGAGCATTTTGATGACACGGTTATGGAATATTGTGATGACCAGAATTCTGTAGCACTGTGATGAAAAGGGAATGGAGCATTGTGATTACAGGGGTCATGGAGCATTGTGATGACAATTGTTCTAGAACATTGCGATGACAGGGATCATGGAGCATAGTGATGAAAGAGGCCATGGAGCATTGTGATGACAGGCGTCATGGGATATTGTGTTGACAGTGGTCTTGGAGCATTGTTAGAAAGGGAACATGGAGCAATTTGATTTCAGGGGCCATGAAAAATTGTGAATACATAGGCCATGGAGTATTCAGATGAATGTGGTCAAGGATCATTGTGAATACAAGTGTCCCGGAATATTGTGATGACACGGTTCATGGAGCATTGCGATGACAAGGGCCATGGCGAAATGTGATGACAGGTGTCATGGGGCATTGTGATGACAGTGGTCATCTAGAATTGTGAAGAAAGATATCATGGAGCACTGGGATGACAGGGGCCATGGAGCATTGTGATGACATGGGTCATGGGGCATTGTGATGACACGGCCATGGAACATTATGATGTCAAGAATTCTGGAGCATTGTGATAAAAATGGCATGGACCATTGTGATTAGAGGGGCCAAGGAGCATTCTGATGACAACGGCATGGAGCATTGTGATGACCAGGGTCATCGAGCATTGTGATGACAGTGGTCATGAAGCATTGTGATGAATGTGTTCATGGATCATTGTGATGACAAGTGTCGTGGAGCATTGTGATGACAGGGGTCATAGAGCATTGTGAGGACACGGCTATGGAATATTGTGATGACCAGAATTCTGTAGCCCTGTGATGAAAAGGGAATGGAGCATTGTGAGTACAGGGGTCATGGAGCATTGTGATGACAATTGTTCTAGAACATTGTGAAGACAGGGATCATGGAGCATAGTGATGAAAGGGGCCATGGAGCATTGTGATGACAGGCGTCATGGGACAATGTGTTGACAGTTGTCATAGAGCATTGTTAGAAAGTGAACATGGAGCAATTTGATTTCAGGGGCCTTGAAAAATTGTGAATACATAGGCCATGGAGTATTCAGTTGAATGTGGTCAAGGATCATTGTGACTACAAGTGTCCTGGAATATTGTGATGACACGGTTCATGGAGCATTGCGATGACAAGGGCCATGGCGAAATGTGAAGACAGGTGTCATGGGGCATTGTGATGACAGTGGTCATCTAGAATTGTGAAGAAAGATATCATGGAGCACTGGGATGACAGGGGCCATGGAGCATTGTGATGACAGGGGTAATGGGGCATTCTGATGACACGGCCATGGAACATTATGATGACAAGAATTCTGGAACATTGTGATAAACAGGGCATGGACCATTGTGATTAGAGGGGCCAAGGAGCATTCTGATGACAACGGCATGGAACATTGTGATGACCAGTGTCATCGAGCATTGTGATGACAGTGGTCATGAAGCATTGTGATGAATGTGGTCATGGATCATTGTGATGACAAGTGTCGTGGAGCATTGTGATGACAGGGGTCATAGAGCATTGTGATGACACGGTTATGGAATATTGTGATGACCAGAATTGTGTAGCACTGTGATGAAAAGGGAATGGAGCATTGTGAGTACAGGGGTCATGGAGCATTGTGATGACAATTGTTCTAGAACATTGTGAAGACAGGGATCATGGAGCATAGTGATGAAAGGGGACATGGAGCATTGTGATGACAGGCGTCATGGGACAATGTGTTGACAGTTGTCATGGAGCATTGTTAGAAAGGGAACATGGAGCAATTTGATTTCAGGGGCCAGGAAAAATTGTGAATACATAGGCCATGGAGTATTCAGATGAATGTGGTCAAGGATCATTGTGACAAAAAGTTTACTGGAATATTGTGATGACACGGTTCATGGAGCATTGCAATGACAAGGGCCATGGCGAAATGTGAAGACAGGTGTCATGGGGCATTGTGATGACAGTGGTCATCTAGAATTGTGAAGAAAGATATCATGGAGCACTGGGATGACAGGGGCCAGGGAACATTGTGATGACAGGGGTCATGGGGCATTGTGATGACACGGCCATGGAACATTATGATGACAAGAATTCTGGAGCATTGTGATAAAAAGGGCCTGGACCATTGTGATTAGAGGGGCCAAGGAGCATTCTGATGACAACGGCATGGAGCATTGTGATGACCAGGGTCATCGAGCATTGTGATGACAGTGGTCATGAAGCATTGTGATGAATGTGTTCATGGATCATTGTGATGACAAGTGTCGTGGAGCATTGTGATGACAGGGGTCATAGAGCATTGTGAGGACACGGCTATGGAATATTGTGATGACCAGAATTCTGTAGCCCTGTGATGAAAAGGGAATGGAGCATTGTGAGTACAGGGGTCATGGAGCATTGTGATGACAATTGTTCTAGAACATTGTGAAGACAGGGATCATGGAGCATAGTGATGAAAGGGGCCATGGAGCATTGTGATGACAGGCGTCATGGGACAATGTGTTGAAAGTTGTCATGGAGCATTGTTAGAAAGGGAACATGGAGCAATTTGATTTCAGGGGCCAGGAAAAATTGTGAATACATAGGCCATGGAGTATTCAGATGAATGTGGTCAAGGATCATTGTGACAAAAAGTTTACTGGAATATTGTGATGACACGGTTCATGGAGCATTGCAATGACAAGGGCCATGGCGAAATGTGAAGACAGGTGTCATGGGGCATTGTGATGACAGTGGTCATCTAGAATTGTGAAGAAAGATATCATGGAGCACTGGGATGACAGGGGCCATGGAGCATTGTGATGACATGGGTCATGGGGCATTGTGATGACAGTGGTTATCTAGAATTGTGAAGAAAGATATCATGGAGCACTGGGATGACAGGGGCTATGGAGCATTGTGATGACATGGGTCATGGGCATTCTGATGACACCGCCATGGAACATTATGATGACAAGAATTCTGGAGCATTGTGATAAAAAGGTCATGGACCATTGTGATTAGAGGGGCCAAGGAGCATTCTGATGACAACAGCATGGAGCATTGTGATGACAAGGGTCATCGAGCATTGTGATGAGAGTGGTCATGAGGCATTGTGATGAATGTGGTCATGGATCATTGTGATGACAAGTGTCGTGGAGCATTGTGATGACAGGGGTCATAGAGCATTGTGATGACACGGTTATGGAATATTGTGATGACCAGAATTCTGTAGCACTGAGATGAAAAGGGAATGGAGCATTGTGAGTACAGGGGTCATGGAGCATTGTGATGACAATTGTTCTAGAACATTGTGAAGACAGGGATCATGGAGCATAGTGATGAAAGGGGCCATGGAGCATTGTGATGACAGGTGACATGGGACAATGTATTGACAATGGTCATGGAGCATTGTTAGAAAGGGAACATGGAGCAATTTGATTTCAGGGGCCATGAAAAATTGTGAATACATAGGCCATGGAGTATTCAGATGAATGTGGTCAAGGATCATTGTGACGACAAGTGTCCTGGAATATTGTGATGACACGGTTCATGGAGCATTGCGATGACAAGAGCCATGGCGAAATGTGAAGACAGGTGTCATGGGGCATTGTGATGACAGTGGTCATCTAGAATTGTGAAGAAAGATATCATGGAGCACTGGGATGACAGGGGCAATGAAGCATTGTGATGACAGGCGTCTTGGGGCATTGTGATGACACGGCCATGGAACATTATGATGACAAGAATTCTGGAGCATTGTGATAAAAAGGGCATGGACCATTGTGATTAGAGGGGCCAAGGAGCATTCTGATGACAACGACATGTTGCATTGTGATGACCAGTGTCATCGAGCATTGTGATGACAGTGGTCATGAAGCATTGTGATGAATGTGGTCATGGATCATTTGATGACAAGTGTCGTGGAGCATTGTGATGACAGGGGTCATAGAGCATTGTGATGACACGTTTATGGAATATTGTGATGACCAGAATTCTGTAGCACTGCGATGAAAAGGGAATGGAGCATTGTGAGTACAGGGGTCATGGAGCATTGTGATGACAATTGTTCTAGAACATTGTGAAGACGGGGATCATGGAGCATAGTGATGAAAGGGGCCAAGGAGCATTGTGATGACAGGCGTCATGGGACAATGTGTTGACAGTGGTCTTGGATCATTGTTAGAAACGGAACATGGAGCAATTTGATTTCAGGGGCCATGAAAAATTTTGAATACATAGGCCATGGAGTATTCAGATGAATGTGGTCAAGGATCATTGTGATGAAAAGTGTCCTGGAATATTGTGATGACACGGTTCATGGAGCATTGCGATGACAAGGGCCATGGCGAAATGTGAAGACAGGTGTCATGGGACATTGTGATTGCAGTGGTCATCTAGAATTGTGAAGAAAGATATCATGGAGCACTGGGATGACAGGGGCCATGGAGCATTGTGATGACAGGCGTCATGGGGCATTGTGATGACACGGCCATGGAACATTATGATGACAAGAATTCTGGAACATTGTGATAAAAAGGGCATGGACCATTGTGATTAGAGGGGCCAAGGAGCATTCTGATGACAACGGCATGGAGCATTGTGATGACCAGGGTCATCGAGCATTGTGATGATAGTGGTCATGAAGCATTGTGATGAATGTGGTCATGGATCATTGTGATGACAAGTGTCGTGGAGCATTGTGATGACAGGGGTCATAGAGCAATGTGATGACACGGTTATGGAATATTGTGATGACCAGAATTCTGTAGCACTGTGATGAAAAGGGAAAGGAGCATTGTGAGTATAGGGGTCAGGAGCATTGTGATGACAATTGTTCTAGAACATTGTGAAGACAGGGATCATGGAGCATAGTGATGAAAGGGGACATGGAGCATTGTGATGACAGGCGTCATGGGACAATGTGTTGACAGTTGTCATGGAGCATTGTTAGAAAGGGAACATGGAGCAATTTGATTTCAGGGGCCACGAAAAATTGTGAATACATAGGCCATGGAGTATTCAGATGAATGTGGTCAAGGATCATTGTGACTACAAGTGTCCTGGAATATTGTGATGACACGGTTCATGGAGCATTGCGATGACAAGGGCCATGGCGAAATGTGAAGACAGGTGTCATGGGGCATTGTGATGACAGTGGTCATCTAGAATTGTGAAGAAAGATATCATGGAGCACTGGGATGACAGGGGCCATGGAGCATTGTGATGACAGGCGTCATGGGGCATTGTGATGACACGGCCATGGAACATTATGATGACAAGAATTCTGGAACATTGTGATAAAAAGGGCATGGACCATTGTGATTAGAGGGGCCAAGGAGCATTCTGATGACAACGGCATGGAGCATTGTGATGACCAGGGTCATCGAGCATTGTGATGACATTGGTCATGAAGCATTGTGATGAATGTGGTCATGGATCATTGTGATGACAAGTGTCGTGGAGCATTGTGATGACAGTGTTCATAGAGCATTGTGATGACACGGTTATGGAATATTGTGATGACCAGAATTCTGTAGCACTGTGATGAAAAGGGAATGGAGCATTGTGATTACATGGGTCATGGAGCATTGTGATGACAATTGTTCTACAACATTTCGATGACAGGGATCATGGAGCATAGTGATGAAAGGGGCCATGGAGCATTGTGATGACAGGCGTCATGGGATATTGTGTTGACAGTGGTCTTGGAGCATTGTTAGAAAGGGAACATGGAGCAATTTGATTTCAGGGGCCATGAACAATTGTGAATACATAGGCCATGGAGTATTCAGATGAATGTGGTCAAGGATCATTGTGAAGAAAAGTGTACTGGAATATTGTGATGACACGGTTCATGGAACATTGCGATGACAAGGGCCATGGCGAAATGTGAAGACAGGTGTCATGGGGCATTGTGATGACAGTGGTCATCTAGAATTGTGAAGAAAGATATCATGGAGCACTGGGATGACAGGGGCCATGGAGCATTGTGATGACATGGGTCATGGGGCATTGTGATGACACGGCCATGGAATATTATGATGACAAGAATTCTGGAGCATTGTGATAAATAGGGCATGGACCATTGTGATTAGAAGGGCCAAGGAGCATTCTGATGACAACAGCATGGAGCATTGTGATGACAATGTTCATCGAGCATTGTGATGACAATGGTCATGAAGCATTGTGATGAATGTGGTCATGGATCATTGTGATGACAAGAGTCGTGGAGCATTGTGATGACAGGGGTCATAGAGCATTGTGATGAAACGGTTATGGAATATTGTGATGACCAGAATTCTGTAGCACTGAGATGAAAAGGGAATGGAGCATTGTGATGACAGGCGTCATGGGACAATGTGTTGACAGTGGTCTTGGATCACTGTTAGAAAGGGAACATGGAGCAATTTGATTTCAGGGGCCATGAAAAATTGTGAATACATAGGCCATGGAATATTCAGATGAATGTGGTCAAGGATCATTGTGATGAAAAGTGTCCTGGAATATTGTGAGGACACGGTTCATGGAGCATTGCGATGACAAGGGCCATGGCGAAATGTGAAGACAGGTGTCATGGGGCATTGTGATGACAGTGGTCATCTAGAATTGTGAAGAAAGATATCATGGAGCACTTGGATGACAGGGGCCATGGAACATTGTGATGACAGGGGTCATGGCACATTGTGATGACACCGCCATGGAACATTATGTTGACAAGAATTCTGGAGCATTGTGATAAAATGGGCATGGACCATTGTGATTAGAGGGGCCAAGGAGCATTCTGATGACAACGGCATGGAGCATTGTGATGACAGGGGTCATCGAGCATTGTGATGACAGTGGTCATGAAGCATTGTGATGAATGTGGTCATGGATCATTGTGATGACAAGTGTCGTGGAGCATTGTGATGACAGGGGTCATAGAGCATTGTGATGACACGGTTATGGAATATTTTGATGACCAGAATTCTGTAGCACTGTGATGAAAATGGAATGGAGCATTGTGATTACAGGGGTCATGGAGCATTGTGATGACCATTGTTCTAGAACATTGTGACGACAGGGATCATGGAGCATAGTGATGAAAGGGGCCATGGGGCATTGTGATGACAGGCGTCATGGGACATTGTGTTGACAGTGGTCATGGAGAATTGTTAGAAAGGGAACATGGAGCAATTTGATTTCAGGGGCCATGAAAAATTGTGAATACATAGGCCATGGAGTATTCAGATGAATGTGTTCAAGGATCATTGTGACGAAAAGTGTCCTGGAATATTGTGATGACACGGTTCATGGAACATTGCGATGACAAGGGCCATGGCGAAATGTGAAGACAGGTGTCATGGGGCATTGTGATGACAGTGGTCATCTAGAATTGTGAAGAAAGATATCATGGAGCACTGGGATGACAGGGGCCATGGAGCATTGTGATGACAGGGGTCATGAGGCATTGTGATGTCACGGCCTTGGAACATTATGATGACAAGTATTCTGGAGCATTGTGATAAAAAGAGCATGGAGCATTGTGATTAGAGGGGCCAAGGAGCATTCTGATGACAACGGCATGGAGCATTGTGATGACCAGGGTCATCGAGCATTGTGATGACAGTGGTCATGAAGCATTGTGATGAATGTGGTCATGGATCATTGTGATGACAAGTGTCGTGGAGCATTGTGATGACAGGGGTCATAGAGCATTGTGATGACACGGTTATGGAATATTGTGATGACCAGAATTCTGTAGCACTGTGATGAAAAGGGAATGGAGCATTGTGATTACAGGGGCCATGGAGCATTGTGATGACAGGCGTCATGGGACAATGTGTTGACAGTGGTCTTGAATCATTGTTAGAAAGGGAACATGGAGCAATTTGATTTCAGGGGATATGAAAAATTGTGAATACATAGGCCATGGAGTATTCAGATGAATGTGGGCAAGGATCATTGTGATGAAAATTGTCCTGGAATATTGTGATGACACGGTTCATGGCGCATTGCGATGACAAGGGCCATGGCGAAATGTGAAGACAGTTGTCATGGGGCATTGTGATGACACGGCCATGGAACATTATGATGACAAGAAATCTGGAGCATTGTGATAAAAAGGGCATGGACCATTGTGATTGGAGGGGCCAAGGAGCATTCTGATGACAACGGCATGGAGCATTGTGATGACAAGGGTCATCGAGCATTGTGATGACAGTGGTCATGAAGCATTGTGATGAATGTGGTCATGGATCATTGTGATGACAAGTGTCGTGGAGCATTGTGATGACAGGGGTCATAGAGCATTGTGATGACACGGTTATTGAATATTGTGATGACCAGAATTCTGTAGCACTGTGATGAAAAGGGAAAGGAGCATTGTGATTACAGGGGTCATGGAGCATCGTGATGACAATTGTTTAGAACATTGTGAAGACAGGGATCATGGAGCATAGTGATGAAAGGGGCCATGGAGCATTGTGATGACAGGCGTCATGGGACAATGTGTTGACAGTGGTCATGGAGCATTGTTAGAAAGGGAACATGGAGCAATTTGATTTCAGGGGATATGAAAAATTGTGAATACATAGGCCATGGAGTATTCAGATGAATGTGGGCAAGGATCATTGTGACGACAAGTGTCCTGGAATATTGTGATGACACGGTTCATGGAGCATTGCGATGACAAGGGCCATGGCGAAATGTGAAGACAGTTGTCATGGGGCTTTGTGATGACAGTGGTCATCTTGAATTGTGAAGAAAGATATCATGGAGCAGTGGGATGACGGGGGCCATGGAGCATTGTGATGACAGGGGTTATGGGGCACTGTGATGACACGGACATGGAACATTATGATGACAAGAATTCTGGAGCATTGTGATAAATAGGGCATGGACCATTGTGATTAGAGGGGCCAAGGAGCATTCTGATGACAACGGCATGGAGCATTTTGATGACAAGTTTCATCGAGCATTGTGATGATAGTGGTCATGAAGCATTGTGATGAATGTGGTCATGGATCATTGTGATGACAAGTGTCGTGGAGCATTGTGATGACAGGTCTCATAGAGCATTTTGATGACACGGTTATGGAATATTGTGATGACCAGAATTCTGTAGCACTGTGATGAAAAGGGAATGGAGCATTGTGATTACAGGGGTCATGGAGCATTGTGATGACAATTGTTCTAAAACATTGTGAAGACAGGGATCATGGAGCATAGTGATGAAAGGGGCCATGGAGCATTGTGATGACAGGAGTCATGGGACAATGTGTTGACAGTGGTCTTGAATCATTGTTAGAAAGGGAACATGGAGCAATTTGATTTCAGGGGCCATGAAAAATTGTGAATACATAGGCCATGGAGTATTCAGATGAATGTGGTCAAGGATCATTGTGATGAAAAGTGTCCTGGAATATTATGATGACACGGTTCATGGAGCATTTCGATGACAAGGGCCATGGCGAAATGTGAAGACAGGTGTCATGGGACTTTGTGATGACAGTGGTCATCTAGAATTGTGAAGAAAGATATCATGGAGCACTGGGATGACAGGGGCCATGGAGCATTGTGATGACAGGGGTCATGGGGCATTGTCATGACACGGCCATGGAACATTATGATGACAAGAATTCTGGAGCATTGTGATAAAAAGGGCATGGACCACTGTGATTAGAGGGGCCAAGGAGCATTCTGATGACAACGGCATGGAGCATTTTGATGACAAGTTTCATCGAGCATTGTGATGATAGTGGTCATGAAGCATTGTGATGAATGTGGTCATGGATCGTTGTGATGAAAAGTGTCGTGGAGCATTGTGATGACAGGTCTCATAGAGCATTTTGATGACACGGTTATGGAATATTGTGATGACCAGAATTCTGTAGCACTGTGATGAAAAGGGAATGGAGCATTGTGATTACAGGGGTCATGGAGCATTGTGATGACAATTGTTCTAGAACATTGCGATGACAGGGATCATGGAGCATAGTGATGAAAGGGGCCATGGAGCATTGTGATGACAGGCGTCATGGGATATTGTGTTGACAGTGGTCTTGGAGCATTGTTAGAAAGGGAACATGGAGCAATTTGATTTCAGGGGCCATGAACAATTGTGAATACATAGGCCATGGAGTATTCAGATGAATGTGGTCAAGGATCATTGTGAAGAAAAGTGTACTGGAATATTGTGATGACACGGTTCATGGAACATTGCGATGACAAGGGCCATGGCGAAATGTGAAGACAGGTGTCATGGGTCATTGTGATGACAGTGGTCATCTAGAATTGTGAAGAAAGATATCATGGAGCACTGGGATGACAGGGGCCATGGAGCATTGTGATGACATGGGTCATGGGGCATTGTGATGACACGGCCATGGAACATTATGATGACAAGAATTCTGGAGCATTGTGATAAATAGGGCATGGACCATTGTGATTAGAGGGGCCAAGGAGCATTCTGATGACAACGACATGTTGCATTGTGATGACCAGTGTCATCGAGCATTGTGATGACAGTGGTCATGAAGCATTGTGATGAATGTGGTCATGGATCATTTGATGACAAGTGTCGTGGAGCATTGTGATGACAGGGGTCATAGAGCATTGTGATGACACGTTTATGGAATATTGTGATGACCAGAATTCTGTAGCACTGCGATGAAAAGGGAATGGAGCATTGTGAGTACAGGGGTCATGGAGCATTGTGATGACAATTGTTCTAGAACATTGTGAAGACAGGGATCATGGAGCATAGTGATGAAAGGGGCCATGGAGCATTGTGATGACAGGCGTCATGGGACAATGTGTTGACAGTGGTCTTGGATCATTGTTAGAAACGGAACATGGAGCAATTTGATTTCAGGGGCCATGAAAAATTGTGAATACATAGGCCATGGAGTATTCAGATGAATGTGGTCAAGGATCATTGTGATGAAAAGTGTCCTGGAATATTGTGATGACACGGTTCATGGAGCATTGCGATGACAAGGGCCATGGCGAAATGTGAAGACAGGTGTCATGGGACATTGTGATTGCAGTGGTCATCTAGAATTGTGAAGAAAGATATCATGGAGCACTGGGATGACAGGGGCCATGGAGCATTGTGATGACAGGCGTCATGGGGCATTGTGATGACACGGCCATGGAACATTATGATGACAAGAATTCTGGAACATTGTGATAAAAAGGGCATGGACCATTGTGATTAGAGGGGCCAAGGAGCATTCTGATGACAACGGCATGGAACATTGTCATGACCAGGGTCATCGAGCATTGTGATGATAGTGGTCATGAAGCATTGTGATGAATGTGGTCATGGATCATTGTGATGACAAGTGTCGTGGAGCATTGTGATGACAGGGGTCATAGAGCAATGTGATGACACGGTTATGGAATATTGTGATGACCAGAATTCTGTAGCACTGTGATGAAAAGGGAAAGGAGCATTGTGAGTACAGGGGTCAGGAGCATTGTGATGACAATTGTTCTAGAACATTGTGAAGACAGGGATCATGGAGCATAGTGATGAAAGGGGCCATGGAGCATTGTGATGACAGGCGTCATGGGACAATGTGTTGACAGTTGTCATGGAGCATTGTTAGAAAGTGAACATGGAGCAATTTGATTTCAGGGGCCATGAAAAATTGTGAATACATAGGCCATGGAGTATTCAGTTGAATGTGGTCAAGGATCATTGTGACTACAAGTGTCCTGGAATATTGTGATGACACGGTTCATGGAACATTGCGATGACAAGGGCCATGGCGAAATGTGAAGACAGGTGTCATGGGGCATTGTGATGACAGTGGTCATCTAGAATTGTGAAGAAAGATATCATGGAGCACTGGGATGACAGGGGCCATGGAGCATTGTGATGACAGGGGTCATGAGGCATTGTGATGTCACGGCCTTGGAACATTATGATGACAAGTATTCTGGAGCATTGTGATAAAAAGAGCATGGAGCATTGTGATTAGAGGGGCCAAGGAGCATTCTGATGACAACGGCATGGAGCATTGTGATGACCAGGGTCATCGAGCATTGTGATGACAGTGGTCATGAAGCATTGTGATGAATGTGGTCATGGATCATTGTGATGACAAGTGTCGTGGAGCATTGTGATGACAGGGGTCATAGAGCATTGTGATGACACGGTTATGGAATATTGTGATGACCAGAATTCTGTAGCACTGTGATGAAAAGGGAATGGAGCATTGTGATTACAGGGGCCATGGAGCATTGTGATGACAGGCGTCATGGGACAATGTGTTGACAGTGGTCTTGAATCATTGTTAGAAAGGGAACATGGAGCAATTTGATTTCAGGGGATATGAAAAATTGTGAATACATAGGCCATGGAGTATTCAGATGAATGTGGGCAAGGATCATTGTGATGAAAATTGTCCTGGAATATTGTGATGACACGGTTCATGGCGCATTGCGATGACAAGGGCCATGGCGAAATGTGAAGATAGTTGTCATGGGGCATTGTGATGACACGGCCATTGAACATTATGATGACAAGAAATCTGGAGCATTGTGATAAAAAGGGCATGGACCATTGTGATTGGAGTGGCCAAGGAGCATTCTGATGACAACGGCATGGAGCATTGTGATGACAAGTGTCATCGAGCATTGTGATGACAGTGGTCATGAAGCATTGTGATGAATGTGGTCATGGATCATTGTGATGACAAGTGTCGTGGAGCATTGTGATGACAGGGGTCATAGAGCATTGTGATGACACGGTTATTGATTATTGTGATGACCAGAATTCTGTAGCACTGTGATGAAAAGGGAAAGGAGCATTGTGATTACAGGGGTCATGGAGCATCGTGATGACAATTGTTTAGAACATTGTGAAGACAGGGATCATGGAGCATAGTGATGAAAGGGGCCATGGAGCATTGTGATGACAGGCGTCATGGGACAATGTGTTGACAGTGGTCATGGAGCATTGTTAGAAAGGGAACATGGAGCAATTTGATTTCAGGGGATATGAAAAATTGTGAATACATAGGCCATGGAATATTCAGATGAATGTGGGCAAGGATCATTGTGACGACAAGTGTCCTGGAATATTCTGATGACACGGTTCATGGAGCATTGCGATGACAAGGGCCATGGCGAAATGTGAAGACAGTTGTCATGGGGCTTTGTGATGACAGTGGTCATCTTGAATTGTGAAGAAAGATATCATGGAGCAGTGGGATGACGGGGGCCATGGAGCATTGTGATGACAGGGGTTATGGGGCACTGTGATGACACGGACATGGAACATTATGATGACAAGAATTCTGGAGCATTGTGATAAATAGGGCATGGACCATTGTGATTAGAGGGGCCAAGGAGCATTCTGATGACAACGGCATGGAGCATTTTGATGACAAGTTTCATCGAGCATTGTGATGATAGTGGTCATGAAGCATTGTGATGAATGTGGTCATGGATCATTTTGATGACAAGTGTCGTGGAGCATTGTGATGACAGGTCTCATAGAGCATTTTGATGACACGGTTATGGAATATTGTGATGACCAGAATTCTGTAGCACTGTGATGAAAAGGGAATGGAGCATTGTGATTACAGGGGTCATGGAGCATTGTGATGACAATTGTTCTAAAACATTGTGAAGACAGGGATCATGGAGCATAGTGATGAAAGGGGCCATGGAGCATTGTGATGACAGGCGTCATGGGACAATGTGTTGACAGTGGTCTTGAATCATTGTTAGAAAGGGAACATGGAGCAATTTGATTTCAGGGGCCATGAAAAATTGTGAATACATAGGCCATGGAGTATTCAGATGAATGTGGTCAAGGATCATTGTGATGAAAAGTGTCCTGGAATATTATGATGACACGGTTCATGGAGCATTGCGATGACAAGGGCCATGGCGAAATGTGAAGACAGGTGTCATGGGACTTTGTGATGACAGTGGTCATCTAGAATTGTGAAGAAAGATATCATGGAGCACTGGGATGACAGGGGCCATGGAGCATTGTGATGACAGGGGTCATGGGGCATTGTGATGACACGGCCATGGAACATTATGATGACAAGAATTCTGGAGCATTGTGATAAAAAGGGCATGGACCACTGTGATTAGAGGGGCCAAGGAGCATTCTGATGACAACGGCATGGAGCATTTTGATGACAAGTTTCATCGAGCATTGTGATGATAGTGGTCATGAAGCATTGTGATGAATGTGGTCATGGATCGTTGTGATGAAAAGTGTCGTGGAGCATTGTGATGACAGGTCTCATAGAGCATTTTGATGACACGGTTATGGAATATTGTGATGACCAGAATTCTGTAGCACTGTGATGAAAAGGGAATGGAGCATTGTGATTACAGGGGTCATGGAGCATTGTGATGACAATTGTTCTAGAACATTGCGATGACAGGGATCATGGAGCATAGTGATGAAAGAGGCCATGGAGCATTGTGATGACAGGCGTCATGGGATATTGTGTTGACAGTGGTCTTGGAGCATTGTTAGAAAGGGAACATGGAGCAATTTGATTTCAGGGGCCATGAACAATTGTGAATACATAGGCCATGGAGTATTCAGATGAATGTGGTCAAGGATCATTGTGAAGAAAAGTGTACTGGAATATTGTGATGACACGGTTCATGGAACATTGCGATGACAAGGGCCATGGCGAAATGTGAAGACAGGTGTCATGGGTCATTGTGATGACAGTGGTCATCTAGAATTGTGAAGAAAGATATCATGGAGCACTGGGATGACAGGGGCCATGGAGCATTGTGATGACATGGGTCATGGGGCATTGTGATGACACGGCCATGGAACATTATGATGACAAGAATTCTGGAGCATTGTGATAAATAGGGCATGGACCATTGTGATTAGAAGGGCCAAGGAGCATTCTGATGACAACGGCATGGAGCATTGTGATGACAATGTTCATCGAGCATTGTGATGACAGTGGTCATGAAGCATTGTGATGAATGTGGTCATGGATCATTGTGATGACAAGAGTCGTGGACCATTGTGATGACAGGGGTCATAGAGCATTGTGATGACACGGTTATGGAATATTGTGATGACCAGAATTCTGTAGCACTGAGATGAAAAGGGAATGGAGCATTGTGATGACAGGAGTCATGGGACAATGTGTTGACAGTGGTCTTGGATCACTGTTAGAAAGGGAACATGGAGCAATTTGATTTCAGGGGCCATGAAAAATTGTGAATACATAGGCCATGGAGTATTCAGATGAATGTGCTCAAGGATCATTGTGATGAAAAGTGTCCTGGAATATTGTGAGGACACGGTTCATGGAGCATTGCGATGACAAGGGCCATGGCGAAATATGAAGACAGGTGTCATGGGGCATTGTGATGACAGTGGTCATCTAGAATTGTGAAGAAAGATATCATGGAGCACTTGGATGACAGGGGCCATGGAACATTGTGATGACAGGGGTCATGGGGCATTGTGATGACACCGCCATGGAACATTATGTTGACAAGAATTCTGGAGCATTGTGATAAAATGGGCATGGACCATTGTGATTAGAGGGGCCAAGGAGCATTCTGATGACAACGGCATGGAGCATTGTGATGACAGGGGTCATCGAGCATTGTGATGACAGTGGTCATGAAGCATTGTGATGAATGTGGTCATGGATCATTGTGATGACAAGTGTCGTGGAGCATTGTGATGACAGGGGTCATAGAGCATTGTGATGACACGGTTATGGAATATTGTGATGACCAGAATTCTGTAGCACTGTGATGAAAATGGAATGGAGCATTGTGATTACAGGGGTCATGGAGCATTGTGATGACCATTGTTCTAGAACATTGTGACGACAGGGATCATGGAGCATAGTGATGAAAGGGGCCATGGGGCATTGTGATGACAGGCGTCATGGGACATTGTGTTGACAGTGGTCATGGAGAATTGTTAGAAAGGGAACATGGAGCAATTTGATTTCAGGGGCCATGAAAAATTGTGAATACATAGGCCATGGAGTATTCAGATGAATGTGGTCAAGGATCATTGTGAATACAAGTGTCCCGGAATATTGTGATGACACGGTTCATGGAGCATTGCGATGACAAGGGCCATGGCGAAATGTGATGACAGGTGTCATGGGGCATTGTGATGACAGTGGTCATCTAGAATTGTGAAGAAAGATATCATGGAGCACTGGGATGACAGGGGCCATGGAGCATTGTGATGACATGGGTCATGGGGCATTGTGATGACACGGCCATGGAACATTATGATGTCAAGAATTCTGGAGCATTGTGATAAAAAGGGCATGGACCATTGTGATTAGAGGGGCCAAGGAGCATTCTGATGACAACGGCATGGAGCATTGTGATGACCAGGGTCATCGAGCCTTGTGATGACAGTGGTCATGAAGCATTGTGATGAATGTGTTCATGGATCATTGTGATGACAAGTGTCGTGGAGCATTGTGATGACAGGGGTCATAGAGCATTGTGAGGACACGGCTATGGAATATTGTGATGACCAGAATTCTGTAGCCCTGTGATGAAAAGGGAATGGAGCATTGTGAGTACAGGGGTCATGGAGCATTGTGATGACAATTGTTCTAGAACATTGTGAAGACAGGGATCATGGAGCATAGTGATGAAAGGGGCCATGGAGCATTGTGATGACAGGCGTCATGGGACAATGTGTTGACAGTTGTCATAGAGCATTGTTAGAAAGTGAACATGGAGCAATTTGATTTCAGGGGCCATGAAAAATTGTGAATACATAGGCCATGGAGTATTCAGTTGAATGTGGTCAAGGATCATTGTGACTACAAGTGTCCTGGAATATTGTGATGACAAGGTTCATGGAGCATTGCGATGACAAGGGCCATGGCGAAATGTGAAAACAGGTGTCATGGGGCATTGTGATGACAGTGGTCATCTAGAATTGTGAAGAAAGATATCATGGAGCACTGGGATGACAGGGGCCATGGAGCATTGTGATGACAGGGGTCATGGGGCATTCTGATGACACGGCCATGGAACATTATGATGAAAAGAATTCTGGAACATTGTGATAAATAGGGCATGGACCATTGTGATTAGAGGGGCCAAGGAGCATTCTGATGACAACGGCATGGAACATTGTGATGACCAGTGTCATCGAGCATTGTGATGACAGTGGTCATGAAGCATTGTGATGAATGTGGTCATGGATCATTGTGATGACAAGTGTCGTGGAGCATTGTGATGACAGGGGTCATAGAGCATTGTGATGACACGGTTATGGAATATTGTGATGACCAGAATTGTGTAGCACTGTGATGAAAAGGGAATGGAGCATTGTGAGTACAGGGGTCATGGAGCATTGTGATGACAATTGTTCTAGAACATTGTGAAGACAGGGATCATGGAGCATAGTGATGAAAGGGGACATGGAGCATTGTGATGACAGGCGTCATGGGACAATGTGTTGACAGTTGTCATGGAGCATTGTTAGAAAGGGAACATGGAGCAATTTGATTTCAGGGGCCAGGACAAATTGTGAATACATAGGCCATGGAGTATTCAGATGAATGTGGTCAAGGATCATTGTGACAAAAATTTTACTGGAATATTGTGATGACACGGTTCATGGAGCATTGCAATGACAAGGGCCATGGCGAAATGTGAAGACAGGTGTCATGGGGCATTGTGATGACAGTGGTCATCTAGAATTGTGAAGAAAGATATCATGGAGCACTGGGATGACAGGGGCCAGGGAACATTGTGATGACAGGGGTCATGGGGCATTGTGATGACACGGCCATGGAACATTATGATGACAAGAATTCTGGAGCATTGTGATAAAAAGGGCATGGACCATTGTGATTAGAGGGGCCAAGGAGCATTCTGATGACAACGGCATGGAGCATTGTGATGACCAGGGTCATCGAGCATTGTGATGACAGTGGTCATGAAGCATTGTGATGAATGTGTTCATGGATCATTGTGATGACAAGTGTCGTGGAGCATTGTGATGACAGGGGTCATAGAGCATTGTGAGGACACGGCTATGGAATATTGTGATGACCAGAATTCTGTAGCCCTGTGATGAAAAGGGAATGGAGCATTGTGAGTACAGGGGTCATGGAGCATTGTGATGACAATTGTTCTAGAACATTGTGAAGACAGGGATCATGGAGCATAGTGATGAAAGGGGCCATGGAGCATTGTGATGACAGGCGTCATGGGACAATGTGTTGAAAGTTGTCATGGAGCATTGTTAGAAAGGGAACATGGAGCAATTTGATTTCAGGGGCCAGGAAAAATTGTGAATACATAGGCCATGGAGTATTCAGATGAATGTGGTCAAGGATCATTGTGACAAAAAGTTTACTGGAATATTGTGATGACACGGTTCATGGAGCATTGCAATGACAAGGGCCATGGCGAAATGTGAAGACAGGTGTCATGGGGCATTGTGATGACAGTGGTCATCTAGAATTGTGAAGAAAGATATCATGGAGCACTGGGATGACAGGGGCCATGGAGCATTGTGATGACATGGGTCATGGGGCATTGTGATGACAGTGGTTATCTAGAATTGTGAAGAAAGATATCATGGAGCACTGGGATGACAGGGGCTATGGAGCATTGTGATGACATGGGTCATGGGCATTCTGATGACACCGCCATGGAACATTATGATGACAAGAATTCTGGAGCATTGTGATAAAAAGGTCATGGACCATTGTGATTAGAGGGGCCAAGGAGCATTCTGATGACAACAGCATGGAGCATTGTGATGACAAGGGTCATCGAGCATTGTGATGAGAGTGGTCATGAGGCATTGTGATGAATGTGGTCATGGATCATTGTGATGACAAGTGTCGTGGAGCATTGTGATGACAGGGGTCATAGAGCATTGTGATGACACGGTTATGGAATATTGTGATGACCAGAATTCTGTAGCACTGAGATGAAAAGGGAATGGAGCATTGTGAGTACAGGGGTCATGGAGCATTGTGATGACAATTGTTCTAGAACATTGTGAAGACAGGGATCATGGAGCATAGTGATGAAAGGGGCCATGGAGCATTGTGATGACAGGTGTCATGGGACAATGTATTGACAATGGTCATGGAGCATTGTTAGAAAGGGAACATGGAGCAATTTGATTTCAGGGGCCATGAAAAATTGTGAATACATAGGCCATGGAGTATTCAGATGAATGTGGTCAAGGATCATTGTGATGAAAAGTGTCCTGGAATATTGTGATGACACGGTTCATGGAGCATTGCGATGACAAGGGCCATGGCGAAATGTGAAGACAGGTGTCATGGGACATTGTGATTGCAGTGGTCATCTAGAATTGTGAAGAAAGATATCATGGAGCACTGGGATGACAGGGGCCATGGAGCATTGTGATGACAGGCGTCATGGGGCATTGTGATGACACGGCCATGGAACATTATGATGACAAGAATTCTGGAACATTGTGATAAAAAGGGCATGGACCATTGTGATTAGAGGGGCCAAGGAGCATTCTGATGACAACGGCATGGAGCATTGTGATGACCAGGGTCATCGAGCATTGTGATGATAGTGGTCATGAAGCATTGTGATGAATGTGGTCATGGATCATTGTGATGACAAGTGTCGTGGAGCATTGTGATGACAGGGGTCATAGGGCAATGTGATGACACGGTTATGGAATATTGTGATGACCAGAATTCTGTAGCACTGTGATGAAAAGGGAAAGGAGCATTGTGAGTACAGGGGTCAGGAGCATTGTGATGACAATTGTTCTAGAACATTGTGAAGACAGGGATCATGGAGCATAGTGATGAAAGGGGACATGGAGCATTGTGATGACAGGCGTCATGGGACAATGTGTTGACAGTTGTCATGGAGCATTGTTAGAAAGGGAACATGGAGCAATTTGATTTCAGGGGCCACGAAAAATTGTGAATACATAGGCCATGGAGTATTCAGATGAATGTGGTCAAGGATCATTGTGACTACAAGTGTCCTGGAATATTGTGATGACACGGTTCATGGAGCATTGCGATGACAAGGGCCATGGCGAAATGTGAAGACAGGTGTCATGGGGCATTGTGATGACAGTGGTCATCTAGAATTGTGAAGAAAGATATCATGGAGCACTGGGATGACAGGGGCCATGGAGCATTGTGATGACAGGCGTCATGGGGCATTGTGATGACACGGCCATGGAACATTATGATGACAAGAATTCTGGAACATTGTGATAAAAAGGGCATGGACCATTGTGATTAGAGGGGCCAAGGAGCATTCTGATGACAACGGCATGGAGCATTGTGATGACCAGGGTCATCGAGCATTGTGATGACATTGGTCATGAAGCATTGTGATGAATGTGGTCATGGATCATTGTGATGACAAGTGTCGTGGAGCATTGTGATGACAGGGTTCATAGAGCATTGTGATGACACGGTTATGGAATATTGTGATGACCAGAATTCTGTAGCACTGTGATGAAAAGGGAATGGAGCATTGTGATTACATGGGTCATGGAGCATTGTGATGACAATTGTTCTACAACATTTCGATGACAGGGATCATGGAGCATAGTGATGAAAGGGGCCATGGAGCATTGTGATGACAGGCGTCATGGGATATTGTGTTGACAGTGGTCTTGGAGCATTGTTAGAAAGGGAACATGGAGCAATTTGATTTCAGGGGCCATGAACAATTGTGAATACATAGGCCATGGAGTATTCAGATGAATGTGGTCAAGGATCATTGTGAAGAAAAGTGTACTGGAATATTGTGATGACACGGTTCATGGAACATTGCGATGACAAGGGCCATGGCGAAATGTGAAGACAGGTGTCATGGGGCATTGTGATGACAGTGGTCATCTAGAATTGTGAAGAAAGATATCATGGAGCACTGGGATGACAGGGGCCATGGAGCATTGTGATGACATGGGTCATGGGGCATTGTGATGACACGGCCATGGAATATTATGATGACAAGAATTCTGGAGCATTGTGATAAATAGGGCATGGACCATTGTGATTAGAAGGGCCAAGGAGCATTCTGATGACAACAGCATGGAGCATTGTGATGACAATGTTCATCGAGCATTGTGATGACAATGGTCATGAAGCATTGTGATGAATGTGGTCATGGATCATTGTGATGACAAGAGTCGTGGAGCATTGTGATGACAGGGGTCATAGAGCATTGTGATGAAACGGTTATGGAATATTGTGATGACCAGAATTCTGTAGCACTGAGATGAAAAGGGAATGGAGCATTGTGATGACAGGCGTCATGGGACAATGTGTTGACAGTGGTCTTGGATCACTGTTAGAAAGGGAACATGGAGCAATTTGATTTCAGGGGCCATGAAAAATTGTGAATACATAGGCCATGGAATATTCAGATGAATGTGGTCAAGGATCATTGTGATGAAAAGTGTCCTGGAATATTGTGAGGACACGGTTCATGGAGCATTGCGATGACAAGGGCCATGGCGAAATGTGAAGACAGGTGTCATGGGGCATTGTGATGACAGTGGTCATCTAGAATTGTGAAGAAAGATATCATGGAGCACTTGGATGACAGGGGCCATGGAACATTGTGATGACAGGGGTCATGGCACATTGTGATGACACCGCCATGGAACATTATGTTGACAAGAATTCTGGAGCATTGTGATAAAATGGGCATGGACCATTGTGATTAGAGGGGCCAAGGAGCATTCTGATGACAACGGCATGGAGCATTGTGATGACAGGGGTCATCGAGCATTGTGATGACAGTGGTCATGAAGCATTGTGATGAATGTGGTCATGGATCATTGTGATGACAAGTGTCGTGGAGCATTGTGATGACAGGGGTCATAGAGCATTGTGATGACACGGTTATGGAATATTTTGATGACCAGAATTCTGTAGCACTGTGATGAAAATGGAATGGAGCATTGTGATTACAGGGGTCATGGAGCATTGTGATGACCATTGTTCTAGAACATTGTGACGACAGGGATCATGGAGCATAGTGATGAAAGGGGCCATGGGGCATTGTGATGACAGGCGTCATGGGACATTGTGTTGACAGTGGTCATGGAGAATTGTTAGAAAGGGAACATGGAGCAATTTGATTTCAGGGGCCATGAAAAATTGTGAATACATAGGCCATGGAGTATTCAGATGAATGTGTTCAAGGATCATTGTGACGAAAAGTGTCCTGGAATATTGTGATGACACGGTTCATGGAACATTGCGATGACAAGGGCCATGGCGAAATGTGAAGACAGGTGTCATGGGGCATTGTGATGACAGTGGTCATCTAGAATTGTGAAGAAAGATATCATGGAGCACTGGGATGACAGGGGCCATGGAGCATTGTGATGACAGGGGTCATGAGGCATTGTGATGTCACGGCCTTGGAACATTATGATGACAAGTATTCTGGAGCATTGTGATAAAAAGAGCATGGAGCATTGTGATTAGAGGGGCCAAGGAGCATTCTGATGACAACGGCATGGAGCATTGTGATGACCAGGGTCATCGAGCATTGTGATGACAGTGGTCATGAAGCATTGTGATGAATGTGGTCATGGATCATTGTGATGACAAGTGTCGTGGAGCATTGTGATGACAGGGGTCATAGAGCATTGTGATGACACGGTTATGGAATATTGTGATGACCAGAATTCTGTAGCACTGTGATGAAAAGGGAATGGAGCATTGTGATTACAGGGGCCATGGAGCATTGTGATGACAGGCGTCATGGGACAATGTGTTGACAGTGGTCTTGAATCATTGTTAGAAAGGGAACATGGAGCAATTTGATTTCAGGGGATATGAAAAATTGTGAATACATAGGCCATGGAGTATTCAGATGAATGTGGGCAAGGATCATTGTGATGAAAATTGTCCTGGAATATTGTGATGACACGGTTCATGGCGCATTGCGATGACAAGGGCCATGGCGAAATGTGAAGACAGTTGTCATGGGGCATTGTGATGACACGGCCATGGAACATTATGATGACAAGAAATCTGGAGCATTGTGATAAAAAGGGCATGGACCATTGTGATTGGAGGGGCCAAGGAGCATTCTGATGACAACGGCATGGAGCATTGTGATGACAAGGGTCATCGAGCATTGTGATGACAGTGGTCATGAAGCATTGTGATGAATGTGGTCATGGATCATTGTGATGACAAGTGTCGTGGAGCATTGTGATGACAGGGGTCATAGAGCATTGTGATGACACGGTTATTGAATATTGTGATGACCAGAATTCTGTAGCACTGTGATGAAAAGGGAAAGGAGCATTGTGATTACAGGGGTCATGGAGCATCGTGATGACAATTGTTTAGAACATTGTGAAGACAGGGATCATGGAGCATAGTGATGAAAGGGGCCATGGAGCATTGTGATGACAGGCGTCATGGGACAATGTGTTGACAGTGGTCATGGAGCATTGTTAGAAAGGGAACATGGAGCAATTTGATTTCAGGGGATATGAAAAATTGTGAATACATAGGCCATGGAGTATTCAGATGAATGTGGGCAAGGATCATTGTGACGACAAGTGTCCTGGAATATTGTGATGACACGGTTCATGGAGCATTGCGATGACAAGGGCCATGGCGAAATGTGAAGACAGTTGTCATGGGGCTTTGTGATGACAGTGGTCATCTTGAATTGTGAAGAAAGATATCATGGAGCAGTGGGATGACGGGGGCCATGGAGCATTGTGATGACAGGGGTTATGGGGCACTGTGATGACACGGACATGGAACATTATGATGACAAGAATTCTGGAGCATTGTGATAAATAGGGCATGGACCATTGTGATTAGAGGGGCCAAGGAGCATTCTGATGACAACGGCATGGAGCATTTTGATGACAAGTTTCATCGAGCATTGTGATGATAGTGGTCATGAAGCATTGTGATGAATG
The DNA here is from genome assembly GCF_028021215.1 of Eschrichtius robustus. NCBI lineage: Eukaryota > Metazoa > Chordata > Mammalia > Artiodactyla > Eschrichtiidae > Eschrichtius > Eschrichtius robustus. The sequence goes on along the minus strand of NC_090830.1, from coordinate 18,621,064 downwards.
TGGTCATGGATCATTGTGATGACAAGTGTCGTGGAGCATTGTGATGACAGGTCTCATAGAGCATTTTGATGACACGGTTATGGAATATTGTGATGACCAGAATTCTGTAGCACTGTGATGAAAAGGGAATGGAGCATTGTGATTACAGGGGTCATGGAGCATTGTGATGACAATTGTTCTAAAACATTGTGAAGACAGGGATCATGGAGCATAGTGATGAAAGGGGCCATGGAGCATTGTGATGACAGGAGTCATGGGACAATGTGTTGACAGTGGTCTTGAATCATTGTTAGAAAGGGAACATGGAGCAATTTGATTTCAGGGGCCATGAAAAATTGTGAATACATAGGCCATGGAGTATTCAGATGAATGTGGTCAAGGATCATTGTGATGAAAAGTGTCCTGGAATATTATGATGACACGGTTCATGGAGCATTTCGATGACAAGGGCCATGGCGAAATGTGAAGACAGGTGTCATGGGACTTTGTGATGACAGTGGTCATCTAGAATTGTGAAGAAAGATATCATGGAGCACTGGGATGACAGGGGCCATGGAGCATTGTGATGACAGGGGTCATGGGGCATTGTCATGACACGGCCATGGAACATTATGATGACAAGAATTCTGGAGCATTGTGATAAAAAGGGCATGGACCACTGTGATTAGAGGGGCCAAGGAGCATTCTGATGACAACGGCATGGAGCATTTTGATGACAAGTTTCATCGAGCATTGTGATGATAGTGGTCATGAAGCATTGTGATGAATGTGGTCATGGATCGTTGTGATGAAAAGTGTCGTGGAGCATTGTGATGACAGGTCTCATAGAGCATTTTGATGACACGGTTATGGAATATTGTGATGACCAGAATTCTGTAGCACTGTGATGAAAAGGGAATGGAGCATTGTGATTACAGGGGTCATGGAGCATTGTGATGACAATTGTTCTAGAACATTGCGATGACAGGGATCATGGAGCATAGTGATGAAAGGGGCCATGGAGCATTGTGATGACAGGCGTCATGGGATATTGTGTTGACAGTGGTCTTGGAGCATTGTTAGAAAGGGAACATGGAGCAATTTGATTTCAGGGGCCATGAACAATTGTGAATACATAGGCCATGGAGTATTCAGATGAATGTGGTCAAGGATCATTGTGAAGAAAAGTGTACTGGAATATTGTGATGACACGGTTCATGGAACATTGCGATGACAAGGGCCATGGCGAAATGTGAAGACAGGTGTCATGGGTCATTGTGATGACAGTGGTCATCTAGAATTGTGAAGAAAGATATCATGGAGCACTGGGATGACAGGGGCCATGGAGCATTGTGATGACATGGGTCATGGGGCATTGTGATGACACGGCCATGGAACATTATGATGACAAGAATTCTGGAGCATTGTGATAAATAGGGCATGGACCATTGTGATTAGAGGGGCCAAGGAGCATTCTGATGACAACGACATGTTGCATTGTGATGACCAGTGTCATCGAGCATTGTGATGACAGTGGTCATGAAGCATTGTGATGAATGTGGTCATGGATCATTTGATGACAAGTGTCGTGGAGCATTGTGATGACAGGGGTCATAGAGCATTGTGATGACACGTTTATGGAATATTGTGATGACCAGAATTCTGTAGCACTGCGATGAAAAGGGAATGGAGCATTGTGAGTACAGGGGTCATGGAGCATTGTGATGACAATTGTTCTAGAACATTGTGAAGACAGGGATCATGGAGCATAGTGATGAAAGGGGCCATGGAGCATTGTGATGACAGGCGTCATGGGACAATGTGTTGACAGTGGTCTTGGATCATTGTTAGAAACGGAACATGGAGCAATTTGATTTCAGGGGCCATGAAAAATTGTGAATACATAGGCCATGGAGTATTCAGATGAATGTGGTCAAGGATCATTGTGATGAAAAGTGTCCTGGAATATTGTGATGACACGGTTCATGGAGCATTGCGATGACAAGGGCCATGGCGAAATGTGAAGACAGGTGTCATGGGACATTGTGATTGCAGTGGTCATCTAGAATTGTGAAGAAAGATATCATGGAGCACTGGGATGACAGGGGCCATGGAGCATTGTGATGACAGGCGTCATGGGGCATTGTGATGACACGGCCATGGAACATTATGATGACAAGAATTCTGGAACATTGTGATAAAAAGGGCATGGACCATTGTGATTAGAGGGGCCAAGGAGCATTCTGATGACAACGGCATGGAGCATTGTCATGACCAGGGTCATCGAGCATTGTGATGATAGTGGTCATGAAGCATTGTGATGAATGTGGTCATGGATCATTGTGATGACAAGTGTCGTGGAGCATTGTGATGACAGGGGTCATAGAGCAATGTGATGACACGGTTATGGAATATTGTGATGACCAGAATTCTGTAGCACTGTGATGAAAAGGGAAAGGAGCATTGTGAGTACAGGGGTCAGGAGCATTGTGATGACAATTGTTCTAGAACATTGTGAAGACAGGGATCATGGAGCATAGTGATGAAAGGGGACATGGAGCATTGTGATGACAGGCGTCATGGGACAATGTGTTGACAGTTGTCATGGAGCATTGTTAGAAAGTGAACATGGAGCAATTTGATTTCAGGGGCCATGAAAAATTGTGAATACATAGGCCATGGAGTATTCAGTTGAATGTGGTCAAGGATCATTGTGACTACAAGTGTCCTGGAATATTGTGATGACACGGTTCATGGAACATTGCGATGACAAGGGCCATGGCGAAATGTGAAGACAGGTGTCATGGGGCATTGTGATGACAGTGGTCATCTAGAATTGTGAAGAAAGATATCATGGAGCACTGGGATGACAGGGGCCATGGAGCATTGTGATGACAGGGGTCATGAGGCATTGTGATGTCACGGCCTTGGAACATTATGATGACAAGTATTCTGGAGCATTGTGATAAAAAGAGCATGGAGCATTGTGATTAGAGGGGCCAAGGAGCATTCTGATGACAACGGCATGGAGCATTGTGATGACCAGGGTCATCGAGCATTGTGATGACAGTGGTCATGAAGCATTGTGATGAATGTGGTCATGGATCATTGTGATGACAAGTGTCGTGGAGCATTGTGATGACAGGGGTCATAGAGCATTGTGATGACACGGTTATGGAATATTGTGATGACCAGAATTCTGTAGCACTGTGATGAAAAGGGAATGGAGCATTGTGATTACAGGGGCCATGGAGCATTGTGATGACAGGCGTCATGGGACAATGTGTTGACAGTGGTCTTGAATCATTGTTAGAAAGGGAACATGGAGCAATTTGATTTCAGGGGATATGAAAAATTGTGAATACATAGGCCATGGAGTATTCAGATGAATGTGGGCAAGGATCATTGTGATGAAAATTGTCCTGGAATATTGTGATGACACGGTTCATGGCGCATTGCGATGACAAGGGCCATGGCGAAATGTGAAGATAGTTGTCATGGGGCATTGTGATGACACGGCCATTGAACATTATGATGACAAGAAATCTGGAGCATTGTGATAAAAAGGGCATGGACCATTGTGATTGGAGGGGCCAAGGAGCATTCTGATGACAACGGCATGGAGCATTGTGATGACAAGTGTCATCGAGCATTGTGATGACAGTGGTCATGAAGCATTGTGATGAATGTGGTCATGGATCATTGTGATGACAAGTGTCGTGGAGCATTGTGATGACAGGGGTCATAGAGCATTGTGATGACACGGTTATTGATTATTGTGATGACCAGAATTCTGTAGCACTGTGATGAAAAGGGAAAGGAGCATTGTGATTACAGGGGTCATGGAGCATCGTGATGACAATTGTTTAGAACATTGTGAAGACAGGGATCATGGAGCATAGTGATGAAAGGGGCCATGGAGCATTGTGATGACAGGCGTCATGGGACAATGTGTTGACAGTGGTCATGGAGCATTGTTAGAAAGGGAACATGGAGCAATTTGATTTCAGGGGATATGAAAAATTGTGAATACATAGGCCATGGAGTATTCAGATGAATGTGGGCAAGGATCATTGTGACGACAAGTGTCCTGGAATATTCTGATGACACGGTTCATGGAGCATTGCGATGACAAGGGCCATGGCGAAATGTGAAGACAGTTGTCATGGGGCTTTGTGATGACAGTGGTCATCTTGAATTGTGAAGAAAGATATCATGGAGCAGTGGGATGACGGGGGCCATGGAGCATTGTGATGACAGGGGTTATGGGGCACTGTGATGACACGGACATGGAACATTATGATGACAAGAATTCTGGAGCATTGTGATAAATAGGGCATGGACCATTGTGATTAGAGGGGCCAAGGAGCATTCTGATGACAACGGCATGGAGCATTTTGATGACAAGTTTCATCGAGCATTGTGATGATAGTGGTCATGAAGCATTGTGATGAATGTGGTCATGGATCATTTTGATGACAAGTGTCGTGGAGCATTGTGATGACAGGTCTCATAGAGCATTTTGATGACACGGTTATGGAATATTGTGATGACCAGAATTCTGTAGCACTGTGATGAAAAGGGAATGGAGCATTGTGATTACAGGGGTCATGGAGCATTGTGATGACAATTGTTCTAAAACATTGTGAAGACAGGGATCATGGAGCATAGTGATGAAAGGGGCCATGGAGCATTGTGATGACAGGCGTCATGGGACAATGTGTTGACAGTGGTCTTGAATCATTGTTAGAAAGGGAACATGGAGCAATTTGATTTCAGGGGCCATGAAAAATTGTGAATACATAGGCCATGGAGTATTCAGATGAATGTGGTCAAGGATCATTGTGATGAAAAGTGTCCTGGAATATTATGATGACACGGTTCATGGAGCATTGCGATGACAAGGGCCATGGCGAAATGTGAAGACAGGTGTCATGGGACTTTGTGATGACAGTGGTCATCTAGAATTGTGAAGAAAGATATCATGGAGCACTGGGATGACAGGGGCCATGGAGCATTGTGATGACAGGGGTCATGGGGCATTGTGATGACACGGCCATGGAACATTATGATGACAAGAATTCTGGAGCATTGTGATAAAAAGGGCATGGACCACTGTGATTAGAGGGGCCAAGGAGCATTCTGATGACAACGGCATGGAGCATTTTGATGACAAGTTTCATCGAGCATTGTGATGATAGTGGTCATGAAGCATTGTGATGAATGTGGTCATGGATCGTTGTGATGAAAAGTGTCGTGGAGCATTGTGATGACAGGTCTCATAGAGCATTTTGATGACACGGTTATGGAATATTGTGATGACCAGAATTCTGTAGCACTGTGATGAAAAGGGAATGGAGCATTGTGATTACAGGGGTCATGGAGCATTGTGATGACAATTGTTCTAGAACATTGCGATGACAGGGATCATGGAGCATAGTGATGAAAGAGGCCATGGAGCATTGTGATGACAGGCGTCATGGGATATTGTGTTGACAGTGGTCTTGGAGCATTGTTAGAAAGGGAACATGGAGCAATTTGATTTCAGGGGCCATGAACAATTGTGAATACATAGGCCATGGAGTATTCAGATGAATGTGGTCAAGGATCATTGTGAAGAAAAGTGTACTGGAATATTGTGATGACACGGTTCATGGAACATTGCGATGACAAGGGCCATGGCGAAATGTGAAGACAGGTGTCATGGGTCATTGTGATGACAGTGGTCATCTAGAATTGTGAAGAAAGATATCATGGAGCACTGGGATGACAGGGGCCATGGAGCATTGTGATGACATGGGTCATGGGGCATTGTGATGACACGGCCATGGAACATTATGATGACAAGAATTCTGGAGCATTGTGATAAATAGGGCATGGACCATTGTGATTAGAAGGGCCAAGGAGCATTCTGATGACAACGGCATGGAGCATTGTGATGACAATGTTCATCGAGCATTGTGATGACAGTGGTCATGAAGCATTGTGATGAATGTGGTCATGGATCATTGTGATGACAAGAGTCGTGGACCATTGTGATGACAGGGGTCATAGAGCATTGTGATGACACGGTTATGGAATATTGTGATGACCAGAATTCTGTAGCACTGAGATGAAAAGGGAATGGAGCATTGTGATGACAGGAGTCATGGGACAATGTGTTGACAGTGGTCTTGGATCACTGTTAGAAAGGGAACATGGAGCAATTTGATTTCAGGGGCCATGAAAAATTGTGAATACATAGGCCATGGAGTATTCAGATGAATGTGCTCAAGGATCATTGTGATGAAAAGTGTCCTGGAATATTGTGAGGACACGGTTCATGGAGCATTGCGATGACAAGGGCCATGGCGAAATATGAAGACAGGTGTCATGGGGCATTGTGATGACAGTGGTCATCTAGAATTGTGAAGAAAGATATCATGGAGCACTTGGATGACAGGGGCCATGGAACATTGTGATGACAGGGGTCATGGGGCATAGTGATGACACCGCCATGGAACATTATGTTGACAAGAATTCTGGAGCATTGTGATAAAATGGGCATGGACCATTGTGATTAGAGGGGCCAAGGAGCATTCTGATGACAACGGCATGGAGCATTGTGATGACAGGGGTCATCGAGCATTGTGATGACAGTGGTCATGAAGCATTGTGATGAATGTGGTCATGGATCATTGTGATGACAAGTGTCGTGGAGCATTGTGATGACAGGGGTCATAGAGCATTGTGATGACACGGTTATGGAATATTGTGATGACCAGAATTCTGTAGCACTGTGATGAAAATGGAATGGAGCATTGTGATTACAGGGGTCATGGAGCATTGTGATGACCATTGTTCTAGAACATTGTGACGACAGGGATCATGGAGCATAGTGATGAAAGGGGCCATGGGGCATTGTGATGACAGGCGTCATGGGACATTGTGTTGACAGTGGTCATGGAGAATTGTTAGAAAGGGAACATGGAGCAATTTGATTTCAGGGGCCATGAAAAATTGTGAATACATAGGCCATGGAGTATTCAGATGAATGTGGTCAAGGATCATTGTGAATACAAGTGTCCCGGAATATTGTGATGACACGGTTCATGGAGCATTGCGATGACAAGGGCCATGGCGAAATGTGATGACAGGTGTCATGGGGCATTGTGATGACAGTGGTCATCTAGAATTGTGAAGAAAGATATCATGGAGCACTGGGATGACAGGGGCCATGGAGCATTGTGATGACATGGGTCATGGGGCATTGTGATGACACGGCCATGGAACATTATGATGTCAAGAATTCTGGAGCATTGTGATAAAAAGGGCATGGACCATTGTGATTAGAGGGGCCAAGGAGCATTCTGATGACAACGGCATGGAGCATTGTGATGACCAGGGTCATCGAGCCTTGTGATGACAGTGGTCATGAAGCATTGTGATGAATGTGTTCATGGATCATTGTGATGACAAGTGTCGTGGAGCATTGTGATGACAGGGGTCATAGAGCATTGTGAGGACACGGCTATGGAATATTGTGATGACCAGAATTCTGTAGCCCTGTGATGAAAAGGGAATGGAGCATTGTGAGTACAGGGGTCATGGAGCATTGTGATGACAATTGTTCTAGAACATTGTGAAGACAGGGATCATGGAGCATAGTGATGAAAGGGGCCATGGAGCATTGTGATGACAGGCGTCATGGGACAATGTGTTGACAGTTGTCATAGAGCATTGTTAGAAAGTGAACATGGAGCAATTTGATTTCAGGGGCCATGAAAAATTGTGAATACATAGGCCATGGAGTATTCAGTTGAATGTGGTCAAGGATCATTGTGACTACAAGTGTCCTGGAATATTGTGATGACAAGGTTCATGGAGCATTGCGATGACAAGGGCCATGGCGAAATGTGAAAACAGGTGTCATGGGGCATTGTGATGACAGTGGTCATCTAGAATTGTGAAGAAAGATATCATGGAGCACTGGGATGACAGGGGCCATGGAGCATTGTGATGACAGGGGTCATGGGGCATTCTGATGACACGGCCATGGAACATTATGATGACAAGAATTCTGGAACATTGTGATAAATAGGGCATGGACCATTGTGATTAGAGGGGCCAAGGAGCATTCTGATGACAACGGCATGGAACATTGTGATGACCAGTGTCATCGAGCATTGTGATGACAGTGGTCATGAAGCATTGTGATGAATGTGGTCATGGATCATTGTGATGACAAGTGTCGTGGAGCATTGTGATGACAGGGGTCATAGAGCATTGTGATGACACGGTTATGGAATATTGTGATGACCAGAATTGTGTAGCACTGTGATGAAAAGGGAATGGAGCATTGTGAGTACAGGGGTCATGGAGCATTGTGATGACAATTGTTCTAGAACATTGTGAAGACAGGGATCATGGAGCATAGTGATGAAAGGGGACATGGAGCATTGTGATGACAGGCGTCATGGGACAATGTGTTGACAGTTGTCATGGAGCATTGTTAGAAAGGGAACATGGAGCAATTTGATTTCAGGGGCCAGGACAAATTGTGAATACATAGGCCATGGAGTATTCAGATGAATGTGGTCAAGGATCATTGTGACAAAAATTTTACTGGAATATTGTGATGACACGGTTCATGGAGCATTGCAATGACAAGGGCCATGGCGAAATGTGAAGACAGGTGTCATGGGGCATTGTGATGACAGTGGTCATCTAGAATTGTGAAGAAAGATATCATGGAGCACTGGGATGACAGGGGCCAGGGAACATTGTGATGACAGGGGTCATGGGGCATTGTGATGACACGGCCATGGAACATTATGATGACAAGAATTCTGGAGCATTGTGATAAAAAGGGCATGGACCATTGTGATTAGAGGGGCCAAGGAGCATTCTGATGACAACGGCATGGAGCATTGTGATGACCAGGGTCATCGAGCATTGTGATGACAGTGGTCATGAAGCATTGTGATGAATGTGTTCATGGATCATTGTGATGACAAGTGTCGTGGAGCATTGTGATGACAGGGGTCATAGAGCATTGTGAGGACACGGCTATGGAATATTGTGATGACCAGAATTCTGTAGCCCTGTGATGAAAAGGGAATGGAGCATTGTGAGTACAGGGGTCATGGAGCATTGTGATGACAATTGTTCTAGAACATTGTGAAGACAGGGATCATGGAGCATAGTGATGAAAGGGGCCATGGAGCATTGTGATGACAGGCGTCATGGGACAATGTGTTGAAAGTTGTCATGGAGCATTGTTAGAAAGGGAACATGGAGCAATTTGATTTCAGGGGCCAGGAAAAATTGTGAATACATAGGCCATGGAGTATTCAGATGAATGTGGTCAAGGATCATTGTGACAAAAAGTTTACTGGAATATTGTGATGACACGGTTCATGGAGCATTGCAATGACAAGGGCCATGGCGAAATGTGAAGACAGGTGTCATGGGGCATTGTGATGACAGTGGTCATCTAGAATTGTGAAGAAAGATATCATGGAGCACTGGGATGACAGGGGCCATGGAGCATTGTGATGACATGGGTCATGGGGCATTGTGATGACAGTGGTTATCTAGAATTGTGAAGAAAGATATCATGGAGCACTGGGATGACAGGGGCTATGGAGCATTGTGATGACATGGGTCATGGGCATTCTGATGACACCGCCATGGAACATTATGATGACAAGAATTCTGGAGCATTGTGATAAAAAGGTCATGGACCATTGTGATTAGAGGGGCCAAGGAGCATTCTGATGACAACAGCATGGAGCATTGTGATGACAAGGGTCATCGAGCATTGTGATGAGAGTGGTCATGAGGCATTGTGATGAATGTGGTCATGGATCATTGTGATGACAAGTGTCGTGGAGCATTGTGATGACAGGGGTCATAGAGCATTGTGATGACACGGTTATGGAATATTGTGATGACCAGAATTCTGTAGCACTGAGATGAAAAGGGAATGGAGCATTGTGAGTACAGGGGTCATGGAGCATTGTGATGACAATTGTTCTAGAACATTGTGAAGACAGGGATCATGGAGCATAGTGATGAAAGGGGCCATGGAGCATTGTGATGACAGGTGTCATGGGACAATGTATTGACAATGGTCATGGAGCATTGTTAGAAAGGGAACATGGAGCAATTTGATTTCAGGGGCCATGAAAAATTGTGAATACATAGGCCATGGAGTATTCAGATGAATGTGGTCAAGGATCATTGTGACGACAAGTGTCCTGGAATATTGTGATGACACGGTTCATGGAGCATTGCGATGACAAGAGCCATGGCGAAATGTGAAGACAGGTGTCATGGGGCATTGTGATGACAGTGGTCATCTAGAATTGTGAAGAAAGATATCATGGAGCACTGGGATGACAGGGGCAATGAAGCATTGTGATGACAGGCGTCTTGGGGCATTGTGATGACACGGCCATGGAACATTATGATGACAAGAATTCTGGAGCATTGTGATAAAAAGGGCATGGACCATTGTGATTAGAGGGGCCAAGGAGCATTCTGATGACAACGACATGTTGCATTGTGATGACCAGTGTCATCGAGCATTGTGATGACAGTGGTCATGAAGCATTGTGATGAATGTGGTCATGGATCATTTGATGACAAGTGTCGTGGAGCATTGTGATGACAGGGGTCATAGAGCATTGTGATGACACGTTTATGGAATATTGTGATGACCAGAATTCTGTAGCACTGCGATGAAAAGGGAATGGAGCATTGTGAGTACAGGGGTCATGGAGCATTGTGATGACAATTGTTCTAGAACATTGTGAAGACGGGGATCATGGAGCATAGTGATGAAAGGGGCCAAGGAGCATTGTGATGACAGGCGTCATGGGACAATGTGTTGACAGTGGTCTTGGATCATTGTTAGAAACGGAACATGGAGCAATTTGATTTCAGGGGCCATGAAAAATTGTGAATACATAGGCCATGGAGTATTCAGATGAATGTGGTCAAGGATCATTGTGATGAAAAGTGTCCTGGAATATTGTGATGACACGGTTCATGGAGCATTGCGATGACAAGGGCCATGGCGAAATGTGAAGACAGGTGTCATGGGACATTGTGATTGCAGTGGTCATCTAGAATTGTGAAGAAAGATATCATGGAGCACTGGGATGACAGGGGCCATGGAGCATTGTGATGACAGGCGTCATGGGGCATTGTGATGACACGGCCATGGAACATTATGATGACAAGAATTCTGGAACATTGTGATAAAAAGGGCATGGACCATTGTGATTAGAGGGGCCAAGGAGCATTCTGATGACAACGGCATGGAGCATTGTGATGACCAGGGTCATCGAGCATTGTGATGATAGTGGTCATGAAGCATTGTGATGAATGTGGTCATGGATCATTGTGATGACAAGTGTCGTGGAGCATTGTGATGACAGGGGTCATAGAGCAATGTGATGACACGGTTATGGAATATTGTGATGACCAGAATTCTGTAGCACTGTGATGAAAAGGGAAAGGAGCATTGTGAGTACAGGGGTCAGGAGCATTGTGATGACAATTGTTCTAGAACATTGTGAAGACAGGGATCATGGAGCATAGTGATGAAAGGGGACATGGAGCATTGTGATGACAGGCGTCATGGGACAATGTGTTGACAGTTGTCATGGAGCATTGTTAGAAAGGGAACATGGAGCAATTTGATTTCAGGGGCCACGAAAAATTGTGAATACATAGGCCATGGAGTATTCAGATGAATGTGGTCAAGGATCATTGTGACTACAAGTGTCCTGGAATATTGTGATGACACGGTTCATGGAGCATTGCGATGACAAGGGCCATGGCGAAATGTGAAGACAGGTGTCATGGGGCATTGTGATGACAGTGGTCATCTAGAATTGTGAAGAAAGATATCATGGAGCACTGGGATGACAGGGGCCATGGAGCATTGTGATGACAGGCGTCATGGGGCATTGTGATGACACGGCCATGGAACATTATGATGACAAGAATTCTGGAACATTGTGATAAAAAGGGCATGGACCATTGTGATTAGAGGGGCCAAGGAGCATTCTGATGACAACGGCATGGAGCATTGTGATGACCAGGGTCATCGAGCATTGTGATGACATTGGTCATGAAGCATTGTGATGAATGTGGTCATGGATCATTGTGATGACAAGTGTCGTGGAGCATTGTGATGACAGGGTTCATAGAGCATTGTGATGACACGGTTATGGAATATTGTGATGACCAGAATTCTGTAGCACTGTGATGAAAAGGGAATGGAGCATTGTGATTACATGGGTCATGGAGCATTGTGATGACAATTGTTCTACAACATTTCGATGACAGGGATCATGGAGCATAGTGATGAAAGGGGCCATGGAGCATTGTGATGACAGGCGTCATGGGATATTGTGTTGACAGTGGTCTTGGAGCATTGTTAGAAAGGGAACATGGAGCAATTTGATTTCAGGGGCCATGAACAATTGTGAATACATAGGCCATGGAGTATTCAGATGAATGTGGTCAAGGATCATTGTGAAGAAAAGTGTACTGGAATATTGTGATGACACGGTTCATGGAACATTGCGATGACAAGGGCCATGGCGAAATGTGAAGACAGGTGTCATGGGGCATTGTGATGACAGTGGTCATCTAGAATTGTGAAGAAAGATATCATGGAGCACTGGGATGACAGGGGCCATGGAGCATTGTGATGACATGGGTCATGGGGCATTGTGATGACACGGCCATGGAATATTATGATGACAAGAATTCTGGAGCATTGTGATAAATAGGGCATGGACCATTGTGATTAGAAGGGCCAAGGAGCATTCTGATGACAACAGCATGGAGCATTGTGATGACAATGTTCATCGAGCATTGTGATGACAATGGTCATGAAGCATTGTGATGAATGTGGTCATGGATCATTGTGATGACAAGAGTCGTGGAGCATTGTGATGACAGGGGTCATAGAGCATTGTGATGAAACGGTTATGGAATATTGTGATGACCAGAATTCTGTAGCACTGAGATGAAAAGGGAATGGAGCATTGTGATGACAGGCGTCATGGGACAATGTGTTGACAGTGGTCTTGGATCACTGTTAGAAAGGGAACATGGAGCAATTTGATTTCAGGGGCCATGAAAAATTGTGAATACATAGGCCATGGAATATTCAGATGAATGTGGTCAAGGATCATTGTGATGAAAAGTGTCCTGGAATATTGTGAGGACACGGTTCATGGAGCATTGCGATGACAAGGGCCATGGCGAAATGTGAAGACAGGTGTCATGGGGCATTGTGATGACAGTGGTCATCTAGAATTGTGAAGAAAGATATCATGGAGCACTTGGATGACAGGGGCCATGGAACATTGTGATGACAGGGGTCATGGCACATTGTGATGACACCGCCATGGAACATTATTTTGACAAGAATTCTGGAGCATTGTGATAAAATGGGCATGGACCATTGTGATTAGAGGGGCCAAGGAGCATTCTGATGACAACGGCATGGAGCATTGTGATGACAGGGGTCATCGAGCATTGTGATGACAGTGGTCATGAAGCATTGTGATGAATGTGGTCATGGATCATTGTGATGACAAGTGTCGTGGAGCATTGTGATGACAGGGGTCATAGAGCATTGTGATGACACGGTTATGGAATATTTTGATGACCAGAATTCTGTAGCACTGTGATGAAAATGGAATGGAGCATTGTGATTACAGGGGTCATGGAGCATTGTGATGACCATTGTTCTAGAACATTGTGACGACAGGGATCATGGAGCATAGTGATGAAAGGGGCCATGGGGCATTGTGATGACAGGCGTCATGGGACATTGTGTTGACAGTGGTCATGGAGAATTGTTAGAAAGGGAACATGGAGCAATTTGATTTCAGGGGCCATGAAAAATTGTGAATACATAGGCCATGGAGTATTCAGATGAATGTGTTCAAGGATCATTGTGACGAAAAGTGTCCTGGAATATTGTGATGACACGGTTCATGGCGCATTGCGATGACAAGGGCCATGGCGAAATGTGAAGACAGTTGTCATGGGGCATTGTGATGACACGGCCATGGAACATTATGATGACAAGAAATCTGGAGCATTGTGATAAAAAGGGCATGGACCATTGTGATTGGAGGGGCCAAGGAGCATTCTGATGACAACGGCATGGAGCATTGTGATGACAAGGGTCATCGAGCATTGTGATGACAGTGGTCATGAAGCATTGTGATGAATGTGGTCATGGATCATTGTGATGACAAGTGTCGTGGAGCATTGTGATGACAGGGGTCATAGAGCATTGTGATGACACGGTTATTGAATATTGTGATGACCAGAATTCTGTAGCACTGTGATGAAAAGGGAAAGGAGCATTGTGATTACAGGGGTCATGGAGCATCGTGATGACAATTGTTTAGAACATTGTGAAGACAGGGATCATGGAGCATAGTGATGAAAGGGGCCATGGAGCATTGTGATGACAGGCGTCATGGGACAATGTGTTGACAGTGGTCATGGAGCATTGTTAGAAAGGGAACATGGAGCAATTTGATTTCAGGGGATATGAAAAATTGTGAATACATAGGCCATGGAGTATTCAGATGAATGTGGGCAAGGATCATTGTGACGACAAGTGTCCTGGAATATTGTGATGACACGGTTCATGGAGCATTGCGATGACAAGGGCCATGGCGAAATGTGAAGACAGTTGTCATGGGGCTTTGTGATGACAGTGGTCATCTTGAATTGTGAAGAAAGATATCATGGAGCAGTGGGATGACGGGGGCCATGGAGCATTGTGATGACAGGGGTTATGGGGCACTGTGATGACACGGACATGGAACATTATGATGACAAGAATTCTGGAGCATTGTGATAAATAGGGCATGGACCATTGTGATTAGAGGGGCCAAGGAGCATTCTGATGACAACGGCATGGAGCATTTTGATGACAAGTTTCATCGAGCATTGTGATGATAGTGGTCATGAAGCATTGTGATGAATGTGGTCATGGATCATTGTGATGACAAGTGTCGTGGAGCATTGTGATGACAGGTCTCATAGAGCATTTTGATGACACGGTTATGGAATATTGTGATGACCAGAATTCTGTAGCACTGTGATGAAAAGGGAATGGAGCATTGTGATTACAGGGGTCATGGAGCATTGTGATGACAATTGTTCTAAAACATTGTGAAGACAGGGATCATGGAGCATAGTGATGAAAGGGGCCATGGAGCATTGTGATGACAGGAGTCATGGGACAATGTGTTGACAGTGGTCTTGAATCATTGTTAGAAAGGGAACATGGAGCAATTTGATTTCAGGGGCCATGAAAAATTGTGAATACATAGGCCATGGAGTATTCAGATGAATGTGGTCAAGGATCATTGTGATGAAAAGTGTCCTGGAATATTATGATGACACGGTTCATGGAGCATTTCGATGACAAGGGCCATGGCGAAATGTGAAGACAGGTGTCATGGGACTTTGTGATGACAGTGGTCATCTAGAATTGTGAAGAAAGATATCATGGAGCACTGGGATGACAGGGGCCATGGAGCATTGTGATGACAGGGGTCATGGGGCATTGTCATGACACGGCCATGGAACATTATGATGACAAGAATTCTGGAGCATTGTGATAAAAAGGGCATGGACCACTGTGATTAGAGGGGCCAAGGAGCATTCTGATGACAACGGCATGGAGCATTTTGATGACAAGTTTCATCGAGCATTGTGATGATAGTGGTCATGAAGCATTGTGATGAATGTGGTCATGGATCGTTGTGATGAAAAGTGTCGTGGAGCATTGTGATGACAGGTCTCATAGAGCATTTTGATGACACGGTTATGGAATATTGTGATGACCAGAATTCTGTAGCACTGTGATGAAAAGGGAATGGAGCATTGTGATTACAGGGGTCATGGAGCATTGTGATGACAATTGTTCTAGAACATTGCGATGACAGGGATCATGGAGCATAGTGATGAAAGGGGCCATGGAGCATTGTGATGACAGGCGTCATGGGATATTGTGTTGACAGTGGTCTTGGAGCATTGTTAGAAAGGGAACATGGAGCAATTTGATTTCAGGGGCCATGAACAATTGTGAATACATAGGCCATGGAGTATTCAGATGAATGTGGTCAAGGATCATTGTGAAGAAAAGTGTACTGGAATATTGTGATGACACGGTTCATGGAACATTGCGATGACAAGGGCCATGGCGAAATGTGAAGACAGGTGTCATGGGTCATTGTGATGACAGTGGTCATCTAGAATTGTGAAGAAAGATATCATGGAGCACTGGGATGACAGGGGCCATGGAGCATTGTGATGACATGGGTCATGGGGCATTGTGATGACACGGCCATGGAACATTATGATGACAAGAATTCTGGAGCATTGTGATAAATAGGGCATGGACCATTGTGATTAGAGGGGCCAAGGAGCATTCTGATGACAACGACATGTTGCATTGTGATGACCAGTGTCATCGAGCATTGTGATGACAGTGGTCATGAAGCATTGTGATGAATGTGGTCATGGATCATTTGATGACAAGTGTCGTGGAGCATTGTGATGACAGGGGTCATAGAGCATTGTGATGACACGTTTATGGAATATTGTGATGACCAGAATTCTGTAGCACTGCGATGAAAAGGGAATGGAGCATTGTGAGTACAGGGGTCATGGAGCATTGTGATGACAATTGTTCTAGAACATTGTGAAGACAGGGATCATGGAGCATAGTGATGAAAGGGGCCATGGAGCATTGTGATGACAGGCGTCATGGGACAATGTGTTGACAGTGGTCTTGGATCATTGTTAGAAACGGAACATGGAGCAATTTGATTTCAGGGGCCATGAAAAATTGTGAATACATAGGCCATGGAGTATTCAGATGAATGTGGTCAAGGATCATTGTGATGAAAAGTGTCCTGGAATATTGTGATGACACGGTTCATGGAGCATTGCGATGACAAGGGCCATGGCGAAATGTGAAGACAGGTGTCATGGGACATTGTGATTGCAGTGGTCATCTAGAATTGTGAAGAAAGATATCATGGAGCACTGGGATGACAGGGGCCATGGAGCATTGTGATGACAGGCGTCATGGGGCATTGTGATGACACGGCCATGGAACATTATGATGACAAGAATTCTGGAACATTGTGATAAAAAGGGCATGGACCATTGTGATTAGAGGGGCCAAGGAGCATTCTGATGACAACGGCATGGAGCATTGTCATGACCAGGGTCATCGAGCATTGTGATGATAGTGGTCATGAAGCATTGTGATGAATGTGGTCATGGATCATTGTGATGACAAGTGTCGTGGAGCATTGTGATGACAGGGGTCATAGAGCAATGTGATGACACGGTTATGGAATATTGTGATGACCAGAATTCTGTAGCACTGTGATGAAAAGGGAAAGGAGCATTGTGAGTACAGGGGTCAGGAGCATTGTGATGACAATTGTTCTAGAACATTGTGAAGACAGGGATCATGGAGCATAGTGATGAAAGGGGACATGGAGCATTGTGATGACAGGCGTCATGGGACAATGTGTTGACAGTTGTCATGGAGCATTGTTAGAAAGTGAACATGGAGCAATTTGATTTCAGGGGCCATGAAAAATTGTGAATACATAGGCCATGGAGTATTCAGTTGAATGTGGTCAAGGATCATTGTGACTACAAGTGTCCTGGAATATTGTGATGACACGGTTCATGGAACATTGCGATGACAAGGGCCATGGCGAAATGTGAAGACAGGTGTCATGGGGCATTGTGATGACAGTGGTCATCTAGAATTGTGAAGAAAGATATCATGGAGCACTGGGATGACAGGGGCCATGGAGCATTGTGATGACAGGGGTCATGAGGCATTGTGATGTCACGGCCTTGGAACATTATGATGACAAGTATTCTGGAGCATTGTGATAAAAAGAGCATGGAGCATTGTGATTAGAGGGGCCAAGGAGCATTCTGATGACAACGGCATGGAGCATTGTGATGACCAGGGTCATCGAGCATTGTGATGACAGTGGTCATGAAGCATTGTGATGAATGTGGTCATGGATCATTGTGATGACAAGTGTCGTGGAGCATTGTGATGACAGGGGTCATAGAGCATTGTGATGACACGGTTATGGAATATTGTGATGACCAGAATTCTGTAGCACTGTGATGAAAAGGGAATGGAGCATTGTGATTACAGGGGCCATGGAGCATTGTGATGACAGGCGTCATGGGACAATGTGTTGACAGTGGTCTTGAATCATTGTTAGAAAGGGAACATGGAGCAATTTGATTTCAGGGGATATGAAAAATTGTGAATACATAGGCCATGGAGTATTCAGATGAATGTGGGCAAGGATCATTGTGATGAAAATTGTCCTGGAATATTGTGATGACACGGTTCATGGCGCATTGCGATGACAAGGGCCATGGCGAAATGTGAAGATAGTTGTCATGGGGCATTGTGATGACACGGCCATTGAACATTATGATGACAAGAAATCTGGAGCATTGTGATAAAAAGGGCATGGACCATTGTGATTGGAGGGGCCAAGGAGCATTCTGATGACAACGGCATGGAGCATTGTGATGACAAGTGTCATCGAGCATTGTGATGACAGTGGTCATGAAGCATTGTGATGAATGTGGTCATGGATCATTGTGATGACAAGTGTCGTGGAGCATTGTGATGACAGGGGTCATAGAGCATTGTGATGACACGGTTATTGATTATTGTGATGACCAGAATTCTGTAGCACTGTGATGAAAAGGGAAAGGAGCATTGTGATTACAGGGGTCATGGAGCATCGTGATGACAATTGTTTAGAACATTGTGAAGACAGGGATCATGGAGCATAGTGATGAAAGGGGCCATGGAGCATTGTGATGACAGGCGTCATGGGACAATGTGTTGACAGTGGTCATGGAGCATTGTTAGAAAGGGAACATGGAGCAATTTGATTTCAGGGGATATGAAAAATTGTGAATACATAGGCCATGGAGTATTCAGATGAATGTGGGCAAGGATCATTGTGACGACAAGTGTCCTGGAATATTCTGATGACACGGTTCATGGAGCATTGCGATGACAAGGGCCATGGCGAAATGTGAAGACAGTTGTCATGGGGCTTTGTGATGACAGTGGTCATCTTGAATTGTGAAGAAAGATATCATGGAACAGTGGGATGACGGGGGCCATGGAGCATTGTGATGACAGGGGTTATGGGGCACTGTGATGACACGGACATGGAACATTATGATGACAAGAATTCTGGAGCATTGTGATAAATAGGGCATGGACCATTGTGATTAGAGGGGCCAAGGAGCATTCTGATGACAACGGCATGGAGCATTTTGATGACAAGTTTCATCGAGCATTGTGATGATAGTGGTCATGAAGCATTGTGATGAATGTGGTCATGGATCATTTTGATGACAAGTGTCGTGGAGCATTGTGATGACAGGTCTCATAGAGCATTTTGATGACACGGTTATGGAATATTGTGATGACCAGAATTCTGTAGCACTGTGATGAAAAGGGAATGGAGCATTGTGATTACAGGGGTCATGGAGCATTGTGATGACAATTGTTCTAAAACATTGTGAAGACAGGGATCATGGAGCATAGTGATGAAAGGGGCCATGGAGCATTGTGATGACAGGCGTCATGGGACAATGTGTTGACAGTGGTCTTGAATCATTGTTAGAAAGGGAACATGGAGCAATTTGATTTCAGGGGCCATGAAAAATTGTGAATACATAGGCCATGGAGTATTCAGATGAATGTGGTCAAGGATCATTGTGATGAAAAGTGTCCTGGAATATTATGATGACACGGTTCATGGAGCATTGCGATGACAAGGGCCATGGCGAAATGTGAAGACAGGTGTCATGGGACTTTGTGATGACAGTGGTCATCTAGAATTGTGAAGAAAGATATCATGGAGCACTGGGATGACAGGGGCCATGGAGCATTGTGATGACAGGGGTCATGGGGCATTGTGATGACACGGCCATGGAACATTATGATGACAAGAATTCTGGAGCATTGTGATAAAAAGGGCATGGACCACTGTGATTAGAGGGGCCAAGGAGCATTCTGATGACAACGGCATGGAGCATTTTGATGACAAGTTTCATCGAGCATTGTGATGATAGTGGTCATGAAGCATTGTGATGAATGTGGTCATGGATCGTTGTGATGAAAAGTGTCGTGGAGCATTGTGATGACAGGTCTCATAGAGCATTTTGATGACACGGTTATGGAATATTGTGATGACCAGAATTCTGTAGCACTGTGATGAAAAGGGAATGGAGCATTGTGATTACAGGGGTCATGGAGCATTGTGATGACAATTGTTCTAGAACATTGCGATGACAGGGATCATGGAGCATAGTGATGAAAGAGGCCATGGAGCATTGTGATGACAGGCGTCATGGGATATTGTGTTGACAGTGGTCTTGGAGCATTGTTAGAAAGGGAACATGGAGCAATTTGATTTCAGGGGCCATGAACAATTGTGAATACATAGGCCATGGAGTATTCAGATGAATGTGGTCAAGGATCATTGTGAAGAAAAGTGTACTGGAATATTGTGATGACACGGTTCATGGAACATTGCGATGACAAGGGCCATGGCGAAATGTGAAGACAGGTGTCATGGGTCATTGTGATGACAGTGGTCATCTAGAATTGTGAAGAAAGATATCATGGAGCACTGGGATGACAGGGGCCATGGAGCATTGTGATGACATGGGTCATGGGGCATTGTGATGACACGGCCATGGATCATTATGATGACAAGAATTCTGGAGCATTGTGATAAATAGGGCATGGACCATTGTGATTAGAAGGGCCAAGGAGCATTCTGATGACAACGGCATGGAGCATTGTGATGACAATGTTCATCGAGCATTGTGATGACAGTGGTCATGAAGCATTGTGATGAATGTGGTCATGGATCATTGTGATGACAAGAGTCGTGGACCATTGTGATGACAGGGGTCATAGAGCATTGTGATGACACGGTTATGGAATATTGTGATGACCAGAATTCTGTAGCACTGAGATGAAAAGGGAATGGAGCATTGTGATGACAGGAGTCATGGGACAATGTGTTGACAGTGGTCTTGGATCACTGTTAGAAAGGGAACATGGAGCAATTTGATTTCAGGGGCCATGAAAAATTGTGAATACATAGGCCATGGAGTATTCAGATGAATGTGCTCAAGGATCATTGTGATGAAAAGTGTCCTGGAATATTGTGAGGACACGGTTCATGGAGCATTGCGATGACAAGGGCCATGGCGAAATATGAAGACAGGTGTCATGGGGCATTGTGATGACAGTGGTCATCTAGAATTGTGAAGAAAGATATCATGGAGCACTTGGATGACAGGGGCCATGGAACATTGTGATGACAGGGGTCATGGGGCATTGTGATGACACCGCCATGGAACATTATGTTGACAAGAATTCTGGAGCATTGTGATAAAATGGGCATGGACCATTGTGATTAGAGGGGCCAAGGAGCATTCTGATGACAACGGCATGGAGCATTGTGATGACAGGGGTCATCGAGCATTGTGATGACAGTGGTCATGAAGCATTGTGATGAATGTGGTCATGGATCATTGTGATGACAAGTGTCGTGGAGCATTGTGATGACAGGGGTCATAGAGCATTGTGATGACACGGTTATGGAATATTGTGATGACCAGAATTCTGTAGCACTGTGATGAAAATGGAATGGAGCATTGTGATTACAGGGGTCATGGAGCATTGTGATGACCATTGTTCTAGAACATTGTGACGACAGGGATCATGGAGCATAGTGATGAAAGGGGCCATGGGGCATTGTGATGACAGGCGTCATGGGACATTGTGTTGACAGTGGTCATGGAGAATTGTTAGAAAGGGAACATGGAGCAATTTGATTTCAGGGGCCATGAAAAATTGTGAATACATAGGCCATGGAGTATTCAGATGAATGTGGTCAAGGATCATTGTGAATACAAGTGTCCCGGAATATTGTGATGACACGGTTCATGGAGCATTGCGATGACAAGGGCCATGGCGAAATGTGATGACAGGTGTCATGGGGCATTGTGATGACAGTGGTCATCTAGAATTGTGAAGAAAGATATCATGGAGCACTGGGATGACAGGGGCCATGGAGCATTGTGATGACATGGGTCATGGGGCATTGTGATGACACGGCCATGGAACATTATGATGTCAAGAATTCTGGAGCATTGTGATAAAAAGGGCATGGACCATTGTGATTAGAGGGGCCAAGGAGCATTCTGATGACAACGGCATGGAGCATTGTGATGACCAGGGTCATCGAGCCTTGTGATGACAGTGGTCATGAAGCATTGTGATGAATGTGTTCATGGATCATTGTGATGACAAGTGTCGTGGAGCATTGTGATGACAGGGGTCATAGAGCATTGTGAGGACACGGCTATGGAATATTGTGATGACCAGAATTCTGTAGCCCTGTGATGAAAAGGGAATGGAGCATTGTGAGTACAGGGGTCATGGAGCATTGTGATGACAATTGTTCTAGAACATTGTGAAGACAGGGATCATGGAGCATAGTGATGAAAGGGGCCATGGAGCATTGTGATGACAGGCGTCATGGGACAATGTGTTGACAGTTGTCATAGAGCATTGTTAGAAAGTGAACATGGAGCAATTTGATTTCAGGGGCCATGAAAAATTGTGAATACATAGGCCATGGAGTATTCAGTTGAATGTGGTCAAGGATCATTGTGACTACAAGTGTCCTGGAATATTGTGATGACAAGGTTCATGGAGCATTGCGATGACAAGGGCCATGGCGAAATGTGAAAACAGGTGTCATGGGGCATTGTGATGACAGTGGTCATCTAGAATTGTGAAGAAAGATATCATGGAGCACTGGGATGACAGGGGCCATGGAGCATTGTGATGACAGGGGTCATGGGGCATTCTGATGACACGGCCATGGAACATTATGATGACAAGAATTCTGGAACATTGTGATAAATAGGGCATGGACCATTGTGATTAGAGGGGCCAAGGAGCATTCTGATGACAACGGCATGGAACATTGTGATGACCAGTGTCATCGAGCATTGTGATGACAGTGGTCATGAAGCATTGTGATGAATGTGGTCATGGATCATTGTGATGACAAGTGTCGTGGAGCATTGTGATGACAGGGGTCATAGAGCATTGTGATGACACGGTTATGGAATATTGTGATGACCAGAATTGTGTAGCACTGTGATGAAAAGGGAATGGAGCATTGTGAGTACAGGGGTCATGGAGCATTGTGATGACAATTGTTCTAGAACATTGTGAAGACAGGGATCATGGAGCATAGTGATGAAAGGGGACATGGAGCATTGTGATGACAGGCGTCATGGGACAATGTGTTGACAGTTGTCATGGAGCATTGTTAGAAAGGGAACATGGAGCAATTTGATTTCAGGGGCCAGGACAAATTGTGAATACATAGGCCATGGAGTATTCAGATGAATGTGGTCAAGGATCATTGTGACAAAAATTTTACTGGAATATTGTGATGACACGGTTCATGGAGCATTGCAATGACAAGGGCCATGGCGAAATGTGAAGACAGGTGTCATGGGGCATTGTGATGACAGTGGTCATCTAGAATTGTGAAGAAAGATATCATGGAGCACTGGGATGACAGGGGCCAGGGAACATTGTGATGACAGGGGTCATGGGGCATTGTGATGACACGGCCATGGAAGATTATGATGACAAGAATTCTGGAGCATTGTGATAAAAAGGGCATGGACCATTGTGATTAGAGGGGCCAAGGAGCATTCTGATGACAACGGCATGGAGCATTGTGATGACCAGGGTCATCGAGCATTGTGATGACAGTGGTCATGAAGCATTGTGATGAATGTGTTCATGGATCATTGTGATGACAAGTGTCGTGGAGCATTGTGATGACAGGGGTCATAGAGCATTGTGAGGACACGGCTATGGAATATTGTGATGACCAGAATTCTGTAGCCCTGTGATGAAAAGGGAATGGAGCATTGTGAGTACAGGGGTCATGGAGCATTGTGATGACAATTGTTCTAGAACATTGTGAAGACAGGGATCATGGAGCATAGTGATGAAAGGGGCCATGGAGCATTGTGATGACAGGCGTCATGGGACAATGTGTTGACAGTTGTCATAGAGCATTGTTAGAAAGTGAACATGGAGCAATTTGATTTCAGGGGCCATGAAAAATTGTGAATACATAGGCCATGGAGTATTCAGATGAATGTGGTCAAGGATCATTGTGACTACAAGTGTCCTGGAATATTGTGATGACACGGTTCATGGAGCATTGCGATGACAAGGGCCATGGCGAAATGTGAAGACAGGTGTCATGGGGCATTGTGATGACAGTGGTCATCTAGAATTGTGAAGAAAGATATCATGGAGCACTGGGATGACAGGGGCCATGGAGCATTGTGATGACAGGGGTCATGGGGCATTCTGATGACACGGCCATGGAACATTATGATGACAAGAATTCTGGAACATTGTGATAAAAAGGGCATGGACCATTGTGATTAGAGGGGCCAAGGAGCATTCTGATGACAACGGCATGGAGCATTGTGATGACCAGGGTCATCGAGCATTGTGATGACAGTGGTCATGAAGCATTGTGATGAATGTGGTCATGGATCATTGTGATGACAAATGTCGTGGAGCATTGTGATGACAGGGGTCATAGAGCATTGTGATGACACGGTTATGGAATATTGTGATGACCAGAATTCTGTAGCACTGTGATGAAAAGGGAATGGAGCATTGTGAGTACAGGGGTCATGGAGCATTGTGATGACAATTGTTCTAGAACATTGTGAAGACAGGGATCATGGAGCATAGTGATGAAAGGGGACATGGAGCATTGTGATGACAGGCGTCATGGGACAATGTGTTGACAGTTGTCATGGAGCATTGTTAGAAAGGGAACATGGAGCAATTTGATTTCAGGGGCCAGGAAAAATTGTGAATACATAGGCCATGGAGTATTCAGATGAATGTGGTCAAGGATCATTGTGACAAAAAGTTTACTGGAATATTGTGATGACACGGTTCATGGAGCATTGCAATGACAAGGGCCATGGCGAAATGTGAAGACAGGTGTCATGGGGCATTGTGATGACAGTGGTCATCTAGAATTGTGAAGAAAGATATCATGGAGCACTGGGATGACAGGGGCCATGGAGCATTGTGATGACATGGGTCATGGGGCATTGTGATGACAGTGGTCATCTAGAATTGTGAAGAAAGATATCATGGAGCACTGGGATGACAGGGGCTATGGAGCATTGTGATGACATGGGTCATGGGGCATTGTGATGACACCGCCATGGAACATTATGATGACAAGAATTCTGGAGCATTGTGATAAAAAGGTCATGGACCATTGTGATTAGAGGGGCCAAGGAGCATTCTGATGACAACAGCATGGAGCATTGTGATGACAAGGGTCATCGAGCATTGTGATGAGAGTGGTCATGAGGCATTGTGATGAATGTGGTCATGGATCATTGTGATGACAAGTGTCGTGGAGCATTGTGATGACAGGTGTCATAGAGCATTGTGATGACACGGTTATGGAATATTGTGATGACCAGAATTCTGTAGCACTGAGATGAAAACGGAATGGAGCATTGTGAGTACAGGAGTCATGGAGCATTGTGATGACAATTGTTCTAGAACATTGTGAAGACAGGGATCATGGAGCATAGTGATGAAAGGGGCCATGGAGCATTGTGATGACAGGTGTCATGGCACAATGTATTGACAATGGTCATGGAGCATTGTTAGAAAGGGAACATGGAGCAATTTGATTTCAGGGGCCATGAAAAATTGTGAATACATAGGCCATGGAGTATTCAGATGAATGTGGTCAAGGATCATTGTGACAAAAAGTTTACTGGAATATTGTGATGACACGGTTCATGGAGCATTGCGATGACAAGAGCCATGGCGAAATGTGAAGACAGGTGTCATGGGGCATTGTGATGACAGTGGTCATCTAGAATTGTGAAGAAAGATATCATGGAGCACTGGGATGACAGGGGCAATGAAGCATTGTGATGACAGGCGTCTTGGGGCATTGTGATGACACGGCCATGGAACATTATGATGACAAGAATTCTGGAGCATTGTGATAAAAAGGGCATGGACCATTGTGATTAGAGGGGCCAAGGAGCATTCTGATGACAACGACATGTTGCATTGTGATGACCAGTGTCATCGAGCATTGTGATGAGAGTGGTCATGAAGCATTGTGATGAATGTGGTCATGGATCATTTGATGACAAGTGTCGTGGAGCATTGTGATGACAGGGGTCATAGAGCATTGTGATGACACGTTTATGGAATATTGTGATGACCAGAATTCTGTAGCACTGCGATGAAAAGGGAATGGAGCATTGTGAGTACAGGGGTCATGGAGCATTGTGATGACAATTGTTCTAGAACATTGTGAAGACAGGGATCATGGAGCATAGTGATGAAAGGGGCCATGGAGCATTGTGATGACAGGCGTCATGGGACAATGTGTTGACAGTGGTCTTGGATCATTGTTAGAAACGGAACATGGAGCAATTTGATTTCAGGGGCCATGAAAAATTGTGAATACATAGGCCATGGAGTATTCAGATGAATGTGGTCAAGGATCATTGTGATGAAAAGTGTCCTGGAATATTGTGATGACACGGTTCATGGAGCATTGCGATGACAAGGGCCATGGCGAAATGTGAAGACAGGTGTCATGGGACATTGTGATTGCAGTGGTCATCTAGAATTGTGAAGAAAGATATCATGGAGCACTGGGATGACAGGGGCCATGGAGCATTGTGATGACAGGCGTCATGGGGCATTGTGATGACACGGCCATGGAACATTATGATGACAAGAATTCTGGAACATTGTGATAAAAAGGGCATGGACCATTGTGATTAGAGGGGCCAAGGAGCATTCTGATGACAACGGCATGGAGCATTGTGATGACCAGGGTCATCGAGCATTGTGATGATAGTGGTCATGAAGCATTGTGATGAATGTGGTCATGGATCATTGTGATGACAAGTGTCGTGGAGCATTGTGATGACAGGGGTCATAGGGCAATGTGATGACACGGTTATGGAATATTGTGATGACCAGAATTCTGTAGCACTGTGATGAAAAGGGAAAGGAGCATTGTGAGTACAGGGGTCAGGAGCATTGTGATGACAATTGTTCTAGAACATTGTGAAGACAGGGATCATGGAGCATAGTGATGAAAGGGGACATGGAGCATTGTGATGACAGGCGTCATGGGACAATGTGTTGACAGTTCTCATGGAGCATTGTTAGAAAGGGAACATGGAGCAATTTGATTTCAGGGGCCATGAAAAATTGTGAATACATAGGCCATGGAGTATTCAGATGAAGTGGTCAAGGATCATTGTGACAAAAAGTGTCCTGGAATATTGTGATGACACGGTTCATGGAGCATTGCGATGACAAGGGCCATGGCGAAATGTGAAGACAGGTGTCATGGGGCATTGTGATGACAGTGGTCATCTAGAATTGTGAAGAAAGATATCATGGAGCACTGGGATGACAGGGGCCATGGAGCATTGTGATGACAGGCGTCATGGGGCATTGTGATGACACGGCCATGGAACATTATGATGACAAGAATTCTGGAACATTGTGATAAAAAGGGCATGGACCATTGTGATTAGAGGGGCCAAGGAGCATTCTGATGACAACGGCATGGAGCATTGTGATGACCAGGGTCATCGAGCATTGTGATGACATTGGTCATGAAGCATTGTGATGAATGTGGTCATGGATCATTGTGATGACAAGTGTCGTGGAGCATTGTGATGACAGTGGTCATAGAGCATTGTGATGACACGGTTATGGAATATTGTGATGAGCAGAATTCTGTAGCACTGTGATGAAAAGGGAATGGAGCATTGTGATTACAGGGGTCATGGAGCATTGTGATGACAATTGTTCTAGAACATTGCGATGACAGGGATCATGGAGCATAGTGATGAAAGGGGCCATGGAGCATTGTGATGACAGGCGTAATGGGATATTGTGTTGACAGTGGTCTTGGAGCATTGTTAGAAAGGGAACATGGAGCAATTTGATTTCAGGGGCCATGAACAATTGTGAATACATAGGCCATGGAGTATTCAGATGAATGTGGTCAAGGATCATTGTGAAGAAAAGTGTACTGGAATATTGTGATGACACGGTTCATGGAACATTGCGATGACAAGGGCCATGGCGAAATGTGAAGACAGGTGTCATGGGGCATTGTGATGACAGTGGTCATCTAGAATTGTGAAGAAAGATATCATGGAGCACTGGGTTGACAGGGGCCATGGAGCAATGTGATGACATGGGTCATGGGGCATTGTGATGACACGGCCATGGAACATTATGATGACAAGAATTCTGGAGCATTGTGATAAATAGGGCATGGACCATTGTGATTAGAAGGGCCAAGGAGCATTCTGATGACAACGGCATGGAGCATTGTGATGACAATGTTCATCGAGCATTGTGATGACAATGGTCATGAAGCATTGTGATGAATGTGGTCATGGATCATTGTGATGACAAGAGTCGTGGAGCATTGTGATGACA
The DNA here is from genome assembly GCF_028021215.1 of Eschrichtius robustus. Lineage (NCBI taxonomy): Eukaryota > Metazoa > Chordata > Mammalia > Artiodactyla > Eschrichtiidae > Eschrichtius > Eschrichtius robustus. Next base: position 18,592,356 of record NC_090830.1, on the reverse strand, counting down.
GGGGTCATAGAGCATTGTGATGACACGGTTATGGAATATTGTGATGACCAGAATTCTGTAGCACTGAGATGAAAAGGGAATGGAGCATTGTGATGACAGGCGTCAGGGGACAATGTGTTGACAGTGGTCTTGGATCACTGTTAGAAAGGGAACATGGAGCAATTTGATTTCAGGGGCCATGAAAAATTGTGAATACATAGGCCATGGAGTATTCAGATGAATGTGGTCAAGGATCATTGTGATGAAAATTGTCCTGGAATATTGTGAGGACACGGTTCATGGAGCATTGCGATGACAAGGGCCATGGCGAAATGTGAAGACAGGTGTCATGGGGCATTGTGATGACAGTGGTCATCTAGAATTGTGAAGAAAGATATCATGGAGCACTTGGATGACAGGGGCCATGGAACATTGTGATGACAGGGGTCATGGCGCATTGTGATGACACCGCCATGGAACATTATGTTGACAAGAATTCTGGAGCATTGTGATAAAATGGGCATGGACCATTGTGATTAGAGGGGCCAAGGAGCATTCTGATGACAACGGCATGGAGCATTGTGATGACCAGGGTCATCGAGCATTGTGATGACAGTGGTCATGAAGCATTGTGATGAATGTGGTCATGGATCATTGTGATGACAAGTGTCGTGGAGCATTGTGATGACAGGGGTCATAGAGCATTGTGATGACACGGTTATGGAATATTGTGATGACCAGAATTCTGTAGCACTGTGATGAAAAGGGAATGGAGCATTGTGATTACAGGGGTCATGGAGCATTGTGATGACAATTGTTCTAGAACATTGTGAAGACAGGGATCATGGAGCATTGTGATGAAAGGGGCCATGGAGCATTGTGATGACAGGCGTCATGGGACAATGTGTTGACAGTGGTCTTGAATCATTGTTAGAAAGGGAACATGGAGCAATTTGATTTCAGGGGATATGAAAAATTGTGAATACATAGGCCATGGAGTATTCAGATGAATGTGGGCAAGGATCATTGTGATGAAAATTGTCCTGGAATATTGTGATGACACGGTTCATGGCGCATTGCGATGACAAGGGCCATGGCGAAATGTGAAGACAGTTGTCATGGGGCATTGTGATGACACGGCCATGGAACATTATGATGACAAGAAATCTGGAGCATTGTGATAAAAAGGGCATGGACCATTGTGATTGGAGGGGCCAAGGAGCATTCTGATGACAACGGCATGGAGCATTGTGATGACAAGGGTCATCGAGCATTGTGATGACAGTGGTCATGAAGCATTGTGATGAATGTGGTCATGGAACATTGTGATGACAAGTGTCGTGGAGCATTGTGATGACAGGGGTCATAGAGCATTGTGATGACACGGTTATTGAATATTGTGATGACCAGAATTCTGTAGCACTGTGATGAAAATGGAAAGGAGCATTGTGATTACAGGGGTCATGGAGCATCGTGATGACAATTGTTTAGAACATTGTGAAGACAGGGATCATGGAGCATAGTGATGAAAGGGGCCATGGAGCATTGTGATGACAGGCGTCATGGGACAATGTGTTGACAGTGGTCATGGAGCATTGTTAGAAAGGGAACATGGAGCAATTTGATTTCAGGGGATATGAAAAATTGTGAATACATAGGCCATGGAGTATTCAGATGAATGTGGGCAAGGATCATTGTGACGACAAGTGTCCTGGAATATTGTGATGACAAGGTTCATGGAGCATTGCGATGACAAGGGCCATGGCGAAATGTGAAGACAGTTGTCATGGGGCTTTGTGATGACAGTGGTCATCTAGAATTGTGAAGAAAGATATCATGGAGCAGTGGGATGACGGGGGCCATGGAGCATTGTGATGACAGGGGTTATGGGACATTGTGATGACACGGACATGGAACATTATGATGACAAGAATTCTGGAGCATTGTGATAAATAGGGCATGGACCATTGTGATTAGAGGGGCCAAGGAGCATTCTGATGACAACGGCATGGAGCATTTTGATGACAAGTTTCATCGAGCATTGTGATGATAGTGGTCATGAAGCATTGTGATGAATGTGGTCATGGATCATTGTGATGACAAGTGTCGTGGAGCATTGTGATGACAGGTCTCATAGAGCATTTTGATGACACGGTTATGGAATATTGTGATGACCAGAATTCTGTAGCACTGTGATGAAAAGGGAATGGAGCATTGTGATTACAGGGGTCATGGAGCATTGTGATGACAATTGTTCTAAAACATTGTGAAAACAGGGATCATGGAGCATAGTGATGAAAGGGGCCATGGAGCATTGTGATGACAGGCGTCATGGGACAATGTGTTGACAGTGGTCTTGAATCATTGTTAGAAAGGGAACATGGAGCAATTTGATTTCAGGGGCCATGAAAAATTGTGAATACATAGGCCATGGAGTATTCAGATGAATGTGGTCAAGGATCATTGTGATGAAAAGTGTCCTGGAATATTATGATGACACGGTTCATGGAGCATTGCGATGACAAGGGCCATGGCGAAATGTGAAGACAGGTGTCATGGGACTTTGTGATGACAGTGGTCATCTAGAATTGTGAAGAAAGATATCATGGAGCACTGGGATGACAGGGGCCATGGAGCATTGTGATGACAGGGGTCATGGGGCATTGTGATGACACGGCCATGGAACATTATGATGACAAGAATTCTGGAGCATTGTGATAAAAAGGGCATGGACCACTGTGATTAGAGGGGCCAAGGAGCATTCTGATGACAACGGCATGGAGCATTTTGATGACAAGTTTCATCGAGCATTGTGATGATAGTGGTCATGAAGCATTGTGATGAATGTGGTCATGGATCGTTGTGATGAAAAGTGTCGTGGAGCATTGTGATGACAGGTCTCATAGAGCATTTTGATGACACGGTTATGGAATATTGTGATGACCAGAATTCTGTAGCCCTGTGATGAAAAGGGAATGGAGCATTGTGAGTACAGGGGTCATGGAGCATTGTGATGACAATTGTTCTAGAACATTGTGAAGACAGGGATCATGGAGCATAGTGATGAAAGGGGCCATGGAGCATTGTGATGACAGGCGTCATGGGACAATGTGTTGACAGTTGTCATAGAGCATTGTTAGAAAGTGAACATGGAGCAATTTGATTTCCGGGGCCATGAAAAATTGTGAATACATAGGCCATGGAGTATTCAGATGAATGTGGTCAAGGATCATTGTGACTACAAGTGTCCTGGAATATTGTGATGACACGGTTCATGGAGCATTGCGATGACAAGGGCCATGGCGAAATGTGAAGACAGGTGTCATGGGGCATTGTGATGACAGTGGTCATCTAGAATTGTGAAGAAAGATATCATGGAGCACTGGGATGACAGGGGCCATGGAGCATTGTGATGACAGGGGTCATGGGGCATTCTGATGACACGGCCATGGAACATTATGATGACAAGAATTCTGGAACATTGTGATAAAAAGGGCATGGACCATTGTGATTAGAGGGGCCAAGGAGCATTCTGATGACAACGGCATGGAGCATTGTGATGACCAGGGTCATCGAGCATTGTGATGACAGTGGTCATGAAGCATTGTGATGAATGTGGTCATGGATCATTGTGATGACAAGTGTCGTGGAGCATTGTGATGACAGGGGTCATAGAGCATTGTGATGACACGGTTATGGAATATTGTGATGACCAGAATTCTGTAGCACTGTGATGAAAAGGGAATGGAGCATTGTGAGTACAGGGGTCATGGAGCATTGTGATGACAATTGTTCTAGAACATTGTGAAGACAGGGATCATGGAGCATAGTGATGAAAGGGGACATGGAGCATTGTGATGACAGGCGTCATGGGACAATGTGTTGACAGTTGTCATGGAGCATTGTTAGAAAGGGAACATGGAGCAATTTGATTTCAGGGGCCAGGAAAAATTGTGAATACATAGGCCATGGAGTATTCAGATGAATGTGGTCAAGGATCATTGTGACAAAAAGTTTACTGGAATATTGTGATGACACGGTTCATGGAGCATTGCAATGACAAGGGCCATGGCGAAATGTGAAGACAGGTGTCATGGGGCATTGTGATGACAGTGGTCATCTAGAATTGTGAAGAAAGATATCATGGAGCACTGGGATGACAGGGGCCATGGAGCATTGTGATGACATGGGTCATGGGGCATTGTGATGACAGTGGTCATCTAGAATTGTGAAGAAAGATATCATGGAGCACTGGGATGACAGGGGCTATGGAGCATTGTGATGACATGGGTCATGGGGCATTGTGATGACACCGCCATGGAACATTATGATGACAAGAATTCTGGAGCATTGTGATAAAAAGGTCATGGACCATTGTGATTAGAGGGGCCAAGGAGCATTCTGATGACAACAGCATGGAGCATTGTGATGACAAGGGTCATCGAGCATTGTGATGAGAGTGGTCATGAGGCATTGTGATGAATGTGGTCATGGATCATTGTGATGATAAGAGTCGTGGACCATTGTGATGACAGGGGTCATAGAGCATTGTGATGACACGGTTATGGAATATTGTGATGACCAGAATTCTGTAGCACTGAGATGAAAAGGGAATGGAGCATTGTGATGACAGGAGTCATGGGACAATGTGTTGACAGTGGTCTTGGATCACTGTTAGAAAGGGAACATGGAGCAATTTGATTTCAGGGGCCATGAAAAATTGTGAATACATAGGCCATGGAGTATTCAGATGAATGTGCTCAAGGATCATTGTGATGAAAAGTGTCCTGGAATATTGTGAGGACACGGTTCATGGAGCATTGCGATGACAAGGGCCATGGCGAAATATGAAGACAGGTGTCATGGGGCATTGTGATGACAGTGGTCATCTAGAATTGTGAAGAAAGATATCATGGAGCACTTGGATGACAGGGGCCATGGAACATTGTGATGACAGGGGTCATGGGGCATTGTGATGACACCGCCATGGAACATTATGTTGACAAGAATTCTGGAGCATTGTGATAAAATGGGCATGGACCATTGTGATTAGAGGGGCCAAGGAGCATTCTGATGACAACGGCATGGAGCATTGTGATGACAGGGGTCATCGAGCATTGTGATGACAGTGGTCATGAAGCATTGTGATGAATGTGGTCATGGATCATTGTGATGACAAGTGTCGTGGAGCATTGTGATGACAGGGGTCATAGAGCATTGTGATGACACGGTTATGGAATATTGTGATGACCAGAATTCTGTAGCACTGTGATGAAAATGGAATGGAGCATTGTGATTACAGGGGTCATGGAGCATTGTGATGACCATTGTTCTAGAACATTGTGACGACAGGGATCATGGAGCATAGTGATGAAAGGGGCCATGGGGCATTGTGATGACAGGCGTCATGGGACATTGTGTTGACAGTGGTCATGGAGAATTGTTAGAAAGGGAACATGGAGCAATTTGATTTCAGGGGCCATGAAAAATTGTGAATACATAGGCCATGGAGTATTCAGATGAATGTGGTCAAGGATCATTGTGAAGAAAAGTGTACTGGAATATTGTGATGACACGGTTCATGGAACATTGCGATGACAAGGGCCATGGCGAAATGTGAAGACAGGTGTCATGGGGCATTGTGATGACAGTGGTCATCTAGAATTGTGAAGAAAGATATCATGGAGCACTGGGTTGACAGGGGCCATGGAGCAATGTGATGACATGGGTCATGGGGCATTGTGATGACACGGCCATGGAACATTATGATGACAAGAATTCTGGAGCATTGTGATAAATAGGGCATGGACCATTGTGATTAGAAGGGCCAAGGAGCATTCTGATGACAACGGCATGGAGCATTGTGATGACAATGTTCATCGAGCATTGTGATGACAATGGTCATGAAGCATTGTGATGAATGTGGTCATGGATCATTGTGATGACAAGAGTCGTGGAGCATTGTGATGACAGGGGTCATAGAGCATTGTGATGACACGGTTATGGAATATTGTGATGACCAGAATTCTGTAGCACTGAGATGAAAAGGGAATGGAGCATTGTGATGACAGGCGTCAGGGGACAATGTGTTGACAGTGGTCTTGGATCACTGTTAGAAAGGGAACATGGAGCAATTTGATTTCAGGGGCCATGAAAAATTGTGAATACATAGGCCATGGAGTATTCAGATGAATGTGGTCAAGGATCATTGTGATGAAAATTGTCCTGGAATATTGTGAGGACACGGTTCATGGAGGATTGCGATGACAAGGGCCATGGCGAAATGTGAAGACAGGTGTCATGGGGCATTGTGATGACAGTGGTCATCTAGAATTGTGAAGAAAGATATCATGGAGCACTTGGATGACAGGGGCCATGGAACATTGTGATGACAGGGGTCATGGCGCATTGTGATGACACCGCCATGGAACATTATGTTGACAAGAATTCTGGAGCATTGTGATAAAATGGGCATGGACCATTGTGATTAGAGGGGCCAAGGAGCATTCTGATGACAACGGCATGGAGCATTGTGATGACAGGGGTCATCGAGCATTGTGATGACAGTGGTCATGAAGCATTGTGATGAATGTGGTCATGGATCATTGTGATGACAAGTGTCGTGGAGCATTGTGATGACAGGGGTCATAGAGCATTGTGATGACACGGTTATGGAATATTTTGATGACCAGAATTCTGTAACACTGTGATGAAAATGGAATGGAGCATTGTGATTACAGGGGTCATGGAGCATTGTGATGACCATTGTTGTAGAACATTGTGACGACAGGGATCATGGAGCATAGTGATGAAAGGGGCCATGGGGCATTGTGATGACAGGCGTCATGGGACATTGTGTTGACAGTGGTCATGGAGAATTGTTAGAAAGGGAACATGGAGCAATTTGATTTCAGGGGCCATGAAAAATTGTGAATACATAGGCCATGGAGTATTCAGATGAATGTGTTCAAGGATCATTGTGACGAAAAGTGTCCTGGAATATTGTGATGACACGGTTCATGGAACATTGCGATGACAAGGGCCATGGCGAAATGTGAAGACAGGTGTCATGGGGCATTGTGATGACAGTGGTCATCTAGAATTGTGAAGAAATATATCATGGAGCACTGGGATGACAGGGGCCATGGAGCATTGTGATGACAGGGGTCATGAGGCATTGTGATGACACGGCCTTGGAACATTATGATGACAAGTATTCTGGAGCATTGTGATAAAAAGAGCATGGAGCATTGTGATTAGAGGGGCCAAGGAGCATTCTGATGACAACGGCATGGAGCATTGTGATGACCAGGGTCATCGAGCATTGTGATGACAGTGGTCATGAAGCATTGTGATGAATGTGGTCATGGATCATTGTGATGACAAGTGTCGTGGAGCATTGTGATGACAGGGGTCATAGAGCATTGTGATGACACGGTTATGGAATATTGTGATGACCAGAATTCTGTAGCACTGTGATGAAAAGGGAATGGAGCATTGTGATTACAGGGGTCATGGAGCATTGTGATGACAATTGTTCTAGAACATTGTGAAGACAGGGATCATGGAGCATTGTGATGAAAGGGGCCATGGAGCATTGTGATGACAGGCGTCATGGGACAATGTGTTGACAGTGGTCTTGAATCATTGTTAGAAAGGGAACATGGAGCAATTTGATTTCAGGGGATATGAAAAATTGTGAATACATAGGCCATGGAGTATTCAGATGAATGTGGGCAAGGATCATTGTGATGAAAATTGTCCTGGAATATTGTGATGACACGGTTCATGGCGCATTGCGATGACAAGGGCCATGGCGAAATGTGAAGACAGTTGTCATGGGGCATTGTGATGACACGGCCATGGAACATTATGATGACAAGAAATCTGGAGCATTGTGATAAAAAGGGCATGGACCATTGTGATTGGAGGGGCCAAGGAGCATTCTGATGACAACGGCATGGAGCATTGTGATGACAAGGGTCATCGAGCATTGTGATGACAGTGGTCATGAAGCATTGTGATGAATGTGGTCATGGAACATTGTGATGACAAGTGTCGTGGAGCATTGTGATGACAGGGGTCATAGAGCATTGTGATGACACGGTTATTGAATATTGTGATGACCAGAATTCTGTAGCACTGTGATGAAAATGGAAAGGAGCATTGTGATTACAGGGGTCATGGAGCATCGTGATGACAATTGTTTAGAACATTGTGAAGACAGGGATCATGGAGCATAGTGATGAAAGGGGCCATGGAGCATTGTGATGACAGGCGTCATGGGACAATGTGTTGACAGTGGTCATGGAGCATTGTTAGAAAGGGAACATGGAGCAATTTGATTTCAGGGGATATGAAAAATTGTGAATACATAGGCCATGGAGTATTCAGATGAATGTGGGCAAGGATCATTGTGACGACAAGTGTCCTGGAATATTGTGATGACAAGGTTCATGGAGCATTGCGATGACAAGGGCCATGGCGAAATGTGAAGACAGTTGTCATGGGGCTTTGTGATGACAGTGGTCATCTAGAATTGTGAAGAAAGATATCATGGAGCAGTGGGATGACGGGGGCCATGGAGCATTGTGATGACAGGGGTTATGGGACATTGTGATGACACGGACATGGAACATTATGATGACAAGAATTCTGGAGCATTGTGATAAATAGGGCATGGACCATTTTGATTAGAGGGGCCAAGGAGCATTCTGATGACAACGGCATGGAGCATTTTGATGACAAGTTTCATCGAGCATTGTGATGATAGTGGTCATGAAGCATTGTGATGAATGTGGTCATGGATCATTGTGATGACAAGTGTCGTGGAGCATTGTGATGACAGGTCTCATAGAGCATTTTGATGACACGGTTATGGAATATTGTGATGACCAGAATTTTGTAGCACTGTGATGAAAAGGGAATTGAGCATTGTGATTACAGGGGTCATGGAGCATTGTGATGACAATTGTTCTAAAACATTGTGAAAACAGGAATCATGGAGCATAGTGATGAAAGGGGCCATGGAGCATTGTGATGACAGGCGTCATGGGACAATGTGTTGACAGTGGTCTTGAATCATTGTTAGAAAGGGAACATGGAGCAATTTGATTTCAGGGGCCATGAAAAATTGTGAATACATAGGCCATGGAGTATTCATATGAATGTGGTCAAGGATCATTGTGACTACAAGTGTCCTGGAATATTGTGATGACACGGTTCATGGAGCATTGCGATGACAAGGGCCATGGCGAAATGTGAAGACAGGTGTCATGGGGCATTGTGATGACAGTGGTCATCTAGAATTGTGAAGAAAGATATCATGGAGCACTGGGATGACAGGGGCCATGGAGCATTGTGATGACAGGGGTCATGGGGCATTCTGATGACACGGCCATGGAACATTATGATGACAAGAATTCTGGAACATTGTGATAAAAAGGGCATGGACCATTGTGATTAGAGGGGCCAAGGAGCATTCTGATGACAACGGCATGGAGCATTGTGATGACCAGGTTCATCGAGCATTGTGATGACAGTGGTCATGAAGCATTGTGATGAATGTGGTCATGGATCATTGTGATGACAAGTGTCGTGGAGCATTGTGATGACAGGGGTCATAGAGCATTGTGATGACACGGTTATGGAATATTGTGATGACCAGAATTCTGTAGCACTGTGATGAAAAGGGAATGGAGCATTGTGAGTACAGGGGTCATGGAGCATTGTGATGACAATTGTTCTAGAACATTGTGAAGACAGGGATCATGGAGCATAGTGATGAAAGGGGACATGGAGCATTGTGATGACAGGCGTCATGGGACAATGTGTTGACAGTTGTCATGGAGCATTGTTAGAAAGGGAACATGGAGCAATTTGATTTCAGGGGCCAGGAAAAATTGTGAATACATAGGCCATGGAGTATTCAGATGAATGTGGTCAAGGATCATTGTGACAAAAAGTTTACTGGAATATTGTGATGACACGGTTCATGGAGCATTGCAATGACAAGGGCCATGGCGAAATGTGAAGACAGGTGTCATGGGGCATTGTGATGACAGTGGTCATCTAGAATTGTGAAGAAAGATATCATGGAGCACTGGGATGACAGGGGCCATGGAGCATTGTGATGACATGGGTCATGGGGCATTGTGATGACAGTGGTCATCTAGAATTGTGAAGAAAGATATCATGGAGCACTGGGATGACAGGGGCTATGGAGCATTGTGATGACATGGGTCATGGGGCATTGTGATGACACCGCCATGGAACATTATGATGACAAGAATTCTGGAGCATTGTGATAAAAAGGTCATGGACCATTGTGATTAGAGGGGCCAAGGAGCATTCTGATGACAACAGCATGGAGCATTGTGATGACAAGGGTCATCGAGCATTGTGATGAGAGTGGTCATGAGGCATTGTGATGAATGTGGTCATGGATCATTGTGATGACAAGAGTCGTGGACCATTGTGATGACAGGGGTCATAGAGCATTGTGATGACACGGTTATGGAATATTGTGATGACCAGAATTCTGTAGCACTGAGATGAAAAGGGAATGGAGCATTGTGATGACAGGAGTCATGGGACAATGTGTTGACAGTGGTCTTGGATCACTGTTAGAAAGGGAACATGGAGCAATTTGATTTCAGGGGCCATGAAAAATTGTGAATACATAGGCCATGGAGTATTCAGATGAATGTGCTCAAGGATCATTGTGATGAAAAGTGTCCTGGAATATTGTGAGGACACGGTTCATGGAGCATTGCGATGACAAGGGCCATGGCGAAATATGAAGACAGGTGTCATGGGGCATTGTGATGACAGTGGTCATCTAGAATTGTGAAGAAAGATATCATGGAGCACTTGGATGACAGGGGCCATGGAACATTGTGATGACAGGGGTCATGGGGCATTGTGATGACACCGCCATGGAACATTATGTTGACAAGAATTCTGGAGCATTGTGATAAAATGGGCATGGACCATTGTGATTAGAGGGGCCAAGGAGCATTCTGATGACAACGGCATGGAGCATTGTGATGACAGGGGTCATCGAGCATTGTGATGACAGTGGTCATGAAGCATTGTGATGAATGTGGTCATGGATCATTGTGATGACAAGTGTCGTGGAGCATTGTGATGACAGGGGTCATAGAGCATTGTGATGACACGGTTATGGAATATTGTGATGACCAGAATTCTGTAGCACTGTGATGAAAATGGAATGGAGCATTGTGATTACAGGGGTCATGGAGCATTGTGATGACCATTGTTCTAGAACATTGTGACGACAGGGATCATGGAGCATAGTGATGAAAGGGGCCATGGGGCATTGTGATGACAGGCGTCATGGGACATTGTGTTGACAGTGGTCATGGAGAATTGTTAGAAAGGGAACATGGAGCAATTTGATTTCAGGGGCCATGAAAAATTGTGAATACATAGGCCATGGAGTATTCAGATGAATGTGGTCAAGGATCATTGTGAATACAAGTGTCCCGGAATATTGTGATGACACGGTTCATGGAGCATTGCGATGACAAGGGCCATGGCGAAATGTGATGACAGGTGTCATGGGGCATTGTGATGACAGTGGTCATCTAGAATTGTGAAGAAAGATATCATGGAGCACTGGGATGACAGGGGCCATGGAGCATTGTGATGACATGGGTCATGGGGCATTGTGATGACACGGCCATGGAACATTATGATGTCAAGAATTCTGGAGCATTGTGATAAAAAGGGCATGGACCATTGTGATTAGAGGGGCCAAGGAGCATTCTGATGACAACGGCATGGAGCATTGTGATGACCAGGGTCATCGAGCCTTGTGATGACAGTGGTCATGAAGCATTGTGATGAATGTGGTCATGCATCATTGTGATGACAAGTGTCGTGGAGCATTGTGATGACAGGGGTCATAGAGCATTGTGAGGACACGGCTATGGAATATTGTGATGACCAGAATTCTGTAGCCCTGTGATGAAAAGGGAATGGAGCATTGTGAGTACAGGGGTCATGGAGCATTGTGATGACAATTGTTCTAGAACATTGTGAAGACAGGGATCATGGAGCATAGTGATGAAAGGGGCCATGGAGCATTGTGATGACAGGCGTCATGGGACAATGTGTTGACAGTTGTCATAGAGCATTGTTAGAAAGTGAACATGGAGCAATTTGATTTCAGGGGCCATGAAAAATTGTGAATACATAGGCCATGGAGTATTCAGTTGAATGTGGTCAAGGATCATTGTGACTACAAGTGTCCTGGAATATTGTGATGACACGGTTCATGGAGCATTGCGATGACAAGGGCCATGGCGAAATGTGAAGACAGGTGTCATGGGGCATTGTGATGACAGTGGTCATCTAGAATTGTGAAGAAAGATATCATGGAGCACTGGGATGACAGGGGCCATGGAGCATTGTGATGACAGGGGTCATGGGGCATTCTGATGACACGGCCATGGAACATTATGATGACAAGAATTCTGGAACATTGTGATAAATAGGGCATGGACCATTGTGATTAGAGGGGCCAAGGAGCATTCTGATGACAACGGCATGGAACATTGTGATGACCAGTGTCATCGAGCATTGTGATGACAGTGGTCATGAAGCATTGTGATGAATGTGGTCATGGATCATTGTGATGACAAGTGTCGTGGAGCATTGTGATGACAGGGGTCATAGAGCATTGTGATGACACGGTTATGGAATATTGTGATGACCAGAATTGTGTAGCACTGTGATGAAAAGGGAATGGAGCATTGTGAGTACAGGGGTCATGGAGCATTGTGATGACAATTGTTCTAGAACATTGTGAAGACAGGGATCATGGAGCATAGTGATGAAAGGGGACATGGAGCATTGTGATGACAGGCGTCATGGGACAATGTGTTGACAGTGGTCATGGAGCATTGTTAGAAAGGGAACATGGAGCAATTTGATTTCAGGGGCCAGGACAAATTGTGAATACATAGGCCATGGAGTATTCAGATGAATGTGGTCAAGGATCATTGTGACAAAAAGTTTACTGGAATATTGTGATGACACGGTTCATGGAGCATTGCAATGACAAGGGCCATGGCGAAATGTGAAGACAGGTGTCATGGGGCATTGTGATGACAGTGGTCATCTAGAATTGTGAAGAAAGATATCATGGAGCACTGGGATGACAGGGGCCAGGGAACATTGTGATGACAGGGGTCATGGGGCATTGTGATGACACGGCCATGGAACATTATGATGACAAGAATTCTGGAGCATTGTGATAAAAAGGGCATGGACCATTGTGATTAGAGGGGCCAAGGAGCATTCTGATGACAACGGCATGGAGCATTGTGATGACCAGGGTCATCGAGCATTGTGATGACAGTGGTCATGAAGCATTGTGATGAATGTGTTCATGGATCATTGTGATGACAAGTGTCGTGGAGCATTGTGATGACAGGGGTCATAGAGCATTGTGAGGACACGGCTATGGAATATTGTGATGACCAGAATTCTGTAGCCCTGTGATGAAAAGGGAATGGAGCATTGTGAGTACAGGGGTCATGGAGCATTGTGATGACAATTGTTCTAGAACATTGTGAAGACAGGGATCATGGAGCATAGTGATGAAAGGGGCCATGGAGCATTGTGATGACAGGCGTCATGGGACAATGTGTTGACAGTTGTCATGGAGCATTGTTAGAAAGGGAACATGGAGCAATTTGATTTCAGGGGCCAGGAAAAATTGTGAATACATAGGCCATGGAGTATTCAGATGAATGTGGTCAAGGATCATTGTGACAAAAAGTTTACTGGAATATTGTGATGACACGGTTCATGGAGCATTGCAATGACAAGGGCCATGGCGAAATGTGAAGACAGGTGTCATGGGGCATTGTGATGACAGTGGTCATCTAGAATTGTGAAGAAAGATATTATGGAGCACTGGGCTGACAGGGGCCATGGAGCATTGTGATGACATGGGTCATGGGGCATTGTGATGACAGTGGTCATCTAGAATTGTGAAGAACGATATCATGGAGCACTGGGATGACAGGGGCTATGGAGCATTGTGATGACATGGGTCATGGGGCATTGTGATGACACCGCCATGGAACATTATGATGACAAGAATTCTGGAGCATTGTGATAAAAAGGTCATGGACCATTGTGATTAGAGGGGCCAAGGAGCATTCTGATGACAACAGCATGGAGCATTGTGATGACAAGGGTCATCGAGCATTGTGATGAGAGTGGTCATGAGGCATTGTGATGAATGTGGTCATGGATCATTGTGATGACAAGTGTCGTGGAGCATTGTGATGACAGGGGTCATAGAGCATTGTGATGACACGGTTATGGAATATTGTGATGACCAGAATTCTGTAGCACTGAGATGAAAAGGGAATGGAGCATTGTGAGTACAGGAGTCATGGAGCATTGTGATGACAATTGTTCTAGAACATTGTGAAGACAGGGATCATGGAGCATAGTGATGAAAGGGGCCATGGAGCATTGTGATGACAGGTGTCATGGGACAATGTATTGACAATGGTCATGGAGCATTGTTAGAAAGGGAACATGGAGCAATTTGATTTCAGGGGCCATGAAAAATTGTGAATACATAGGCCATGGAGTATTCAGATGAATGTGGTCAAGGATCATTGTGACGACAAGTGTCCTGGAATATTGTGATGACACGGTTCATGGAGCATTGCGATGACAAGAGCCATGGCGAAATGTGAAGACAGGTGTCATGGGGCATTGTGATGACAGTGGTCATCTAGAATTGTGAAGAAAGATATCATGGAGCACTGGGATGACAGGGGCAATGAAGCATTGTGATGACAGGCGTCTTGGGGCATTGTGATGACACGGCCATGGAACATTATGATGACAAGAATTCTGGAGCATTGTGATAAAAAGGGCATGGACCATTGTGATTAGAGGGGCCAAGGAGCATTCTGATGACAACGACATGTTGCATTGTGATGACCAGTGTCATCGAGCATTGTGATGACAGTGGTCATGAAGCATTGTGATGAATGTGGTCATGGATCATTTGATGACAAGTGTCGTGGAGCATTGTGATGACAGGGGTCATAGAGCATTGTGATGACACGTTTATGGAATATTGTGATGACCAGAATTCTGTAGCACTGCGATGAAAAGGGAATGGAGCATTGTGAGTACAGGGGTCATGGAGCATTGTGATGACAATTGTTCTAGAACATTGTGAAGACAGGGATCATGGAGCATAGTGATGAAAGGGGCCATGGAGCATTGTGATGACAGGCGTCATGGGACAATGTGTTGACAGTGGTCTTGGATCATTGTTAGAAACGGAACATGGAGCAATTTGATTTCAGGGGCCATGAAAAATTGTGAATACATAGGCCATGGAGTATTCAGATGAATGTGGTCAAGGATCATTGTGATGAAAAGTGTCCTGGAATATTGTGATGACACGGTTCATGGAGCATTGCGATGACAAGGGCCATGGCGAAATGTGAAGACAGGTGTCATGGGACATTGTGATTGCAGTGGTCATCTAGAATTGTGAAGAAAGATATCATGGAGCACTGGGATGACAGGGGCCATGGAGCATTGTGATGACAGGCGTCATGGGGCATTGTGATGACACGGCCATGGAACATTATGATGACAAGAATTCTGGAACATTGTGATAAAAAGGGCATGGACCATTGTGATTAGAGGGGCCAAGGAGCATTCTGATGACAACGGCATGGAGCATTGTGATGACCAGGGTCATCGAGCATTGTGATGATAGTGGTCATGAAGCATTGTGATGAATGTGGTCATGGATCATTGTGATGACAAGTGTCGTGGAGCATTGTGATGACAGGGGTCATAGGGCAATGTGATGACACGGTTATGGAATATTGTGATGACCAGAATTCTGTAGCACTGTGATGAAAAGGGAAAGGAGCATTGTGAGTACAGGGGTCAGGAGCATTGTGATGACAATTGTTCTAGAACATTGTGAAGACAGGGATCATGGAGCATAGTGATGAAAGGGGACATGGAGCATTGTGATGACAGGCGTCATGGGACAATGTGTTGACAGTTGTCATGGAGCATTGTTAGAAAGGGAACATGGAGCAATTTGATTTCAGGGGCCATGAAAAATTGTGAATACATAGGCCATGGAGTATTCAGATGAATGTGGTCAAGGATCATTGTGACAAAAAGTGTCCTGGAATATTGTGATGACACGGTTCATGGAGCATTGCGATGACAAGGGCCATGGCGAAATGTGAAGACAGGTGTCATGGGGCATTGTGATGACAGTGGTCATCTAGAATTGTGAAGAAAGATATCATGGAGCACTTGGATGACAGGGGCCATGGAACATTGTGATGACAGGGGTCATGGCGCATTGTGATGACACCGCCATGGAACATTATGTTGACAAGAATTCTGGAGCATTGTGATAAAATGGGCATGGACCATTGTGATTAGAGGGGCCAAGGAGCATTCTGATGACAACGGCATGGAGCATTGTGATGACAGGGGTCATCGAGCATTGTGATGACAGTGGTCATGAAGCATTGTGATGAATGTGGTCATGGATCATTGTGATGACAAGTGTCGTGGAGCATTGTGATGACAGGGGTCATAGAGCATTGTGATGACACGGTTATGGAATATTTTGATGACCAGAATTCTGTAACACTGTGATGAAAATGGAATGGAGCATTGTGATTACAGGGGTCATGGAGCATTGTGATGACCATTGTTGTAGAACATTGTGACGACAGGGATCATGGAGCATAGTGATGAAAGGGGCCATGGGGCATTGTGATGACAGGCGTCATGGGACATTGTGTTGACAGTGGTCATGGAGAATTGTTAGAAAGGGAACATGGAGCAATTTGATTTCAGGGGCCATGAAAAATTGTGAATACATAGGCCATGGAGTATTCAGATGAATGTGTTCAAGGATCATTGTGACGAAAAGTGTCCTGGAATATTGTGATGACACGGTTCATGGAACATTGCGATGACAAGGGCCATGGCGAAATGTGAAGACAGGTGTCATGGGGCATTGTGATGACAGTGGTCATCTAGAATTGTGAAGAAATATATCATGGAGCACTGGGATGACAGGGGCCATGGAGCATTGTGATGACAGGGGTCATGAGGCATTGTGATGACACGGCCTTGGAACATTATGATGACAAGTATTCTGGAGCATTGTGATAAAAAGAGCATGGAGCATTGTGATTAGAGGGGCCAAGGAGCATTCTGATGACAACGGCATGGAGCATTGTGATGACCAGGGTCATCGAGCATTGTGATGACAGTGGTCATGAAGCATTGTGATGAATGTGGTCATGGATCATTGTGATGACAAGTGTCGTGGAGCATTGTGATGACAGGGGTCATAGAGCATTGTGATGACACGGTTATGGAATATTGTGATGACCAGAATTCTGTAGCACTGTGATGAAAAGGGAATGGAGCATTGTGATTACAGGGGTCATGGAGCATTGTGATGACAATTGTTCTAGAACATTGTGAAGACAGGGATCATGGAGCATTGTGATGAAAGGGGCCATGGAGCATTGTGATGACAGGCGTCATGGGACAATGTGTTGACAGTGGTCATGGAGAATTGTTAGAAAGGGAACATGGAGCAATTTGATTTCAGGGGCCATGAAAAATTGTGAATACATAGGCCATGGAGTATTCAGATGAATGTGGTCAAGGATATTTGTGACGAAAAGTGTCCTGGAATATTGTGATGACACGGTTCACGGAGCATTGCGATGACAAGGGCCATGGCGAAATGTGAAGACAGGTGTCATGGGGCATTGTGATGACAGTGGTCATCTAGAATTGTGAAGAAAGGTATCATGGAGCACTGGGATGACAGGGGCCATGGAGCATTGTGATGACAGGGGTCATGGGGCATTGTGATGACACGGCCATGGAAAATTATGATGACAAGAATTCTGGAGCATTGTGATAAAAAGGGCATGGACCATTGTGATTAGAGGGGCCAAGGAGCATTCTGATGACAACGGCATGGAGCATTGTGATGACAAGGGTCATCGAGCATTGTGATGACAGTGGTCATGAAGCATTTTGATGAATGGGGTCATGGATCATTGTGATGACAAGTGTCGTGTAGCATTGTGATCACAGGGGTCATAGAGCATTGTGATGACACGGTTATGGAATATTGTGAAGACCAGAAATCTGTAGCACAGTGACGAAAATGGAATGGAGCATTGTGATTACAGGGGTCATGGAGAATTGTGATGACAATTGTTCTACAAAATTGTGATGACAGGGATCATGGAGCATAGTGATGAAAGGGGCCATGGAGCATTGTGATGACAGGCGTCATGGGACAATGTGTTGACAGTGGTCATTGAGCATTGTTAGAAAGGGAACATGGAGCAAATTGATTTCAGGGGCCATGAAAAATTGTGAATACATAGGCCATGGATTATTCAGATGAATGTGGTCAAGGATCATTGTGACAAAAAGTGTCCTGGATTATTGTGATGACACGGTTCATGGAGCATTGCGATGACAAGGGCCATGGCGAAATGTGAAGACAGGTGTCATGGGGCATTGTGATGACAGTGGTCATCTAGAATTGTGAAGAAAGATATCATGGAGCACTGGGATGTCAGGTGCCATGGAGCATTGTGATGACAGGGGTCATGGGGCATTGTGATGACAGTGGTCATGGAACATTATGATGACAATAATTCTGGAGCATTGTGATAAAAAGGGCATGGACCATTGTGATTAGAGGGGCCAAGGAGCATTCTGATGACAACGACATGGAGCATTGTGATGACAAGGCTCATCGAGCATTGTGATGACAGTGGTCATGAAGCATTGTGATGAATGGGGTCATGGATCATTGTGATGAAAAGTGTCGTGGAGCATTGTGATGACAGGTGTCATAGAGCATTGTGATGACACGGTTATGGAATATTGTGAAGACCAGAATTCTGTAGCACTGTGATGAAAAGGGAATGGAGCATTGTGATTACAGGGGTCATGGAGCATTGTGAAGACAATTGTTCTAGAACATTGTGAAGACAGGGATCAGGGGGCATAGTGATGAAAGGGGCCATGGAGCATTGTGATGACAGGCGTCATGGGACATTGTGTTGACAGTGGTCATGGAGAATTGTTAGAAAGGGAACATGGAGCAATTTGATTTCAGGGGCCATGAAAAATTGTGAATACATAGGCCATGGAGTATTCAGATGAATGTGGTCAAGGATCATTGTGACGAAAAGTGTCCTGGAATATTGTGATGACACGGTTCACGGAGCATTGCGATGACAAGGGCCATGGCGAAATGTGAAGACAGGTGTCATGGGGCATTGTGATGACAGTGGTCATCTAGAATTGTGAAGAAAGGTATCATGGAGCACTGGGATGACAGGGGCCATGGAGCATTGTGATGACAGGGGTCATGGGGCATTGTGATGACACGGCCATGGAACATTATGATGACAAGAATTCTGGAGCATTGTGATAAAAAGGGCATGGACCATTGTGATTAGAGGGGCCAAGGAGCATTCTGATGACAACGGCATGGAGCATTGTGATGACAAGGGTCATCGAGCATTGTGATGACAGTGGTCATGAAGCATTGTGATGAATGGGGTCATGGATCATTGTGATGACAAGTGTCGTGTAGCATTGTGATCACAGGGGTCATAGAGCATTGTGATGACACGGTTATGGAATATTGTGAAGACCAGAAATCTGTAGCACAGTGACGAAAATGGAATGGAGCATTGTGATTACAGGGGTCATGGAGAATTGTGATGACAATTGTTCTACAAAATTGTGATGACAGGGATCATGGAGCATAGTGATGAAAGGGGCCATGGAGCATTGTGATGACAGGCGTCATGGGACAATGTGTTGACAGTGGTCATTGTGCATTGTTAGAAAGGGAACATGGAGCAAATTGATTTCAGGGGCCATGAAAAATTGTGAATACATAGGCCATGGATTATTCAGATGAATGTGGTCAAGGATCATTGTGACAAAAAG
The DNA here is from genome assembly GCF_028021215.1 of Eschrichtius robustus. Lineage (NCBI taxonomy): Eukaryota > Metazoa > Chordata > Mammalia > Artiodactyla > Eschrichtiidae > Eschrichtius > Eschrichtius robustus. Next base: position 18,572,316 of record NC_090830.1, on the reverse strand, counting down.
TGTCCTGGATTATTGTGATGACACGGTTCATGGAGCATTGCGATGACAAGGGCCATGGCGAAATGTGAAGACAGGTGTCATGGGGCATTGTGATGACAGTGGTCATCTAGAATTGTGAAGAAAGATATCATGGAGCACTGGGATGACAGCTGCCATGGAGCATTGTGATGACAGGGGTCATGGGGCATTGTGATGACACGGCCATGGAACATTATGATGACAATAATTCTGGAGCATTGTGATAAAAAGGGCATGGACCATTGTGATTAGAGGGGCCAAGGAGCATTCTGATGACAACGACATGGAGCATTGTGATGACAAGGGTCATCGAGCATTGTGATGACAGTGGTCATGGAGCATTGTGATGAATGTGGTTATGCATCATTGTGATGACTAGTGTCGTGGAGCATTGTGATGACAGGGGTCATAGAGCATTGTGATGACACGGTTATGGAATTTTGTGATGACCAGAATTCTGTAGCACTGTGATGAAAAGGGAATGCAGCATTGTGATTACAGGGGTCATGGAGCATTGTGATGACAATTGTTTAGATCATTGTGAAGACAGGGATCATGGAGCATAGTGATGAAAGGGGCAGTGGAGCATTGTGTTGACAGGCGTCATGGGACATTGTGTTGACAGTGGTAATGGAGCATTGTTAGAAAGAGAACATGGAGCAATTTGATTTCAGGGGCCATGAAAAAATGTGAATACATAGGCCATGGAGTATTCAGATGAATGTGGTCAAGGATCATTGTGACGACAAGTGTCCTGGAATATTGTGATGACACGGTTCATGGAGCTTTGCGATGACAAGGGCCATGGCGAAATGTGAAGACAGGTGTCATGGGGCATTGTGATGACAGTGGTCATCTAGAATTGTGAAGAAAGATATCATGGAGCACTGAGATGACAGGGGCCATGGAGCATTGTGATGACAGGGGTCATGGGGCATTGTGATGACACGGCCATGGAACATTATGATGACAAGAATTCTGCAGCATTGTGATAAAAAGGGCATGGACCATTGTGATTAGAGGGGCCAAGGAGCATTCTGATGACAACGGCATGGAGCATTGTGATGACAAGGCTCATCGAGCATTGTGATGACAGTGGTCATGAAGCATTGTGATGAATGGGGTCATGGATCATTGTGATGAAAAGTGTCGTGGAGCATTGTGATGACAGGTGTCATAGAGCATTGTGATGACACGGTTATGGAATATTGTGAAGACCAGAATTCTGTAGCACTGTGATGAAAAGGGAATGGAGCATTGTGATTACAGGGGTCATGGAGCATTGTGAAGACAATTGTTCTAGAACATTGTGAAGACAGGGATCAGGGGGCATAGTGATGAAAGGGGCCATGGAGCATTGTGATGACAGGCGTCATGGGACATTGTGTTGACAGTTGTCATGGAGCATTGTTAGAAAGGGAATATTGAGCAATTTGATTTCAGGGGCCATGAAAAATTGTGAATACATAGGCCATGGAATATTCAGATGAATGTGGTCAAGGATCATTGTGACAAAAAGTGTCCTGGAATATTGTGATGACACGGTTCATGGAGCATTGCGATGACAAGGGCCATGGCGAAATGTGAAGACAGGTGTCATGGAGCATTGTGATGACAGTTGTCATCTAGAATTGTGAAGAAAGGTATCATGGAGCACTGGGATGACAGGGGCCATGGAGCATTGTGATGACAGGGGTCATGGGGCATTGTGATGACACGGCCATGGAACATTATGATGACAAGAATTCTGCAGCATTGTGATAAAAAGGGCATGGACCATTGTGATTAGAGGGGCCAAGGAGCATTCTGATGACAACGGCATGGAGCATTGTGATGAAAAGGGTCATCGAGCATTGTGATGACTGTGGTCATGAAGCATTGTGATGAATGTGGTCATGGATCATTGTGATGACAAGTGTCGTGGAGCATTGTGATGACAGGGGTCATAGAGCATTGTGATGACACGTTTATGGAGTATTGTGATGACCAGAATTCTGTAGCACTGTGATGAAAAGGGAATGGAGCATTGTGATTACAGGGGTCATGGAGCATTTTGATGAATGTGGTCATGGATCATTGTGATGAAAAGTGTAGTGGAGCATTGTGATGACAGGTGTCATAGAGCATTGTGATGACACGGTTATGGAATATTGTGAAGACCAGAATTCTGTAGCACTGTGATGAAAAAGGAATGGAGAATTGTGATTACAGGGGTCATGGAGCATTGTGATGACAATTGTTCTAGAACATTGTGAAGACAGGGGTCATGGAGCATAGTGATAAAAGGGGCCATGGAGCATTGTGATGACAGGTGTCATGGGACAATGTGTTGACAATGGTCAAGGAGCATTGTTAGAAAGGGAACATGGAGCAATTTCATTTCAGGGGCCATGAAAAATTGTGAATACATAGGCCAAAGTGTATTCAGATGAATGTGGTCAAGGACCAATGTGACAAAAAGTGTCCTGGAATATTGTGATGACACGGTTCATGGAGCATTGCGATGACAAGGGCCATGGCGAAATGTGAAGACAGGTGTCATGGGGCATTGTGATGAGAGTGGTCATCTAGAATTGTGAAGAAAGATATCATGGAGCACTGGGATGAAAGGGGCCATAGAGCATTGTGATGACAGGGGTCATGGGGCATTGTGATGACACGGCCATGGAACATTATGATGACAAGAATTCTGGAGTATTGTGATAAAAAGGTCATGGACCATTGTGATTAGAGTGGTCAAGGAGCATTCTGATGACAACGTCATGGAGCATTGTGATGACAAGGGTCATTGAGCATTGTGATGACAGTGGTCATGAAGCATTGTGATGAATGTGGTCATGGATCATTGTGATGACAAGTGTCGTGGAGCATTGTGATGACAGGGGTCATAGAGCATTGTGATGACACGGTTATGGAATATTGTGAAGCCCAGAATTCTGTAGCACTGTGATGAAAAGGGAATGGAGCATTGTGATTACAGGGGTCATGGAGCATTGTGAAGACAATTGTTCTAGAACATTGTGAAGACAGGGATCAGGGGGCATAGTGATGAAAGGGGCCATGGAGCATTGTGATGACAGGCGTCATGGGACAATGTGTTGACATTGGTCATGGAGCATTGTTAGAAAGGGAACATGGAGCAATTTGATTTCAGGGGCCATGAAAAATTGTGAATACATAGGCCATGGAGTATTCAGATGAATGTGGTCAAGGATCATTGTGACAAAAAGTGTCCTAGAATATTGTGATGACACAGTTCATGGAGAATTGCGATGACAAGGGCCATGGTGAAATGTGAAGACAGGTGTCATGGGGCATTGTGAAGACAGTGGTCATCTAGAATTGTGAAGAAAGATATCATGGAGCACTGGGATGACAGGGGCCATGGAGCATTGTGATGACAGGGGTCATGGGGCATGGTGATGACACGGCCATGGAACATTATGATGGCAAGAATTCTGGAGCATTGTGATAAAAAGGGCATGGACCATTGTGATTAGAGGGGTCAAGGAGCATTCTGATGACAACGTCATGGAGCATTGTGATGACAATGGTCATCGAGCATTGTGATGACAGTGGTCATGAAGCATTGTGATGAATGGGGTCATGGATCTTTGTGATGACAAGTGTCGTGGAGCATTGTGATGACAGGGGTCATAGAGCATTGTGATGACACGGTTATGGAATATTGTGAAGACCAGTAATCTGTAGCACAGTGATGAAAATGGAATGGAGCATTGTGATTACAGGGGTCATTGAGAAATGTGATGACAATTGTTCTAGAAAATTGTGAAGACAGGGATCATGGAGCATAGTGATGAAAGGGGCCATGGAGCATTGTGATGACAGGCGTCATGGGACATTGTGTTGACAGTGGTCATGGAGAATTGTTAGAAAGGGAACATGGAGCAATTTGATTTCAGGGGCCATGAAAAATTGTGAATACATAGGCCATGGAGTATTCAGATGAATGTGGTCAAGGATATTTGTGACGAAATGTGTCCTGGAATATTGTGATGACACGGTTCACGGAGCATTGCGATGACAAGGGCCATGGCGAAATGTGAAGACAGGTGTCATGGGGCATTGTGATGACAGTGGTCATCTAGAATTGTGAAGAAAGGTATCATGGAGCAATGGGATGACAGGGGCCATGGAGCATTGTGATGACAGGGGTCATGGGGCATTGTGATGACACGGCCATGGAACATTATGATGACAAGAATTCTGGAGCATTGTGATAAAAAGGGCATGGACCATTGTGATTAGAGGGGCCAAGGAGCATTCTGATGACAACGGCATGGAGCATTGTGATGACAAGGGTCATCGAGCATTGTGATGACAGTGGTCATGAAGCATTTTGATGAATGGGGTCATGGATCATTGTGATGACAAGTGTCGTGTAGCATTGTGATCACAGGGGTCATAGAGCATTGTGATGACACGGTTATGGAATATTGTGAAGACCAGAAATCTGTAGCACAGTGACGAAAATGGAATGGAGCATTGTGATTACAGGGGTCATGGAGAATTGTGATGACAATTGTTCTACAAAATTGTGATGACAGGGATCATGGAGCATAGTGATGAAAGGGGCCATGGAGCATTGTGATGACAGGCGTCATGGGACAATGTGTTGACAGTGGTCATTGAGCATTGTTAGAAAGGGAACATGGAGCAAATTGATTTCAGGGGCCATGAAAAATTGTGAATACATAGGCCATGGATTATTCAGATGAATGTGGTCAAGGATCATTGTGACAAAAAGTGTTCTGGATTATTGTGATGACACGGTTCATGGAGCATTGCGATGACAAGGGCCATGGCGAAATGTGAAGACAGGTGTCATGGGGCATTGTGATGACAGTGGTCATCTAGAATTGTGAAGAAAGATATCATGGAGCACTGGGATGACAGGTGCCATGGAGCATTGTGATGACAGGGGTCATGGGGCATTGTGATGACACGGCCATGGAACATTATGATGACAATAATTCTGGAGCATTGTGATAAAAAGGGCATGGACCATTGTGATTAGAGGGGCCAAGGAGCATTCTGATGACAACGACATGGAGCATTGTGATGACAAGGCTCATCGAGCATTGTGATGACAGTGGTCATGAAGCATTGTGATGAATGGGGTCATGGATCATTGTGATGAAAAGTGTCGTGGAGCATTGTGATGACAGGTGTCATAGAGCATTGTGATGACACGGTTATGGAATATTGTGAAGACCAGAATTCTGTAGCACTGTGATGAAAAGGGAATGGAGCATTGTGATTACAGGGGTCATGGAGCATTGTGAAGACAATTGTTCTAGAACATTGTGAAGACAGGGATCAGGGGGCATAGTGATGAAAGGGGCCATGGAGCATTGTGATGACAGGCGTCATGGGACATTGTGTTGACAGTGGTCATGGAGAATTGTTAGAAAGGGAACATGGAGCAATTTGATTTCAGGGGCCATGAAAAATTGTGAATACATAGGCCATGGAGTATTCAGATGAATGTGGTCAAGGATCATTGTGACGAAAAGTGTCCTGGAATATTGTGATGACACGGTTCACGGAGCATTGCGATGACAAGGGCCATGGCGAAATGTGAAGACAGGTGTCATGGGGCATTGTGATGACAGTGGTCATCTAGAATTGTGAAGAAAGATATCATGGAGCACTGGGATGAAAGGGGCCATGGAGCATTGTGATGACAGGGGTCATGGGGCATTGTGATGACACGGCCATGGAACATTATGATGACATGAATTCTGGAGTATTGTGATAAAAAGGTCATGGACCATTGTGATTAGAGTGGTCAAGGAGCATTCTGATGACAACGTCATGGAGCATTGTGATGACAAGGGTCATTGAGCATTGTGATGACAGTGGTCATGAAGCATTGTGATGAATGTGGTCATGGATCATTGTGATGACAAGTGTCGTGGAGCATTGTGATGACAGGGGTCATAGAGCATTGTGATGACACAGTTATGGAATATTGTGAAGACCAGAAATTTGTAGCACAGTGATTAAAATGGAATGGAGCATTGTGATTACAGGGGTCATGGAGCATTGTGATGAAAATTGTTCTAGAATATTGTGAAGACAAGAATCATGGAGCATAGTGATGAAAGGGGCCATGGAGCATTGTGATGACAGGCGTCATGGGACAATGTGTTGACAGTGGTCATGGAGCATTGTTAGAAAGGGAACATGGAGCAATTTGATTTCAGGGGCCATGAAAATTTGTGAATACATAGGCCATGGAGTATTCAGATGAATGTGGTCAAGGATCATTGTGACAAAAAGTGTCCTGGAATATTGTGATGACACAGTTCATGGAGCATTGCGATGACAAGGGCCATGGCGAAATGTGAAGAAAGGTGTAATGGGGCATTGTGATGACAGTGGTCATCTAGAATTGTGAAGAAAGTTATCATGGAGCACTGGGATGACAGGGGCCATGGAGCATTGTGATGACAGGGGTCATGGGGCATGGTGATGACACGGCCATGGAACATTATGATGACAATAATTCTGGAGCATTGTGATAAAAAGGGCATGGACCATTGTGATTAGAGGGGCCAAGGAGCATTCTGATGAAAACGGCATGGAGCATTGTGATGACAAGGCTCATCGAGCATTGTGATGACAGTGGTCATGAAGCATTGTGATGAATGGGGTCATGGATCATTGGGATGAAAAGTGTCGTGGAGCATTGTGATGACAGGTGTCATAGAGAATTGTGATGACACGGTTATGGAATATTGTGAAGATCAGAATTCTGTAGCACTGTGATGAAAACTGAATGGAGCATTGTGATTACAGGGGTCATGGAGCACTGTGATGACAATTGTTCTAGAACATTGTGAAGACAGGGATCATGGAGCATAGTGATGAAAGGGGCCATGGAGCATTTTGATGACAGGCGTCATGGGACATTGTGTTGACAGTGGTCATGGAGAATTGTTAGAAAGGGAACATGGAGCATTTTGATTTCAGGGGCCATGAAAAATTGTGAATACATAGGCCATGGAGTATTCAGATGAATGTGGTCAAGGATCATTGTGACGAAAAGTGTCCTGGAATATTGTGATGACACGGTTCATGGAGCATTGCGATGACAAGGGCCATGGCGAAATGTGAAGACAGGTGTCATGGGGCATTGTGAAGACAGTGGTCATCTAGAATTGTGAAGAAAGATATCATGGAGCACTGGGATGACAGGGGCCATGGAGCATTGTGATGACAGGGGTCATGGGGCATTGTGATGACACGGCCATGGAACATTATGATGACAAGAATTCTGGAGCATTGTGATAAAAAGGGCATGGACCATTGTGATTAGAGGGGCCAAGGAGCATTCTGATGACAACGTCATGGAGCATTGTGATGACAAGGGTCATCGAGCATTGTGATGACAGTGGTCATGAAGCATTGTGATGAATGTGGTCATGGATCATTGTGATGACAAGTGTCGTGGAGCATTGTGATCACAGGGGTCATAGAGCATTGTGATGACACGGTTATGGAATATTGTGAAGACCAGTAATCTGTAGCACAGTGATGAAAATGGAATGGAGCATTGTGATTACAGGGGTCATGGAGAAATGTGATGACAATTGTTCTAGAAAATTGTGAAGACAGGGATCATGGAGCATAGTGATGAAAGGGGCCATGGAGCATTGTGATGACAGGCGTCATGGGACAATGTGTTGACAGTGGTCATTGAGCATTGTTAGAAAGGGAACATGGAGCAATTTGATTTCAGGGGCCATGAAAAATTGTGAATACATAGGCCATGGATTATTCAGATGAATGTGGTCAAGGATCATTGTGACAAAAAGTGTCCTGGAATATTGTGATGACACGGTTCATGGAGCATTGCGATGAAAAGGGCCATGGCGAAATGTGAAGACAGGTGTCATGGGGCATTGTGATGACAGTGGTCATCTAGAATTGTGAAGAAAGTTATCATGGAGCACTGGGATGACAGGGGCCATGGAGCATTGTGATGACAGGGGTCATGGGGCATGGTGATGACACGGCCATGGAACATTATGATGACAATAATTCTGGAGCATTGTGATAAAAAGGGCATGGACCATTGTGATTAGAGGGGCCAAGGAGCATTCTGATGACAACGGCATGGAGCATTGTGATGACAAGTCTCATCGAGCATTGTGATGACAGTGGTCATGAAGCATTGTGATGAATGGGGTCATGGATCATTGGGATGAAAAGTGTCGTGGAGCATTGTGATGACAGGTGTCATAGAGAATTGTGATGACACGGTTATGGAATATTGTGAAGATCAGAATTCTGTAGCACTGTGATGAAAACGGAATGGAGCATTGTGATTACAGGGGTCATGGAGCATTGTGATGACACGGTTATGGAATATTGTGATGACCAGAATTCTGTAGCACTGTGATGCAAAGGGAATGGAGCATTGTGATTACAGGGGTCATGGAGCATTGTGATGACAATTGTTCTAGAACATTGTGAAGACAGGGATCATGGAGCATAGTGATGAAAGGGGCCATGGAGCATTGTGATGACAGGCGTCATGGGACAATGTGTTGACAGTGGTCATGGAGCATTGTTAGAAAGGGAACATGGAGCAATTTGATTTCAGGGGCCATGAAAAAATGTGAATACATAGGCCATGGAGTATTCAGATGAATGTGGTCAAGGATCATTGTGACGACAAGTGTCCTGGAATATTGTGATGACACGGTTCATGGAGCATTGCGATGACAAGGGCCATGGCGAAATGTGAAGACAGGTGTCATGGGGCTTTGTGATGACAGTGGTCATCTAGAATTGTGAAGAAAGATATCATGGAGCAGTGGGATGACAGGTGCCATGGAGCATTGTGATGACAGGGGTCATGGGGCATTGTGATGACACGGCCATGGAACATTATGATGACAAGAATTCTGGAGCATTGTGATAAATAGGGCATGGACCATTGTGATTAGAGGGGCCAAGGAGCATTCTGATGATAACGGCATGGAGCATTGTGATGACAAGGGTCATCGAGCATTGTGATGACAGTGGTCATGAATCATTGTGATGAATGTGGTCATGGATCATTGTGATGACAAGTGTCGTGGAGCATTGTGATGACAGGGGTCATAGAGCAGTCTGATGACACGGTTATGGAATATTGTGATGACCAGAATTCTGTAGCACTGTGATGAAAAGGGAATGGAGCATTGTGATTACAGGGGTCATGGAACATTGTGATGACAATTGTTCTAGAACATTGTGATGACAGGGATCATGGAGCATAGTGATGAAAGGGGCCATGGAGCATTGTAATGACAGGCGTCATGGGACATTGTGTTGACAGTGGTCATGGAGCATTGTTAGAAATGGAACATGGAGCAATTTGATTTCAGGGGCCATGAAAAATTGTGAATACATAGGCCATGGAGTATTCAGATGAATGTGGTCAAGGATCATTGTGACGAAAAGTGTCCTGGAATATTGTGATGACACGGTTCATGGAGCATTGCGATGACAAGGGCCATAGCGAAATGTGAAGACAGGTGTCATGGGGCATTGTGATGACAGTGGTGATCTAGAATTGTGAAGAAAGATATCATGGAGCACTGGGATGACAGGGGTCATGGGGCATTGTGATGACACGGCCATGGAACATTATGATGACAAGAATTCTGGAGCATTGTGATAAAAGGGCATGGACCATTGTGATTAGAGGGGCCAAGGAGCATTCTGATGACAACGGCATGGAGCATTGTGATGACAAGGGTCATCGAGCATTGTGATGACAGTGGTCATGAAGCATTGTGATGAATGTGGTCATGCATCATTGTGATGACAAGTGTCGTGGAGCATTGTGATGACAGGGGTCATAGAGCATTGTGATGACACGGTTATGGAATATTGTGATGACCAGAATTCTGTAGCACTGTGATGAAAAGGGAATGGAGCATTGTGATTACAGGGGCCATGGAGCATTGTGATGACAATTGTTTAGAACATTGTGAAGACAGGGATCATGGAGCATAGTGATGAAAGGGGCCATGGAGCATTGTGATCACAGGCGTCATGGGACATTGTGTTGACAGTGGTCATGGAGCATTGTTAGAAAGGGAACATGGAGCAATTTGATTTCAGGGGCCATGAAAAATTGTGAATACATAGGCCATGTAGTATTCAGTTGAATGTGGTCAAGGATCATTGTGACGACAAGTGTCCTGGAATATTGTGATGACACGGTTCATGGAGCATTGCGATGACAAGGGCCATGGCGAAATGTGCAGACAGGTGTCATGGGGCATTGTGATGACAGTGGTCATCTAGAATTGTGAAGAAAGATATCATGGAGCACTGGGATGACAGGGGCCATGGAGCATTGTGATGACAGGCGTCATGGGGCATTGTGATGACACGGCCATGGAACATTATGATGACAAGAATTCTGGAGCATTGTGATAAAAAGGGCATGGACCATTGTGATTAGAGGGGCCAAGGAGCATTCTGATGACAACAGCATGGAGCATTGTGATGACCAGGGTCATCGAGCATTGTGATGACAGTGGTCATGAAGCATTGTGATGAATGTGGTCATGGATCATTGTGATGACAAGTGTCGTGGAGCATTGTGATGACAGGGGTCATAGAGCAGTCTGATGACACGGTTATGGAATATTGTGATGACCAGAATTCTGTAGCACTGTGATGAAAAGGGAATGGAGCATTGTGAGTACAGGGGTCATGGAGCATTGTGATGACAATTGTTCTAGAACATTGTGAAGACAGGGATCATGGAGCATAGTGATGATAGGGGCCATGGAGCATTTTGATGACAGGCGTCATGGGACATTGTGTTGACAGTGGTCATGGAGAATTGTTAGAAAGGGAACATGGAGCAATTTGATTTCAGGGGCCATGAAAAATTGTGAATACATAGGCCATGGAGTATTCAGATGAATGTGGTCAAGGATCATTGTGACGAAAAGTGTCCTGGAATATTGTGATGACACGGTTCATGGAGCATTGCGATGACAAGGGCCATGGCGAAATGTGAAGACAGGTGTCATGGGGCATTGTGAAGACAGTGGTCATCTAGAATTGTGAAGAAAGATATCATGGAGCACTGGGATGACAGGGGCCATGGAGCATTGTGATGACAGGGGTCATGGGGCATGGTGATGACACGGCCATGGAACATTATGATGACAAGAATTCTGGAGCATTGTGATAAAAAGGGCATGGACCATTGTGATTAGAGGGGCCAAGTAGCATTCTGATGACAACGTCATGGAGCATTGTGATGACAAGGGTCATCGAGCATTGTGATGACAGTGGTCATGAAGCATTGTGATGAATGGGGTCATTGATCATTGTGATGACAAGTGTCGTGGAGCATTGTGATGACAGGGGTCATAGAGCATTGTGATGACACGGTTATGGAATATTGTGAAGACCAGAAATCTGTAGCACAGTGATGAAAATGGAATGGAGCATTGTGATTACAGGGGTCGTGGAGAATTGTGATGACAATTGTTCTAGAAAATTGTGATGACAGGGATCATGGAGCATAGTGATGAAAGGGGCCATGGAGCATTGTGATGACAGGCTTCATGGGACAATGTGTTGACAGTGGTCATTGAGCATTGTTAGAAAGGGAACATGGAGCAAATTGATTTCAGGGGCCATGAAAAATTGTGAATACATACGCCATGGATTATTCAGATGAATGTGGTCAAGGATCATTGTGACAAAAAGTGTCCTGGAATATTGTGATGACACGGTTCATGGAGCATTGCGATGACAAGGGCCATGGCGAAATGTGAAGACAGGTGTCATGGGGCATTGTGATGACAGTGGTCATCTAGAATTGTGAAGAAAGATATCATGGAGCACTGGGATGACAGGGGCCATGGAGCATTGTGATGACAGGGGTCATGGGGCATGGTGATGACACGGCCATGGAACATTATGATGACAATAATTCTGGAGCATTGTGATAAAAAGGGCATGGACCATTGTGATTAGAGGGGCCAAGGAGCATTCTGATGACAACGGCATGGAGCATTGTGATGACAAGGGTCATCGAGCATTGTGATGACAGTGGTCATGGAGCATTGTGATGAATGTGGTTATGCATCATTGTGATGACTAGTGTCGTGGAGCATTGTGATGACAGGGGTCATAGAGCATTGTGATGACACGGTTATGGAATTTTGTGATGACCAGAATTCTGTAGCACTGTGATGAAAAGGGAATGCAGCATTGTGATTACAGGGGTCATGGAGCATTGTGATGACAATTGTTCTGGAACATTTTGATGACAGGGATCATGGAGCATAGTGATGAAAGGGGCCATGGAGCATTGTAATGACAGGCGTCATGGGACATTGTGTTGACTGTGGTCATGGAGCTTTGTTAGAAAGGGAACATGGAGCAATTTGATTTCAGGGGCCATGAAAAAATGTGAATACATAGGCCATGGAGTATTCAGATGAATGTGGTCAAGGATCATTGTGACGACAAGTGTCCTGGAATATTGTGATGACACGGTTCATGGAGCATTGCGATGACAAGGGCCATGGCGAAATGTGAAGACAGGTGTCATGGGGCTTTGTGATGACAGTGGTCATCTAGAATTGTGAAGAAAGATATCATGGAGCAATGGGATGACAGGGGCCATGGGGCATTGTGATGACAGGGGTCATGGGGCATTGTGATGACACGGCCATGGAACATTATGATGACAAGAATTCTGGAGCATTGTGATAAATAGGGCATGGGCCATTGTGATTAGAGGGGCCAAGGAGCATTCTGATGATAACGGCATGGAGCATTGTGATGACAAGGGTCATCGAGCATTGTGATGACAGTGGTCATGAAGCATTGTGATGAATGTGGTCATGGATCATTGTGATGACAAGTGTCGTGCAGCATTCTGGTGACAGGGGTCATAGAGCATTGTGATGACATGGTTATGGAATTTTGTGATGACCAGAATTCTGTAGCACTGTGATGAAAATTGAATGGAGCATTGTGATTACAGGGGTCATGGAGCATTGTGATGACAATTGTTCTAGAACATTTTGATGACAGGGATCATGGAGCATAGGGATGAAAGGGGCCATGGAGCATTGTGATGACAGGCGTCATGGGACATTGTGTTGACTGTGGTCATGGAGCATTGTTAGAAATGGAACATGGAGCAATTTGATTTCAGGGGCCATGAAAAATTGTGAATACATAGGCCATGGAGTATTCAGATGAATGTGGTCAAGGATCATTGTGACGAAAAGTGTCCTGGAATATTGTGATGACACGGTTCATGGAGCATTGCGATGTCAAGGGCCATGGCGAAATATGAAGACAGGTGTCATGGGGCATTGTGATGAGAGTGGTCATCTAGAATTGTGAAGAAAGATATCATGGAGCACTGGGATGAAAGGGGCCATGGAGCATTGTGATGACAGGGGTCATGGGGCATTGTGATGACACGGCCATGGAACATTATGATGACAAGAATTCTGGAGTATTGTGATAAAAAGGTCATGGACCATTGTGATTAGAGTGGTCAAGGAGCATTCTGATGACAACGTCATGGAGCATTGTGATGACAAGGGTCATTGAGCATTGTGATGACAGTGGTCATGAAGCATTGTGATGAATGTGGTCATGGATCATTGTGATGACAAGTGTCGTGGAGCATTGTGATGACAGGGGTCATAGAGCATTGTGATGACACAGTTATGGAATATTGTGAAGACCAGAAATTTGTAGCACAGTGATTAAAATGGAATGGAGCATTGTGATTACAGGGGTCATGGAGCATTGTGATGAAAATTGTTCTAGAATATTGTGAAGACAAGAATCATGGAGCATAGTGATGAAAGGGGCCATGGAGCATTGTGATGACAGGCGTCATGGGACAATGTGTTGACAGTGGTCATGGAGCATTGTTAGAAAGGGAACATGGAGCAATTTGATTTCAGGGGCCATGAAAATTTGTGAATACATAGGCCATGGAGTATTCAGATGAATGTGGTCAAGGATCATTGTGACAAAAAGTGTCCTGGAATATTGTGATGACACAGTTCATGGAGCATTGCGATGACAAGGGCCATGGCGAAATGTGAAGAAAGGTGTAATGGGGCATTGTGATGACAGTGGTCATCTAGAATTGTGAAGAAAGTTATCATGGAGCACTGGGATGACAGGGGCCATGGAGCATTGTGATGACAGGGGTCATGGGGCATGGTGATGACACGGCCATGGAACATTATGATGACAATAATTCTGGAGCATTGTGATAAAAAGGGCATGGACCATTGTGATTAGAGGGGCCAAGGAGCATTCTGATGAAAACGGCATGGAGCATTGTGATGACAAGGCTCATCGAGCATTGTGATGACAGTGGTCATGAAGCATTGTGATGAATGGGGTCATGGATCATTGGGATGAAAAGTGTCGTGGAGCATTGTGATGACAGGTGTCATAGAGAATTGTGATGACACGGTTATGGAATATTGTGAAGATCAGAATTCTGTAGCACTGTGATGAAAACTGAATGGAGCATTGTGATTACAGGGGTCATGGAGCACTGTGATGACAATTGTTCTAGAACATTGTGAAGACAGGGATCATGGAGCATAGTGATGAAAGGGGCCATGGAGCATTTTGATGACAGGCGTCATGGGACATTGTGTTGACAGTGGTCATGGAGAATTGTTAGAAAGGGAACATGGAGCATTTTGATTTCAGGGGCCATGAAAAATTGTGAATACATAGGCCATGGAGTATTCAGATGAATGTGGTCAAGGATCATTGTGACGAAAAGTGTCCTGGAATATTGTGATGACACGGTTCATGGAGCATTGCGATGACAAGGGCCATGGCGAAATGTGAAGACAGGTGTCATGGGGCATTGTGAAGACAGTGGTCATCTAGAATTGTGAAGAAAGATATCATGGAGCACTGGGATGACAGGGGCCATGGAGCTTTGTGATGACAGGGGTCATGGGGCATTGTGATGACACGGCCATGGAACATTATGATGACAAGAATTCTGGAGCATTGTGATAAAAAGGGCATGGACCATTGTGATTAGAGGGGCCAAGGAGCATTCTGATGACAACGTCATGGAGCATTGTGATGACAAGGGTCATCGAGCATTGTGATGACAGTGGTCATGAAGCATTGTTATGAATGTGGTCATGGATCATTGTGATGACAAGTGTCGTGGAGCATTGTGATCACAGGGGTCATAGAGCATTGTGATGACACGGTTATGGAATATTGTGAAGACCAGTAATCTGTAGCACAGTGATGAAAATGGAATGGAGCATTGTGATTACAGGGGTCATGGAGAAATGTGATGACAATTGTTCTAGAAAATTGTGAAGACAGGGATCATGGAGCATAGTGATGAAAGGGGCCATGGAGCATTGTGATGACAGGCGTCATGGGACAATGTGTTGACAGTGGTCATTGAGCATTGTTAGAAAGGGAACATGGAGCAATTTGATTTCAGGGGCCATGAAAAATTGTGAATACATAGGCCATGGATTATTCAGATGAATGTGGTCAAGGATCATTGTGACAAAAAGTGTCCTGGAATATTGTGATGACACGGTTCATGGAGCATTGCGATGAAAAGGGCCATGGCGAAATGTGAAGACAGGTGTCATGGGTCATTGTGATGACAGTGGTCATCTAGAATTGTGAAGAAAGTTATCATGGAGCACTGGGATGACAGGGGCCATGTAGCATTGTGATGACAGGGGTCATGGGGCATGGTGATGACACGGCCATGGAACATTATGATGACAATAATTCTGGAGCATTGTGATAAAAAGGGCATGGACCATTGTGATTAGAGGGGCCAAGGAGCATTCTGATGACAACGGCATGGAGCATTGTGATGACAAGGCTCATCGAGCATTGTGATGACAGTGGTCATGAAGCATTGTGATGAATGGGGTCATGGATCATTGGGATGAAAAGTGTCGTGGAGCATTGTGATGACAGGTGTCATAGAGAATTGTGATGACACGGTTATGGAATATTGTGAAGATCAGAATTCTGTAGCACTGTGATGAAAACGGAATGGAGCATTGTGATTACAGGGGTCATGGAGCATTGTGATGACACGGTTATGGAATATTGTGATGACCAGAATTCTGTAGCACTGTGATGCAAAGGGAATGGAGCATTGTGATTACAGGGGTCATGGAGCATTGTGATGACAATTGTTCTAGAACATTGTGAAGACAGGGATCATGGAGCATAGTGATGAAAGGGGCCATGGAGCATTGTGATGACAGGCGTCATGGGACAATGTGTTGACAGTGGTCATGGAGCATTGTTAGAAAGGGAACATGGAGCAATTTGATTTCAGGGGCCATGAAAAAATGTGAATACATAGGCCATGGAGTATTCAGATGAATGTGGTCAAGGATCATTGTGACGACAAGTGTCCTGGAATATTGTGATGACACGGTTCATGGAGCATTGCGATGACAAGGGCCATGGCGAAATGTGAAGACAGGTGTCATGGGGCTTTGTGATGACAGTGGTCATCTAGAATTGTGAAGAAAGATATCATGGAGCAGTGGGATGACAGGTGCCATGGAGCATTGTGATGACAGGGGTCATGGGGCATTGTGATGACACGGCCATGGAACATTATGATGACAAGAATTCTGGAGCATTGTGATAAATAGGGCATGGACCATTGTGATTAGAGGGGCCAAGGAGCATTCTGATGATAACGGCATGGAGCATTGTGATGACAAGGGTCATCGAGCATTGTGATGACAGTGGTCATGAATCATTGTGATGAATGTGGTCATGGATCATTGTGATGACAAGTGTCGTGGAGCATTGTGATGACAGGGGTCATAGAGCAGTCTGATGACACGGTTATGGAATATTGTGATGACCAGAATTCTGTAGCACTGTGATGAAAAGGGAATGGAGCATTGTGATTACAGGGGTCATGGAACATTGTGATGACAATTGTTCTAGAACATTGTGATGACAGGGATCATGGAGCATAGTGATGAAAGGGGCCATGGAGCATTGTAATGACAGGCGTCATGGGACATTGTGTTGACAGTGGTCATGGAGCATTGTTAGAAATGGAACATGGAGCAATTTGATTTCAGGGGCCATGAAAAATTGTGAATACATAGGCCATGGAGTATTCAGATGAATGTGGTCAAGGATCATTGTGACGAAAAGTGTCCTGGAATATTGTGATGACACGGTTCATGGAGCATTGCGATGACAAGGGCCATAGCGAAATGTGAAGACAGGTGTCATGGGGCATTGTGATGACAGTGGTGATCTAGAATTGTGAAGAAAGATATCATGGAGCACTGGGATGACAGGGGTCATGGGGCATTGTGATGACACGGCCATGGAACATTATGATGACAAGAATTCTGGAGCATTGTGATAAAAGGGCATGGACCATTGTGATTAGAGGGGCCAAGGAGCATTCTGATGACAACGGCATGGAGCATTGTGATGACAAGGGTCATCGAGCATTGTGATGACAGTGGTCATGAAGCATTGTGATGAATGTGGTCATGCATCATTGTGATGACAAGTGTCGTGGAGCATTGTGATGACAGGGGTCATAGAGCATTGTGATGACACGGTTATGGAATATTGTGATGACCAGAATTCTGTAGCACTGTGATGAAAAGGGAATGGAGCATTGTGATTACAGGGGCCATGGAGCATTGTGATGACAATTGTTTAGAACATTGTGAAGACAGGGATCATGGAGCATAGTGATGAAAGGGGCCATGGAGCATTGTGATCACAGGCGTCATGGGACATTGTGTTGACAGTGGTCATGGAGCATTGTTAGAAAGGGAACATGGAGCAATTTGATTTCAGGGGCCATGAAAAATTGTGAATACATAGGCCATGTAGTATTCAGTTGAATGTGGTCAAGGATCATTGTGACGACAAGTGTCCTGGAATATTGTGATGACACGGTTCATGGAGCATTGCGATGACAAGGGCCATGGCGAAATGTGCAGACAGGTGTCATGGGGCATTGTGATGACAGTGGTCATCTAGAATTGTGAAGAAAGATATCATGGAGCACTGGGATGACAGGGGCCATGGAGCATTGTGATGACAGGCGTCATGGGGCATTGTGATGACACGGCCATGGAACATTATGATGACAAGAATTCTGGAGCATTGTGATAAAAAGTGCATGGACCATTGTGATTAGAGGGGCCAAGGAGCATTCTGATGACAACAGCATGGAGCATTGTGATGACCAGGGTCATCGAGCATTGTGATGACAGTGGTCATGAAGCATTGTGATGAATGTGGTCATGGATCATTGTGATGAAAAGTGTCGTGGAGCATTGTGATGACAGGGGTCATAGAGCATTGTGAGGACACGTTTATGGAGTATTGTGATGACCAGAATTCTGTAGCACTGTGATGAAAAGGGAATGGAGCATTGTGAGTACAGGGGTCATGGAGCATTGTGATGACAATTGTTCTAGAACATTGTGAAGACAGGGATCATGGAGCATAGTGATGAAAGGGGACATGGAGCATTGTGATGACAGGCGTCATGGGACATTGTGTTGACAGTGGTCATGGAGAATTGTTAGTAAGGGAACATGGAGCAATTTGATTTCAGGGGACATGAAAAATTGTGAATACATAGGCCATGGAGTATTCAGATGATTGTGGTCAAGGATCATTGTGACGAAAAGTGTCCTGGAATATTGTGATGACACGGTTCATGGAGCATTGTGATGACAAGGGCCATGGCGAAATGTGAAGACAGGTGTCATGGGGCATTGTGAAGACAGTTGTCATCTAGAATTGTGAAGAAAGATATCATGGAGCACTGGGATGACAGGGGCCATGGAGCATTGTGATGACAGGGGTCATGGGGCATTGTGATGACACGGCCATGGAACATTATGATGACAAGAATTCTTGAGCATTGTGATAAAAAGGGCATGGACCATTGTGATTAGAGGGGCCAAGGAGCATTCTGATGACAACAGCATGGAGAATTGTGATGACCAGGGTCATCGAGCATTGTGATGACAGTGGTCATGAAGCATTGTGATGAATGTGGTCATGGATCATTGTGATGACAAGTGTCGTGGAGCATTGTGATGACAGGGGTCATAGAGCATTGTGAGGACACGGTTATGGAATATTGTGACGACCAGAATTCTGTAGCACTGTGATGAAAAGGGAATGGAGCATTGTGAGTACAGGGGTCATGGAGCATTGTGATGACAATTGTTCTAGAACATTGTGAAGACAGGGATCATGGAGCATAGTGATGAAAGGGGCCATGGAGCATTGAGATGACAGGCGTCATGGGACGTTGTGTTGACAGTGGTCATGGAGAATTGTTAGAAAGGGAACATGGAGCAATTTGTTTTAAGGGGACATGAAAAATTGTGAATACATAGGCCATGGAGTATTCAGATGATTGTGGTCAAGGATCATTGTGACGAAAAGTGTCCTGGAATATTGTGATGACACGGTTCATGGAGCATTGTGATGACAAGGGCCATGGCGAAATGTGAAGACAGGTGTCATGGGGCATTGTGAAGACAGTGGTCATCTAGAATTGTGAAGAAAGATATCATGGAGCACTGGGATGACAGGGGCCATGGAGCATTGTGATGACAGGGGTCATGGGGCATTGTGATGACACGGCCATGGAACATTATGATGACAAGAATTCTGGAGCATTGTGATAAAAAGGGCATGGACCATTGTGATTAGAGGGGCCAAGGAGCATTCTGATGACAACGGCATGGAGCATTGTGATGACAGGGGTCATCGAGCATTGTGACGACAGGGATCATGGAGCATAGTGATGAAAGGGGCCATGGGGCATTGTGATGACAGGCGTCATGGGACATTGTGTTGACAGTGGTCATGGAGAATTGTTAGAAAGGGAACATGGAGCAATTTGATTTCAGGGGCCATAAAAAATTGTGAATACATAGGCCATGGAGTATTCAGATGAATGTGGTCAAGGATCATTGTGACAAAATTTGTCCTGGAATATTGTGATGACACGGTTCATGGAGCATTGCGATGACAAGGGCCATGGCGAAATGTGAAGACAGGTGTCATGGGGCATTGTGATGACAGTGGTCATCTAGAATTGTGAAGAAAGATATCATGGAGCACTGGGATGAAAGGGGCCATGGAACATTGTGATGACAGGGGTCATGGGGCATTGTGATGACACGGCCATGGAACAATATGATGACAAGAATTCTGGAGTATTGTGATAAAAAGGTCATGGACCATTGTGATTAGAGGGGCCAAGGAGCATTCTGATGACAACGGCATGGAGCATTGTGATGACAAGGCTCATCGAGCATTGTGATGACAGTGGTCATGAAGCATTGTGATGAATGGGGTCATGGATCATTGTGATGAAAAGTGTCGTGGAGCATTGTGATGACAGGGGTCATAGAGCATTGTGATGACACGGTTATGGAATATTGTGAAGACCAGAATTCTGTAGCACTGTGATGAAAAGGGAATGGAGCATTGTGATTACAGGGGTCATGGAGCACTGTGATGACAATTGTTCTAGAACATTGTGAAGACAGGGATCATGGAGCATAGTGATGATAGGGGCCATGGAGCATTTTGATGACAGGCGTCATGGGACATTGTGTTGACAGTGGTCATGGAGAATTGTTAGAAAGGGAACATGGAGCAATTTGATTTCAGGGGCCATGAAAAATTGTGAATACATAGGCCATGGAGTATTCAGATGAATGTGGTCAAGGATCATTGTGACGAAAAGTGTCCTGGAATATTGTGATGACACGGTTCATGGAGCATTGCGATGACAAGGGCCATGGCGAAATGTGAAGACAGGTGTCATGGGGCATTGTGAAGACAGTGGTCATCTAGAATTGTGAAGAAAGATATCATGGAGCACTGGGATGACAGGGGCCATGGAGCATTGTGATGACAGGGGTCATGGGGCATGGTGATGACACGGCCATGGAACATTATGATGACAAGAATTCTGGAGCATTGTGATAAAAAGGGCATGGACCATTGTGATTAGAGGGGCCAAGTAGCATTCTGATGACAACGTCATGGAGCATTGTGATGACAAGGGTCATCGAGCATTGTGATGACAGTGGTCATGAAGCATTGTGATGAATGGGGTCATTGATCATTGTGATGACAAGTGTCGTGGAGCATTGTGATGACAGGGGTCATAGAGCATTGTGATGACACGGTTATGGAATATTGTGAAGACCAGAAATCTGTAGCACAGTGATGAAAATGGAATGGAGCATTGTGATTACAGGGGTCATGGAGAATTGTGATGACAATTGTTCTAGAAAATTGTGATGACAGGGATCATGGAGCATAGTGATGAAAGGGGCCATGGAGCATTGTGATGACAGGCTTCATGGGACAATGTGTTGACAGTGGTCATTGAGCATTGTTAGAAAGGGAACATGGAGCAAATTGATTTCAGGGGCCATGAAAAATTGTGAATACATAGGCCATGGATTATTCAGATGAATGTGGTCAAGGATCATTGTGACGAAAAGTGTCCTGGAATATTGTGATGACACGGTTCATGGAGCATTGCGATGACAAGGGCCATGGCGAAATGTGAAGACAGGTGTCATGGGGCATTGTGAAGACAGTGGTCATCTAGAATTGTGAAGAAAGATATCATGGAGCACTGGGATGACAGGGGCCATGGAGCATTGTGATGACAGGGGTCATGGGGCATGGTGATGACACGGCCATGGAACATTATGATGACAATAATTCTGGAGCATTGTGATAAAAAGGGCATGGACCATTGTGATTAGAGGGGCCAAGGAGCATTCTGATGACAACGGCATGGAGCATTGTGATGACAAGGGTCATCGAGCATTGTGATGACAGTGGTCATGGAGCATTGTGATGAATGTGGTTATGCATCATTGTGATGACTAGTGTCGTGGAGCATTGTGATGACAGGGGTCATAGAGCATTGTGATGACACGGTTATGGAATTTTGTGATGACCAGAATTCTGTAGCACTGTGATGAAAAGGGAATGCAGCATTGTGATTACAGGGGTCATGGAGCACTGTGATGACAATTGTTCTAGAACATTTTGATGACAGGGATCATGGAGCATAGTGATGAAAGGGGCCATGGAGCATTGTAATGACAGGCGTCATGGGACATTGTGTTGACTGTGGTCATGGAGCTTTGTTAGAAAGGGAACATGGAGCAATTTGATTTCAGGGGCCATGAAAAAATGTGAATACATAGGCCATGGAGTATTCAGATGAATGTGGTCAAGGATCATTGTGACGACAAGTGTCCTGGAATATTGTGATGACACGGTTCATGGAGCATTGCGATGACAAGGGCCATGGCGAAATGTGAAGACAGGTGTCATGGGGCTTTGTGATGACAGTGGTCATCTAGAATTGTGAAGAAAGATATCATGGAGCAATGGGATGACAGGGGCCATGGGGCATTGTGATGACAGGGGTCATGGGGCATTGTGATGACACGGCCATGGAACATTATGATGACAAGAATTCTGGAGCATTGTGATAAATAGGGCATGGGCCATTGTGATTAGAGGGGCCAAGGAGCATTCTGATGATAACGGCATGGAGCATTGTGATGACAAGGGTCATCGAGCATTGTGATGACAGTGGTCATGAAGCATTGTGATGAATGTGGTCATGGATCATTGTGATGACAAGTGTCGTGCAGCATTCTGGTGACAGGGGTCATAGAGCATTGTGATGACATGGTTATGGAATTTTGTGATGACCAGAATTCTGTAGCACTGTGATGAAAATTGAATGGAGCATTGTGATTACAGGGGTCATGGAGCATTGTGATGACAATTGTTCTAGAACATTTTGATGACAGGGATCATGGAGCATAGGGATGAAAGGGGCCATGGAGCATTGTGATGACAGGCGTCATGGGACATTGTGTTGACTGTGGTCATGGAGCATTGTTAGAAATGGAACATGGAGCAATTTGATTTCAGGGGCCATGAAAAATTGTGAATACATAGGCCATGGAGTATTCAGATGAATGTGGTCAAGGATCATTGTGATGAAAAGTGTCCTGGAATATTGTGATGACACGATTCATGGAGCATTGCGATGACAAGGGCCATGGCGAAATGTGAAGACAGGTGTCATGGGGCATTGTGATGACAGTGGTGATCTAGAATTGTGAAGAAAGATATCATGGAGCACTGTGATGACAGGGGTCATGGGGCATTGTGATGACACGTCCATGGAACATTATGATGTCAAGAATTCTGGAGCATTGTGATAAAAATTGCATGGACCATTGTGATTAGAGGGGCCAAGGAGCATTCTGATGACAACGGCATGGAGCATTGTGATGACAAGGGTCATCGAGCATTGTGATGACACTGGTCATGAAGCATTGTGATGAATGTGGTCATGGATCATTGTGACGACAAGTGTCGTAGAGCATTGTGATGACAGGGGTCATAGAGCATTGTGATGACACGGTTATGGAATATTGTGAAGACCAGAATTCTGTAGCACTGTGATGAAAAGGGAATGGAGCATTGTGATTACAGGGGTCATGGAGCACTGTGATGACAATTGTTCTAGAACATTGTGAAGACAGGGATCATGGAGCATAGTGATGATAGGGGCCATGGAGCATTTTGATGACAGGCGTCATGGGACATTGTGTTGACAGTGGTCATGGAGAATTGTTAGAAAGGGAACATGGAGCAATTTGATTTCAGGGGCCATGAAAAATTGTGAATACATAGGCCATGGAGTATTCAGATGAATGTGGTCAATGATCATTGTGACAAAAAGTGTCCTGGAATATTGTGATGACACGGTTCATGGAGCATTGCGATGAAAAGGGCCATGGCGAAATGTGATGAGAGTGGTCATCTAGAATTGTGAAGAAAGATATCATGGAGCCCTGGGATGATAGGGGCCATGGAGCATTGTGATGACATGGGTCATGGGGCATTGTGATGACACGGCCATGGAACATTATGATGACAAGAATTCTGGAGCATTGTGATAAAAAGGGCATGGACCGTTGTGATTAGAGGGGCCAAGGAGCATTCTGATGACAACGGCATGGAGCATTGTGATGAGAAGTGTCATCGAGCATTGTGATGACAGTGGTCATGAAGCATTGTGATGAATGTGGTCATGGATCATTGTGATGACAAGTGTCGTGGAGCATTGTGATGACAGGGGTCATAGAGCATTGTGATGACACGGTTATGGAATATTGTGATGACCAGAATTCTGTAGCACTGTGATGAAAAGGGAATGGAGCATTGTGATTACAGGGGTCATGGAGCATTGTGATGAAAATTGTTCTAGAACATTGTGATGACAGGGATCACGTAGCATAGTGATGAAAGGGGCCATGAAGCATTGTGATGACAGGCGTTATGGGGCATTGTGATGACACGGCCATGGAACAATATGATGACAAGAATTCTGGAGTATTGTGATAAAAAGGTCATGGACCATTGTGATTTGAGGGGCCAAGGAGCATTCTGATGACAACGGCATGGAGCATTGTGATGACAAGGCTCATCGAGCATTGTGATGACAGTGGTCATGAAGCATTGTGATGAATGGGGTCATGGATCATTTTGATGAAAAGTGTCGTGGAGCATTGTGATGACAGGGGTCATAGAGCATTGTGATGACACGGTTATGGAATATTGTGAAGACCAGAATTCTGTAGCACTGTGATGAAAAGGGAATGGAGCATTGTGATTACAGGGGTCATGGAGCACTGTGATGACAATTGTTCTAGAACATTGTGAAGACAGGGATCATGGAGCATAGTGATGATAGGGGCCATGGAGCATTTTGATGACAGGCGTCATGGGACATTGTGTTGACAGTGGTCATGGAGAATTGTTAGAAAGGGAACATGGAGCAATTTGATTTCAGGGGCCATGAAAAATTGTGAATACATAGGCCATGGAGTATTCAGATGAATGTGGTCAAGGATCATTGTGACGAAAAGTGTCCTGGAATATTGTGATGACACGGTTCATGGAGCATTGCGATGACAAGGGCCATGGCGAAATGTGAAGACAGGTGTCATGGGGCTTTGTGATGACAGTGGTCATCTAGAATTGTGAAGAAAGATATCATGGAGCAATGGGATGACAGGGGCCATGGAGCATTGTGATGACAGGGGTCATGGGACATTGTGATGACACGGCCATGGAACATTATGATGACAAGAATTCTGGAGCATTGTGATAAATAGGGCATGGACCATTGTGATTAGAGGGGCCAAGGAGCATTCTGATGATAACGGCATGGAGCATTGTGATGACAAGGGTCATCGAGCATTGTGATGACAGTGGTCATGAATCATTGTGATGAATGTGGTCATGGATCATTGTGATGACAAGTGTCGTGGAGCATTGTGATGACACGGCTCATAGAGCATTGTGATGACACGGTTATGGAATATTGTGATGACCAGAATTCTGTAGCACTGTGATGAAAAGGGAATGGAGCATTGTGATTACAGGGGTCATGGAGCATTGTGATGACAATTGTTCTAGAACATTTTGATGACAGGGATCATGGAGCATAGTGATGAAAGGGGCCATGGAGCATTGTAATGACAGGCGTCATGGGACATTGTGTTGACTGTGGTCATGGAGCATTGTTAGAAATGGAACATGGAGCAATTTGATTTCAGGGGCCATGAAAAATTGTGAATACATAGGCCATGGAGTATTCAGATGAATGTGGTCAAGGATCATTGTGACGAAAAGTGTCCTGGAATATTGTGATGACACGGTTCATGGAGCATTGCGATGACAAGGGCCATAGCGAAATGTGAAGACAGGTGTCATGGGGCATTTTGATGACAGTGGTGATCTAGAATTGTGAAGAAAGATATCATGGAGCACTGTGATGACAGGGGTCATGGGGCATTGTGATGACACGTCCATGGAACATTATGATGTCAAGAATTCTGGAGCATTGTGATAAAAATTGCATGGACCATTGTGATTAGAGGGGCCAAGGAGCATTCTGATGACAACGGCATGGAGCATTGTGATGACAAGGGTCATCGAGCATTGTGATGACACTGGTCATGAAGCATTGTGATGAATGTGGTCATGGATCATTGTGATGACAAGTGTCGTAGAGCATTGTGATGACAGGGGTCATAGAGCATTGTGATGACACGGTTATGGAATATTGTGAAGACCAGAATTCTGTAGCACTGTGATGAAAAGGGAATGGAGCATTGTGATTACAGGGGTCATGGAGCACTGTGATGACAATTGTTCTAGAACATTGTGAAGACAGGGATCATGGAGCATAGTGATGATAGGGGCCATGGAGCATTTTGATGACAGGCGTCATGGGACATTGTGTTGACAGTGGTCATGGAGAATTGTTAGAAAGGGAACATGGAGCAATTTGATTTCAGGGGCCATGAAAAATTGTGAATACATAGGCCATGGAGTATTCAGATGAATGTTGTCAAGGATCATTGTGATGAAAAGTGTCCTGGAATATTGTGATGACACGGTTCATGGAGCATTGCGATGACAAGGGCCATGGCGAAATGTGAAGACAGGTGTCATGGGGCATTGTGAAGACAGTGGTCATCTAGAATTGTGAAGAAAGATATCATGGAGCACTGGGATGACAGGGGCCATGGAGCATTGTGATGACAGGGGTCATGGGGCATTGTGATGACACGGCCATGGAACATTATGATGACAAGAATTCTGGAACATTGTGATAAAAAGGGCATGGACCATTGTGATTAGAGGGGCCAAGTAGCATTCTGATGACAACGTCATGGAGCATTGTGATGACAAGGTTCATCGAGCATTGTGATGACAGTGGTCATGAAGCATTGTGATGAATGGGGTCATGGATCATTGTGATGACAAGTGTCGTGGAGCATTGTGATGACAGGGGTCATAGAGCATTGTGATGACACGGTTATGGAATATTGTGAAGACCAGAAATCTGTAGCACAGTGATGAAAATGGAATGGAGCATTGTGATTACAGGGGTCATGGAGAATTGTGATGACAATTGTTCTAGAAAATTGTGATGACAGGGATCATGGAGCATAGTGATGAAAGGGGCCATGGAGCATTGTGATGACAGGCTTCATGGGACAATGTGTTGACAGTGGTCATTGAGCATTGTTAGAAAGGGAACATGGAGCAAATTGATTTCAGGGGCCATGAAAAATTGTGAATACATAGGCCATGGATTATTCAGATGAATGTGGTCAAGGATCATTGTGACAAAAAGTGTCCTGGAATATTGTGATGACACGGTTCATGGAGCATTGCGATGACAAGGGCCATGGCGAAATGTGAAGACAGGTGTCATGGGGCATTGTGATGACAGTGGTCATCTAGAATTGTGAAGAAAGATATCATGGAGCACTGGGATGACAGGGGCCATGGAGCATTGTGATGACAGGGGTCATGGGGCATGGTGATGACACGGCCATGGAACATTATGATGACAATAATTCTGGAGCATTGTGATAAAAAGGGCATGGACCATTGTGATTAGAGGGGCCAAGGAGCATTCTGATGACAACGGCATGGAGCATTGTGATGACAAGGGTCATCGAGCATTGTGATGACACTGGTCATGGAGCATTGTGATGAATGTGGTTATGCATCATTGTGATGACTAGTGTCGTGGAGCATTGTGATGACAGGGGTCATAGAGCATTGTGATGACACGGTTATGGAATTTTGTGATGACCAGAATTCTGTAGCACTGTGATGAAAAGGGAATGCAGCATTGTGATTACAGGGGTCATGGAGCATTGTGATGACAATTGTTTAGAACATTGTGAAGACAGGGATCATGGAGCATAGTGATGAAAGGAGCCATGGAGCATTGTGATGACAGGCGTCATGGGACAATGTGTTGACAGTGGTCATGGAGCTTTGTTAGAAAGGGAACATGGAGCAATTTGATTTCAGGGGCCATGAAAAAATGTGAATACATAGGCCATGGAGTATTCAGATGAATGTGGTCAAGGATCATTGTGACGACAAGTGTCCTGGAATATTGTGATGACACGGTTCATGGAGCATTGCGATGACAAGGGCCATGGCGAAATGTGAAGACAGGTGTCATGGGGCTTTGTGATGACAGTGGTCATCTAGAATTGTGAAGAAAGATATCATGGAGCAATGGGATGACAGGGGCCATGGAGCATTGTGATGACAGGGGTCATGGGGCATTGTGATGACACGGCCATGGAACATTATGATGACAAGAATTCTGGAGCATTGTGATAAATAGGGCATGGACCATTGTGATTAGAGGGGCCAAGGAGCATTCTGATGATAACGGCATGGAGCATTGTGATGACAAGGGTCATCGAGCATTGTGATGACAGTGGTCATGAATCATTGTGATGAATGTGGTCATGGATCATTGTGATGACAAGTGTCGTGGAGCATTGTGATGACACGGCTCATAGAGCATTGTGATGACACGGTTATGGAATATTGTGATGACCAGAATTCTGTAGCACTGTGATGAAAAGGGAATGGAGCATTGTGATTACAGGGGTCATGGAGCATTGTGATGACAATTGTTCTAGAACATTTTGATGACAGGGATCATGGAGCATAGTGATGAAAGGGGCCATGGAGCATTGTAATGACAGGCGTCATGGGACATTGTGTTGACAGTGGTCATGGAGCATTGTTAGAAATGGAACATGGAGCAATTTGATTTCAGGGGCCATGAAAAATTGTGAATACATAGGCCATGGACTATTCAGATGAATGTGGTCAAGGATCATTGTGACGAAAATTGTCCTGGAATATTGTGATGACACGGTTCATGGAGCATTGCGATGACAAGGGCCATAGAGAAATGTGAAGACAGGTGTCATGGGGCATTGTGATGACAGTGGTGATCTAGAATTGTGAAGAAAGATATCATGGAGCACTGTGATGACAGGGGTCATGGGGCATTGTGATGACACGTCCATGGAACATTATGATGTCAAGAATTCTGGAGCATTGTGATAAAAATTGCATGGACCATTGTGATTAGAGGGGCCAAGGAGTATTCTGATGACAACGGCATGGAGCATTGTGATGACAAGGGTCATCGAGCATTGTGATGACACTGGTCATGAAGCATTGTGATGAATGTGGTCATGGATCATTGTGATGACAAGTGTCGTAGAGCATTGTGATGACAGGGGTCATAGAGCATTGTGATGACACGGTTTTGGAATATTGTGATGACCAGAATTCTGTAGCACTGTGATGAAAAGGGAATGGAGCATTGTGATTACAGGGGTCATGGAGCACTGTGATGACAATTGTTTAGAACATTGTGAAGACTGGG
Organism: Eschrichtius robustus; assembly: GCF_028021215.1. NCBI lineage: Eukaryota > Metazoa > Chordata > Mammalia > Artiodactyla > Eschrichtiidae > Eschrichtius > Eschrichtius robustus. The sequence goes on along the minus strand of NC_090830.1, from coordinate 18,542,858 downwards.
ATCTTGGAGCATAGTGATGAAAGGGGCCATGGAGCATTGTGATGACAGGTGTCATGGGACAATGTGTTGACAGTGGTCATGGAGCATTGTTAGAAAGGGAACATGGAGCAATTTGATTTCAGGGGCCATGAAAAATTGTGAATACATAGGCCATGGAGTATTCAGATGAATGTGGTCAAGGATCATTGTGACGACAAGTGTCCTGGAATATTGTGATGACACAGTTCATGGAGCATTGCGATGACAAGGGCCATGGAGAAATGTGAATACAGGTGTCATGGGGCTTTGTGATGACAGTAGTCATCTAGAATTGTGAAGAAAGATATCATGGAGCACTGGGATGACAGGGGCCATGGAGCATTGTGATGACAGGGGTCATGGGGCATTGTGATGACACGGCCATGGAACATTATGATGACAATAATTCTGGAGCATTGTGATAAAAAGGGCATGGACCATTGTGATTAGAGGGGCCAAGGAGCATTCTGATGACAACGGCATGGAGCATTGTGACGACAATTGTTCTAGAACATTGTGAAGACAGGGATCATGGAGCATAGTGATGAAAGGGGCCATGGATCATTGTGATGACAGGCGTCATGGGACAATGTGTTGTCAGTGGTCATGGAGCATTGTTAGAAAGGGAATATGGAGCAATTTGATTTCAGGGGCCATGAAAAATTGTGAATACATAGGCCATGGAGTATTCATATGAATGTGGTCAATGATCATTGTGACAAAAAGTGTCCTGGAATATTGTGATGACACGGTTCATGGAGCATTGCGATGAAAAGGGCCATGGCGAAATGTGATGAGAGTGGTCATCTAGAATTGTGAAGAAAGATATCATTGAGCCCTGGGATGATAGGGGCCATGAAGCATTGTGATGACAGGGGTCTTGGGGCATTGTGATGACACGGCCATGGAACATTATGATGACAAGAAGTCTGGAGCATTGTGATAAAAAGGGCATGGACCATTGTGATTAGAGGGGCCAAGGAGCATTCTGATGACAACGGCATGGAGCATTGTGATGACAAGGGTCATCGAGCATTGTGATGACAGTGGTCATGGAGCATTGTGATGAATGTGGTCATGCATCATTGGGATGACATGTGTCGTGGAGCATTGTGATGACAGGGGTCATAGAGCATTTTGATGACACGGTTATGTAATATTGTGATGACCAGAATTCTGTAGCACTGTGATGAAAAGGGAATGGAGCATTGTGAGTACAGGGGTCATGGAGCTTTGTGATGACAATTGTTCTAGAACCTTGTGAAGACAGGGATCATGGAGCATAGTGATGAAAGGGGACATGGAGCATTGTGATGACAGGCGTCATGGGACATTGTGTTGACAGTTGTCATGGAGCATTGTTAGAAAGGGAACATGGAGCAATTTGATTTCAGTGGCCATGAAAAATTGTGAATACATAGGCCATGGAGTATTCAGATGAATGTGGTCAAGGATCATTGTGACAAAATTTGTCCTGGAATATTGTGATGACACGGTTCATGGAGCATTGCGATGACAAGGGCCATGGCGAAATGTGAAGACAGGTGTCATGGGGCATTGTGATGACTGTGGTCATCTAGAATTGTGAAGAAAGATATCATGGAGCACTGGGATGACAGGGGCCATGAAGCATTGTGATGACAGGGGTCTTGGGGCATTGTGATGACACGGCCATGGAACATTATGATGACAAGAATTCTGGAGCATTGTGATAAAAAGGGCATGGACCGTTGTGATTAGAGGGGCCAAGGAGCATTCTGATGACAACGGCATGGAGCATTGTGATGACAAGTGTCATCGAGCATTGTGATGACAGTGGTCATGAAGCATTGTGATGAATGTGGTCATGGATCATTGTGATGACAAGTGTCGTGGAGCATTGTGATGACAGGGGTCATAGAGCATTGTGATGACACGGTTATGGAATATTGTGATGACCAGAATTCTGTAGCACTGTGATGAAAAGGGAATGGAGCATTGTGATTACAGGGGTCATGGAGCATTGTGATGAAAATTGTTCTAGAACATTGTGATGACAGGGATCATGCAGCATAGTGATGAAAGGGGCCATGATGCATTGTGATGACAGGCGTTATGGGGCATTGTGATGACACGGCCATGGAACATTATGATGACAAGAATTCTGGAGCATTGTGATAAAACGGGCATGGACCATTGTGATTAGAGTGGCGAAGGAGCATTCTGATGACAACGGCATGGAGCATTGTGATGACAAGTGTCATCGAGCATTGTGATGACAGTGGTCATGAAGCATTGTGATGAATGTGGTCATGCATCATTGGGATGACATGTGTCGTGGAGCATTGTGATGACAGGGGTCATAGAGCATTTTGATGACACGGTTATGTAATATTGTGATGACCAGAATTCTGTAGCACTGTGATGAAAAGGGAATGGAGCATTGTGAGTACAGGGGTCATGGAGCTTTGTGATGACAATTGTTCTAGAACCTTGTGAAGACAGGGATCATGGAGCATAGTGATGAAAGGGGACATGGAGCATTGTGATGACAGGCGTCATGGGACATTGTGTTGACAGTTGTCATGGAGCATTGTTAGAAAGGGAACATGGAGCAATTTGATTTCAGTGGCCATGAAAAATTGTGAATACATAGGCCATGGAGTATTCAGATGAATGTGGTCAAGGATCATTGTGACAAAATTTGTCCTGGAATATTGTGATGACACGGTTCATGGAGCATTGCGATGACAAGGGCCATGGCGAAATGTGAAGACAGGTGTCATGGGGCATTGTGATGACTGTGGTCATCTAGAATTGTGAAGAAAGATATCATGGAGCACTGGGATGACAGGGGCCATGAAGCATTGTGATGACAGGGGTCTTGGGGCATTGTGATGACACGGCCATGGAACATTATGATGACAAGAAGTCTGGAGCATTGTGATAAAAAGGGCATGGACCATTGTGATTAGAGGGGCCAAGGAGCATTCTGATGACAACGGCATGGAGCATTGTGATGACAAGGGTCATCGAGCATTGTGATGACAGTGGTCATGAAGCATTGTGATGAATGTGGTCATGGATCATTGTGATGACAAGTTTCGTGGAGCATTGTGATGACAGGGGTCATAGAGCATTGTGATGACACGGTTATGGAATATTGTGAAGACCAGAATTCTGTAGCACTGTGATGAAAAAGGAATGGAGCATTGTGATTACAGGGGTCATGGAGCATTGTGATGACAATTGTTCTAGAACATTGTGAAGACAGGGGTCTTGGAGCATAGTGATGAAAGGGGCCATGGAGCATTGTGATGACAGGTGTCATGGGACAATGTGTTGAAAATGGTCAAGGAGCATTGTTAGAAAGGGAACATGGAGCAATTTCATTTCAGGGGCCATGAAAAATTGTGAATACATAGGCCATGGATTATTCAGATGAATGTGGTCAAGGATCATTGTGACGACAAGTGTCCTGGAATATTGTGATGACACGGTTCATGGAGCATTGCGATGACAAGGGCCATGGTGAAATGTGAAGACAGGTGTCATGGGGCTTTGTGATGACAGTGGTCATCTAGAATTGTGAAGAAAGATATCATGGAGCACTGGGATGACAGGGGCCATGGAACATTGTGATGACAGGCGTCATGGGGCATTGTGATGACACGGCCATGGAACATTATGATGACAAGAATTCTGGAGCATTGTGATAAATAAGGCATGGACCATTGTGATTAGAGGGGCCAAGGAGCATTCTGATGACAACGGCATGGAGCATTGTGATGACAAGGGTCATCGAGCATTGTGATGACAGTGGTCATGAAGCATTGTGATGAATGTGGTCATGGATCATTGTGATGACAAGTGTCGTGGAGCATTGTGATGACAGGGGTCATAGAGCATTGTGATGACACGGTTATGGAATATTGTGATGACCAGAATTCTGTAGCACTGTGATGAAAAGGGAATGGAGCATTGTGATTACAGGGGTCATGGAGCATTGTGATGAAAATTGTTCTAGAACATTGTGATGACAGGGATCATGTAGCATAGTGATGAAAGGGGCCATGAAGCATTGTGATGACAGGCGTTATGGGGCATTGTGATGACACGGCCATGGAACATTATGATGACAAGTATTCTGGAGCATTGTGATAAAACGGGCATGGACCATTGTGATTAGAGGGGCCAAGGAGCATTCTGATGACAACGGCATGGAGCATTGTGACGACAATTGTTCTAGAACATTGTGAAGACAGGGATCATGGAGCATAGTGATGAAAGGGGCCATGGAGCATTGTGATGACAGGCGTCATGGGACAATGTGTTGTCAGTGGTCATGGAGCATTGTTAGAAAGGGAATATGGAGCAATTTGATTTCAGGGGCCATGAAAAATTGTGAATACATAGGCCATGGAGTATTCATATGAATGTGGTCAATGATCATTGTGACAAAAAGTGTCCTGGAATATTGTGATGACACGGTTCATGGAGCATTGCGATGAAAAGGGCCATGGAGAAATGTGATGAGAGTGGTCATCTAGAATTGTGAAGAAAGATATCATGGAGCCCTGGGATGATAGGGGCCATGGAGCATTGTGATGACATGGGTCATGGGGCATTGTGATGACACGGCCATGGAACATTATGATGACAAGAATTCTGGAGCATTGTGATAAAAAGGGCATGGACCTTTGTGATTAGAGGGGCCAAGGAGCATTCTGATGACAACGGCATGGAGCATTGTGATGACAAGGTCATCGAGCATTGTGATGACAGTGGTCATGAAGCATTGTGATGAATGTGGTGATGGATCATTGTGATGGCAAGTGTCGTGGAGCATTGTGATGACAGGGGTCATAGAGCATTTTGATGACACGGTTATGTAATATGGTGATGACCAGAATTCTGTAGCACTGTGATGAAAATGGAATGGAGCATTGTGATTACATGTGTCATGGAGCATTGTGATGACAATTGTTCTAGAACATTGTGAAGACAGGGATCATGGAGCATAGTGATGAAAGGGGCCATGGAGCTTTGTGATGACAGGCGTCATGGGACAATGTGTTGACACTGTCATGGATCATTGTTAGAAAGGGAACATGGGGCATTTTGATTTCAGGGGCCATGAAAAATTGTGAATACATAGGCCATGGAGTATTCAGATGAATGTGGTCAAGGATCATTGTGACGACAAGTGTCCTGGAATATTGTGATGACACGGTTCATGGAGCATTGCGATGACAAGGGCCATGGTGAAATGTGAAGACAGGTGTCATGGGGCTTTGTGATGACAGTGGTCATCTAGAATTGTGAAGAAAGATATCATGGAGCACTGGGATGACAGGGGCCATGGAACATTGTGATGACAGGGGTCATGGGGCATTGTGATGACACGGCCATGGAACATTATGATGACAAGAATTCTGGAGCATTGTGATAAATAAGGCATGGACCATTGTGATTAGAGGGGCCAAGGAGCATTCTGATGACAACGGCATGGAGCATTGTGATGACAAGGGTCATCGAGCATTGTGATGACAGTGGTCATGAAGCATTGTGATGAATGTGATCATGGATCATTGTGATGACAAGTGTCGTGGAGCATTGTGATGACAGGGGTCATAGAGCACTGTGATGACACGGTTATGGAATATTGTGATGACCAGAATTCTGTAGCACTGTGATGAAAAGGGAATGGAGCATTGTGATTACAGGGGTCATGGAGCATTGTGATGAAAATTGTTCTAGAACATTGTGATGACAGGGATCATGTAGCATAGTGATGAAAGGGGCCATGAAGCATTGTGATGACAGGCGTTATGGGGCATTGTGATGACACGGCCATGGAACATTATGATGACAAGAATTCTGGAGCATTGTGATAAAACGGACATGGACCATTGTGATTAGAGTGGCGAAGGAGCATTCTGATGACAACGGCATGGAGCATTGTGATGACAAGGGTCATCGAGCATTGTGAGGACAGTGGTCATGAAGCATTGTGATGAATGTGGTCATGCATCATTGGGATGACAAGTGTCGTGGAGCATTGTGATGACAGGGGTCATAGAGCATTTTGATAACACGGTTATGTAATATTGTGATGACCAGAATTCTGTAGCACTGTGATGAAAAGGGAATGGAGCATTGTGATTACAGGGGCCATGGAGCATTGTGATGACAATTGTTTAGAACATTGTGAAGACAGGGATCATGGAGCATAGTGATGAAAGGGGCCATGGAACATTGTGATGACAGGCGTCATGGGACAATGTGTTGACAGTGGTCATGGAGCATTGTTAGAAAGGGAACATGGAGCAATTTGATTTCAGGGGCCAGGAAAAATTGTGAATACATAGGCCATGGAGTATTCAGTTGAATGTGGTCAAGGATCATTGTGACGACAAGTGTCCTGGAATATTGTGATGACACGGTTCATGGAGCATTGCGATGACAAGGGCCATGGCGAAATGTGAAGACAGGTGTCATGGGGCATTTTGATGACAGTGGTCATCTAGAATTGTGAAGAAAGATATCATGGAGCACTGGGATGACAGGGGCCATTGAGCATTGTGATGACAGGCGTCATGGGGCATTGTGATGACACGGCCATGGAACATTATGATGACAAGAATTCTGGAGCATTGTGATAAAAAGGGCATGGACCATTGTGATTAGAGGGGCCAAGGAGTATTCTGATGACAACAGCATGGAGCATTGTGATGACCAGGGTCATCGAGCATTGTGATGACAGTGGTCATGAAGCATTGTGATGAATGTGGTCATGGATCATTGTGATGACAAGTGTCGTGGAGCATTGTGATGACAGGGGTCATAGAGCATTGTAAGGACACGGTTATGGAATATTGTGATGACCAGAATTCTGTAGCACTGTGATGAAAAGGGAATGGAGCATTGTGAGTACAGGGGTCATGGAGCTTTGTGATGACAATTGTTCTAGAACATTGTGAAGACAGGGATCATGGAGCATAGTGATGAAAGGGGACATGGAGCATTGTGATGACAGGCGTCATGGGACATTGTGTTGACAGTTGTCATGGAGCATTGTTAGAAAGGGAACATGGAGCAATTTGATTTCAGTGGCCATGAAAAATTGTGAATACATAGGCCATGGAGTATTCAGATGAATGTGGTCAAGGATCATTGTGACAAAATTTGTCCTGGAATATTGTGATGACACGGTTCATGGAGCATTGCGATGACAAGGGCCATGGCGAAATGTGAAGACAGGTGTCATGGGGCATTGTGATGACTGTGGTCATCTAGAATTGTGAAGAAAGATATCATGGAGCACTGGGATGACAGGGGCCATGAAGCATTGTGATGACAGGGGTCTTGGGGCATTGTGATGACACGGCCATGGAACATTATGATGACAAGAATTCTGGAGCATTGTGATAAAAAGGGCATGGACCATTGTGTTTAGAGGGGCCAAGGAGCATTCTGATGACAACGGCATGGTGCATTGTGATGACCAGGGTCATCGAGCATTGTGATGACAGTGGTCATGAAGCATTGTGATGAATGTGGTCATGGATCATTGTGATGAAAAGTGTCGTGGAGCATTGTGATGACAGGGGTCATAGAGCATTGTGATGACACGGTTATGGAATATTGTGATGACCAGAATTCTGTAGCACTGTGATGCAAAGGGAATGGAGCATTGTGATTACAGGGGTCATGGAGCATTGTGATGACAATTGTTCTAGAACATTGTGAAGACAGGGATCATGGAGCATAGTGATGAAAGGGGCCATGGAGCATCGTGATGACAGGCGTCATGGGACAATGTGTTGACAGTGGTCATGGAGCATTGTTAGAAAGGGAACATGGAGCAATTTGATTTCAGGGGCCATGAAAAAATGTGAATACATAGGCCATGGAGTATTCAGATGAATGTGGTCAAGGATCATTGTGACGACAAGTGTCCTGGAATATTGTGATGACACGGTTCATGGAGCATTGCGATGACAAGGGCCATGGCGAAATGTGAAGACAGGTGTCATGGGGCTTTGTGATGACAGTGGTCATCTAGAATTGTGAAGAAAGATATCATGGAGCAATGGGATGACAGGGGCCATGGAGCATTGTGATGACAGGGGTCATGGGGCATTGTGATGACACGGCCATGGAACATTATGATGACAAGAATTCTGGAGCATTGTGATAAATAGGGCATGGACCATTGTGATTAGAGGGGCCAAGGAGCATTCTGATGATAACGGCATGGAGCATTGTGATGACAAGGGTCATCGAGCATTGTGATGACAGTGGTCATGAATCATTGTGATGAATGTGGTCATGGATCATTGTGATGAGAAGTGTCGTGGAGCATTGTGATGACAGGGGTCATAGAGCCTTGTGATGACACGGTTTTGGAATATTGTGATGACCAGAATTCTGTAGCACTGTGATGAAAAGGGAATGGAGCATTGTGATTACAGGGGTCATGGAGCATTGTGATGACAATTGTTCTAGAACATTTTGATGACAGGGATCATGGAGCATAGTGATGAAAGGGGCCATGGAGCATTGTAATGACAGGCGTCATGGGACATTGTGTTGACAGTGGTCATGGAGCATTGTTAGAAATGGAACATGGAGCAATTTGATTTCAGGGGCCATGAAAAATTGTGAATACATAGGCCATGGAGTATTCAGATGAATGTGGTCAAGGATCATTGTGACGAAAAGTGTCCTAGAATATTGTGATGACACGGTTCATGGAGCATTGCGATGACAAGGGCCATAGCGAAATGTGAAGACAGGTGTCATGGGGCATTGTGATGACAGTGGTGATCTAGAATTGTGAAGAAAGATATCATGGAGCACTGTGATGACAGGGGTCATGGGGCATTGTGATGACACGTCCATGGAACATTATGATGTCAAGAAATCTGGAGCATTGTGATAAAAATTGCATGGACCATTGTGATTAGAGGGGCCAAGGAGCATTCTGATGACAACGGCATTGAGCATTGTGATGACAAGGGTCATCGAGCATTGTGATGACACTGGTCATGAAGCATTGTGATGAATGTGGTCATGGATCATTGTGATGACAAGTGTCGTAGAGCATTGTGATGACAGGGGTCATAGAGCATTGTGATGACACGGTTATGGAATATTGTGATGACCAGAATTCTGTAGCACTGTGATGAAAAGGGAATGGAGCATTGTGATTACAGGGGTCATGGAGCACTGTGATGACAATTGTTTAGAACATTGTGAAGACTGGGATCATGGAGCATAGTGATGAAAGGGGCCATGGAGCATTGTGATGACAGGCGTCATGGGACAATGTGTTGACAGTGGTCATGGAGCATTGTTAGAAAGGGAACATGGAGCAATTTGATTTCAGGGGCCATGAAAAATTGTGAATACATAGGCCATGGAGTATTCAGATGAATGTGGTCAAGGATCATTGTGACGACAAGTGTCCTGGAATATTGTGATGACACGGTTCATGGAGCATTGCGATGACAAGGGCCATGGAGAAATGTGAATACAGGTGTCATGGGGCTTTGTGATGACAGTGGTCATCTAGAATTGTGAAGAAAGATATCATGGAGCAATGGGATGACAGGGGCCATGGAGCATTGTGATGACAGGGGTCATGGGACATTGTGATGACACGGCCATGGAACATTATGATGACAAGAATTCTGGAGCATTGTGATAAAAAGGGCATGGACCATTGTGATTAGAGGGGCCAAGTAGCATTCTGATGACAACGTCATGGAGCATTGTGATGACAAGGGTCATCGAGCATTGTGATGACAGTGGTCATGAAGCATTGTGATGAATGGGGTCATGGATCATTGTGATGACAAGTGTCGTGGAGCATTGTGATGACAGGGGTCATAGAGCATTGTGATGACACGGTTATGGAATATTGTGAAGACCAGAAATCTGTAGCACAGTGATGAAAATGGAATGGAGCATTGTGATTACAGGGGTCATGGAGAATTGTGATGACAATTGTTCTAGAAAATTGTGATGACAGGGATCATGGAGCATAGTGATGAAAGGGGCCATGGAGCATTGTGATGACAGGCTTCATGGGACAATGTGTTGACAGTGGTCATTGAGCATTGTTAGAAAGGGAACATGGAGCAAATTGATTTCAGGGGCCATGAAAAATTGTGAATACATAGGCCATGGATTATTCAGATGAATGTGGTCAAGGATCATTGTGACAAAAAGTGTCCTGGAATATTGTGTTGACACTGTTCATGGAGCATTGCGATGACAAGGGCCATGGCGAAATGTGAAGACAGGTGTCATGGGGCATTGTGATGACAGTGGTCATCTAGAATTGTGAAGAAAGATATCATGGAGCACTGGGATGACAGGGGCCATGGAGCATTGTGATGACAGGGGTCATGGGGCATGGTGATGACACGGCCATGGAACATTATGATGACAATAATTCTGGAGCATTGTGATAAAAAGGGCATGGACCATTGTGATTAGAGGGGCCAAGGAGCATTCTGATGACAACGGCATGGAGCATTGTGATGACAAGGGTCATCGAGCATTGTGATGACAGTGGTCATGGAGCATTGTGATGAATGTGGTTATGCATCATTGTGATGACTAGTGTCGTGGAGCATTGTGATGACAGGGGTCATAGAGCATTGTGATGACACGGTTATGGAATTTTGTGATGACCAGAATTCTGTAGCACTGTGATGAAAAGGGAATGCAGCATTGTGATTACAGGGGTCATGGAGCATTGTGATGACAATTGTTTAGAACATTGTGAAGACAGGGATCATGGAGCATAGTGATGAAAGGAGCCATGGAGCATTGTGATGACAGGCGTCATGGGACAATGTGTTGACAGTGGTCATGGAGCTTTGTTAGAAAGGGAACATGGAGCAATTTGATTTCAGGGGACATGAAAAAATGTGAATACATAGGCCACGGAGTATTCAGATGAATGTGGTCAAGGATCATTGTGACGACATGTGTCCTGGAATATTGTGATGACACGGTTCATGGAGCATTGCGATGACAAGGGCCATGGCGAAATGTGAAGACAGGTGTCATGGGGCTTTGTGATGACAGTGGTCATCTAGAATTGTGAAGAAAGATATCATGGAGCAATGGGATGACAGGGGCCATGGAGCATTGTGATGACAGGGGTCATGGGGCATTGTGATGACACGGCCATGGAACATTATGATGACAAGAATTCTGGAGCATTGTGATAAATAGGGCATGGACCATTGTGATTAGAGGGGCCAAGGAGCATTCTGATGATAACGGCATGGAGCATTGTGATGACAAGGGTCATCGAGCATTGTGATGACAGTGGTCATGAATCATTGTGATGAATGTGGTCATGGATCATTGTGATGACAAGTGTCGTGGAGCATTGTGATGACACGGCTCATAGAGCATTGTGATGACACGGTTATGGAATATTGTGATGACCAGAATTCTGTAGCACTGTGATGAAAAGGGAATGGAGCATTGTGATTACAGGGGTCATGGAGCATTGTGATGACAATTGTTCTAGAACATTTTGATGACAGGGATCATGGAGCATAGTGATGAAAGGGGCCATGGAGCATTGTAATGACAGGCGTCATGGGACATTGTGTTGACAGTGGTCATGGAGCATTGTTAGAAATGGAACATGGAGCAATTTGATTTCAGGGGCCATGAAAAATTGTGAATACATAGGCCATGGAGTATTCAGATGAATGTGGTCAAGGATCATTGTGACGAAAAGTGTCCTGGAATATTGTGATGACACGGTTCATGGAGCATTGCGATGACAAGGGCCATAGAGAAATGTGAAGACAGGTGTCATGGGGCATTGTGATGACAGTGGTGATCTAGAATTGTGAAGAAAGATATCATGGAGCACTGTGATGACAGGGGTCATGGGGCATTGTGATGACACGTCCATGGAACATTATGATGTCAAGAATTCTGGAGCATTGTGATAAAAATTGCATGGACCATTGTGATTAGAGGGGCCAAGGAGCATTCTGATGACAACGGCATGGAGCATTGTGATGACAAGGGTCATCGAGCATTGTGATGACACTGGTCATGAAGCATTGTGATGAATGTGGTCATGGATCATTGTGATGACAAGTGTCGTAGAGCATTGTGATGACAGGGGTCATAGAGCATTGTGATGACACGGTTATGGAATATTGTGAAGACCAGAATTCTGTAGCACTGTGATGAAAAGGGAATGGAGCATTGTGATTACAGTGGTCATGGAGCACTGTGATGACAATTGTTCTAGAACATTGTGAAGACAGGGATCATGGAGCATAGTGATGATAGGGGCCATGGAGCATTTTGATGACAGGCGTCATGGGACATTGTGTTGACAGTGGTCATGGAGAATTGTTAGAAAGGGAACATGGAGCAATTTGATTTCAGGGGCCATGAAAAATTGTGAATACATAGGCCATGGAGTATTCAGATGAATGTGGTCAAGGATCATTGTGATGAAAAGTGTCCTGGAATATTGTGATGACACGGTTCATGGAGCATTGCGATGACAAGGGCCATGGCGAAATGTGAAGACAGGTGTCATGGGGCATTGTGAAGACAGTGGTCATCTAGAATTGTGAAGAAAGATATCATGGAGCACTGGGATGACAGGGGCCATGGAGCATTGTGATGACAGGGGTCATGGGGCATTGTGATGACACGGCCATGGAACATTATGATGACAAGAATTCTGGAACATTGTGATAAAAAGGGCATGGACCATTGTGATTAGAGGGGCCAAGTAGCATTCTGATGACAACGTCATGGAGCATTGTGATGACAAGGGTCATCGAGCATTGTGATGACAGTGGTCATGAAGCATTGTGATGAATTGGGTCATGGATCATTGTGATGACAAGTGTCGTGGAGCATTGTGATGACAGGGGTCATAGAGCATTGTGATGACACGGTTATGGAATATTGTGAAGACCAGAAATCTGTAGCACAGTGATGAAAATGGAATGGAGCATTGTGATTACAGGGGTCATGGAGAATTGTGATGACAATTGTTCTAGAAAATTGTGATGACAGGGATCATGGAGCATAGTGATGAAAGGGGCCATGGAGCATTGTGATGACAGGCTTCATGGGACAATGTGTTGACAGTGGTCATTGAGCATTGTTAGAAAGGGAACATGGAGCAAATTGATTTCAGGGGCCATGAAAAATTGTGAATACATAGGCCATGGATTATTCAGATGAATGTGGTCAAGGATCATTGTGACAAAAAGTGTCCTGGAATATTGTGATGACACGGTTCATGGAGCATTGCGATGACAAGGGCCATGGCGAAATGTGAAGACAGGTGTCATGGGGCATTGTGATGACAGTGGTCATCTAGAATTGTGAAGAAAGATATCATGGAGCACTGGGATGACAGGGGCCATGGAGCATTGTGATGACAGGGGTCATGGGGCATGGTGATGACACGGCCATGGAACATTATGATGACAATAATTCTGGAGCATTGTGATAAAAAGGGCATGGACCATTGTGATTAGAGGGGCCAAGGAGCATTCTGATGACAACGGCATGGAGCATTGTGATGACAAGGGTCATCGAGCATTGTGATGACACTGGTCATGGAGCATTGTGATGAATGTGGTTATGCATAATTGTGATGACTAGTGTCGTGGAGCATTGTGATGACAGGGGTCATAGAGCATTGTGATGACACGGTTATGGAATTTTGTGATGACCAGAATTCTGTAGCACTGTGATGAAAAGGGAATGCAGCATTGTGATTACAGTGGTCATGGAGCATTGTGATGACAATTGTTTAGAACATTGTGAAGACAGGGATCATGGAGCATAGTGATGAAAGGAGCCATGGAGCATTGTGATGACAGGCGTCATGGGACAATGTGTTGACAGTGGTCATGGAGCTTTGTTAGAAAGGGAACATGGAGCAATTTGATTTCAGGGGCCATGAAAAAATGTGAATACATAGGCCATGGAGTATTCAGATGAATGTGGTCAAGGATCATTGTGACGACAAGTGTCCTGGAATATTGTGATGACACGGTTCATGGAGCATTGCGATGACAAGGGCCATGGCGAAATGTGAAGACAGGTGTCATGGGGCTTTGTGATGACAGTGGTCATCTAGAATTGTGAAGAAAGATATCATGGAGCAATGGGATGACAGGGGCCATGGAGCATTGTGATGACAGGGGTCATGGGGCATTGTGATGACACGGCCATGGAACATTATGATGACAAGAATTCTGGAGCATTGTGATAAATAGGGCATGGACCATTGTGATTAGAGGGGCCAAGGAGCATTCTGATGATAACGGCATGGAGCATTGTGATGACAAGGGTCATCGAGCATTGTGATGACAGTGGTCATGAATCATTGTGATGAATGTGGTCATGGATCATTGTGATGACAAGTGTCGTGGAGCATTGTGATGACACGGCTCATAGAGCATTGTGATGACACGGTTATGGAATATTGTGATGACCAGAATTCTGTAGCACTGTGATGAAAAGGGAATGGAGCATTGTGATTACAGGGGTCATGGAGCATTGTGATGACAATTGTTCTAGAACATTTTGATGACAGGGATCATGGAGCATAGTGATGAAAGGGGCCATGGAGCATTGTAATGACAGGCGTCATGGGACATTGTGTTGACAGTGGTCATGGAGCATTGTTAGAAATGGAACATGGAGCAATTTGATTTCAGGGGCCATGAAAAATTGTGAATACATAGGCCATGGAGTATTCAGATGAATGTGGTCAAGGATCATTGTGACGAAAAGTGTCCTGGAATATTGTGATGACACGGTTCATGGAGCATTGCGATGACAAGGGCCATAGAGAAATGTGAAGACAGGTGTCATGGGGCATTGTGATGACAGTGGTGATCTAGAATTGTGAAGAAAGATATCATGGAGCACTGTGATGACAGGGGTCATGGGGCATTGTGATGACACGTCCATGGAACATTATGATGTCAAGAATTCTGGAGCATTGTGATAAAAATTGCATGGACCATTGTGATTAGAGGGGCCAAGGAGCATTCTGATGACAACGGCATGGAGCATTGTGATGACAAGGGTCATCGAGCATTGTGATGACACTGGTCATGAAGCATTGTGATGAATGTGGTCATGGATCATTGTGATGACAAGTGTCGTAGAGCATTGTGATGACAGGGGTCATAGAGCATTGTGATGACACGGTTATGGAATATTGTGAAGACCAGAATTCTGTAGCACTGTGATGAAAAGGGAATGGAGCATTGTGATTACAGTGGTCATGGAGCACTGTGATGACAATTGTTCTAGAACATTGTGAAGACAGGGATCATGGAGCATAGTGATGATAGGGGCCATGGAGCATTTTGATGACAGGCGTCATGGGACATTGTGTTGACAGTGGTCATGGAGAATTGTTAGAAAGGGAACATGGAGCAATTTGATTTCAGGGGCCATGAAAAATTGTGAATACATAGGCCATGGAGTATTCAGATGAATGTGGTCAAGGATCATTGTGATGAAAAGTGTCCTGGAATATTGTGATGACACGGTTCATGGAGCATTGCGATGACAAGGGCCATGGCGAAATGTGAAGACAGGTGTCATGGGGCATTGTGAAGACAGTGGTCATCTAGAATTGTGAAGAAAGATATCATGGAGCACTGGGATGACAGGGGCCATGGAGCATTGTGATGACAGGGGTCATGGGGCATTGTGATGACACGGCCATGGAACATTATGATGACAAGAATTCTGGAACATTGTGATAAAAAGGGCATGGACCATTGTGATTAGAGGGGCCAAGTAGCATTCTGATGACAACGTCATGGAGCATTGTGATGACAAGGGTCATCGAGCATTGTGATGACAGTGGTCATGAAGCATTGTGATGAATTGGGTCATGGATCATTGTGATGACAAGTGTCGTGGAGCATTGTGATGACAGGGGTCATAGAGCATTGTGATGACACGGTTATGGAATATTGTGAAGACCAGAAATCTGTAGCACAGTGATGAAAATGGAATGGAGCATTGTGATTACAGGGGTCATGGAGAATTGTGATGACAATTGTTCTAGAAAATTGTGATGACAGGGATCATGGAGCATAGTGATGAAAGGGGCCATGGAGCATTGTGATGACAGGCTTCATGGGACAATGTGTTGACAGTGGTCATTGAGCATTGTTAGAAAGGGAACATGGAGCAAATTGATTTCAGGGGCCATGAAAAATTGTGAATACATAGGCCATGGATTATTCAGATGAATGTGGTCAAGGATCATTGTGACAAAAAGTGTCCTGGAATATTGTGATGACACGGTTCATGGAGCATTGCGATGACAAGGGCCATGGCGAAATGTGAAGACAGGTGTCATGGGGCATTGTGATGACAGTGGTCATCTAGAATTGTGAAGAAAGATATCATGGAGCACTGGGATGACAGGGGCCATGGAGCATTGTGATGACAGGGGTCATGGGGCATGGTGATGACACGGCCATGGAACATTATGATGACAATAATTCTGGAGCATTGTGATAAAAAGGGCATGGACCATTGTGATTAGAGGGGCCAAGGAGCATTCTGATGACAACGGCATGGAGCATTGTGATGACAAGGGTCATCGAGCATTGTGATGACACTGGTCATGGAGCATTGTGATGAATGTGGTTATGCATAATTGTGATGACTAGTGTCGTGGAGCATTGTGATGACAGGGGTCATAGAGCATTGTGATGACACGGTTATGGAATTTTGTGATGACCAGAATTCTGTAGCACTGTGATGAAAAGGGAATGCAGCATTGTGATTACAGTGGTCATGGAGCATTGTGATGACAATTGTTTAGAACATTGTGAAGACAGGGATCATGGAGCATAGTGATGAAAGGAGCCATGGAGCATTGTGATGACAGGCGTCATGGGACAATGTGTTGACAGTGGTCATGGAGCTTTGTTAGAAAGGGAACATGGAGCAATTTGATTTCAGGGGCCATGAAAAAATGTGAATACATAGGCCATGGAGTATTCAGATGAATGTGGTCAAGGATCATTGTGACGACAAGTGTCCTGGAATATTGTGATGACACGGTTCATGGAGCATTGCGATGACAAGGGCCATGGCGAAATGTGAAGACAGGTGTCATGGGGCTTTGTGATGACAGTGGTCATCTAGAATTGTGAAGAAAGATATCATGGAGCAATGGGATGACAGGGGCCATGGAGCATTGTGATGACAGGGGTCATGGGGCATTGTGATGACACGGCCATGGAACATTATGATGACAAGAATTCTGGAGCATTGTGATAAATAGGGCATGGACAATTGTGATTAGAGGGGCCAAGGAGCATTCTGATGATAACGGCATGGAGCATTGTGATGACAAGGGTCATCGAGCATTGTGATGACAGTGGTCATGAATCATTGTGATGAATGTGGTCATGGATCATTGTGATGACAAGTGTCGTGGAGCATTGTGATGACACGGCTCATAGAGCATTGTGATGACACGGTTATGGAATATTGTGATGACCAGAATTCTGTAGCACTGTGATGAAAAGGGAATGGAGCATTGTGATTACAGGGGTCATGGAGCATTGTGATGACAATTGTTCTAGAACATTTTGATGACAGGGATCATGGAGCATAGTGATGAAAGGGGCCATGGAGCATTGTAATGACAGGCGTCATGGGACATTGTGTTGACAGTGGTCATGGAGCATTGTTAGAAATGGAACATGGAGCAATTTGATTTCAGGGGCCATGAAAAATTGTGAATACATAGGCCATGGAGTATTCAGATGAATGTGGTCAAGGATCATTGTGACGAAAAGTGTCCTGGAATATTGTGATGACACGGTTCATGGAGCATTGCGATGACAAGGGCCATAGAGAAATGTGAAGACAGGTGTCATGGGGCATTGTGATGACAGTGGTGATCTAGAATTGTGAAGAAAGATATCATGGAGCACTGTGATGACAGGGGTCATGGGGCATTGTGATGACACGTCCATGGAACATTATGATGTCAAGAATTCTGGAGCATTGTGATAAAAATTGCATGGACCATTGTGATTAGAGGGGCCAAGGAGCATTCTGATGACAACGGCATGGAGCATTGTGATGACAAGGGTCATCGAGCATTGTGATGACACTGGTCATGAAGCATTGTGATGAATGTGGTCATGGATCATTGTGATGACAAGTGTCGTAGAGCATTGTGATGACAGGGGTCATAGAGCATTGTGATGACACGGTTTTGGAATATTGTGATGACCAGAATTCTGTAGCACTGTGATGAAAAGGGAATGGAGCATTGTGATTACAGGGGTCATGGAGCACTGTGATGACAATTGTTTAGAACATTGTGAAGACTGGGATCATGGAGCATAGTGATGAAAGGGGCCATGGAGCATTGTGATGACAGGCGTCATGGGACAATGTGTTGACAGTGGTCATGGAGCATTGTTAGAAAGGGAACATGGAGCAATTTGATTTCAGGGGCCATGAAAAATTGTGAATACATAGGCCATGGAGTATTCAGATGAATGTGGTCAAGGATCATTGTGACGACAAGTGTCCTGGAATATTGTGATGACACAGTTCATGGAGCATTGCGATGACAAGGGCCATGGAGAAATGTGAATACAGGTGTCATGGGGCTTTGTGATGACAGTAGTCATCTAGAATTGTGAAGAAAGATATCATGGAGCACTGGGATGACAGGGGCCATGGAGCATTGTGATGACAGGGGTCATGGGGCATTGTGATGACACGGCCATGGAACATTATGATGACAATAATTCTGGAGCATTGTGATAAAAAGGGCATGGACCATTGTGATTAGAGGGGCCAAGGAGCATTCTGATGACAACGGCATGGAGCATTGTGACGACAATTGTTCTAGAACATTGTGAAGACAGGGATCATGGAGCATAGTGATGAAAGGGGCCATGGATCATTGTGATGACAGGCGTCATGGGACAATGTGTTGTCAGTGGTCATGGAGCATTGTTAGAAAGGGAATATGGAGCAATTTGATTTCAGGGGCCATGAAAAATTGTGAATACATAGGCCATGGAGTATTCATATGAATGTGGTCAATGATCATTGTGACAAAAAGTGTCCTGGAATATTGTGATGACACGGTTCATGGAGCATTGCGATGAAAAGGGCCATGGCGAAATGTGATGAGAGTGGTCATCTAGAATTGTGAAGAAAGATATCATGGAGCCCTGGGATGATAGGGGCCATGGAGCATTGTGATGACATGGGTCATGGGGCATTGTGATGACACGGCCATGGAACATTATGATGACAAGAATTCTGGAGCATTGTGATAAAAAGGGCATGGACCATTGTGATTAGAGGGGCCAAGGAGCATTCTGATGACAACGGCATGGAGCATTGTGATGACAAGTGTCATCGAGCATTGTGATGACAGTGGTCATGAAGCATTGTGATGAATGTGGTCATGGATCATTGTGATGACAAGTGTCGTGGAGCATTGTGATGACAGGGGTCATAGAGCATTGTGATGACACGGTTATGGAATATTGTGATGACCAGAATTCTGTAGCACTGTGATGAAAAGGGAATGGAGCATTGTGATTACAGGGGTCATGGAGCATTGTGATGAAAATTGTTCTAGAACATTGTGATGACAGGGATCATGTAGCATAGTGATGAAAGGGGCCATGAAGCATTGTGATGACAGGCGTTATGGGGCATTGTGATGACACGGCCATGGAACATTATGATGACAAGAATTCTGGAGCATAGTGATAAAACGGGCATGGACCATTGTGATTAGAGTGGCGAAGGAGCATTCTGATGACAACGGCATGGAGCATTGTGATGACAAGTGTCATCGAGCATTGTGATGACAGTGGTCATGAAGCATTGTGATGAATGTGGTCATGCATCATTGGGATGACATGTGTCGTGGAGCATTGTGATGACAGGGGTCATAGAGCATTTTGATGACACGGTTATGTAATATTGTGATGACCAGAATTCTGTAGCACTGTGATGAAAAGGGAATGGAGCATTGTGAGTACAGGGGTCATGGAGCTTTGTGATGACAATTGTTCTAGAACCTTGTGAAGACAGGGATCATGGAGCATAGTGATGAAAGGGGACATGGAGCATTGTGATGACAGGCGTCATGGGACATTGTGTTGACAGTTGTCATGGAGCATTGTTAGAAAGGGAACATGGAGCAATTTGATTTCAGTGGCCATGAAAAATTGTGAATACATAGGCCATGGAGTATTCAGATGAATGTGGTCAAGGATCATTGTGACAAAATTTGTCCTGGAATATTGTGATGACACGGTTCATGGAGCATTGCGATGACAAGGGCCATGGCGAAATGTGAAGACAGGTGTCATGGGGCATTGTGATGACTGTGGTCATCTAGAATTGTGAAGAAAGATATCATGGAGCACTGGGATGACAGGGGCCATGAAGCATTGTGATGACAGGAGTCTTGGGGCATTGTGATGACACGGCCATGGAACATTATGATGACAAGAAGTCTGGAGCATTGTGATAAAAAGGGCATGGACCATTGTGATTAGAGGGGCCAAGGAGCATTCTGATGACAACGTCATGGAGCATTGTGATGACAAGGGTCATCGAGCATTGTGATGACAGTGGTCATGAAGCATTGTGATGAATGTGGTCATGGATCATTGTGATGACAAGTGTCGTGGAGCATTGTGATGACAGGGGTCATAGAGCATTGTGATGACACGGTTATGGAATATTGTGAAGACCAGAATTCTGTAGCACTGTGATGAAAAAGGAATGGAGCATTGTGATTACAGGGGTCATGGAGCATTGTGATGACAATTGTTCTAGAACATTGTGAAGACAGGGGTCTTGGAGCATAGTGATGAAAGGGGCCATGGAGCATTGTGATGACAGGTGTCATGGGACAATGTGTTGAAAATGGTCAAGGAGCATTGTTAGAAAGGGAACATGGAGCAATTTCATTTCAGGGGCCATGAAAAATTGTGAATACATAGGCCATGGATTATTCAGATGAATGTGGTCAAGGATCATTGTGACGACAAGTGTCCTGGAATATTGTGATGACACGGTTCATGGAGCATTGCGATGACAAGGGCCATGGTGAAATGTGAAGACAGGTGTCATGGGGCTTTGTGATGACAGTGGTCATCTAGAATTGTGAAGAAAGATATCATGGAGCACTGGGATGACAGGGGCCATGGAACATTGTGATGACAGGCGTCATGGGGCATTGTGATGACACGGCCATGGAACATTATGATGACAAGAATTCTGGAGCATTGTGATAAATAAGGCATGGACCATTGTGATTAGAGGGGCCAAGGAGCATTCTGATGACAACGGCATGGAGCATTGTGATGACAAGGGTCATCGAGCATTGTGATGACAGTGGTCATGAAGCATTGTGATGAATGTGGTCATGGATCATTGTGATGACAAGTGTCGTGGAGCATTGTGATGACAGGGGTCATAGAGCATTGTGATGACACGGTTATGGAATATTGTGATGACCAGAATTCTGTAGCACTGTGATGAAAAGGGAATGGAGCATTGTGATTACAGGGGTCATGGAGCATTGTGATGAAAATTGTTCTAGAACATTGTGATGACAGGGATCATGTAGCATAGTGATGAAAGGGGCCATGAAGCATTGTGATGACAGGCGTTATGGGGCATTGTGATGACACGGCCATGGAACATTATGATGACAAGAATTCTGGAGCATTGTGATAAAACGGGCATGGACCATTGTGATTAGAGGGGACAAGGAGCATTCTGATGACAACGGCATGGAGCATTGTGACGACAATTGTTCTAGTACATTGTGAAGACAGGGATCATGGAGCATAGTGATGAAAGGGGCCATGGAGCATTGTGATGACAGGCGTCATGGGACAATGTGTTGTCAGTGGTCATGGAGCATTGTTAGAAAGGGAATATGGAGCAATTTGATTTCAGGGGCCATGAAAAATTGTGAATACATAGGCCATGGAGTATTCATATGAATGTGGTCAATGATCATTGTGACAAAAAGTGTCCTGGAATATTGTGATGACACGGTTCATGGAGCATTGCGATGAAAAGGGCCATGGAGAAATGTGATGAGAGTGGTCATCTAGAATTGTGAAGAAAGATATCATGGAGCCCTGGGATGATAGGGGCCATGGAGCATTGTGATGACATGGGTCATGGGGCATTGTGATGACACGGCCATGGAACATTATGATGACAAGAATTCTGGAGCATTGTGATAAAAAGGGCATGGACCATTGTGATTAGAGGGGCCAAGGAGCATTCTGATGACAACGGCATGGAGCATTGTGATGACAAGGTCATCGAGCATTGTGATGACAGTGGTCATGAAGCATTGTGATGAATGTGGTGATGGATCATTGTGATGGCAAGTGTCGTGGAGCATTGTGATGACAGGGGTCATAGAGCATTTTGATGACACGGTTATGTAATATGGTGATGACCAGAATTCTGTAGCACTGTGATGAAAATGGAATGGAGCATTGTGATTACATGTGTCATGGAGCATTGTGATGACAATTGTTCTAGAACATTGTGAAGACAGGGATCATGGAGCATAGTGATGAAAGGGGCCATGGAGCTTTGTGATGACAGGCGTCATGGGACAATGTGTTGACACTGTCATGGATCATTGTTAGAAAGGGAACATGGGGCATTTTGATTTCAGGGGCCATGAAAAATTGTGAATACATAGGCCATGGAGTATTCAGATGAATGTGGTCAAGGATCATTGTGACGACAAGTGTCCTGGAATATTGTGATGACACGGTTCATGGAGCATTGCGATGACAAGGGCCATGGTGAAATGTGAAGACAGGTGTCATGGGGCTTTGTGATGACAGTGGTCATCTAGAATTGTGAAGAAAGATATCATGGAGCACTGGGATGACAGGGGCCATGGAACATTGTGATGACAGGGGTCATGGGGCATTGTGATGACACGGCCATGGAACATTATGATGACAAGAATTCTGGAGCATTGTGATAAATAAGGCATGGACCATTGTGATTAGAGGGGCCAAGGAGCATTCTGATGACAACGGCATGGAGCATTGTGATGACAAGGGTCATCGAGCATTGTGATGACAGTGGTCATGAAGCATTGTGATGAATGTGGTCATGGATCATTGTGATGACAAGTGTCGTGGAGCATTGTGATGACAGGGGTCATAGAGCATTGTGATGACACGGTTATGGAATATTGTGATGACCAGAATTCTGTAGCACTGTGATGAAAAGGGAATGGAGCATTGTGATTACAGGGGTCATGGAGCATTGTGATGAAAATTGTTCTAGAACATTGTGATGACAGGGATCATGTAGCATAGTGATGAAAGGGGCCATGAAGCATTGTGATGACAGGCGTTATGGGGCATTGTGATGACACGGCCATGGAACATTATGATGACAAGAATTCTGGAGCATTGTGATAAAACGGGCATGGACCATTGTGATTAGAGTGGCGAAGGAGCATTCTGATGACAACGGCATGGAGCATTGTGATGACAAGGGTCATCGAGCATTGTGAGGACAGTGGTCATGAAGCATTGTGATGAATGTGGTCATGCATCATTGGGATGACAAGTGTCGTGGAGCATTGTGATGACAGGGGTCATAGAGCATTTTGATAACACGGTTATGTAATATTGTGATGACCAGAATTCTGTAGCACTGTGATGAAAAGGGAATGGAGCATTGTGATTACAGGGGCCATGGAGCATTGTGATGACAATTGTTTAGAACATTGTGAAGACAGGGATCATGGAGCATAGTGATGAAAGGGGCCATGGAACATTGTGATGACAGGCGTCATGGGACAATGTGTTGACAGTGGTCATGGAGCATTGTTAGAAAGGGAACATGGAGCAATTTGATTTCAGGGGCCAGGAAAAATTGTGAATACATAGGCCATGGAGTATTCAGTTGAATGTGGTCAAGGATCATTGTGACGACAAGTGTCCTGGAATATTGTGATGACACGGTTCATGGAGCATTGCGATGACAAGGGCCATGGCGAAATGTGAAGACAGGTGTCATGGGGCATTTTGATGACAGTGGTCATCTAGAATTGTGAAGAAAGATATCATGGAGCACTGGGATGACAGGGGCCATGGAGCATTGTGATGACAGGCGTCATGGGGCATTGTGATGACACGGCCATGGAACATTATGATGACAAGAATTCTGGAGCATTGTGATAAAAAGGGCATGGACCATTGTGATTAGAGGGGCCAAGGAGTATTCTGATGACAACAGCATGGAGCATTGTGATGACCAGGGTCATCGAGCATTGTGATGACAGTGGTCATGAAGCATTGTGATGAATGTGGTCATGGATCATTGTGATGACAAGTGTCGTGGAGCATTGTGATGACAGGGGTCATAGAGCATTGTAAGGACACGGTTATGGAATATTGTGATGACCAGAATTCTGTAGCACTGTGATGAAAAGGGAATGGAGCATTGTGAGTACAGGGGTCATGGAGCTTTGTGATGACAATTGTTCTAGAACATTGTGAAGACAGGGATCATGGAGCATAGTGATGAAAGGGGACATGGAGCATTGTGATGACAGGCGTCATGGGACATTGTGTTGACAGTTGTCATGGAGCATTGTTAGAAAGGGAACATGGAGCAATTTGATTTCAGTGGCCATGAAAAATTGTGAATACATAGGCCATGGAGTATTCAGATGAATGTGGTCAAGGATCATTGTGACAAAATTTGTCCTGGAATATTGTGATGACACGGTTCATGGAGCATTGCGATGACAAGGGCCATGGCGAAATGTGAAGACAGGTGTCATGGGGCATTGTGATGACTGTGGTCATCTAGAATTGTGAAGAAAGATATCATGGAGCACTGGGATGACAGGGGCCATGAAGCATTGTGATGACAGGGGTCTTGGGGCATTGTGATGACACGGCCATGGAACATTATGATGACAAGAATTCTGGAGCATTGTGATAAAAAGGGCATGGACCATTGTGATTAGAGGGGCCAAGGAGCATTCTGATGACAACGGCATGGTGCATTGTGATGACCAGGGTCATCGAGCATTGTGATGACAGTGGTCATGAAGCATTGTGATGAATGTGGTCATGGATCATTGTGATGAAAAGTGTCGTGGAGCATTGTGATGACAGGGGTCATAGAGCATTGTGATGACACGGTTATGGAATATTGTGATGACCAGAATTCTGTAGCACTGTGATGCAAATGGAATGGAGCATTGTGATTACAGGGGTCATGGAGCATTGTGATGACAATTGTTCTAGAACATTGTGAAGACAGGGATCATGGAGCATAGTGATGAAAGGGGCCATGGAGCATTGTGATGACAGGCGTCATGGGACAATGTGTTGACAGTGGTCATGGAGCATTGTTAGAAAGGGAACATGGAGCAATTTGATTTCAGGGGCCATGAAAAAATGTGAATACATAGGCCATGGAGTATTCAGATGAATGTGGTCAAGGATCATTGTGACGACAAGTGTCCTGGAATATTGTGATGACACGGTTCATGGAGCATTGCGATGACAAGGGCCATGGCGAAATGTGAAGACAGGTGTCATGGGGCTTTGTGATGACAGTGGTCATCTAGAATTGTGAAGAAAGATATCATGGAGCAATGGGATGACAGGGGCCATGGAGCATTGTGATGACAGGGGTCATGGGGCATTGTGATGACACGGCCATGGAACATTATGATGACAAGAATTCTGGAGCATTGTGATAAATAGGGCATGGACCATTGTGATTAGAGGGGCCAAGGAGCATTCTGATGATAACGGCATGGAGCATTGTGATGACAAGGGTCATCGAGCATTGTGATGACAGTGGTCATGAATCATTGTGATGAATGTGGTCATGGATCATTGTGATGACAAGTGTCGTGGAGCATTGTGATGACAGGGGTCATAGAGCCTTGTGATGACACGGTTTTGGAATATTGTGATGACCAGAATTCTGTAACACTGTGATGAAAAGGGAATGGAGCATTGTGATTACAGGGGTCATGGAGCATTGTGATGACAAATGTTCTAGAACATTTTGAAGACAGGGATCATGGAGCATAGTGATGAAAGGGGCCATGGAGCATTGTAATGACAGGCGTCATGGGACATTGTGTTGACAGTGGTCATGGAGCATTGTTAGAAATGGAACATGGAGCAATTTGATTTCAGGGGCCATGAAAAATTCTGAATACATAGGCCATGGAGTATTCAGATGAATGTGGTCAAGGATCATTGTGACGAAAAGTGTCCTAGAATATTGTGATGACACGGTTCATGGAGCATTGCGATGACAAGGGCCATAGCGAAATGTGAAGACAGGTGTCATGGGGCATTGTGATGACAGTGGTGATCTAGAATTGTGAAGAAAGATATCATGGAGCACTGTGATGACAGGGGTCATGGGGCATTGTGATGACACGTCCATGGAACATTATGATGTCAAGAAATCTGGAGCATTGTGATAAAAATTGCATGGACCATTGTGATTAGAGGGGCCAAGGAGCATTCTGATGACAACGGCATGGAGCATTGTGATGACAAGGGTCATCGAGCATTGTGATGACACTGGTCATGAAGCATTGTGATGAATGTGGTCATGGATCATTGTGATGACAAGTGTCGTAGAGCATTGTGATGACAGGGGTCATAGAGCATTGTGATGACACGGTTATGGAATATTGTGATGACCAGAATTCTGTAGCACTGTGATGAAAAGGGAATGGAGCATTGTGATTACAGGGGTCATGGAGCATTGTGATGACAATTGTTTAGAACATTGTGAAGACTGGGATCATGGAGCATAGTGATGAAAGGGGCCATGGAGCATTGTGATGACAGGCGTCATGGGACAATGTGTTGACAGTGGTCATGGAGCATTGTTAGAAAGGGAACATGGAGCAATTTGATTTCAGGGGCCATGAAAAATTGTGAATACATAGGCCATGGAGTATTCAGATGAATGTGGTCAAGGATCATTGTGACGACAAGTGTCCTGGAATATTGTGATGACACAGTTCATGGAGCATTGCGATGACAAGGGCCATGGAGAAATGTGAATACAGGTGTCATGGGGCTTTGTGATGACAGTGGTCATCTAGAATTGTGAAGAAAGATATCATGGAGCAATGGGATGACAGGGGCCATGGAGCATTGTGATGACAGGGGTCATGGGACATTGTGATGACACGGCCATGGAACATTATGATGACAAGAATTCTGGAACATTGTGATAAATAGGGCATGGACCATTGTCATTAGAGGGGCCAAGGAGCATTCTGATGATAACGGCATGGAGCATTGTGATGACAAGGGTCATCGAGCATTGTGATGACAGTGGTCATGAATCATTGTGATGAATGTGGTCATGGATCATTGTGATGACAAGTGTCGTGGAGCATTGTGATGACACGGCTCATAGAGCATTGTGATGACACGGTTATGGAATATTGTGATGACCAGAATTCTGTAGCACTGTGATGAAAAGGGAATGGAGCATTGTGATTACAGGGGTCATGGAGCATTGTGATGACAATTGTTCTAGAACATTTTGATGACAGGGATCATGGAGCATAGTGATGAAAGGGGCCATGGAGCATTGTAATGACAGGTGTCATGGGACATTGTGTTGACTGTGGTCATGGAGCATTGTTAGAAATGGAACATGGAGCAATTTGATTTCAGGGGCCATGAAAAATTGTGAATACATAGGCCATGGAGTATTCAGATGAATGTGGTCAAGGATCATTGTGACGAAAAGTGTCCTGGAATATTGTGATGACACGGTTCATGGAGCATTGCGATGACAAGGGCCATAGCGAAATGTGAAGACAGGTGTCATGGGGCATTGTGATGACAGTGGTGATCTAGAATTGTGAAGAAAGATATCATGGAGCACTGTGATGACAGGGGTCATGGGGCATTGTGATGACACCTCCATGGAACATTATGATGTCAAGAATTCTGGAGCATTGTGATAAAAATTGCATGGACCATTGTGATTAGAGGGGCCAAGGAGCATTCTGATGACAACGGAATGGAGCATTGTGATGACAAGGGTCATCGAGCATTGTGATGACACTGGTCATGAAGCATTGTGATGAATGTGGTCATGGATCATTGTGATGACAAGTGTCGTAGAGCATTGTGATGACAGGGGTCATAGAGCATTGTGATGACACGGTTATGGAATATTGTGAAGACCAGAATTCTGTAGCACTGTGATGAAAAGGGAATGGAGCATTGTGACTACAGGGGTCAGGGAGAATTGTGATGACAATTGTTCTAGAAAATTGTGATGACAGGGATCATGGAGCATAGTGATGAAAGGGGCCATGGAGCATTGTGATGACAGGCTTCATGGGACAATGTGTTGACAGTGGTCATTGAGCATTGTTAGAAAGGGAACATGGAGCAAATTGATTTCAGGGGCCATGAAAAATTGTGAATACATAGGCCATGGATTATTCAGATGAATGTGGTCAAGGATCATTGTGACAAAAAGTGTCCTGGAATATTGTGATGACACGGTTCATGGAGCATTGCGATGACAAGGGCCATGGCGAAATGTGAAGACAGGTGTCATGGGGCATTGTGATGACAGTGGTCATCTAGAATTGTGAAGAAAGATATCATGGAGCACTGGGATGACAGGGGCCATGGAGCATTGTGATGACAGGGGTCATGGGGCATGGTGATGACACGGCCATGGAACATTATGATGACAATAATTCTGGAGCATTGTGATAAAAAGGGCATGGACCATTGTGATTAGAGGGGCCAAGGAGCATTCTGATGACAACGGCATGGAGCATTGTGATGACAAGGGTCATCGAGCATTGTGATGACAGTGGTCATGGAGCATTGTGATGAATGTGGTTATGCATCATTGTGATGACTAGTGTCGTGGAGCATTGTGATGACAGGGGTCATAGAGCATTGTGATGACACGGTTATGGAATTTTGTGATGACCAGAATTCTGTAGCACTGTGATGAAAAGGGAATGCAGCATTGTGATTACAGGGGTCATGGAGCATTGTGATGACAATTGTTTAGAACATTGTGAAGACAGGGATCAAGGAGCATAGTGATGAAAGGAGCCATGGAGCATTGTGATGACAGGCGTCATGGGACAATGTGTTGACAGTGGTCATGGAGCTTTGTTAGAAAGGGAACATGGAGCAATTTGATTTCAGGGGCCATGAAAAAATGTGAATACATAGGCCATGGAGTATTCAGATGAATGTGGTCAAGGATCATTGTGACGACAAGTGTCCTGGAATATTGTGATGACACGGTTCATGGAGCATTGCGATGACAAGGGCCATGGCGAAATGTGAAGACAGGTGTCATGGGGCTTTGTGATGACAGTGGTCATCTAGAATTGTGAAGAAAGATATCATGGAGCAATGGGATGACAGGGGCCATGGAGCATTGTGATGACAGGGGTCATGGGGCATTGTGATGACACGGCCATGGAACATTATGATGACAAGAATTCTGGAGCATTGTGATAAATAGGGCATGGACCATTGTGATTAGAGGGGCCAAGGAGCATTCTGATGATAACGGCATGGAGCATTGTGATGACAAGGGTCATCGAGCATTGTGATGACAGTGGTCATGAATCATTGTGATGAATGTGGTCATGGATCATTGTGATGACAAGTGTCGTGGAGCATTGTGATGACACGGCTCATAGAGCATTGTGATGACACGGTTATGGAATATTGTGATGACCAGAATTCTGTAGCACTGTGATGAAAAGGGAATGGAGCATTGTGATTACAGGGGTCATGGAGCATTGTGATGACAATTGTTCTAGAACATTTTGATGACAGGGATCATGGAGCATAGTGATGAAAGGGGCCATGGAGCATTGTAATGACAGGCGTCATGGGACATTGTGTTGACAGTGGTCATGGAGCATTGTTAGAAATGGAACATGGAGCAATTTGATTTCAGGGGCCATGAAAAATTGTGAATAAATAGGCCATGGAGTATTCAGATGAATGTGGTCAAGGATCATTGTGACGAAAAGTGTCCTGGAATATTGTGATGACACGGTTCATGGAGCATTGCGATGACAAGGGCCATAGAGAAATGTGAAGACAGGTGTCATGGGGCATTGTGATGACAGTGGTGATCTAGAATTGTGAAGAAAGATATCATGGAGCACTGTGATGACAGGGGTCATGGGGCATTGTGATGACACGTCCATGGAACATTATGATGTCAAGAATTCTGGAGCATTGTGATAAAAATTGCATGGACCATTGTGATTAGAGGGGCCAAGGAGCATTCTGATGACAATGGCATGGAGCATTGTGATGACAAGGGTCATCGAGCATTGTGATGACACTGGTCATGAAGCATTGTGATGAATGTGGTCATGGATCATTGTGATGACAAGTGTCGTAGAGCATTGTGATGACAGGGGTCATAGAGCATTGTGATGACACGGTTATGGAATATTGTGATGACCAGAATTCTGTAGCACTGTGATGAAAAGGGAATGTAGCATTGTGATTACAGGGGTCATGGAGCACTGTGATGACAATTGTTTAGAACATTGTGAAGACTAGGATCATGGAGCATAGTGATGAAAGGGGCCATGGAGCATTGTGATGACAGGCGTCATGGGACAATGTGTTGACAGTGGTCATGGAGCATTGTTAGAAAGGGAACATGGAGCAATTTGATTTCAGGGGCCATGAAAAATTGTGAATACATAGGCCATGGAGTATTCAGATGAATGTGGTCAAGGATCATTGTGACGACAAGTGTCCTGGAATATTGTGATGACACGGTTCATGGAGCATTGCGATGACAAGGGCCATGGCGAAATGTGAAGACAGGTGTCATGGGGCATTTTGATGACAGTGGTCATCTAGAATTGTGAAGAAAGATATCATGGAGCACTGGGATGACAGGGGCCATGGAGCATTGTGATGACAGGGGTCATGGGGCATTCTGATGACACGGCCATGGAACATTATGATGACAAGAATTCTGGAGCATTGTGATAAAAAGGGCATGGACCATTGTGATTAGAGGGGCCAAGGAGTATTCTGATGACAACAGCATGGAGCATTGTGATGACCAGGGTCATCGAGCATTGTGATGACAGTGGTCATGAAGCATTGTGATGAATGTGGTCATGGATCATTGTGATGACAAGTGTCGTGGAGCATTGTGATGACAGGGGTCATAGAGCATTGTAAGGACACGGTTATGGAATATTGTGATGACCAGAATTCTGTAGCACTGTGATGAAAAGGGAATGGAGCATTGTGAGTACAGGGGTCATGGAGCTTTGTGATGACAATTGTTCTAGAACATTGTGAAGACAGGGATCATGGAGCATAGTGATGAAAGGTGACATGGAGCATTGTGATGACAGGCGTCATGGGACATTGTGTTGACAGTTGTCATGGAGCATTGTTAGAAAGGGAACATGGAGCAATTTGATTTCAGTGGCCATGAAAAATTGTGAATACATAGGCCATGGAGTATTCAGATGAATGTGGTCAAGGATCATTGTGACAAAATTTGTCCTGGAATATTGTGATGACACGGTTCATGGAGCATTGCGATGACAAGGGCCATGGCGAAATGTGAAGACAGGTGTCATGGGGCATTGTGATGACTGTGGTCATCTAGAATTGTGAAGAAAGATATCATGGAGCACTGGGATGACAGGGGCCATGAAGCATTGTGATGACAGGGGTCTTGGGGCATTGTGATGACACGGCCATGGAACATTATGATGACAAGAATTCTGGAGCATTGTGATAAAAAGGGCATGGACCATTGTGATTAGAGTGGCCAAGGAGCATTCTGATGACAACGGCATGGTGCATTGTGATGACCAGGGTCATCGAGCATTGTGATGACAGTGGTCATGAAGCATTGTGATGAATGTGGTCATGGATCATTGTGATGAAAAGTGTCGTGGAGCATTGTGATGACAGGGGTCATAGAGCATTGTGATGACACGGTTATGGAATATTGTGATGACCAGAATTCTGTAGCACTGTGATGCAAAGGGAATGGAACATTGTGATTACAGGGGTCATGGAGCATTGTGATGACAATTTTTCTAGAACATTGTGAAGACAGGGATCATGGAGCATAGTGATGAAAGGGGCCATGGAGCATTGTGATGACAGGCGTCATGGGACAATGTGTTGACAGTGGTCATGGAGCATTGTTAGAAAGGGAACATGGAGCAATTTGATTTCAGGGGCCATGAAAAAATGTGAATACATAGGCCATGGAGTATTCAGATGAATGTGGTCAAGGATCATTGTGACGACAAGTGTCCTGGAATATTGTGATGACACGGTTCATGGAGCATTGCGATGACAAGGGCCATGGCGAAATGTGAAGACAGGTGTCATGGGGCTTTGTGATGACAGTGGTCATCTAGAATTGTGAAGAAAGATATCATGGAGCAATGGGATGACAGGGGCCATGGAGCATTGTGATGACAGGGGTCATGGGACATTGTGATGACACGGCCATGGAACATTATGATGACAAGAATTCTGGAACATTGTGATAAATAGGGCATGGACCATTGTGATTAGAGGGGCCAAGGAGCATTCTGATGATAAAGGCATGGAGCATTGTGATGACAAGGGTCATCGAGCATTGTGATGACAGTGGTCATGAATCACTGTGATGAATGTGGTCATGGATCATTGTGATGACAAGTGTCGTGGAGCATTGTGATGACACGGCTCATAGAGCATTGTGATGACACGGTTATGGAATATTGTGATGACCAGAATTCTGTAGCACTGTGATGAAAAGGGAATGGAGCATTGTGATTACAGGGGTCATGGAGCATTGTGATGACAATTGTTCTAGAACATTTTGATGACAGGGATCATGGAGCATAGTGATGAAAGGGGCCATGGAGCATTGTAATGACAGGCGTCATGGGACATTGTGTTGACTGTGGTCATGGAGCATTGTTCGAAATGGAACATGGAGCAATTTGATTTCAGGGGCCATGAAAAATTGTGAATACATAGGCCATGGAGTATTCAGATGAATGTGGTCAAGGATCATTGTGACGAAAAGTGTCCTGGAATATTGTGATGACACGGTTCATGGAGCATTGCGATGACAAGGGCCATAGCGAAATGTGAAGACAGGTGTCATGGGGCATTGTGATGACAGTGGTGATCTAGAATTGTGAAGAAAGATATCATGGAGCACTGTGATGACAGGGTTCATGGGGCATTGTGATGACACGTCCATGGAACATTATGATGTCAAGAATTCTGGAGCATTGTGATAAAAATTGCATGGACCATTGTGATTAGAGGGGCCAAGGAGCATTCTGATGACAACGGCATGGAGCATTGTGATGACAAGGGTCATCGAGCATTGTGATGACACTGGTCATGAAGCATTGTGATGAATGTGGTCATGGATCATTGTGATGACAAGTGTCGTAGAGCATTGTGATGACAGGGGTCATAGAGCATTGTGATGACACGGTTATGGAATATTGTGATGACCAGAATTCTGTAGCACTGTGATGAAAAGGGAATGGAGCATTGTGATTACAGGGGTCATGGAGCACTGTGATGACAATTGTTTAGAACATTGTGAAGACTGGGATCATGGAGCATAGTGATGAAAGGGGCCATGGAGCATTGTGATGACAGGCGTCATGGGACAATGTGTTGACAGTGGTCATGGAGCATTGTTAGAAAGGGAACATGGAGCAATTTGATTTCAGGGGCCATGAAAAATTGTGAATACATAGGCCATGGAGTATTCAGATGAATGTGGTCAAGGATCATTGTGACGACAAGTGTCCTGGAATATTGTGATGACACAGTTCATGGAGCATTGCGATGACAAGGGCCATGGAGAAATGTGAATACAGGTGTCATGGGGCTTTGTGATGACAGTAGTCATCTAGAATTGTGAAGAAAGATATCATGGAGCACTGGGATGACAGGGGCCATGGAGCATTGTGATGACAGGGGTCATGGGGCATTGTGATGACACGGCCATGGAACATTATGATGACAATAATTCTGGAGCATTGTGATAAAAAGGGCATGGACCATTGTGATTAGAGGGGCCAAGGAGCATTCTGATGACAACGGCATGGAGCATTGTGACGACAATTGTTCTAGAACATTGTGAAGACAGGGATCATGGAGCATAGTGATGAAAGGGGCCATGGATCATTGTGATGACAGGCGTCATGGGACAATGTGTTGTCAGTGGTCATGGAGCATTGTTAGAAAGGGAATATGGAGCAATTTGATTTCAGGGGCCATGAAAAATTGTGAATACATAGGCCATGGAGTATTCATATGAATGTGGTCAATGATCATTGTGACAAAAAGTGTCCTGGAATATTGTGATGACACGGTTCATGGAGCATTGCGATGAAAAGGGCCATGGCGAAATGTGATGAGAGTGGTCATCTAGAATTGTGAAGAAAGATATCATGGAGCCCTGGGATGATAGGGGCCATGGAGCATTGTGATGACATGGGTCATGGGGCATTGTGATGACACGGCCATGGAACATTATGATGACAAGAATTCTGGAGCATTGTGATAAAAAGGGCATGGACCATTGTGATTAGAGGGGCCAAGGAGCATTCTGATGACAACGGCATGGAGCATTGTGATGACAAGTGTCATCGAGCATTGTGATGACAGTGGTCATGAAGCATTGTGATGAATGTGGTCATGGATCATTGTGATGACAAGTGTCGTGGAGCATTGTGATGACAGGGGTCATAGAGCATTGTGATGACACGGTTATGGAATATTGTGATGACCAGAATTCTGTAGCACTGTGATGAAAAGGGAATGGAGCATTGTGATTACAGGGGTCATGGAGCATTGTGATGAAAATTGTTCTAGAACATTGTGATGGCAGGGATCATGTAGCATAGTGATTAAAGGGGCCATGAAGCATTGTGATGACAGGCGTTATGGGGCATTGTGATGACACGGCCATGGAACATTATGATGACAAGAATTCTGGAGCATTGTGATAAAACGGGCATGGACCATTGTGATTAGAGTGGCGAAGGAGCATTCTGATGACAACGGCATGGAGCATTGTGATGACAAGGGTCATCGAGCATTGTGATGACAGTGGTCATGAAGCATTGTGATGAATGTGGTCATGCATCATTGGGATGACAAGTGTCGTGGAGCATTGTGATGACAGGGGTCATAGAGCATTTTGATGACACGGTTATGTAATATTGTGATGACCAGAATTCTGTAGCACTGTGATGAAAAGGGAATGGAGCATTGTGAGTACAGGGGTCATGGAGCTTTGTGATGACAATTGTTCTAGAACCTTGGGAAGACAGGGATCATGGAGCATAGTGATGAAAGGGGACATGGAGCATTGTGATGACAGGCGTCATGGGACATTGTGTTGACAGTTGTCATGGAGCATTGTTAGAAAGGGAACATGGAGCAATTTGATTTCAGTGGCCATGAAAAATTGTGAATACATAGGCCATGGAGTATTCAGATGAATGTGGTCAAGGATCATTGTGACAAAATTTGTCCTGGAATATTGTGATGACACGGTTCATGGAGCATTGCGATGACAAGGGCCATGGCGAAATGTGAAGACAGGTGTCATGGGGCATTGTGATGACTGTGGTCATCTAGAATTGTGAAGAAAGATATCATGGAGCACTGGGATGACAGGGGCCATGAAGCATTGTGATGACAGGGGTCTTGGGGCATTGTGATGACACGGCCATGGAACATTATGATGACAAGAAGTCTGGAGCATTGTGATAAAAAGGGCATGGACCATTGTGATTAGAGGGGCCAAGGAGCATTCTGATGACAACGGCATGGAGCATTGTGATGACAAGGGTCATCGAGCATTGTGATGACAGTGGTCATGAAGCATTGTGATGAATGTGGTCATGGATCATTGTGATGACAAGTGTCGTGGAGCATTGTGATGACAGGGGTCATAGAGCATTGTGATGACACGGTTATGGAATATTGTGAAGACCAGAATTCTGTAGCACTGTGATGAAAAAGGAATGGAGCATTGTGATTACAGGGGTCATGGAGCATTGTGATGACAATTGTTCTAGAACATTGTGAAGACAGGGGTCTTGGAGCATAGTGATGAAAGGGGCCATGGAGCATTGTGATGACAGGTGTCATGGGACAATGTGTTGACAATGGTCAAGGAGCATTGTTAGAAAGGGAACATGGAGCAATTTCATTTCAGGGGCCATGAAAAATTGTGAATACATAGGCCATGGATTATTCAGATGAATGTGGTCAAGGATCATTGTGACGACAAGTGTCCTGGAATATTGTGATGACACGGTTCATGGAGCATTGCGATGACAAGAGCCATGGTGAAATGTGAAGACAGGTGTCATGGGGCTTTGTGATGACAGTGGTCATCTAGAATTGTGAAGAAAGATATCATGGAGCACTGGGATGACAGGGGCCATGGAACATTGTGATGACAGGGGTCATGGGGCATTGTGATGACACGGCCATGGAACATTATGATGACAAGAATTCTGGAGCATTGTGATAAATAAGGCATGGACCATTGTGATTAGAGGGGCCAAGGAGCATTCTGATGACAACGGCATGGAGCATTGTGATGACAAGGGTCATCGAGCATTGTGATGGCAGTGGTCATGAAGCATTGTGATGAATGTGGTCATGGATCATTGTGATGACAAGTGTCGTGGAGCATTGTGATGACAGGGGTCATAGAGCATTGTGATGACACGGTTATGGAATATTGTGATGACCAGAATTCTGTAGCACTGTGATGAAAAGGGAATGGAGCATTGTGATTACAGGGGTCATGGAGCATTGTGATGAAAATTGTTCTAGAACATTGTGATGACAGGGATCATGTAGCATAGTGATGAAAGGGGCCATGAAGCATTGTGATGACAGGCGTTATGGGGCATTGTGATGACACGGCCATGGAACATTATGATGACAAGCATTCTGGAGCATTGTGATAAAACGGGCATGGACCATTGTGATTAGAGGGTCCAAGGAGCATTCTGATGACAACGGCATGGAGCATTGTGACGAAAATTGTTCTAGAACATTGTGAAGACAGGGATCATGGAGCATAGTGATGAAAGGGGCCATGGAGCATTGTGATGACAGGCGTCATGGGACAATGTGTTGTCAGTGGTCATGGAGCATTGTTAGAAAGGGAATATGGAGCAATTTGATTTCAGGGGCCATGAAAAATTGTGAATACATAGGCCATGGAGTATTCATATGAATGTGGTCAATGATCATTGTGACAAAAAGTGTCCTGGAATATTGTGATGACACGGTTCATGGAGCATTGCGATGAAAAGGGCCATGGCGAAATGTGATGAGAGTGGTCATCTAGAATTGTGAAGAAAGATATCATGGAGCCCTGGGATGATAGGGGCCATGGAGCATTGTGATGACATGGGTCATGGGGCATTGTGATGACACGGCCATGGAACATTATGATGACAAGAATTCTGGAGCATTGTGATAAAAAGGGCATGGACCATTGTGATTAGAGGGGCCAAGGAGCATTCTGATGACAACGGCATGGAGCATTGTGATGACAAGGTCATCGAGCATTGTGATGACAGTGGTCATGAAGCATTGTGATGAATGTGGTGATGGATCATTGTGATGGCAAGTGTCGTGGAGCATTGTGATGACAGGGGTCATAGAGCATTTTGATGACACGTTTATGTAATATGGTGATGACCAGAATTCTGTAGCACTGTGATGAAAATGGAATGGAGCATTGTGATTACATGTGTCATGGAGCATTGTGATGACAATTGTTCTAGAACATTGTGAAGACAGGGATCATGGAGCATAGTGATGAAAGGGGCCATGGAGCTTTGTGAAGACAGGCGTCATGGGACAATGTGTTGACACTGTCATGGATCATTGTTAGAAAGGGAACATGGGGCATTTTGATTTCAGGGGCCATGAAAAATTGTGAATACATAGGCCATGGAGTATTCAGATGAATGTGGTCAAGGATCATTGTGACGACAAGTGTCCTGGAATATTGTGATGACACGGTTCATGGAGCATTGCGATGACAAGGGCCATGGTGAAATGTGAAGACAGGTGTCATGGGGCTTTGTGATGACAGTGGTCATCTAGAATTGTGAAGAAAGATATCATGGAGCACTGGGATGACAGGGGCCATGGAACATTGTGATGACAGGGGTCATGGGGCATTGTGATGACACGGCCATGGAACATTATGATGACAAGAATTCTGGAGCATTGTGATAAATAAGGCATGGACCATTGTGATTAGAGGGGCCAAGGAGCATTCTGATGACAACGGCATGGAGCATTGTGATGACAAGGGTCATCGAGCATTGTGATGACAGTGGTCATGAAGCATTGTGATGAATGTGGTCATGGATCATTGTGATGACAAGTGTCGTGGAGCATTGTGATGACAGGGGTCATAGAGCATTGTGATGACACGGTTATGGAATATTGTGATGACCAGAATTCTGTAGCACTGTGATGAAAAGGGAATGGAGCATTGTGATTACAGGGGTCATGGAGCATTGTGATGAAAATTGTTCTAGAACATTGTGATAACAGGGATCATGTAGCATAGTGATGAACGGGGCCATGAAGCATTGTGATGACAGGCGTTATGGGGCATTGTGATGACACGGCCATGGAACATTATGATGACAAGAATTCTGGAGCATTGTGATAAAACGGGCATGGACCATTGTGATTAGAGTGGCGAAGGAGCATTCTGATGACAACGGCATGGAGCATTGTGATGACAAGGGTCATCGAGCATTGTGAGGACAGTGGTCATGAAGCATTGTGATGAATGTGGTCATGCATCATTGGGATGACATGTGTCGTGGAGCATTGTGATGACAGGGGTCATAGAGCATTTTGATAACACGGTTATGTAATATTGTGATGACCAGAATTCTGTAGCACTGTGATGAAAAGGGAATGGAGCATTGTGATTACAGGGGCCATGGAGCATTGTGATGACAATTGTTTAGAACATTGTGAAGACAGGGATCATGGAGCATAGTGATGAAAGGGGCCATGGAACATTGTGATGACAGGCGTCATGGGACAATGTGTTGACAGTGGTCATGGAGCATTGTTAGAAAGGGAACATGGAGCAATTTGATTTCAGGGGCCAGGAAAAATTGTGAATACATAGGCCATGGAGTATTCAGTTGAATGTGGTCAAGGATCATTGTGACGACAAGTGTCCTGGAATATTGTGATGACACGGTTCATGGAGCATTGCGATGACAAGGGCCATGGCGAAATGTGAAGACAGGTGTCATGGGGCATTTTGATGACAGTGGTCATCTAGAATTGTGAAGAAAGATATCATGGAGCACTGGGATGACAGGGGCCATGGAGCATTGTGATGACAGGCGTCATGGGGCATTGTGATGACACGGCCATGGAACATTATGATGACAAGAATTCTGGAGCATTGTGATAAAAAGGGCATGGACCATTGTGATTAGAGGGGCCAAGGAGTATTCTGATGACAACAGCATGGAGCATTGTGATGACCAGGGTCATCGAGCATTGTGATGACAGTGGTCATGAAGCATTGTGATGAATGTGGTCATGGATCATTGTGATGACAAGTGTCGTGGAGCATTGTGATGACAGGGGTCATAGAGCATTGTAAGGACACGGTTATGGAATATTGTGATGACCAGAATTCTGTAGCACTGTGATGAAAAGGGAATGGAGCATTGTGAGTACAGGGGTCATGGAGCTTTGTGATGACAATTGTTCTAGAACATTGTGAAGACAGGGATCATGGAGCATAGTGATGAAAGGGGACATGGAACATAGTGATGACAGGCGTCATGGGACATTGTGTTGACAGTTGTCATGGAGCATTGTTAGAAAGGGAACATGGAGCAATTTGATTTCAGTGGCCATGAAAAATTGTGAATACATAGGCCATGGAGTATTCAGATGAATGTGGTCAAGGATCATTGTGACAAAATTTGTCCTGGAATATTGTGATGACACGGTTCATGGAGCATTGCGATGACAAGGGCCATGGCGAAATGTGAAGACAGGTGTCATGGGGCATTGTGATGACTGTGGTCATCTAGAATTGTGAAGAAAGATATCATGGAGCACTGGGATGACAGGGGCCATGAAGCATTGTGATGACAGGGGTTTGGGGCATTGTGATGACACGGCCATGGAACATTATGATGACAAGAATTCTGGAGCATTGTGATAAAAAGGGCATGGACCATTGTGATTAGAGGGGCCAAGGAGCATTCTGATGACAACGGCATGGTGCATTGTGATGACCAGGGTCATCGAGCATTGTGATGACAGTGGTCATGAAGCATTGTGATGAATGTGGTCATGGATCATTGTGATGAAAAGTGTCGTGGAGCATTGTGATGACAGGGGTCATAGAGCATTGTGATGACACGGTTATGGAATATTGTGATGACCAGAATTCTGTAGCACTGTGATGCAAAGGGAATGGAGCATTGTGATTACAGGGGTCATGGAGCATTGTGATGACAATTGTTCTAGAACATTGTGAAGAAAGGGATCATGGAGCATAGTGATGAAAGGGGCCATGGAGCATTGTGATGACAGGCGTCATGGGACAATGTGTTGACAGTGGTCATGGAGCATTGTTAGAAAGGGAACATGGAGCAATTTGATTTCAGGGGCCATGAAAAAATGTGAATACATAGGCCATGGAGTATTCAGATGAATGTGGTCAAGGATCATTGTGACGACAAGTGTCCTGGAATATTGTGATGACACGGTTCATGGAGCATTGCGATGACAAGGGCCATGGCGAAATGTGAAGACAGGTGTCATGGGGCTTTGTGATGACAGTGGTCATCTAGAATTGTGAAGAAAGATATCATGGAGCAATGGGATGACAGGGGCCATGGAGCATTGTGATGACAGGGGTCATGGGGCATTGTGATGACACGGCCATGGAACATTATGATGACAAGAATTCTGGAGCATTGTGATAAATAGGGCATGGACCATTGTGATTAGAGGGGCCAAGGAGCATTCTGATGATAACGGCATGGAGCATTGTGATGACAAGGGTCATCGAGCATTGTGATGACAGTGGTCATGAATCATTCTGATGAGTGTGGTCATGGATCATTGTGATGACAAGTGTCGTGGAGCATTGTGATGACAGGGGTCATAGAGCATTGTGATGACACGGTTTTGGAATACTGTGATGACCAGAATTCTGTAGCACTGTGATGAAAAGGGAATGGAGCATTGTGATTACAGGGGTCATGGAGCATTGTGATGACAATTGTTCTAGAACATTTTGATGACAGGGATCATGGAGCATAGTGATGAAAGGGGCCATGGAGCATTGTAATGACAGGCGTCATGGGACATTGTGTTGACAGTGGTCATGGAGCATTGTTAGAAATGGAACATGGAGCAATTTGATTTCAGGGGCCATGAAAAATTGTGAATACATAGGCCATGGAGTATTCAGATGAATGTGGTCAAGGATCATTGTGACGAAAAGTGTCCTAGAATATTGTGATGACACGGTTCATGGAGCATTGCGATGACAAGGGCCATAGCGAAATGTGAAGACAGGTGTCATGGGGCATTGTGATGACAGTGGTGATCTAGAATTGTGAAGAAAGATATCATGGAGCACTGTGATGACAGGGGTCATGGGGCATTGTGATGACACGTCCATGGAACATTATGATGTCAAGAATTCTGGAGCATTGTGATAAAAATTGCATGGACCATTGTGATTAGAGGGGCCAAGGAGCATTCTGATGACAACGGCATGGAGCATTGTGATGACAAGGGTCATCGAGCATTGTGATGACACTGGTCATGAAGCATTGTGATGAATGTGGTCATGGATCATTGTGATGACAAGTGTCGTAGAGCATTGTGATGACAGGGGTCATAGAGCATTGTGATGACACGGTTATGGAATATTGTGATGACCAGAATTCTGTAGCACTGTGATGAAAAGGGAATGGAGCATTGTGATTACAGGGGTCATGGAGCACTGTGATGACAATTGTTTAGAACATTGTGAAGACTGGGATCATGGAGCATAGTGATGAAAGGGGCCATGGAGCATTGTGATGACAGGCGTCATGGGACAATGTGTTGACAGTGGTCATGGAGCATTGTTAGAAAGGGAACATGGAGCAATTTGATTTCAGGGGCCATGAAAAATTGTGAATACATAGGCCATGGAGTATTCAGATGAATGTGGTCAAGGATCATTGTGACGACAAGTGTCCTGGAATATTGTGATGACACAGTTCATGGAGCATTGCGATGACAAGGGCCATGGAGAAATGTGAATACAGGTGTCATGGGGCTTTGTGATGACAGTGGTCATCTAGAATTGTGAAGAAAGATATCATGGAGCACTGGGATGACAGGGGCCATGGAGCATTGTGATGACAGGGGTCATGGGGCATTGTGATGACACGGCCATGGAACATTATGATGACAATAATTCTGGAGCATTGTGATAAAAAGGGCATGGACCATTGTGATTAGAGGGGCCAAGGAGCATTCTGATGACAACGGCATGGAGCATTGTGACGACAATTGTTCTAGAACATTGTGAAGACAGGGATCATGGAGCATAGTGATGAAAGGGGCCATGGAGCATTGTGATGACAGGCGTCATGGGACAATGTGTTGTCAGTGGTCATGGAGCATTGTTAGAAAGGGAATATGGAGAAATTTGATTTCAGGGGCCATGAAAAATTGTGAATACATAGGCCATGGAGTATTCATATGAATGTGGTCAATGATCATTGTGACAAAAAGTGTCCTGGAATATTGTGATGACACGGTTCATGGAGCATTGCGATGAAAAGGGCCATGGCGAAATGTGATGAGAGTGGTCATCTAGAATTGTGAAGAAAGATATCATGGAGCCCTGGGATGATAGGGGCCATGGAGCATTGTGATGACATGGGTCATGGGGCATTGTGATGACACGGCCATGGAACATTATGATGACAAGAATTCTGGAGCATTGTGATAAAAAGGGCATGGACCATTGTGATTCGAGGGGCCAAGGAGCATTCTGATGACAACGGCATGGAGCATTGTGATGACAAGGGTCATCGAGCATTGTGATGACAGTGGTCATGAAGCATTGTGATGAATGTGGTGATGGATCATTGTGATGGCAAGTGTCGTGGAGCATTGTGAAGACAGGGGTCATAGAGCATTTTGATGACACGGTTATGTAATATGGTGATGACCAGAATTCTGTAGCACTGTGATGAAAATGGAATGGAGCATTGTGATTACAGGTGTCATGGAGCATTGTGATGACAATTGTTCTAGAACATTGTGAAGACAGGGATCATGGAGCATAGTGATGAAAGGGGCCATGGAGCTTTGTGATGACAGGCGTCATGGGACAATGTGTTGACACTGTCATGGATCATTGTTAGAAAGGGAACATGGGGCATTTTGATTTCAGGGGCCATGAAAAATTGTGAATACATAGGCCATGGAGTATTCAGATGAATGTGGTCAAGGATCATTGTGACGACAAGTGTCCTGGAATATTGTGATGACACGGTTCATGGAGCATTGCGATGACAAGGGCCATGGTGAAATGTGAAGACAGGTGTCATGGGGCTTTGTGATGACAGTGGTCATCTAGAATTGTGAAGAAAGATATCATGGAGCACTGGGATGACAGGGGCCATGGAACATTGTGATGACAGGGTTCATGGGGCATTG
This sequence comes from Eschrichtius robustus, assembly GCF_028021215.1. Classification (NCBI taxonomy): domain Eukaryota; kingdom Metazoa; phylum Chordata; class Mammalia; order Artiodactyla; family Eschrichtiidae; genus Eschrichtius; species Eschrichtius robustus. The sequence goes on along the minus strand of NC_090830.1, from coordinate 18,498,921 downwards.
TGATGACACGGCCATGGAACATTATGATGACAAGAATTCTGGAGCATTGTGATAAATAAGGCATGGACCATTGTGATTAGAGGGGCCAAGGAGCATTCTGATGACAACGGCATGGAGCATTGTGATGACAAGGGTCATCGAGCATTGTGATGACAGTGGTCATGAAGCATTGTGATGAATGTGGTCATGGATCATTGTGATGACAAGTGTCGTGGAGCATTGTGATGACAGGGGTCATAGAGCATTGTGATGACACGGTTATGGAATATTGTGATGACCAGAATTCTGTAGCACTGTGATGAAAAGGGAATGGAGCATTGTGATTACAGGGGTCATGGAGCATTGTGATGAAAATTGTTCTAGAACATTGTGATGACAGGGATCATGTAGCATAGTGATGAAAGGGGCCATGAAGCATTGTGATGACAGGCGTTATGGGGCATTGTGATGACACGGCCATGAAACATTATGATGACAAGAATTCTGGAGCATTGTGATAAAACGGGCATGGACCATTGTGATTAGAGTGGCGAAGGAGAATTCTGATGACAACGGCATGGAGCATTGTGATGACAAGGGTCATCGAGCATTGTGATGACAGTGGTCATGAAGCATTGTGATGAATGTGGTCATGCATCATTGGGATGACAAGTGTCGTGGAGCATTGTGATGACAGGGGTCATAGAGCATTTTGATGACACGGTTATGTAATATTGTGATGACCATAATTCTGTAGCACTGTGATGAAAAGGGAATGGAGCATTGTGATTACAGGGGCCATGGAGCATTGTGATGACAATTGTTTAGAACATTGTGAAGACAGGGATCATGGAGCATAGTGATGAAAGGGGCCATGGAACATTGTGATGACAGGCGTCATGGGACAATGTGTTGACAGTGGTCATGGAGCATTGTTAGAAAGGGAACATGGAGCAATTTGATTTCAGGGGCCAGGAAAAATTGTGAATACATAGGCCATGGAGTATTCAGTTGAATGTGGTCAAGGATCATTGTGACGACAAGTGTCCTGGAATATTGTGATGACACGGTTCATGGAGCATTGCGATGACAAGGGCCATGGCGAAATGTGAAGACAGGTGTCATGGGGCATTTTGATGACAGTGGTCATCTAGAATTGTGAAGAAAGATATCATGGAGCACTGGGATGACAGGGGCCATGGAGCATTGTGATGACAGGCGTCATGGGGCATTGTGATGACAGGGCCATGGAACATTATGATGACAAGAATTCTGGAGCATTGTGATAAAAAGGGCATGGACCATTGTGATTAGAGGGGCCAAGGAGTATTCTGATGACAACAGCATGGAGCATTGTGATGACCAGGGTCATCGAGCATTGTGATGACAGTGGTCATGAAGCATTGTGATGAATGTGGTCATGGATCATTGTGATGACAAGTGTCGTGGAGCATTGTGATGACAGGGGTCATAGAGCATTGTAAGGACACGGTTATGGAATATTGTGATGACCAGAATTCTGTAGCACTGTGATGAAAAGGGAATGGAGCATTGTGAGTACAGGGGTCATGGAGCTTTGTGATGACAATTGTTCTAGAACATTGTGAAGACAGGGATCATGGTGCATAGTGATGAAAGGGGACATGGAGCATTGTGATGACAGGCGTCATGGGACATTGTGTTGACAGTTGTTATGGAGCATTGTTAGAAAGGGAACATGGAGCAATTTGATTTCAGTGGCCATGAAAAATTGTGAATACATAGGCCATGGAGTATTCAGATGAATGTGGTCAAGGATCATTGTGACAAAATGTGTCCTGGAATATTGTGATGACACGGTTCATGGAGCATTGCGATGACAAGGGCCATGGCGAAATGTGAAGACAGGTGTCATGGGGCATTGTGATGACTGTGGTCATCTAGAATTGTGAAGAAAGATATCATGGAGCACTGGGATTACAGGGGCCATGAAGCATTGTGATGACAGGGGTCTTGGGGCATTGTGATGACACGGCCATGGAACATTATGATGACAAGAATTCTGGAGCATTGTGATAAAAAGTGCATGGACCATTGTGATTAGAGGGGCCAAGGAGCATTCTGATGACAACGGCATGGTGCATTGTGATGACCAGGGTCATCGAGCATTGTGATGACAGTGGTCATGAAGCATTGTGATGAATGTGGTCATGGATCATTGTGATGAAAAGTGTCGTGGAGCATTGTGATGACAGGGGTCATAGAGCATTGTGATGACACGGTTATGGAATATTGTGATGACCAGAATTCTGTAGCACTGTGATGCAAAGGGAATGGAGCATTGTGATTACAGGGGTCATGGAGCATTGTGATGACAATTGTTCTAGAACATTGTGAAGACAGGGATCATGGAGCATAGTGATGAAAGGGGCCATGGAGCATTGTGATGACAGGCGTCATGGGACAATGTGTTGACAGTGGTCATGGAGCATTGTTAGAAAGGGAACATGGAGCAATTTGATTTCAGGGGCCATGAAAAATTGTGAATACATAGGCCATGGAGTATTCAGATGAATGTCGTCAAGGATCATTGTGACGAAAAGTGTCCTGGAATATTGAGATGACACGGTTCATGGAGCATTGTGATGACAAGGGCCATGGCGAGTTGTGCTGGCAGGTGTCATGGAGCATTGTGATGACAGGGGTCCTGGGGCATTGTGATGACACGGCCATGGAACATCATGATGACAAGAATTCTGGAGCATTGTGATAAAAAGGGCATGGACCATTGTGATTAGAGGGGCCAAGGAGCATTCTGATGACAACGGCATGGAGCATTGTGACGACAATTGTTCTAGAACATTGTGAAGACAGGGATCATGGAGCATAATGATGAAAGGGGCCATGGAGCATTGTGATGACAGGCGTCATGGGACAATGTGTTGTCAGTGGTCATGGAGCATTGTTAGAAAGGGAATATGGAGAAATTTGATTTCAGGGGCCATGAAAAATTGTGAATACATAGGCCATGGAGTATTCATATGAATGTGGTCAATGATCATTGTGACAAAATGTGTCCTGGAATATTGTGATGACACGGTTCATGGAGCATTGCGATGAAAAGGGCCATGGCGAAATGTGATGAGAGTGGTCATCTAGAATTGTGAAGAAAGATATCATGGAGCCCTGGGATGATAGGGGCCATGGAGCATTGTGATGACATGGGTCATGGGGCATTGTGATGACACGGCCATGGAACATTATGATGACAAGAATTCTGGAGCATTGTGATAAAAAGGGCATGGACCATTGTGATTCGAGGGGCCAAGGAGCATTCTGATGACAACGGCATGGAGCATTGTGATGACAAGGTCATCGAGCATTGTGATGACAGTGGTCATGAAGCATTGTGATGAATGTGGTGATGGATCATTGTGATGGCAAGTGTCGTGGAGCATTGTGATGACAGGGGTCATAGAGCATTTTGATGACACGGTTATGTAATATGGTGATGACCAGAATTCTGTAGCACTGTGATGAAAATGGAATGGAGCATTGTGATTACAGGTGTCATGGAGCATTGTGATGACAATTGTTCTAGAACATTGTGAAGACAGGGATCATGGAGCATAGTGATGAAAGGGGCCATGGAGCTTTGTGATGACAGGCGTCATGGGACAATGTGTTGACACTGTCATGGATCATTGTTAGAAAGGGAACATGGGGCATTTTGATTTCAGGGGCCATGAAAAAATGTGAATACATAGGCCATGGAGTATTCAGATGAATGTGGTCAAGGATCATTGTGACGACAAGTGTCCTGGAATATTGTGATGACACGGTTCATGGAGCATTGCGATGACAAGGGCCATGGTGAAATGTGAAGACAGGTGTCATGGGGCTTTGTGATGACAGTGGTCATCTAGAATTGTGAAGAAAGATATCATGGAGCAGTGGGATGACAGGGGCCATGGAGCATTGTGATGACAGGGGTCATGGGGCATTGTGATGACACGGCCATGGAACATTATGATGACAAGAATTCTTGAGCATTGTGATAAATAGGGCATGGACCATTGTGATTAGAGGGGCCAAGGAGCATTCTGATGATAACGGCATGGAGCATTGTGATGACAAGGGTCATCGAGCATTGTGATGACAGTGGTCATGAATCATTGTGATGAATGTGGTCATGGATCATTGTGATGACAAGTGTCGTGGAGCATTGTGATGACAGGGCTCATAGAGCATTGTGATGACACGGTTATGGAATATTGTGATGACCAGAATTCTGTAGCACTGTGATGAAAAGGGAATGGAGCATTGTGATTACAGGGGTCATGGAGCATTGTGATGACAATTGTTCTAGAACATTGTGATGACAGGGATCATGGAGCATAGTGATGAAAGGGGCCATGGAGCATTGTAATGACAGGCTTAATGGACATTGTGTTGACAGTGGTCATGGAGCATTGTTAGAAATGGAACATGGAGCAATTTGATTTCAGGGGCCATGAAAAATTGTGAATACATAGGCCATGGAGTATTCAGATGAATGTGGTCAAGGATCATTGTGACGAAAAGTGTCCTGGAATATTGTGATGACACGGTTCATGGAGCATTGCGATGACAAGGGCCATAGCGAAATGTGAAGACAGGTGTCATGGGGCATTGTGATGACAGTGGTGATCTAGAATTGTGAAGAAAGATATCATGGAGCACTGTGATGACAGGGGTCATGGGGCATTGTGATGACACGTCCATGGAACATTATGATGTCAAGAATTCTGGAGCATTGTGATAAAAATTGCATGGACCATTGTGATTAGAGGGGCCAAGGAGCATTCTGATGACAACGGCATGGAGCATTTTGATGACAAGGGTCATCGAGCATTGTGATGACACTGGTCATGAAGCATTGTGATGAATGTGGTCATGGATCATTGTGATGACAAGTGTCGTAGAGCATTGTGATGACAGGGGTCATAGAGCATTGTGATGACACGGTTATGGAATATTGTGATGACCAGAATTCTGTAGCACTGTGATGAAAAGGGAATGGAGCATTGTGATTACAGGGGTCATGGAGCACTGTGATGACAATTGTTTAGAACATTGTGAAGACTGGGATCATGGAGCATAGTGATGAAAGGGGCCATGGAGCATTGTGATGACAGGCGTCATGGGACAATGTGTTGACAGTGGTCATGGAGCATTGTTAGAAAGGGAACATGGAGCAATTTGATTTCAGGGGCCATGAAAAATTGTGAATACATAGGCCATGGAGTATTCAGATGAATGTGGTCAAGGATCATTGTGACGACAAGTGTCCTGGAATATTGTGATGACACAGTTCATGGAGCATTGCGATGACAAGGGCCATGGAGAAATGTGAATACAGGTGTCATGGGGCTTTGTGATGACAGTGGTCATCTAGAATTGTGAAGAAAGATATCATGGAGCACTGGGATGACAGGGGCCATGGAGCATTGTGATGACAGGGGTCATGGGGCATTGTGATGACACGGCCATGGAACATTATGATGACAATAATTCTGGAGCATTGTGATAAAAAGGGCATGGACCATTGTGATTAGAGGGGCCAAGGAGCATTCTGATGACAACGGCATGGAGCATTGTGACGACAATTGTTCTAGAACATTGTGAAGACAGGGATCATGGAGCATAGTGATGAAAGGGGCCATGGAGCATTGTGATGACAGGCGTCATGGGACAATGTGTTGTCAGTGGTCATGGAGCATTGTTAGAAAGGGATTATGGAGAAATTTGATTTCAGGGGCCATGAAAAATTGTGAATACATAGGCCATGGAGTATTCATATGAATGTGGTCAATGATCATTGTGACAAAAAGTGTCCTGGAATATTGTGATGACACGGTTCATGGAGCATTGCGATGAAAAGGGCCATGGCGAAATGTGATGAGAGTGGTCATCTAGAATTGTGAAGAAAGATATCATGGAGCCCTGGGATGATAGGGGCCATGGAGCATTGTGATGACATGGGTCATGGGGCATTGTGATGACACGGCCATGGAACATTATGATGACAAGAATTCTGGAGCATTGTGATAAAAAGGGCATGGACCATTGTGATTCGAGGGGCCAAGGAGCATTCTGATGACAACGGCATGGAGCATTGTGATGACAAGGTCATCGAGCATTGTGATGACAGTGGTCATGAAGCATTGTGATGAATGTGGTGATGGATCATTGTGATGGCAAGTGTCGTGGAGCATTGTGATGACAGGGGTCATAGAGCATTTTGATGACACGGTTATGTAATATGGTGATGACCAGAATTCTGTAGCACTGTGATGAAAATGGAATGGAGCATTGTGATTACAGGTGTCATGGAGCATTGTGATGACAATTGTTCTAGAACATTGTGAAGACAGGGATCATGGAGCATAGTGATGAAAGGGGCCATGGAGCTTTGTGATGACAGGCGTCATGGGACAATGTGTTGACACTGTCATGGATCATTGTTAGAAAGGGAACATGGGGCATTTTGATTTCAGGGGCCATGAAAAATTGTGAATACATAGGCCATGGAGTATTCAGATGAATGTGGTCAAGGATCATTGTGACGACAAGTGTCCTGGAATATTGTGATGACACGGTTCATGGAGCATTGCGATGACAAGGGCCATGGTGAAATGTGAAGACAGGTGTCATGGGGCTTTGTGATGACAGTGGTCATCTAGAATTGTGAAGAAAGATATCATGGAGCACTGGGATGACAGGGGCCATGGAACATTGTGATGACAGGGGTCATGGGGCATTGTGATGACACGGCCATGGAACATTATGATGACAAGAATTCTGGAGCATTGTGATAAATAAGGCATGGACCATTGTGATTAGAGGGGCCAAGGAGCATTCTGATGACAACGGCATGGAGCATTGTGATGACAAGGGTCATCGAGCATTGTGATGACAGTGGTCATGAAGCATTGTGATGAATGTGGTCATGGATCATTGTGATGACAAGTGTCGTGGAGCATTGTGATGACAGGGGTCATAGAGCATTGTGATGACACGGTTATGGAATATTGTGATGACCAGAATTCTGTAGCACTGTGATGAAAAGGGAATGGAGCATTGTGATTACAGGGGTCATGGAGCATTGTGATGAAAATTGTTCTAGAACATTGTGATGACAGGGATCATGTAGCATAGTGATGAAAGGGGCCATGAAGCATTGTGATGACAGGCGTTATGGGGCATTGTGATGACACGGCCATGAAACATTATGATGACAAGAATTCTGGAGCATTGTGATAAAACGGGCATGGACCATTGTGATTAGAGTGGCGAAGGAGCATTCTGATGACAACGGCATGGAGCATTGTGATGACAAGGGTCATCGAGCATTGTGATGACAGTGGTCATGAAGCATTGTGATGAATGTGGTCATGCATCATTGGGATGACAAGTGTCGTGGAGCATTGTGATGACAGGGGTCATAGAGCATTTTGATGACACGGTTATGTAATATTGTGATGACCAGAATTCTGTAGCACTGTGATGAAAAGGGAATGGAGCATTGTGATTACAGGGGCCATGGAGCATTGTGATGACAATTGTTTAGAACATTGTGAATACAGGGATCATGGAGCATAGTGATGAAAGGGGCCATGGAACATTGTGATGACAGGCGTCATGGGACAATGTGTTGACAGTGGTCATGGAGCATTGTTAGAAAGGGAACATGGAGCAATTTGATTTCAGGGGCCAGGAAAAATTGTGAATACATAGGCCATGGAGTATTCAGTTGAATGTGGTCAAGGATCATTGTGACGACAAGTGTCCTGGAATATTGTGATGACACGGTTCATGGAGCATTGCGATGACAAGGGCCATGGCGAAATGTGAAGACAGGTGTCATGGGGCATTTTGATGACAGTGGTCATCTAGAATTGTGAAGAAAGATATCATGGAGCACTGGGATGACAGGGGCCATGGAGCATTGTGATGACAGGCGTCATGGGGCATTGTGATGACAGGGCCATGGAACATTATGATGACAAGAATTCTGGAGCATTGTGATAAAAAGGGCATGGACCATTGTGATTAGAGGGGCCAAGGAGTATTCTGATGACAACAGCATGGAGCATTGTGATGACCAGGGTCATCGAGCATTGTGATGACAGTGGTCATGAAGCATTGTGATGAATGTGGTCATGGATCATTGTGATGACAAGTGTCGTGGAGCATTGTGATGACAGGGGTCATAGAGCATTGTAAGGACACGGTTATGGAATATTGTGATGACCAGAATTCTGTAGCACAGTGATGAAAAGGGAATGGAGCATTGTGAGTACAGGGGTCATGGAGCTTTGTGATGACAATTGTTCTAGAACATTGTGAAGACAGGGATCATGGTGCATAGTGATGAAAGGGGACATGGAGCATTGTGATGACAGGCGTCATGGGACATTGTGTTGACAGTTGTCATGGAGCATTGTTAGAAAGGGAACATGGAGCAATTTGATTTCAGTGGCCATGAAAAATTGTGAATACATAGGCCATGGAGTATTCAGATGAATGTGGTCAAGGATCATTGTGACAAAATTTGTCCTGGAATATTGTGATGACACGGTTCATGGAGCATTGCGATGACAAGGGCCATGGCGAAATGTGAAGACAGGTGTCATGGGGCATTGTGATGACTGTGGTCATCTAGAATTGTGAAGAAAGATATCATGGAGCACTGGGATTACAGGGGCCATGAAGCATTGTGATGACAGTGGTCTTGGGGCATTGTGATGACACGGCCATGGAACATTATGATGACAAGAATTCTGGAGCATTGTGATAAAAAGTGCATGGACCATTGTGATTAGAGGGGCCAAGGAGCATTCTGATGACAACGGCATGGTGCATTGTGATGACCAGGGTCATCGAGCATTGTGATGACAGTGGTCATGAAGCATTGTGATGAATGTGGTCATGGATCATTGTGATGAAAATTGTCGTGGAGCATTGTGATGACAGGGGTCATAGAGCATTGTGATGACACGGTTATGGAATATTGTGATGACCAGAATTCTGTAGCACTGTGATGCAAAGGGAATGGAGCATTGTGATTACAGGGGTCATGGAGCATTGTGATGACAATTGTTCTAGAACATTGTGAAGACAGGGATCATGGAGCATAGTGATGAAAGGGGCCATGGAGCATTGTGATGACAGGCGTCATGGGACAATGTGTTGACAGTGGTCATGGAGCATTGTTAGAAAGGGAACATGGAGCAATTTGATTTCAGGGGCCATGAAAAAATGTGAATACATAGGCCATGGAGTATTCAGATGAATGTGGTCAAGGATCATTGTGATGACAAGTGTCCTAGAATATTGTGATGACACGGTTCATGGAGCATTGCGATGACAAGGGCCATGGCGAAATGTGAAGACAGGTGTCATGGGGCATTGTGATGACAGTGGTCATCTAGAATTGTGAAGAAAGATATCATGGAGCACTGGGATGACAGGGGCCATGGAACATTGTGATGACAGGGGTCATGGGGCATTGTGATGACACGGCCATGGAACATTATGATGACAAGAATTCTGGAGCATTGTGATAAATAGGGCATGGACCATTGTGATTAGAGGGGCCAAGGAGCATTCTGATGACAACGGCATGGAGCATTGTGATGACAAGGGTCATCGAGCATTGTGATGACAGTGGTCATGAAGCATTGTGATGAATGTGGTCATGGATCATTGTGATGAAAATTGTCGTGGAGCATTGTGATGACAGGGGTCATAGAGCATTGTGATGACACGGTTATGGAATATTGTGATGACCAGAATTCTGTAGCACTGTGATGAAAAGGGAATGGAGCATTGTGATTACAGGGGTCATGGAGCATTGTGATGAAAATTGTTCTAGAACATTGTGATGACAGGGATCATGTAGCATAGTGATGAAAGGGGCCATGAAGCATTGTGATGACAGGCGTTATGGGGCTTTGTGATGACACGGCCATGGAACATTATGATGACAATAATTCTGGAGCAATGTGATAAAAAGGGCATGGACCAGTGTGATTAGAGGGGCCAAGGAGCATTCTGATGACAACGGCATGGAGCATTGTGATGACAAGGGTCATCGAGCATTGTGATGACAGTGGTCATGAATCATTGTGATGAATGTGGTCATGGATCATTGTGATGACAAGTGTCGTGGAGCATTGTGATGACAGGGGTCATAGAGCATTGTGATGACACGGTTATGGAATATTGTGATGACCAGAATTCTGTAGCACTGTGATGAAAAGGGAATGGAGCATTGTGATTACAGGAGTCATGGAGCATTGTGATGACAATTGTTCTAGAACATTGTGATGACAGGGATCATGGAGCATAGGGATGAAAGGGGCCATGGAGCATTGTGATGACAGGCGTCATGGGACATTGTGTTGACAGTGGTCATGGAGCATTGTTAGAAATGGAACATGGAGCAATTTGATTTCAGGGGCCATGAAAAATTGTGAATACATAGGCCATGGAGTATTCAGATGAATGTGGTCAAGGATCATTGTGACGAAAAGTGTCCTGGAATATTGTGATGACACGGTTCATGGAGCATTGCGATGACAAGGGCCATGGCGAAATGTGAAGACAGGTGTCATGGGGCTTTGTGATGACAGTGGTCATCTAGAATTGTGAAGAAAGATATCATGGAGCAGTGGGATGACAGGGGCCATGGAGCATTGTGATGACAGGCTCATGGGACATTGTGTTGATAGTGGTCATGGAGAATTGTTAGAAAGTGAACATGGAGCAATTTAATTTCAGGGGTCATGAAAAATTGTGAATACATAGCCCATGGAGTATTCAGATGAATGTGGTCATGGATCATTGTGATGACAAGTGTCGTGGAGCATTGTGATGACAGGGGTCATAGAGCATTGTGATGACACGGTTATGTAATATTGTGATGACCAGAATTCTGTAGCACTGTGATGAAAAGGGAATGGAGCATTGTGATTACAGGGGTCATGGAGCATTGTAATGACAATTGTTCTAGAACATTGTGAAGACAGGGATTATGGAGCATAGTGATGAAAGGGGCCATGGAGCATTGTGATGACAGGCGTCATGGGACAATGAGTTGTCAGTGGTCATGGAGCATTGTTAGAAAGGGAACATGGAGCTATTTGATTTCAGGGGCCATGAAAAATTGTGAATACATAGGCCATGGAGTATTCAGATGAATGTGGTCAAGGATCATTGTGACAAAAAGTGTCCTGGAATATTGTGATGACACGGTTCATGGAGCATTGCGATGACAAGGGCCATGGCGAAATGTGAAGACAGGTGTCATGGGGCATTGTGATGACACTGGTCAACTAGAATTGTGAAGAAAGGTACCATGGAGCACTGGGATGCAGGGGCCATGGAGCATTGTGATGACAGGGGTCATGGGGCATTGTGATGACACTGCCATGGAACATTATGATGACAAGAATTCTGGAGCATTGTGATAAAAAGGGCATGGACCATTGTGATTAGAGGGGCCAAGGAGCATTCTGATGACAACGTCATGGAGCATTGTGATGACAAGGGTCATCGAGCATTGTGATGACAGTGGTCATGAAGCATTGTGATGAATGTGGTCATGGAACATTGTGATGACAAGTGTCGTGGAGCATTGTGATGACAGGGGTCATAGAGCATTGTGATGACACGGTTATGGAATATTGTGAAGACCAGAAATTTTTAGCACAGTGATGAAAATGGAATGGAGCATTGTGATTACAGGGGTCATGGAGCATTGTGATGACAATTCTTCTAGAATATTGTGAAGACAAGGATCATGGAGCATAGTGATGAAAGGGGCCATGGAGCATTGTGATGACAGGCGTCATGGGACAATGTGTTGACAGTGGTCATTGAGCATTGTTAGAAAGGGAACATGGATCAATTTGATTTCAGGGGCCATGAAAAATTGTGAATACATAGGCCATGGATTAATCAGATGAATGTGGTCAAGGATCATTGTGACAAAAAGCGTCCTGGAATATTGTGATGACACGGTTCATGGAGCATTGCGATGACAAGGGCCATGGCGAAATGTGACGACAGGTGTATTGGGGCATTGTGATGACAGTGGTCATCTAGAATTGTGAAGAAAGATATCATGGAGCACTGGGATGACAGGGGCCATGAAGCATTGTGATGACAGGGGTCATGGGGCATGGTGATGACACGGACATGGAACATTATGATGACAATAATTCTGGAGCATTGTGATAAAAAGGGAATGGACCATTGTGATTAGAGGGGCCAAGGAGCATTCTGATGACAACGGCATGGAGCATTGTGATGACAAGGGTCATCGAGCATTGTGATGACAGTGGTCATGAAGCATTGTGATGAATGGGGTCATGGATCATTGTGATGACAAGTGTCGTGGAGCATTGTGATGACAGGTTTCATAGAATATTGTGATGACACGGTTATGGAATATTGTGAAGACCAGAATTCTGTAGCACTGTGATGAAAAAGGAATGGAGCATTGTGATTACAGGGGTCATGGAGCATTGTGATGACAATTGTTCTAGAACATTGTGAAGACAGGGATCATGGAGCATAGTGATGAAAGGGGCCATGGAGCATTGTGATGACAGATGTCATGGGACAATGTGTTGACAATGGTCAAGGAGCATTGTTAGAAAGGGAACATGGAGCAATTTGATTTCAGGGGCCATGAAAAATTGTGAATACATAGGCCAAAGAGTATTCAGATGAATGTGGTCAAGGATCATTGTGACAAAAAGTGTCCTGGAATATTGTGATGACACGGTTTATGGAGCATTGCGATGACAAGGGCCATGGCGAAATGTGAAGACAGGTGTCATGGGGCATTGTGATGACAGTGGTCATCTAGAATTGTGAAGAAAGATATCATGGAGCACTGGGATGACAGAGGCCATGGAGCATTGTGATGACAGGGGTCATGGGGAATTGTGATGACACGGCCATGGAACATTATGATGACAAGAGTTCTGGAGTATTGTGATAAAAAGGGCATGGACCATTGTGATTAGAGGGGCCAAGGAGCAGTCTGATGACAACGTCATGGAGCATTGTGATGACAAGGGTCATCGAGCATTGTGATGACAGTGGTCATGAAGCATTGTGATGAATGGGGTCATGGATCATTGTGATGAAAAGTGTCGTGGAGCATTGTGATGACAGGTGTCATAGAGCATTGTGATGACACGGTTATGGAATATTGTGAAGACCACAATTCTGTAGCACTGTGATGAAAAGGGAATGGAACATTGTGATTACAGGGGTCATGGAGCATTGTGATGACAATTGTTCTAGAACATTGTGAAGACAGGGATCATGGAGCATAGTGATGAAAGGGGCCATGGAGCATTTTAATGACAGGCGTCATGGGACATTGTGTTGACAGTGGTCATGGAGAATTGTGAGAAAGTGAACATGGAGCAATTTAATTTCAGGGGTCATGAAAAATTGTGAATACATAGCCCATGGAGTATTCAGATGAATGTGGTCATGGATCATTGTGATGACATGTGTCGTGGAGCATTGTGATGACAGGGGTCATAGAGCATTGTAATGACACGGTTATGTAATATTGTGATGACCAGAATTCTGTAGCACTGTGATGAAAAGGGAATGGAGCATTGTGATTACAGGGGTCATGGAGCATTGTGATGACAATTGTTCTAGAACATTGTGAAGACAGGGATTATGGAGCATAGTGATGAAAGGGGCCATGGAGCATTGTGATGACAGGCGTCATGGGACAATGAGTTGTCAGTGGTCATGGAGCATTGTTAGAAAGGGAACATGGAGCTATTTGATTTCAGGGGCCATGAAAAATTGTGAATACATAGGCCATGGAGTATTCAGATGAATGTGGTCAAGGATCATTGTGACAAAAAGTGTCTTGGAATATTGTGATGACACAGTTCATGGAGCATTGCGATGACAAGGGCCATGGAGAAATGTGAATACAGGTGTCATGGGGCTTTGTGATGACAGTGGTCATCTAGAATTGTGAAGAAAGATATCATGGAGCACTGGGATGACAGGGGCCATGGAGCATTTTGATGACAGGGGTCATGGGGCATTGTGATGACACGGCCATGGAACATTATGATGACAATAATTCTGGAGCATTGTGATAAAAATGGCATGGGCCATTGTGATTAGAGGGGCCAAGGAGCATTCTGATGACAACGGCATGGAGCATTGTGACGACAATTGTTCTAGAACATTGTGAAGACAGGGATCATGGAGCATAGTGATGAAAGGGGCCATGGAGCATTGTGATGACAGGCGTCATGGGACAATGTGTTGTCAGTGGTCATGGAGCATTGTTAGAAAGGGAATACGGAGCAATTTGATTTCAGGGGCCATGAAAAATTGTGAATACATAGGCCATGGTGTATTCATATGAATGTGGTCAAGGATCATTGTGACAAAAAGTGTCCAGGAATATTGTGATGACACGGTTCATGGAGCATTGCGATGAAAAGGGCCATGGCAAAATGTGATGAGAGTGGTCATCTAGAATTGTGAAGAATGATATCATGGAGCCCTGGGATGTTAGGGGCCATGGAGCATTGTGATGACAGGGGTCCTGGGGCATTGTGATGACACGGCCATGGAACATTATGATGACAAGAATTCTGGAGCATTGTGATAAAAAGGGCATGGACCATTGTGATTGGAGGGGCCAAGGAGCATTCTGATGACAACGGCATGGAGCATTGTGATCACAATGTCATCGAGCATTGTGATGACAGTGGTCATGAAGCATTGTGATGAATGTGGTGATGGATCATTGTGATGGCAAGTGTCGTGGAATATTGTGATGACAGGGGTCATAGAGCATTTTGATGACACGGTTATGTAATATGGTGATGACCAGAATTCTGTAGCACTGTGATGAAAAGGGAATGGAGCATTGTGATTACAGGGGTCATGGAGCATTGTGATGACAATTGTTCTAGAACATTGTGAAGACAGGGATCATGGAGCATAGTGATGAAAAGAGCCATGGAGCTTTGTGATGACAGGCGTCATGGGACAATGTGTTGACACTGTCATGGAACATTGTTAGAAAGGGAACATGGAGCATTTTGATTTCAGGGGCCATGAAAAATTGTGAATACATAGGCCATGGAGTATTCAGATGAATGTGGTCAAGGATCATTGTGACGACAAGTGTCCTGGAATATTGTGATGACACGGTTCATGGAGCATTGCGATGACAAGGGCCATGGCGAAATGTGAAGACAGGTGTCATGGGGCATTGTGATGACAGTGGTCATCTAGAATTGTGAAGAAAGATATCATGGAGCACTGGAATGACAGGGGCCATGGAACATTGTGATGACAGGGGTCATGGGGCATTGTGATGACACGGCCATGGAACATTATGATGACAAGAATTCTGGAGCATTGTGATAAATAGGGCATGGACCATTGTGATTAGAGGGGCCAAGGAGCATTCTGATGACAACGGCATGGAGCATTGTGATGACAAGGGTCATCGAGCATTGTGATGACAGTGGTCATGAAGCATTGTGATGAATGTGGTCATGGATCATTGTGATGAAAAGTGTCGTGGGGCATTGTGATGACAGGGGTCATAGAGCATTGTGATGACACGGTTATGGAATATTGTGATGACCAGAATTCTGTAGCACTGTGATGAAAAGGGAATGGAGCATTGTGATTACAGGGGTCATGGAGCATTGTGATGAAAATTGTTCTAGAACATTGTGATGACAGGGATCATGTAGCATAGTGATGAAAGGGGCCATGAAGCATTGTGATGACAGGCGTTATGGGGCATTGTGATGACACGGCCATGGAACATTATGATGACAATAATTCTGGAGCAATGTGATAAAAAGGGCATGGACCATTGTGATTAGAGGGGCCAAGGAGCATTCTGATGACAACGGCATGGAGCATTGTGATGACAAGGGTCATCGAGCATTGTGATGACAGTGGTCATGAATCATTGTGATGAATGTGGTCATGGATCATTGTGATGAAAAGTGTCGTGGGGCATTGTGATGACAGGGGTCATAGAGCATTGTGATGACACGGTTATGGAATATTGTGATGACCAGAATTCTGTAGCACTGTGATGAAAAGGGAATGGAGCACTGTGATTACAGGAGTCATGGAGCATTGTGATGACAATTGTTCTAGAACATTGTGATGACAGGGATCATGGAGCATAGGGATGAAAGGGGCCATGGAGCATTGTGATGACAGGCGTCATGGGACATTGTGTTGACAGTGGTCATGGAGCATTGTTAGAAATGGAACATGGAGCAATTTGATTTCAGGGGCCATGAAAAATTGTGAATACATAGGCCATGGAGTATTCAGATGAATGTGGTCAAGGATCATTGTGACGAAAAGTGTCCTGGAATATTGTAATGACACGGTTCATGGAGCATTGCGATGACAAGGGCCATGGCGAAATGTGAAGACAGGTGTCATAGGGCATTGTGAAGACAGTGGTCATCTATAATTGTGAAGAAAGATATCATGGCGCACTGGGATGACAGGGGCCATGGAGCATTGTGATGACAGGCTCATGGGACATTGTGTTGATAGTGGTCATGGAGAATTGTTAGAAAGTGAACATGGAGCAATTTAATTTCAGGGGTCATGAAAAATTGTGAATACATAGCCCATGGAGTATTCAGATGAATGTGGTCATGGATCATTGTGATGACAAGTGTCGTGGAGCAT
Source organism: Eschrichtius robustus (assembly GCF_028021215.1). Lineage (NCBI taxonomy): Eukaryota > Metazoa > Chordata > Mammalia > Artiodactyla > Eschrichtiidae > Eschrichtius > Eschrichtius robustus. The sequence continues at coordinate 18,482,172 of NC_090830.1, read as the reverse complement.
TGTGATGACAGGGGTCATAGAGCATTGTGATGACACGGTTATGTAATATTGTGATGACCAGAATTCTGTAGCACTGTGATGAAAAGGGAATGGAGCATTGTGATTACAGGGGTCATGGAGCATTGTAATGACAATTGTTCTAGAACATTGTGAAGACAGGGATTATGGAGCATAGTGATGAAAGGGGCCATGGAGCATTGTGATGACAGGCGTCATGGGACAATGAGTTGTCAGTGGTCATGGAGCATTGTTAGAAAGGGAACATGGAGCTATTTGATTTCAGGGGCCATGAAAAATTGTGAATACATAGGCCATGCAGTATTCAGATGAATGTGGTCAAGGATCATTGTGACGACAAGTGTCCTGGAATACTGTGATGACACGGTTCATGGAGCATTGCGATGACAAGGGCCATGGCGAAATGTGAAGACAGGTGTAATGGGGCATTGTGATGACAGTGGTCATCTAGAATTGTGAAGAAAGATATCATGGAGCACTGGGATGACAGGGGACATGGAGCATTGTGATGACAGGGCTCATGGGGCATGGTGATGACACGGCCATGGAACATTATGATGACAAGAAGTCTGGAGCATTGTTATAAAAAGGGCATGGACCATTGTGATTAGAGGGGCCAAGGAGCATTCTGATGACAACGGCATGGAGCATTGTGATGACAAGGCTCATCGAGCATTGTGATGACAGTGGTCATGAAGCATTGTGATGAATGGGGTCATGGATCATTGTGATGAAAAGTGTCGTGGAGCATTGTGATGACAGGTGTCATAGAGCATTGTGATGACACGGTTATGGAATATTGTGAAGACCAGAATTCTGTAGCACTGTGATGAAAAGGGAATGGAACATTGTGATTACAGGGGTCATGGAGCATTGTGATGACAATTGTTCTAGAACATTGTGAAGACAGGGATCATGGAGCATAGTGATGAAAGGGGCCATGGAGCATTTTAATGACAGGCGTCATGGGACATTGTGTTGACAGTGGTCATGGAGAATTGTGAGAAAGTGAACATGGAGCAATTTAATTTCAGGGGTCATGAAAAATTGTGAATACATAGCCCATGGAGTATTCAGATGAATGTGGTCATGGATCATTGTGATGACAAGTGTCGTGGAGCATTGTGATGACAGGGGTCATAGAGCATTGTAATGACACGGTTATGTAATATAGTGATGACCAGAATTCTGTAGCACTGTGATGAAAAGGGAATGGAGCATTGTGATTACAGGGGTCATGGATCATTGTGATGACAATTGTTCTAGAACATTGTGAAGACAGGGATTATGGAGCATAGTGATGAAAGGGGCCATGGAGCATTGTGATGACAGGCGTCATGGGTCAATGAGTTGTCAGTGGTCATGGAGCATTGTTAGAAAGGGAACATGGAGCTATTTGATTTCAGGGGCCATGAAAAATTGTGAATACATAGGCCATGGAGTATTCAGATGAATGTGGTCAAGGATCATTGTGACAAAAAGTGTCCTGGAATATTGTGATGACACGGTTCATGGAGCATTGCGATGACAAGGGCCATGGCGAAATGTGAAGACAGGTGTCATGGGGCATTGTGATGACACTGGTCAACTAGAATTGTGCAGAAAGGTACCATGGAGCACTGGGATGCAGGGGCCATGGAGCATTGTGATGACAGGGGTCATGAGGCATTGTGATGACACGGCCATGGAACATTATGATGACAAGAATTCTGGAGCATTGTGATAAAAAGGGCATGGACCATTGTGATTAGAGGGGCCAAGGAGCATTCTGATGACAACGTCATGGAGCATTGTGATGACAAGGGTCATCGAGCATGGTGATGACAGTGCTCATGAAGCATTGTGATGAATGTGGTCATGGATCATTGTGATGACAAGTGTCGTGGAGCATTGTGATGACAGGGGTCATAGAGCATTGTGATGACACGGTTATGGAATATTGTGAAGACCAGAAATTTTTAGCACAGTGATGAAAATGGAATGCAGCATTGTGATTACAGGGGTCATGGAGCATTGTGATGACAATTGTTCTAGAATATTGTGAAGACAAGGATCATGGAGCATAGTGATGAAAGGAGCCATGGAGCATTGTGATGACAGGCGTCATGGGACAATGTGTTGACAGTGGTCATGGAGCATTGTTAGAAAGGGAACATGGAGCAATTTGATTTCAGGGGCCATGAAAAATTGTGAATACATAGGCCATGGAGTATTCAGATGAATGTGGTCAAGGATCATTGTGACAAAAAGTGTCCTGGAATATTGTGATGACACAGTTCATGGAGCATTGCGATGACAAGGGCCATGGCGAAATGTGAAGACAGGTGTAATGGGGCATTGTGATGACAGTGGTCATCTAGAATTGTGAAGAAAGATATCATGGAGCACTGGGATGACAGGGGCCATGGAGCATTGTGATGACAGGGGTCATGGGGCATGGTGATGACACGGCCATGGAACATTATGATGACAAGAAGTCTGGAGCATTGTGATAAAAAGGGCATGGACCATTGTGATTAGAGGGGCCAAGGAGCATTCTGATGACAACGGCATGGAGCATTGTGATGACAAGGCTCATCGAGCATTGTGATGACAGTGGTCATGAAGCATTGTGATGAATGGGGTCATGGATCATTGTGATGACAAGTGTCGTGGAGCATTGTGATGACAGGTGTCATAGAGCATTGTGATGACACGGTTATGGAATATTGTGAAGACCAGAATTCTGTAGCACTGTGATGAAAAGGGAATGGAACATTGTGATTACAGGGGTCATGGAGCATTGTGATGACAATTGTTCTAGAACATTGTGAAGACAGGGATCATGGAGCATAGTGATGAAAGGGGCCATGGAGCATTTTGATGACAGGCGTCATGGGACATTGTGTTGACAGTGGTCATGGAGAATTGTGAGAAAGGGAACATGGAGCAATTTGATTTCAGGGGACATGAAAAATTGTGAATACATATCCATGGAGTATTCAAAAGAATGTGGTCAAGGATCATTGTGACAAAAAGTGTCCTGGAATATTGTGATGACACGGTTCATGGAGCATTGCGATGACAAGGGCCATGGCGAAATGTGAAGACAGGTGTCATGGGGCATTGTGAAGACAGTGGTCATCTAGAATTGTGAAGAAAGATATCATGGAGCACTGAGATGACAGGGGCCATGGAGCATTGTGATGACAGGGGTCATGGGGCATTGTGATGACACGGCCATGGAACATTATGATGACAAGAATTCTGGAGCATTGTGATAAAAAGGGCATGGACCATTGTGATTAGAGGGGCCAAGGAGCATTCTGATGACAACGGCATGGAGCATTGTGATGACAAGGGTCATCGAGCATTGTGATGACAGTGGTCATGAAGCATTGAGATGAATGTGGTTATGCATCATTGTGATGAAAAGTGTCGTGCAGCATTCTGATGACAGGGGTCATAGAGCATTGTGATGACACGGTTATGGAATATTGTGATGACCAGAATTCTGTAGCACTGTGATGAAACGGGAATGGAGCATTGTGATTACAGGGGTCATGGAGCACTGTGATGACAATTGTTTAGAACATTGTGAAGACAGGGATCATGGAGCATAGTGATGAAAGGGGCCATGGAGCATTGTGATGACAGGCGTCATGGGACAATGTGTTGACAGTGGTCATGGAGCATTGTTAGAAAGGGAACATGGAGCAATTTGATTTCAGGGGCCATGAAAAATTGTGAATACATAGGCCATGGAGTATTCAGATGAATGTGGTCAAGGATCATTGTGACGACAAGTGTCCTGGAATATTGTGATGACACAGTTCATGGAGCATTGCGATGACAAGGGCCATGGAGAAATGTGAATACAGGTGTCATGGGGCTTTGTGATGACAGTGGTCATCTAGAATTGTGAAGAAAGATATCATGGAGCACTGGGATGACAGGGGCCATGGAGCATTGTGATGACAGGGGTCATGGGGCATTGTGATGACACGGCCATGGAACATTATGATGACAATAATTCTGGAGCATTGTGATAAAAAGGGCATGGACCATTGTGATTAGAGGGGCCAAGGAGCATTCTGATGACAACGGCATGGAGCATTGTGACGACAATTGTTCTAGAACATTGTGAAGACAGGGATCATGGAGCATAGTGATGAAAGGGGCCATGGAGCATTGTGATGACAGGCGTCATGGGACAATGTGTTGTCAGTGGTCATGGAGCATTGTTAGAAAGGGAATACGGAGCAATTTGATTTCAGGGGCCATGAAAAATTGTGAATACATAGGCCATGGTGTATTCATATGAATGTGGTCAAGGATCATTGTGACAAAAAGTGTCCAGGAATATTGTGATGACACGGTTCATGGAGCATTGCGATGAAAAGGGCCATGGCGAAATGTGATGAGAGTGGTCATCTAGAATTGTGAAGAATGATATCATGGAGCCCTGGGATGATAGGGGCCATGGAGCATTGTGATGACAGGGGTCCTGGGGCATTGTGATGACACGGCCATGGAACATTATGATGACAAGAATTCTGGAGCTTTGTGATAAAAAGGGCATGGACCATTGTGATTAGAGGGGCCAAGGAGCATTCTGATGACAACGGCATGGAGCATTGTGATCACAATGTCATCGAGCATTGTGATGACAGTGGTCATGAAGCATTGTGATGAATGTGGTGATGGATCATTGTGATGGCAAGTGTCGTGGAGTATTGTGATGACAGGGGTCATAGAGCATTTTGATGACACGGTTATGTAATATGGTGATGACCAGAATTCTGTAGCACTGTGATGAAAAGGGAATGGAGCATTGTGATTACAGGTGTCATGGAGCATTGTGATGACAATTGTTCTAGAACATTGTGAAGACAGGGATCATGGAGCATAGTGATGAAAAGAGCCATGGAGCTTTGTGATGACAGGCGTCATGGGACAATGTGTTGACACTGTCATGGAACATTGTTAGAAAGGGAACATGGAGCATTTTGATTTCAGGGGCCATGAAAAATTGTGAATACATAGGCCATGGAGTATTCAGATGAATGTGGTCAAGGATCATTGTGACGACAAGTGTCCTGGAATATTGTGATGACACGGTTCATGGAGCATTGCGATGACAAGGGCCATGGCGAAATGTGAAGACAGGTGTCATGGGGCATTGTGATGACAGTGGTCATCTAGAATTGTGAAGAAAGATATCATGGAGCACTGGGATGACAGGGGCCATGGAACATTGTGATGACAGGGGTCATGGGGCATTGTGATGACACGGCCATGGAACATTATGATGACAAGAATTCTGGAGCATTCTGATAAATAGGGCATGGACCATTGTGATTAGAGGGGCCAAGGAGCATTCTGATGACAACGGCATGGAGCATTGTGATGACAAGGGTCATCGAGCATTGTGATGACAGTGGTCATGAAGCATTGTGATGAATGTGGTCATGGATCATTGTGATGAAAAGTGTCGTGGGGCATTGTGATGACAGGGGTCATAGAGCATTGTGATGACACGGTTATGGAATATTGTGATGACCAGAATTCTGTAGCACTGTGATGAAAAGGGAATGGAGCATTGTGATTACAGGGGTCATGGAGCATTGTGATGAAAATTGTTCTAGAACATTGTGATGACAGGGATCATGTAGCATAGTGATGAAAGGGGCCATGAAGCATTGTGATGACAGGCGTTATGGGGCATTGTGATGACACGGCCATGGAACATTATGATGACAATAATTCTGGAGCAATGTGATAAAAAGGGCATGGACCATTGTGATTAGAGGGGCCAAGGAGCATTCTGATGACAACGGCATGGAGCATTGTGATGACAAGGGTCATCGAGCATTGTGATGACAGTGGTCATGAATCATTGTGATGAATGTGGTCATGGATCATTGTGATGACAAGTGTCGTGGAGCATTGTGATGACAGGGGTCATAGAGCATTGTGATGACACGGTTATGGAATATTGTGATGACCAGAATTCTGTAGCACTGTGATGAAAAGGGAATGGAGCACTGTGATTACAGGAGTCATGGAGCATTGTGATGACAATTGTTCTAGAACATTGTGATGACAGGGATCATGGAGCATAGGGATGAAAGGGGCCATGGAGCATTGTGATGACAGGCGTCATGGGACATTGTGTTGACAGTGGTCATGGAGCATTGTTAGAAATGGAACATGGAGCAATTTGATTTCAGGGGCCATGAAAAATTGTGAATACATAGGCCATGGAGTATTCAGATGAATGTGGTCAAGGATCATTGTGACGAAAAGTGTCCTGGAATATTGTAATGACACGGTTCATGGAGCATTGCGATGACAAGGGCCATGGCGAAATGTGAAGACAGGTGTCATAGGGCATTGTGAAGACAGTGGTCATCTATAATTGTGAAGAAAGATATCATGGCGCACTGGGATGACAGGGGCCATGGAGCATTGTGATGACAGGCTCATGGGACATTGTGTTGATAGTGGTCATGGAGAATTGTTAGAAAGTGAACATGGAGCAATTTAATTTCAGGGGTCATGAAAAATTGTGAATACATAGCCCATGGAGTATTCAGATGAATGTGGTCATGGATCATTGTGATGACAAGTGTCGTGGAGCATTGTGATGACAGGGGTCATAGAGCATTGTGATGACACGGTTATGTAATATTGTGATGACCAGAATTCTGTAGCACTGTGATGAAAAGGGAATGGAGCATTGTGATTACAGGGGTCATGGAGCATTGTAATGACAATTGTTCTAGAACATTGTGAAGACAGGGATTATGGAGCATAGTGATGAAAGGGGCCATGGAGCATTGTGATGACAGGCGTCATGGGACAATGATTTGTCAGTGGTCATGGAGCATTGTTAGAAAGGGAACATGGAGCTATTTGATTTCAGGGGCCATGAAAAATTGTGAATACATAGTCCATGCAGTATTCAGATGAATGTGGTCAAGGATCATTGTGACGACAAGTGTCCTGGAATACTGTGATGACACGGTTCATGGAGCATTGCGATGACAAGGGCCATGGCGAAATGTGAAGACAGGTGTCATGGGGCATTGTGATGACACTGGTCAACTAGAATTGTGAAGAAGGGTACCATGGAGCACTGGGATGCAGGGGCCATGGAGCATTGTGATGACAGGGGTCATGGGGCATTGTGATGACACGGCCATGGAACATTATGATGACAAGAATTCTGGAGCATTGTGATAAAAAGGGCATGGACCATTGTGATTAGAGGGGCCAAGGAGCATTCTGATGACAACGTCATGGAGCATTGTGATGACAAGGGTCATCGAGCATTGTGATGACAGTGGTCATGAAGCATTGTGATGAATGTGGTCATGGAACATTGTGATGACAAGTGTCGTGGAGCATTGTGATGACAGGGGTCATAGAGCATTGTGATGACACGGTTATGGAATATTGTGAAGACCAGAAATTTTTAGCACAGTGATGAAAATGGAATGGAGCATTGTGATTACAGGGGTCATGGAGCATTGTGATGACAATTCTTCTAGAATATTGTGAAGACAAGGATCATGGAGCATAGTGATGAAAGGGGCCATGGAGCATTGTGATGACAGGCGTCATGGGACAATGTGTTGACAGTGGTCATGGAGCATTGTTAGAAAGGGAACATGGAGCAATTTGATTTCAGGGGACATGAAAAATTGTGAATACATATCCATGGAGTATTCAGAAGAATGTGGTCAAGGATCATTGTGACAAAAAGTGTCCTGGAATATTGTGATGACACGGTTCATGGAGCATTGCGATGACAAGGGCCATGGCGAATTGTGAAGACAGGTGTCATGGGGCATTGTGAAGACAGTGGTCATCTAGAATTGTGAAGAAAGATATCATGGAGCACTGAGATGACAGGGGCCATGGAGCATTGTGATGACAGGGGTCATGAAGCATTGTGATGAATGTGGTTATGCATCATTGTGATGAAAAGTGTCGTGCAGCATTCTGATGACAGGGGTCATAGAGCATTGTGATGACACGGTTATGGAATATTGTGATGACCAGAATTCTGTAGCACTGTGATGAAACGGGAATGGAGCATTGTGATTACAGGGGTCATGGAGCACTGTGATGACAATTGTTTAGAACATTGTGAAGACAGGGATCATGGAGCATAGTGATGAAAGGGGCCATGGAGCATTGTGATGACAGGCGTCATGGGACAATGTGTTGACAGTGGTCATGGAGCATTGTTAGAAAGGGAACATGGAGCAATTTGATTTCAGGGGCCATGAAAAATTGTGAATACATAGGCCATGGAGTATTCAGATGAATGTGGTCAAGGATCATTGTGACGACAAGTGTCCTGGAATATTGTGATGACACAGTTCATGGAGCATTGCGATGACAAGGGCCATGGAGAAATGTGAATACAGGTGTCATGGGGCTTTGTGATGACAGTGGTCATCTAGAATTGTGAAGAAAGATATCATGGAGCACTGGGATGACAGGGGCCATGGAGCATTGTGATGACAGGGGTCATGGGGCATTGTGATGACACGGCCATGGAACATTATGATGACAATAATTCTGGAGCATTGTGATAAAAAGGGCATGGACCATTGTGATTAGAGGGGCCAAGGAGCATTCTGATGACAACGGCATGGAGCATTGTGATGACCAGGGTCATCGAGCATTGTGATGACAGTGGTCATGAAACATTGTGATGAATGTGGTTATGGATCATTGTGATGACAAGTGTCGTGGAGCATTGTGATGACAGGGGTCATAGAGCATTGTGATGACACGGTTATGGAATATTGTGATGACCAGAATTCTGTAGCACTGTGATGAAAAAGGAATGGAGCATTGTGATTACAGGGGTCATGGAGCATTGTGATGACAATTGTTTAGAACATTGTGAAGACAGGGATCATGGAGCATAGTGATGAAAGGGGCCATGGAGCATTGTGATGACAGGCTCATGGGACATTGTGTTGATAGTGGTCATGGAGAATTGATAGAAAGTGAACATGGAGCAATTTAATTTCAGGGGTCATGAAAAATTGTGAATACATAGCCCATGGAGTATTCAGATGAATGTGGTCATGGATCATTGTGATGACAAGTGTCGTGGAGCATTTTGATGACAGGGGTCATAGAGCATTGTGATGACACGGTTATGTAATATTGTGATGACCAGAATTCTGTAGCACTGTGATGAAAAGGGAATGGAGCATTGTGATTACATGGGTCATGGTGCATTGTGATGACAATTGTTCTAAAACATTGTGAAGACAGGGATCATGGAGCATTGTGATGACAGGCGTCATGGGACAATGTGTTGTCAGTGGTCATGGAGCATTGTTAGAAAGGGAACATGGAGCAATTTTATTTCAGGGGCCATGAAAAATTGTGAATACATAGCCATGGAGTATTCAGATGAATGTGGTCAAGGATCATTGTGACAAAAAGTGTCCTGGAATATTGTGATGACACGGTTCATGGAGCATTGCGATGAAAAGGGCCATGGCGAAATGTGATAAGAGTGGTCATCTAGAATTGTGAAGAAAGATATCATGGAGCACTGAGATGACAGGGGCCATGGAGCATTGTGATGACAGGGGTCATGGGGCATTGTGATGACACAGCCATGGAACAATATGATGACAAGAATTCTGGAGTATTGTGATAAAAAGGGCATGGACCATTGTGATTAGATGGGCCAAGGAGCATTCTGATGACAACGTCATGGAGCTTTGTGATGACAAGGGTCATCGAGCATTGTGATGACAGTGGTCATAAAGCATTGTGATGAATGTGGTCATGGATCATTGTGATGACAAGTGTCGTGGAGCATTGTGATGACAGGGGTCATAGAGCATTGTGATGACACGGTTATTGAATATTGTGAAGACAAGAAATCTGTAGCACAGTGATGAAAATGGAATGGAGCATTGTGATTACAGGGGTCATGGAGCATTGTGATGACAATTGTTCTAGAACATTGTGTAGACAGGGATCATGGAGCATAGTGATGAAAGGGGCCATGGAGTATTGTGATGGCAGGCATCATGGGACAATGTGTTGACAGTGGTCATGGAGCATTGTTAGAAAGGGAACATGGAGCAATTTGATTTCAGGGGACATGAAAAATTGTGTATACATAGGCCATGGAGTATTCAGATGAATGTGGTCAAGGATCATTGTGACGAAAATTGTCCTGGAATATTGTGATGACACGGTTCATGGAGCATTGCGATGACAAGGGCCATGGCGAAATGTGAAGAGAGTTGTCATGGGGCATTGTGATGACACTGGTCAACTAGAATTGTGAAGAAAGGTACCATGGAGCACTGGGATGACAGGGGCCATGGAGCATTGTGATGACAGGGTTCATGGGGCATTGTGATGACACGGCCATGGAACATTATGATGACAAGAATTCTGGAGCATTGTGATAAAAAGGGCATGGACCATTGTGATTAGAGGGGCCAAGGAGCATTCTGATGACAACGTCATGGAGCATTGAGATGACAAGGGTCATCGAGCATTGTGATGACAGGGGTCATGAAGCATTGTGATGAATGTGGTCATGGAACATTGTGATGAAAAGTGTCGTGAAGCATTGTGATGACAGGTGTCATAGAACATTGTGATGACACGGTTATGGAATATTGTGAAGACCAGAATTCTGTAGCACTGTGATGAAAAAGGAATGGAGCATTGTGATTACAGGGGTCATGGAGCATTGTGATGACAATTGTTCTAGAACATTGTGAAGACAGGGGTCATGGAGCATAGTGATGAAAGGGGCCATGGAGCATTGTGATGACAGGTGTCATGGGACAATGTGTTGACAATGGTCAAGGAGCATTGTTAGAAAGGGAACATGGAGCAATTTGATTTCAGGGGCCATGAAAAATTGTGAATACATAGGCCAAAGTGTATTCAGATGAATGTGGTCAAGGATCATTGTGACAAAAAGTGTCCTGGAATATTGTGATGACACGGTTCATGGAGCATTGTGATGACAAGGGCCATGGCGAAATGTGAAGACAGGTGTCATGGGGCATTGTGATGACAGTGGTCATCTAGAATTGTGAAGAAAGATATCATGGAGCACTGGGATGAGAGGGGCCATGGAGCATTGTGATAACAGGGGTCATGGGGCATTGTGATGACACGGCCATGGAACATTATGATGACAAGAATTCTGGAGTATTGTGATAAAAAGGGCATGGAACATTGTGATTAGAGGGGCCAAGGAGCATTCTGATGACAACGTCATGGAGCATTGTGATGACAAGGGTCATCGAGCATTGTGATGACAGTGGTCATGAAGCATTGTGATGAATGTGGTCATGGATCATTGTGATGACATGTGTCGTGGAGCATTGTGATGACAGGGGTCATAGAGCATTGTGATGACACGGTTATGGAATATTGTGAAGACCAGAAATTTGTAGCACAGTGATGAAAATGGAATGGAGCATTGTGATTACATGGGTCATGGAGCATTGTGATGACAATTGTTCTAGAATATTGTGAAGACAAGGATCATGGAGCATAGTGATGAAAGGGGCCATGGAGCATTGTGATGACAGGCGTCATGGGACAATGTGTTGACAGTGGTCATGGAGCTATGTTAGAAAGGGAAAATGGAGCAATTTGATTTCAGGGGCCATGAAAAATTGTGAATACATAGGCCATGGAGTATTCAGATGAATGTGGTCAAGGATCATTGTGACAAAAAGTGTCCTGGAATATTGTGATGACACAGTTCATGGAGCATTGCGATGACAAGGGCCATGGCGAAATGTGAAGACAGGTGTAATGGGGCATTGTGATGACAGTGGTCATCTAGAATTGTGAAGAAAGATATCATGGAGCACTGGGATGACAGGGGCCATGGAGCATTGTGATGACAGGGGTCATGGGGCATGGTGATGACACGGCCATGGAACATTATGATGACAAGAAGTCTGGAGCATTGTGATAAAAAGGGCATGGGCCATTGTGATTAGAGGGGCCAAGGAGCATTCTGATGACAACAGCATGAAGCATTGTGATGACAAGGCTCATCGAGCATTGTGATGAGAGTGGTCATGAAGCATTGTGATGAATGGGGTCATGGATCATTGTGCTGAAAAGTGTCGTGGAGCATTGTGATGACAGGTGTCATAGAGCATTGTGATGACACGGTTATGGAATATTGTGAAGACCAGAATTCTGTAGCACTGTGATGAAAAGGGAATGGAACATTGTGATTACAGGGGTCATGGAGCATTGTGATGACAATTGTTCTAGAACATTGTGAAGACAGGGATCATGGAGCATAGTGATGAAAGGGGCCATGGAGTATTGTGATGACAGGCGTCATGGGACATTGTGTTGACAGTGGTCATGGAGAATTGTTAGAAAGGGAACATGGAGCAATTTGATTTCAGGGGACATGAAAAATTGTGAATACATAGGCCATGGAGTATTCAGATGATTGTGGTCAAGGATCATTGTGACGAAAAGTGTCCTGGAATATTGTGATGACACGGTTCATGGAGCATTGTGATGACAAGGGCCATGGCGAAATGTGAAGACAGGTGTCATGGGGCATTGTGAAGACAGTGGTCATCTAGAATTGTGAAGAAAGATATCATGGAGCACTGGGATGACAGGGGCCATGGAGCATTGTGATGACAGGCGTCATGGGGCATTGTGATGACACGGCCATGGAACATTATGATGACAAGAATTCTGGAGCATTGTGATAAAAAGGGCATGGACCATTGTGATTAGAGGGGCCAAGGAGCATTCTGATGACAACGGCATGGAGCATTGTGATGACAAGGGTCATCGAGCATTGTGATGACAGTGGTCATGAAGCATTGTGATGAATGTGGTTATGCATCATTGTGATGACAAGTGTCGTGCAGCATTCTGATGACAGGGGTCATAGAGCATTGTGATGACACGGTTATGGAATTTTGTGATGACCAGAATTCTGTAGCACTGTGATGAAAAGGGAATGCAGCATTGTGATTACAGGGGTCATGGAGCATTGTGATGACAATTGTTCTAGAACATTGTGAAGACAGGGATCATGGAGCATAGTGATGAATGGGGCCATGGAGCATTGTGATGACAGGCGTCATGGGACAATGTGTTGACAGTGGTCATTGAGCATTGTTAGAAAGGGAACATGGAGCAATTTGATTTCAGGGGCCATGAAAAAATGTGAATACATAGGCCATGGATTATTCAGATGAATGTGGTCAAGGATCATTGTGACGACAAGTGTCCTGGAATATTGTGATGACACGGTTCATGGAGCATTGCGATGACAAGGGCCATGGCGAAATGTGAAGGCAGGTGTCATGGGGCTTTGTGATGACAGTGGTCATCAAGAATGGTGAAGAAAGATATCATGGAGCACTGGGATAACAGGGGCCATCGAGCATTGTGATGACAGGGTTCATGGGGCATTGTGATGACACAGCCATGGAACATTATGATGACAAGAATTCTGGAGCATTGTGATAAATAGGGCATGGACCATTGTGATTAGAGGGGCCAAGGAGCATTCTGATGATAACGGCATGGAGCATTGTGACGACAAGGTCATCGAGCATTGTGATGACAGTGGTCATGAATCATTGTGATGAATGTGGTCATGGATCATTGTGATGACAAGTGTCGTGGAGCATTGTGATGACAGGGGTCATAGAGCATTGTGATGACACGGTTATGGAATATTGTGATGACCAGAATTCTGTAGCACTGTGATGAAAAGTGAATGGAGCATTGTGATTACAGGGGTCATGGAGCATTGTGATGACAATTGTTCTACAACATTGTGATGACAGGGATCATGGAGCATAGTGATGAAAGGGGCCATGGAGCATTGTGATGACAGGCGTCATGGGACAATGTGTTGACAGTGGTCATTGAGCATTGTTAGAAAGGGTACATGGAGAAATTTGATTTCAGGGGCCATGAAAAATTGTGAATACATAGGCCATGGATTATTCAGATGAATGTGGTCAAGGATCATTGTGACAAAAAGCGTCCTGGAATATTGTGATGACACGGTTCATGGAACATTGCGATGACAAGGGCCATGGCGAAATGTGAAGACAGGTGTCATGGGGCATTGTGATGACAGTGGTCATCTAGAATTGTGAAGAAAGATATCATGGAGCACTGGGATGACAGGGGCCATGGAGCATTGTGATGACAGGGGTCATGGGGCATGGTGATGACACGGCCATGGAACATTATGATGACAAGAAGTCTGGAGCATTGTGATAAAAAGGGCATGGACCATTGTGATTAGAGGGGCCAAGGAGCATTCTGATGACAACGGCATGGAGCATTGTGATGACAAGGCTCATCGAGCATTGTGATGACAGTGGTCATGAAGCATTGTGATGAATGGGGTCATGGATCATTGTGATGAAAAGTGTCGTGGAGCATTGTGATGACAGGTGTCATAGAGCATTGTGATGACACGGTTATGGAATATTGTGAAGACCAGAATTCTGTAGCACTGTGATGAAAAGGGAATGGAACATTGTGATTACAGGGGTCATGGAGCATTGTGATGACAATTGTTCTAGAACATTGTGAAGACAGGGATCATGGAGCATAGTGATGAAAGGGGCCATGGAGCATTGTGATGACAGGCGTCATGGGACATTGTGTTGACAGTGGTCATGGAGAATTGTTAGAAAGGGAACATGGAGCAATTTGATTTCAGGGGACATGAAAAATTGTGAATATTTAGGCCATGGAGTATTCAGATGATTGTGGTCAAGGATCATTGTGACGAAAAGTGTCCTGGAATATTGTGATGACACGGTTCATGGAGCATTGTGATGACAAGGGCCATGGCGAAATGTGAAGACAGGTGTCATGGGGCATTGTGATGACAGTGGTCATCTAGAATTGTGAAGAAAGATATCGTGGAGCACTGGGATGACAGGGGCCATGGGGCATTGTGATGACAGGGGTCATGGGGCATTGTGATGACAGGGGTCATGGGGCATTGTGATGACACGGACATGGAACATTATGATGACAAGAAGTCTGGAGCATTGTGATAAAAAGGGCATGGAACATTGTGATTACAGGGGCCAAGGAGCATTCTGATGACAACGGCATGGAGCATTTTGATGACAAGGGTCATCGAGCATTGTGATGACATTGGTCATGAAGCATTGTGATGAATGTGGTGATGGATCATTGTGATGACAAGTGTCGTAGAGCATTGTGATGACAGGGGTCATAGAGCACTGTGATGACACGGTTATGGAATATTGTGATGACCAGAATTCTGTAGCACTGTGATGCAAAAGGAATGGAGCATTGTGATTACAGGGGTCATGGAGCATTGTGATGACAATTGTTTAGAACATTTTGAAGACAGGGATCATGGAGCATAGTGATGAAAGAGGCCATGGAGCATTGTGATGACAAGCTCATGGGACATTGTGTTGATAGTGGTCATGGAGAATTGTTAGAAAGTGAACATGGAGCAATTTAATTTCAGGGGTCATGAAAAATTGTGAATACATAGGCCATGGAGTATTCAGATGAATGTGGTCATGGATCATTGTGATGACAAGTGTCGTGGAGCATTGTGATGACAGGGGTCATAGAGCATTGTGATGACACGGTTATGTAATATTGTGATGACCAGAATTCTGTAGCACTGTGATGAAAAGGGAATGGAGCATTGTGATTACAGGGGTCATGGAGCATTGTGATGACAATTGTTCTAGAACATTGTGAAGACAGGGATCATGGAGCATAGTGATGAAAGGGGCCATGGAGCATTGTGATGACAGGCGTCATGGGACAATGTGTTGTCAGTGGTCATGGAGCATTGTTAGAAAGGGAACATGGAGCAATTTGATTTCAGGGGCCATGAAAAATTGTGAATACATAGGCCATGGAATATTCAGATGAATATGGTCAAGGATCATTGTGACAAAAAGTGTCCTGGAATATTTTGATGACACGGTTCATGGAGCATTGCGATGAAAAGCGCCATGGCGAAATGTGATGAGAGTGGTCATCTAGAATTGTGAAGAAAGATATCATGGAGCCCTGGGATGATAGGGGCCATGGAGCATTGTGATGACAGGGGTCATGGGGCATTGTGATGACACGGCAATGGAACATTATGATGACAAGAATTCTGGAGCATTGTGATAAAAAGGGCATGGACCATTGTGATTAGAGGGGTCAAGGAGCATTCTGATGACAACGGCATGGAGCATTGTGATGACCAGGGTCATCGAGCATTGTGATGACAGTGGTCATGAAGCATTGTGATGAATGTGGTCATGGATCATTGTGATGACAAGTGTCGTGGAGCATTGTGATGACAGGGTTCATAGAGCATTGTGATGACACGGTTATGGAGTATTGTGATGACCAGAATTCTGTAGCACTGTGATGAAAAGGGAATGGAGCATTGTGATTACAGTGGTCATGGAGCATTGTGATGACAATTCTTTTAGAACATTGTGACGACAGGGATCATGGAGCATAGTGATGAATGGGGCCATGGAGCATTGTGATGACAGGCGTCATGGGACAATGTGTTGACAGTGGTCATGGAGCATTGTTAGAAAGGGAACATGGAGCAATTTGATTTCAGGGGCCATGAAAAAATGTGAATACATAGGCCATGGAGTATTCAGATGAATGTGGTCAAGGATCATTGTGACGACAAGTGTCCTGGAATATTGTGATGACACGGTTCATGGAGCATTGCGATGACAAGGGCCATGGCGAAATGTGAAGGCAGGTGTCATGGGGCTTTGTGATGACAGTGGTCATCAAGAATGGTGAAGAAATATATCATGGAGCACTGGGATAACAGGGGCCATAGAGCATTGTGATGACAGGGTTCATGGGGCATTGTGATGACACAGCCATGGAACATTATGATGACAAGAGTTCTGGAGTATTGTGATAAAAAGGGCATGGACCATTGTGATTAGAGGGGCCAAGGAGCATTCTGATGAAAACGTCATGGAGCATTGTGATGACAAGGGTCATCGAGCATTGTGATGACAGTGGTCATGAAGCATTGTGATGAATGTGGTCATGGATCATTGTGATGACAAGTGTCGTGGAGCATTGTGATGACAGGGGTCATAGAGCACTGTGATGACACGGTTATGGAATATTGTGAAGACCAGAAATTTGTAGCACAGTGATGAAAATGGAATGGAGCATTGTGATTAAAGGGGTCATGGAGCATTGTGATGACAATTGTTCTAGAATATTGTGAAGACAAGGATCATGGAGCATAGTGATGAAAGGGGCCATGGAGCATTGTGATGACAGGCGTCATGGGACAATGTGTTGACAGTGGTCATGGAGCATTGTTAGAAAGGGAACATGGAGCAATTTGATTTCAGGGGCCATGAAAAATTGTGAATACATAGGCCATGGAGTATTCAGATGAATGTGGTCAAGGATCATTGTGACAAAAAGTGTCCTGGAATATTGTGATGACACAGTTCATGGAGCATTGCGATGACAAGGGCCATGGCGAAATGTGAAGACAGGTGTAATGGGGCATTGTGATGACAGTGGTCATCTAGAATTGTGAAGAAAGATATCATGGAGCACTGGGATGACAGGGGCCATGGGGCATGGTGATGACACGGACATGGAACATTATGATGACAATAATTCTGGAGCATTGTGATAAAAAGGGAATGGACCATTGTGATTAGAGGGGCCAAGGAGCATTCTGATGACAACGGCATGGAGCATTGTGATGACAAGGGTCATCGAGCATTGTGATGACAGTGGTCATGAAGCATTGTGATGAATGGGGTCATGGATCATTGTGATGACAAGTGTCGTGGAGCATTGTGATGACAGGTGTCATAGAACATTGTGATGACACGGTTATGGAATATTGTGAAGACCAGAATTCAGTAGCACTGTGATGAAAAAGGAATGGAGAATTGTGATTACAGGGGTCATGGAGCATTGTGATGACAATTGTTCTAGAACATTGTGAAGACAGGGGTCATGGAGCATAGTGATGAAAGGGGCCATGGAGCATTGTGATGACAGGTGTCATGGGACAATGTGTTGACAATGGTCAAGGAGCATTGTTAGAAAGGGAACATGGAGCAATTTGATTTCAGGGGCCATGAAAAATTGTGAATACATAGGCCAAAGAGTATTCAGATGAATGTGGTCAAGGATCATTGTGACAAAAAGTGTCCTGGAATATTGTGATGACACGGTTCATGGAGCATTGCGATGACAAGGGCCATGGCGAAATGTGAAGACAGGTGTCATGGGGCATTGTGATGACAGTGGTCATCTAGAATTGTGAAGAAAGATATCATGGAGCACTGGGATGACAGGGGCCATGGAGCTTTGTGATGACAGGGGTCATGGGGCATTGTGATGACACGGCCATGGAATATTATGATGACAAGAGTTCAGGAGTATTGTGATAAAAAGGGCATGGACCATTGTGATTAGAGGGGCCAAGGAGCATTCTGATGAAAACGTCATGGAGCATTGTGATGACAAGGGTCATCGAGCATTGTGATGACAGTGGTCATGAAGCATTGTGATGAATGTGGTCATGGATCATTGTGATGACAAGTGTCGTGGAGCATTGTGATGACAGGGGTCATAGAGCACTGTGATGACACGGTTATGGAATATTGTGAAGACCAGAAATTTGTAGCACAGTGATGAAAATGGAATGGAGCATTGTGATTAAAGGGGTCATGGAGCATTGTGATGACAATTGTTCTAGAATATTGTGAAGACAAGGATCATGGAGCATAGTGATGAAAGGGGCCATGGAGCATTGTGATGACAGGCGTCATGGGACAATGTGTTGACAGTGGTCATGGAGCATTGTTAGAAAGGGAACATGGAGCAATTTGATTTCAGGGGCCATGAAAAATTGTGAATACATAGGCCATGGAGTATTCAGATGAATGTGGTCAAGGATCATTGTGACAAAGTGTCCTGGAATATTGTGATGACACAGTTCATGGAGCATTGCGATGACAAGGGCCATGGCGAAATGTGAAGACAGGTGTAATGGGGCATTGTGATGACAGTGGTCATCTAGAATTGTGAAGAATGATATCATGGAGCACTGGGATGACAGGGGCCATGGAGCATTGTGATGAGGGGTCATGGGGCATGGTGATGACACGGCCATGGAACATTATGATGACAAGAAGTCTGGAGCATTGTGATAAAAAGGGCATGGACCATTGTGATTAGAGGGGCCAAGGAGCATTCTGATGACAACGACATGGAGCATTGTGATGACAAGGCTCATCGAGCATTGTGATGACAGTGGTCATGAAGCATTGTGATGAATGGGTTAATGGATCATTGTGATGAAAAGTGTCGTGGAGCATTGTGATTACAGGTGTCATAGAGCATTGTGATGACACGGTTATGGAATATTGTGAAGACCAGAATTCTGTAGCACTGTGATGAAAAGGGAATGGAACATTGTGATTACAGGGGTCATGGAGCATTGTGATGACAATTGTTCTAGAACATTGTGAAGACAGGGATCATGGAGCATAGTGATGAAAGGGGCCATGGAGCATTGTGATGACAGGCGTCATGGGACATTGTGTTGACAGTGGTCATGGAGAATTGTTAGAAAGGTAACATGGAGCAATTTGATTTCAGGGCACATGAAAAATTGTGAATATTTAGGCCATGGAGTATTCAGATGATTGTGGTCAAGGATCATTGTGACGAAAAGTGTCCTGGAATATTGTGATGACACGGTTCATGGAGCATTGTGATGACAAGGGCCATGGCGAAATGTGAAGACAGGTGTCATGGGGCATTGTGAAGACAGTGGTCATCTAGAATTGTGAAGAAAGATATCATGGAGCACTGGGATGACAGGGGCCATGGGGCATTGTGATGACAGGGTTCATGGGGCATTGTGATGACAGGGGTCATGGGGCATTGTGATGACACGGACATGGAACATTATGATGACAAGAAGTCTGGAGCATTGTGATAAAAAGGGCATGGAATATTGTGATTACAGGGGCCAAGGAGCATTCTGATGACAACGGCATGGAGCATTTTGATGACAAGGGTCATCGAGCATTGTGATGACATTGGTCATGAAGCATTGTGATGAATGTGGTAATGGATCATTGTGATGACAAGTGTCGTAGAGCATTGTGATGACAGGGGTCATAGAGCACTGTGATGACACGGTTATGGAATATTGTGATGACCAGAATTCTGTAGCACTGTGATGCAAAAGGAATGGAGCATTGTGATTACAGGGGTCATGGAGCATTGTGATGACAATTGTTTAGAACATTTTGAAGACAGGGATCATGGAGCATAGTGATGAAAGAGGCCATGGAGCATTGTGATGACAGGCTCATGGGACATTGTGTTGATAGTGGTCATGGAGAATTGTTAGAAAGTGAACATGGAGCAATTTAATTTCAGGGGTCATGAAAAATTGTGAATACATAGGCCATGGAGAATTCAGATGAATGTGGTCATGGATCATTGTGATGACAAGTGTCGTGGAGCATTGTGATGACAGGGGTCATAGAGCATTGTGATGACACGGTTATGTAATATTGTGATGACCAGAATTCTGTAGCACTGTGATGAAAAGGGAATGGAGCATTGTGATTACAGGGGTCATGGAGCATTGTGATGACAATTGTTCTAGAACATTGTGAAGACAGGGATCATGGAGCATAGTGATGAAAGGGGCCATGGAGCATTGTGATGACAGGCGTCATGGGACAATGTGTTGTCAGTGGTCATGGAGCATTGTTAGAAAGGGAACATGGAGCAATTTGATTTCAGGGGCCATGAAAAATTGTGAAAACATAGGCCATGGAGTATTCAGATGAATGTGGTCAAGGATCATTGTGACAAAAACTGTCCTGGAATATTGTGATGACACGGTTCATGGAGCATTGCGATGAAAAGGGCCATGGCGAAATGTGATGAGAGTGGTCATCTAGAATTGTGAAGAAAGATATCATGGAGCCCTGGGATGATAGGGGCCATGGAGCATTGTGATGACAGGGGTCATGGGGCATTGTGATGACACGGCAATGGAACATTATGATGACAAGAATTCTGGAGCATTGTGATAAAAAGTGCATGGACCATTGTGATTAGAGGGGTCAAGGAGCATTCTGATGACAACGGCATGGAGCATTGTGATGACCAGTGTCATCGAGCATTGTGATGACAGTGGTCATGAAGCTTTGTGATGAATGTGGTCATGGATCATTGTGATGACAAGTGTCGTGGAGCATTGTGATCACAGGGTTCATAGAGCATTGTGATGACACAGTTATGGAGTATTGTGATGACCAGAATTCTGTAGCACTGTGATGAAAAGGGAATGGAGCATTGTGATTACAGTGGTCATGGAGCATTGTGATGACAATTGTTTTAGAACATTGTGAAGACAGGGATCATGGAGCATAGTGATGAAAGGGGCCATGGAGCATTGTGATGACAGGCGTCATGGGACAATGTGTTGACAGTGGTCATGGAGCATTGTTAGAAAGGTAACATGGAGCAATTTGAATTCAGGGGCCATGAAAAATTGTGAATACATAGGCCATGGAGTATTCAGATGAATGTGGTCAAGGATCATTGTGACGACAAGTGTCCTGGAATATTGTGATGACACGGTTCATGGAGCATTGCGATGACAAGGGCCATGGCGAAATGTGAAGACAGGTGTTATGGGGCATTGTGATCACAGTGGTCCTCTAGAATTGTGAAGAAAGATATCATGGAGCCCTGGGATGACAGGGGCCATGGAGCATTGTGATGACAGGGGTCATGGGGCATAGTGATGACACAGCCATGGAACATTATGATGACAAGAATTCTGGAGCATTGTGATAAAAAGGGCATGGACGTTTGTGATTAGAGGGGTCAAGGAGCATTCTGATGACAATGGCATGGAGCATTGTGATGACCAGGGTCATCAAACATTGTGATGACAGTGGTCATGAAGCATTGTGATGAATGTGGTCATGGATCATTGTGATGACAAGTGTCGTGGAGCATTGTGATGACAGGTGTCATAGAGCATTGTGATGACACGGTTATGGAATATTGTGAAGACCAGAATTCTGTAGCACTGTGATGAAAAAGAATGGAGCATTGTGAAGACAGTGGTCATGGAGCATAGTGATGAAAGGGGCCATGGAGCATTGTGATGGCAGGCATCATGGGACAATGTGTTGACAGTGGTCATGGAGCATTGTTTGAAAGGGAACATGGAACAATTTGATTTCAGGGGACATGAAAAATTGTTTATACATAGGCCATGGAGTATTCAGATGAATGTGGTCAAGGGTCATTGTGACAAAAAGTGTCCTGGAATATTGTGATGACACGGTTCATGGAGCATTGCGATGACATGGGCCATGGCGAAATGTGAAGACAGGTGTCATGGGGCATTGTGATGACACTGGTCAACTAGAATTGTGAAGAAAGGTACCATGGAGCCCTGGGATGACAGGGGCCATGGAGCATTGTGATGACAGGGGTCATGGGGCATTGTGATGACACGGCCATGGAACATTATGATGACAAGAATTCTGGAGCATTGTGATAAAAAGGGCATGGACCATTGTGATTAGAGGGGCCAAGGAGCATTCTGATGACAACGTCATGGAGCATTGTGATGACAAGGGTCATCGAGCATTGTGATGACAGTGGTCATGAAGCATTGTGATGAATGTGGCCATGGAACATTGTGATGAAAAGTGTCGTGGAGCATTGTGATGACAGGGGTCATAGAGCATTGTGATGACACGGTTATGGAATATTGTGAAGACCAGAAATTTGTAGCACAGTGATGAAAATGGAATGGAGCATTGTGATTACAGGGGTCATGGAGCATTGTGATGACAATTGTTCTAGAACATTGTGATGACAGGGATCATGGAGGATACTGATGAAAGGGGCAATGGAGCATTGTGTTGACAGGCGTCATGGGACATTGTGTTGACAGTGGTCATGGAGAATTGTTAGAAAGGGAACATGGAGCAATTTGATTTCAGGGGCCATGAAAAATTGTGAATACATAGGCCATGGAGTATTCAGATGTATGTGGTCAAGGATCATTGTGACGACAAGTGTCCTGGAATATTGTGATGACACGGTTCATGGAGCATTGCGATGACAAGGGCCATGGCGAAATATGAAGGCAGGTGTCATGGGGCTTTGTGATGACAGTGGTCATCTAGAATTGTGAAGAAAGATATCATGGATCACTGGGATGACAGGGGCCATGGAGCATTGTAATGACAGTGGTCATGGAGCATTGTGATGACAGGGGTCATGGGGCATTGTGATGACACGGCCATGGAACATTATGATGACAAGAAGTCTGGAGCATTGTGATAAAAAGGGCATGGAACATTGTGATTAGAGGGGCCAAGGAGCATTCTGATGACAACGGCATGGAGCATTGTGATGACAAGGTTCATCGAGCATTGTGATGACAGTGGTCATGAAGCATTGTGATGAATGTGGTCATGGATCATTGTGATGACAAGTGTCGTGGAGCATTGTGATGACAGGGGTCATAGAGCATTGTGATGACACGGTTATGGAATATTGTGATGACCAGAATTCTGTAGCACTGAGATGAAAAGGGAATGGAGCATTGTGATTACAGGGATCATGGAGCATTGTGATGACAATTGTTCTAGAACATTGTGAAGACAGGGATCATGGAGCATAGTGATGAAAGGGGCCATGGAGCATTGTGATGACAGGCGTCATGGGACAATGTGTTGACAGTGGTCATGGAGCATTGTTAGAAAGGGAACATGGAGCAATTTGATTTCAGGGGCCATGAAAAATTGTGAATACATAGGCCATGGAGTATTCAGATGTATGTGGTCAAGGATCATTGTGACAAAATGTGTCCTGGAATATTGTGATGACACGGTTCATGGAGCATTGCGATGACAAGGGCCATGGCGAAATGTGAAGACAGGTGTCATGGGGCATTGTGATGACACGGCCGTGGAACATTATGATGACAAGAATTCTGTAGCATTGTGATAAAAAGGGCATGGACCATTGTGATTAGAGGGGCCAAGGAGCATACTGATGACAACGGCATGGAGCATTGTGATGACAAGTGTCATCGAGCTTTGTGATGACAGTCGTCATGAAGCATTGTGATGAATGTGGTCATGGATCATTGTGATGACAATTGTCGTGGAGCATTGTGATGACAGGGGTCATAGAGCATTGTGATGACACGGTTATGGAATATTGTGATGACCAGAATTCTGTAGCACTGTGATGAAAATGGAAAGGATCTTTGTGATTACAGGGGTCATGGAGCATTGTGATGACAATTGTTTAGAACATTGTGAAGACAGGGATCATGGAGCATAGTGATGAAAGGGGCCATGGAGCATTGTGATGACATGCGTCATGGGACAATGTGTTGACAGTGGTCATGGAGCATTGTTAGAAAGGGAACATGGAGCAATTTGATTTCAGGGGCCATGAAAAATTGTGAATACATAGGCCATGGAGCATTCAGATGTATGTGGTCAAGGATCATTGTGACGACAAGTGTCCTGGAATATTGTGATGACACGGTTCATGGAGCATTGCGATGACAAGGGCCATGGCGAAATGTGAAGACAGGTGTCATGGTGCTTTGTGATGACAGTGGTCATCTAGAATTGTGAAGAAAGATATCATGGAGCACTGGGATGACAGGGGCCATGGAGCATTGTGATGACAGGGGTCATGGGGCATTGTGATGACACGGCCATGGAACATTATGATGACAAGAATTCGGGAGCATTGTGATAAATAGGGCATGAACCATTGTGATTAGAGAGGCCATGGAGCATTCTGATGATAACGGCATGGAGCATTGTGTTGACAAGGGTCATCGAGCATTGTGATGACAGTGGTCATGAATCATTGTGATGAATGTGGTCATGGATCATTGTGATGACAAGTGTCGTGGAGCATTGTGATGACAGGGGTCATAGAGCATTGTGATGACACGGTTATGGAATATTGTGATGACCAGAATTCTGTAGCACTGTGATGAAAAGGGAATGGAGCATTGTGATTACAGGGGTCATGGAGCATTGTGATGACAATTGTTCTAGAACATTGTGATGACAGGGATCATGGAGCATAGTGATTAAAGGGGCCATGGAGCATTGTAATGACAGGCGTCATGGGACATTGTGTTGACAGTGGTCATGGAGCATTGTTAGAAATGGAACATGGAGCAATTTGATTTCAGGGGCCATGAAAAATTGTGAATACATAGGCCATGGAGTATTCAGATGAATGTGTTCAAGGATCATTGTGACGAAAAGTGTCCTGGAATATTGTGATGACACGGTTCATGGAGCATTGCGATGACAAGGGCCATAGCGAAATGTGAAGACAGTTGTCATGGGGCATTGTGAAGACAGTGGTCATCTATATTTGTGAAGAAAGATATCATGGAGCACTGGGATGACAGGGGCCATGGAGCATTGTGATGACAGGGGTCATGGGGCATTGTGATGACACGGCCATGGAACATTATGATGACAAGAATTCCGGAGCGTTGTGATAAAAAGGGCATGGACCATTGTGATTAGAGGGGCCAAGGAGCATTCTGATGACAACGTCATGGAGCATTGTGATGACAAGGGTCATCGAGCATTGTGATGACAGTTGTCATGAAGCATTGTGATGAATGTGGTCATGGAACATTGTGATGACAAGTGTCGTGGAGCATTGTGATTACAGGGGTCATAGAGCATTGTGATGACACGGTTATGGAATATTGTGAAGACCAGAAATTTGTAGCACAGTGATGAAAATGGAATGGAGCATTGTGATTACAGGGGTCATGGAGCATTGTGATGACAATTGTTCTAGAATATTGTGAAGACAAGGATCATGGAGCATAGTGATGAAAGGGGCCATGGAGCATTGTGATGACAGGCGTCATGGGACAATGTGTTGACAGTGGTCATGGAGCATTGTTAGAAAGGGAACATGGAGCAATTTGATTTCAGGGGCCATGAAAAATTGTGAATACATAGGCCATGGATTATTCAGATGAATGTGGTCAAGGATCATTGTGACAAAAAGCGTCCTGGAATATTGTGATGACACGGTTCAAGGAGCATTGCGATGACAAGGGCCATGGCGAAATGTGAAGACAGGTGTAATGGGGCATTGTGATGACAGTGGTCATCTAGAATTGTGAAGAAAGATATCATGGAGCACTGGGATGACAGGGGCCATGGAGCATTGTGATGACAGGTGTCATGGGGCATGGTGATGACACGGACATGGAACATTATGATGACAATAATTCTGGAGCATTGTGATAAAAAGGGAATGGACCATTGTTATTAGAGGGGCCAAGGAGCATTCTGATGACAACGGCATGGAGCATTGTGATGAAAAGGGTCATCGAGCATTGTGATGACAGTGGTCATGAAGCATTGTGATGAATGGGGTCATGGATCATTGTGATGACAAGTGTCGTGGAGCATTGTGATGACAGGGGTCATAGAACATTGTGATGACACGGTTATGGAATATTGTGAAGACCAGAATTCTGTAGCACTGTGATGAAAAGGGAATGGAGCATTGTGATTACAGGGGTCATGGAGCATTGTGATGACAATTGTTCTAGAACATTGTGAAGACAGGGGTCATGGAGCATAGTGATGAAAGGGGCCATGGAGCATTGTGATGACAGGTGTCATGGGACAATGTGTTGACAATTGTCAAAGAGCATTGTTAGAAAGGGAATATGGAGCAATTTGATTTCAGGGGCCATGAAAAATTGTGAATACATAGGCCATGGAGTATTCAGATGAATGTGGTCAAGGATCATTGTGACGACAAGTGTCCTGGAATATTGTGATGACACGGTTCATGGAGCATTGCGATGACAAGGGCCATGGCGAAATGTGCAGACAGGTGTCATGGGGCATTGTGATGACAGTGGTCATCTAGAATTGTGAAGAAAGATATCATGGAGCACTGGGATGACAGGGGCCATGGAACATTGTGATGACAGGGGTCATGGGGCATTGTGATGACACGGCCATGGAACATTATGATGACAAGAATTCTGGAGCATTGTGATAAATAGGGCATGGACCATTGTGATTAGAGGGGCCAAGGAGCATTCTGATGACAACGGCATGGAGCATTGTGATGACAAGGGTCATCGAGCATTGTGATGGCAGTGGTCATGAAGCATTGTGATGAATGTGGTCATGGATCATTGTGATGACAAGTGTCGTGGAGCATTGTGATGACAGGGGTCATAGAGCATTGTGATGACACGGTTATGGAATATTGTGATGACCAGAATTCTGTAGCACTGTGATGAAAAGGGAATGGAGCATTGTGATTACAGGGGCCATGGATCATTGTGATGACAATTGTTTAGAACATTGTGAAGACAGGGATCATGGAGCATAGTGATGAAAGGGGCCATGGAGCATTGTGATGACAGGCGTCATGGGACAATGTGTTGACAGTGTCATGGAGCATTGTTACAAAGGGAACATGGAGAAATTTGATTTCAGGGGCCATGAAAAATTGTGAATACATAGGCCATGGATTATTCAGATGAATGTGGTCAAGGATCATTCTGACGACAAGTGTCCTGGATTTTTGTGATGAAACGGTTCATGGAGCATTGCGATGACAAGGGCCATGGCGAAATGTGAAGGCAGGTGTCATGGGGCTTTGTGATGACAGTGGTCATCTAGAATTGTGAAGAAAGATATCATGGAGCACTGGGATGACAGGGGCCAAGGAGCATTGTGATGACAGGGGTCATGGGGCATTGTGATGACACGGCCATGGAACATTATGATGACAAGAATTCTGGAGAATTGTGATAAAAAGGGCATGGACCATTGTGATTAGAGGGGCCAAGGAGCATTCTGATGACAACGGCATGGAGCATTGTGATGACAAGGGTCATCGAGCATTGTGATGACAGTGGTCATGAAGCATTGTGATGAATGTGGTTATGGATCATTGTGATGACTAGTGTTGTGGAGCATTGTGATGACAGGGGTCATAGAGCATTGTGATGACACGGTTATGGAATTTTGTGATGACCAGAATTGTGTAGCACTGTGATGAAAAGGGAATGGAGCATTGTGATTACAGGGGTCATGGAGCATTGTGATGACAATTGTTTAGAACATTGTGAAGACAGGGATCATGGAGCATAGTGATGAAAGGGGCCATGGAGCATTGTGATGACAGGCGTCATGGGACAATGTGTTGACAGTGGTCATGGAGCATTGTTAGAAAGGGAACATGGAGCAATTTGATTTCAGGGGCCATGAAAAATTGTGAATACATAGGCCATGGAGTATTCAGATGTATGTGGTCAAAGATCATTGTGATGACAAGTGTCCTGGAATATTGTGATGACACGGTTCATGGAGCATTGCGATGACAAGGGCCATTGCGAAATATGTAGGCAGGTGTCATGGGGCTTTGTGATGACAGTGGTCATCTAGTATTCTGAAGAAAGATATCATGGAGCACTGGGATGACAGGGGCCATGGAGCATTGTGATGACAGGGGTCATGGAGCATTGTGATGACAGGGGTCATGGGGCATTGTGATGACACGGCCATGGAACATTATGATGACAAGAAGTCTGGAGCATTTTGATAAAAAGGGCATGGAACATTGTGATTAGAGGGGCCAAGGAGCATTCTGATGACAACGGCATGGAGCATTGTGATGACAAGTGTCATCGAGCATTGTGATGACATTGGTCATGAATCATTGTGATGAATGTGGTCATGGATAATTGTGATGACAAGTGTCGTGGAGCATTGTGATGACAGGGGTCATAGAGCATTGTGATGACACGGTTATGGAATATTGTGACTACCAGAATTCTGTAGCACTGTGATGAAAAGGGAATGGAGCATTGTGATTACAGGGGTCATGGAGCATTGTGATGACAATTGTTCTAGAACATTGTGATGACAGGGATCATGGAGCATAGTGATGAAAGGGGCCATGGAGCATTGTAATGACAGGCGTCATGGGACATTGTGTTGACAGTGGTCATGGAGCATTGTTAGAAAGGGAACATGGAGCAATTTGATTTCAGGGGCCATGAAAAATTGTGAATACATAGGCCATGGAGTATTCAGATGTATGTGGTCAAGGATCATTGTGACGAAATGTGTCCTGGAATATTGTGATGATACGGTTCATGGAGCATTGCGATGACAAGGGCCATGGCGAAATGTGAAGACAGGTGTCATGGGGCATTGTGATGACACGGCCATGGAATATTATGATGACAAGAATTCTGGAGCATTGTGATAGAAAGGGCATGGACCATTGTGATTAGAGGGGCCAAGGAGCATTCTGATGACAACGGCATGGAGCATTGTGATGACAAGGTTCATCGAGCATTGTGATGACAGTGGTCATGAAGCATTGTGATGAATGTGGTTATGGATCATTGTGATGGCAAGTGTCGTGGAGCATTGTAATGACAGGGGTCATAGAGCATTGTGATGACACGGTTATGGAATATTGTGATGACCAGAATTCTGTAGCACTGTGATGAAAAGGGAATGGAGCATTGTGATTACAGGAGTCTTGGAGCATTGTGATGACCATTGTTTAGAACATTGTGAAGACAGGTTTCATGGAGCATAGTGATGAAAGGGGCCATGGAGCATTGTGATGACAGGCGTCAAGAGACAATGTGTTGACAGTGGTCATGGAGCATTGTTAGAAAGGGAACATGGAGCAATTTGATTTCAGGGGCCATGAAAAATTGTGAATATATAGGCCATGGAGTATTCAGATGTATGTGGTCAAGGATCATTGTGACGAAAAGTGTCCTCGAATATTGTGATGACACGGTTCATGGAGCATTGCGATGACAAGGGCCATGGCGAAATGTGAAGACAGGTGTCATGGGGCTTTGTGATGACAGTGGTCATCTAGAATTTTGAAGAAAGATATCATGGAGCAGTGGGATGACAGGGGCCATGGAGCATTGTGATGACAGGTGTCATGGGGCATTGTGATGACACGGCCATGGAACAATATGATGACAAGAATTCTGGAGCATTGTGATAAATAGGGCATGTACCATTGTGATTAGAGGGGCCAAGGAGCATTCTGATGATAACGGCATGGAGCATTGTGATGACAAGGGTCATCGAGAATTGTGATGACATTGGTCATGAATCTTTGTGATGAATGTGGTCATGGATCATTGTGATGACAAGTGTCGTGGAGCATTGTGATGACAGGGGTCATAGAGCATTGTGATGACACGGTTATGGAATATTGTGACTACCAGAATTCTGTAGCACTGTGATGAAAAGGGAATGGAGCATTGTGATTACAGGGGTCATGGTGCATTGTGATGAGCATTGTTTAGAACATTGTGAAGACAGGTTTCATGGAGCATAGTGATGAAAGGGGCCATGGAGCATTGTGATGACAGGCGTCATGAGACAATGTGTTGACAGTGGTCATGGAGCATTGTTAGAAAGGGAACATGGAGCAATTTGATTTCAGGGGCCATGAAAAATTGTGAATACATAGGCCATGGAGTATTCAGATGTATGTGGTCAAAGATCATTGTGATGACAAGTGTCCTGGAATATTGTGATGACACGGTTCATGGAGCATTGCGATGACAAGGGCCATTGCGAAATATGAAGGCAGGTGTCATGGGGCTTTGTGATGACAGTGGTCATCTAGTATTGTGAAGAAAGATATCATGGAGCACTGGGATGACAGGGGCCATGGAGCATTGTGATGACAGGGGTCATGGAGCATTGTGATGACAGGGGTCATGGGGCATTGTGATGACACGGCCATGGAACATTATGATGACAAGAAGTCTGGAGCATTGTGATAAAAAGGGCATGGAACATTGTGATTAGAGGGGCCAAGGAGCATTCTGATGACAACGGCATGGAGCATTGTGATGACAAGGGTCATCGAGCATTGTGATGACAGGGGTCATGAAGCATTGTGATGAATGTGGTCATGGATCATTGTGATGACAAGTGTCGTGGAGCATTGTGATGACAGGGGTCATAGAGCATTGTGATGACACGGTTATGGAATATTGTGAAGACCAGAATTCTGTAGCACTGTGATGAAAATGGAAGGGATCATTGTGATTACAGGGTTCATGGAGCATTGTGATGACTATTGTTTAGAACATTGTGAAGACAGGGATCATGGAGCATAGTGATGAAAGGGGCCATGGAGCATTGTGATGACAGGCGTCATGGGACAATGTGTTGACAGTGGTCATGGAGCATTGTTAGAAAGGGAACATGGAGCAATTTGATTTCAGGGGCCATGAAAAATTGTGATTACATAGGCCATGGAGTATTCAGATGAATGTGGTCAAGGATCATTGTGACAAAAAGCGTCCTGGAATATTGTGATGACACGGTTCATGGAGCATTGCGATGACAAGGGCCATGGCGAAATGTGAAGACAGGTGTAATGGGGCATTGTGATGACAGTGGTCATCTAGAATTGTGAAGAAAGATATTATGGAGCACTGGGATGACAGGGGCCATGGAGCATTGTGATGACAGGTGTCATGGGGCATGGTGATGACACGGACATGGAATATTATGATGACAATAATTCTGGAGCATTGTGATAAAAACGGAATGGACCATTGTGATTAGAGGGGCCAAGGAGCATTCTGATGATAACGGCATGGAGCATTGTGATGACAAGGGTCATCGAGCATTGTGATGACATTGGTCATGAATCATTGTGATGAATGTGTTCATGGATCATTGTGATGACAAGTGTCGTGGAGCATTGTGATGACAGGGGTCATAGAGCATTGTGATGACACGGTTATGGAATATTGTGACTACCAGAATTCTGTAGCACTGTGATGAAAAGGGAATGGAGCATTGTGATTACAGTGGTCATGGAGCATTGTGATGACAATTGTTCTAGAACATTGTGATGACAGGGATCATGGAGCATAGTGCTGAAAGGGGCCATGGAGCATTGTAATGACAGGCGTCATGGGACATTGTGTTGACAGTGGTCATGGAGCATTGTTAGAAAGGGAACATGGAGCAATTTGATTTCAGGGGCCATGAAAAATTGTGAATACATAGGCCATGGAGTATTCAGATGTATGTGGTCAAGGATCATTGTGACGAAATGTGTCCTGGAATATTGTGACGATACGGTTCATGGAACATTGCGATGACAAGGGCCATGGCGAAATGTGAAGACAGGTGTCATGGGGCATTGTGATGACACGGCCATGGAACATTATGATGACAAGAATTCTGGAGGATTGTGATAGAAAGGGCATGGACCATTGTGATTAGAGGGGCCAAGGAGCATTCTGATGACAATGGCATGGAGCATTGTGATGACAAGGGTCATCGAGCATTGTGATGACAGTGGTCATGAAGCATTGTGATGAATGTGGTTATGGATCATTGTGATGACAAGTGTCGTGGAGCATTGTGATGACAGGGGTCATAGAGCATTTTGATGACACGGTTATGGAATATTGTGATGACCAGAATTCTGTAGCATTGTAATGAAAAGGGAATGGAGCATTGTGATTACAGGAGTCATGGAGCATTGTGATGACAATTGTTTAGAACATTGTGAAGACAGGTTTCATGGAGCATAGTGATGAAAGGGGCCATGGAGCATTGTGATGACAGGCGTCATGAGACAATGTGTTGACAGTGGTCATGGAGCATTGTTAGAAAGGGAACATGGAGCAATTTGATTTCAGGGGCCATGAAAAATTGTAAATACATAGGCCATGGAGTATTCAGATGTATGTGGTCAAGGATCATTGTGACGACAAGTGTCCTGGAATATTGTGATGAAACGGTTCATGGAGCATTGCGATGACAAGGGCCATGGCGAAATATGAAGGCAGGTGTCATGGGGCTTTGTGATGACAGTGGTCATCTAGAATTGTGAAGAAAGATATCATGGAGCACTGGGATGACAGGGGCCATGGAGCATTGTGATGACAGGGGTCATGGAGCATTGTGATGACAGGCGTCATGGGACATTGTGTTGACAGTGGTCATGGAGCATTGTTAGAAAGGGAACATGGAGCAAAGTGATTTCAGGGGACATGAAAATTTGTAAATACATAGGCCATGGAGTATTCAGATGAATGTCGTCAAGGATCATTGTGACAAAAAGTGTCCTGGAATATTGTGATGACACGGTTCATGGAGCATTGCGATGACAAGGGCCATGGCGAAATGTGAAGACAGGTGTCATGGGGCGTTGTGATGACAGTGGTCCTCTAGAATTGTGGAGAAAGATATCATGGATCACTGGGATGACAGGGGCCATGGAGCATTGTGATGACCGGGGTCATGGGGCATTGTGATGACACGGCCATGGAACATTATGATGACAAGAATTCTGGAGCATTGTGATAAACATGGCATGGACCATTGTGATTAGAGGGGCCAAGGAGCATTCTGATGACAACGGCATGGAGCATTGTGATGACAAGCGTCATCGAGCATTGTGATGACAAGTGTCGTGGAGCATTGTGATGACAGGGGTCATAGAGCATTGTGATGACACGGTTATGTAATATTGTGATGACCAGAATTCTGTACCACAGTGATGAAAAGGGAATGGAGCATTGTGATTACAGGTGTCATGGAGCATTTTGATGACAATTGTTTAGAACATTGTGAAGACAGGGATCATGGGGCATAGTGATGAAAGGGGCCATGGAGCATTGTGTTGACAGGCGTCATGGGACATTGTGTTGACAGTGGTCATGGAGCATTGTTAGAAAGAGAACATGGAGCAATTTGATTTCAGGGGCCATGAAAAATTGCGAATACATAGGCCATGGAGTATGCAGATGAATGTGGTCAAGGATCATTGTGACGAAAAGTGTCCTGGAATATTGTGATGACACGGATCATGGAGCATTGCGATCACAAGGGCCATGGTGAAATGTGAGGACAGGTGTCATGGGGCATTGTGATGACAGTGGTCCTCTAGAATTGTGAAGAAAGATATCATGGAGCACTGGGATGGCAGGGGCCATGGAGCATTGTGATGACAGGGGTCATGGGGCATTGTGATGACACGGCCATGGAACATTATGATGACAAGAATTCGGGAGCATTGTGATAAAAAGGGCATGGACCATTGTGATTAGAGGGGCCAAGGAGCATTCTGATGACAACGACATGGAGCATTGTGATGACAAGGTCATCGAGCATTGTGATGACAGTGGTCATGAAGCATTGTGATGAAAGTGGTCATGGATCATTGTGATGACAAGTGTCGTGGAGCATTGTGATGACAGGGGTCATAGAGCATTGTGATGACACGGTTATGGAATATTGTGATGACCAGAATTCTGTAGCACTGTGATGAAAAGGGAATGGAGCATTGTGATTACAGTGTTCATGGAGCATTGTGTTCACAATTGTTCTAGAACATTGTGAAGACAGGGATCATGGGGCATAGTGATGAAAGGGGCCATGGAGCATTGTGTTGACAGGCGTCATGGGACATTGTGTTGACAGTGTTCATGGAGCATTGTTAGAAAGAGAGCATGGAGCAATTTGATTTCAGGGGCCATGAAAAATTGCGAATACATAGGCCATGGAGTATTCTGATGAATGTGGTCAAGGATCATTGTGACGAAAAGTGTCCTGGAATATTGTGATGACACGGTTCATGGAGCATTGCGATGACAAGTGCCATGGCGAAATGTGAAGACAGGTGTCATGGGGCATTGTGATGACAGTGGTCATCTAGAATTGTGAAGAAAGATATCATGGAGCACTTGGATGAAAGGGGCCATGGAACATTGTGATGACAGGGGTCATGGGGCTTTGTGATGACACGGCCATGGAACATTATGATGACAAGAATTCTGGAGCATTGTGATAAAATGGGCATGGACCATTGTGATTAGAGGGGCCAAGGAGCATTCTGATGACAACGGCATGGAGCATTGTGATGACAAGGGTCATCGAGCATTGTGATGACAGTGGTCATGAAGCATTGTGATGAATGAGGTCATGGATCATTGTGATGACAATTGTCGTGGAGCATTGTTATGTCAGGGTCATAGAGCATTGTGATGACACGGTTATGGAATATTGTGATGACCAGAATTCTGTAGCACTGTGATAAAAATGGAATGGAGCATTGTGATTACAGGGGTCATGGAGCATTGTGATGACTATTGTTCTAGAACATTGTGAAGACAGTGATCATGGAGCATAGTGATGAAAGGGGCCATGGAGCATTGTGATGACAGGCGTCATGGGACAATGTGTTGACAATGGTCATGGAGCATTGTTAGAAAGGGAACATGGAGCAAAGTGGTTTCAGGGGACATGAAAATTTGTAAATACATAGGCCATAGAGTATTCAGATGAATGTCGTCAAGGATCATTGTGACAAAAAGTGTCCTGGAATATTGTGATGACACGGTTCATGGAGCAATGCGATGACAAGGGCCATGGCGAAATGTGAAGACAGGTGTCATGGGGCATTGTGATGACAGTGGTCCTCTAGAATTGTGGAGAAAGATATCATGGAGCACTGGGATGATACGGGCCATGGAGCATTGTGATGACAGGGGTCATGGGGCATTGTGATGACACGGCCATGGAACATTATTATGACAAGAATTCTGGAGCATTGTGATAAACATGGCATGGACCATTGTGATTAGAGGGGCCAAGGAGCATTCTGATGACAACGGCATGGATCATTGTGATGACAAGCGTCATCGAGCATTGTGATGACAAGTGTCGTGGAGCATTGTGATGACAGGGGTCATAGAGCATTGTGATGACATGGTTATGGAATATTGTGATGACCAGAATTCTGTACCACAGTGATGAAAAGGGAATGGAGCATTGTGATTACAGGTGTCATGGAGCATTTTGATGACAATTGTTTAGAACATTGTTAAGACAGGGATCATGGGGCATAGTGATGAAAGGGGCCTTGGAGCATTGTGTTGACAGGCGTCATGGGACATTGTGTTGACAGTGGTCATGGAACATTGTTAGAAAGAGAACATGGAGCAATTTGATTTCAGGGGCCATGAAAAATTGCGTATACATAGGCCATGGAGTATTCAGATGAATGTGGTCAAGGATCATTGTGACGAAAAGTGTCCTGGAATATTGTGATGACACGGTTCATGGAGCATTGCGATGACAAGGGCCATGGCGAAATGTGAAGACAGGTGTCATGGGGCATTGTGATGACAGTGGTCCTCTAGAATTGTGAAGAAAGATATCATGGATCACTGGGATGACAGGGGCCTTGGAGCATTGTGATGACAGGGGTCATGGGGCATTATGATGACACGGCCATGGAACATTATGATGACAAGAATTCTGGAGCATTGTGATAAAAAGGGCATGGACCATTGTGATTAGAGGGGCCAAGGAGCATTCTGATGACAACGGCATGGAGCATTGTGATGACAAGGTCATCGAGCATTGTGATGACAGTGGTCATGAAGCATTGTGATGAAAGTTGTCATGGATCATTGTGATGACAAGTGTCGTGGAGCATTGTGATGACAGGGGTCATAGAGCATTGTGATGACACGGTTATGGAATATTGTGATGATCAGAATTCTGTAGCACTGTGATGAAAAGGGAATGGAGCATTGTGATTACAGGGTTCATGGAGCATTGTGTTGACAATTGTTCTAGAACATTGTGATGACAGGGATCATGGAGCATAGTGATGAAAGGGTCCATGGAGCATTGTGATGACAGGCGTCATGGGACATTGTGTTGACAGTGGTCATGGAGCATTGTTAGAAAGGGAACATGGAGCAATTTGATTTCAGGGGCCATGAAAAATTGTGAATACATAGGCCATGGAGTATTCAGATGAATGTGGTCAAGGATTATTGTGACGAAAAGTGTCCTGGAATATTGTGATGACACGGTTCATGGAGCATTGCGATGACAAGGGCCATGGCGAAATGTGAAGACAGGTGTCATGGGGCATTGTGATGACAGGGGTCATGGGGCATTGTGATGACACGGCCATGGAACATTATGATGACAAGAATTCTGGAGCATTGTGATAAAAAGGGCATGGATCATTGTGATTAGAGGGGCCAAGGAGCATTCTGATGACAACGGCATGGAGCATTGTGATCAAAAGGTTTATCGAGCATTGTGATGACAGTGGTCATGAAGCATTGTGATGAATGTGGTCATGGATCATTGTGATGACAAGTGTCGTGGAGCATTGTTATGACAGGGGTCATAGAGCATTGTGATGACACGGTTATGGAATATTGTGATGACCAGAATTCTGTAGCAATGTGATGAAAAGGGAATGGAGCATAGTGATTACAGGGGTCATGGAGCATAGTGATGACAATTGTTCTAGAACATTGTCATGACAGGGATCATCGAGCATAGTGATGAAAGGTTCCATGGAGCATTGTGATGACAGGCGTCATGGGACATTGTGTTGACAGGGATCATGGAGCATTGTTAGAAAGGGAACATGGAGCAATTTGATTTCAGTGGCCATGAAAAATTGTGAATACATAGGCCATGGAGTATTCAGATGAATGTGGTCAAGGATCATTGTGACGACAAGTGTCCTGGAATATTGTGATGACACGGTTCATGGAGCATTGCGATGACAAGGGCCATGGCGAAATGTGCAGACAGGTGTCATGGGGCATTGTGATGACAGTGGTCATCTAGAATTGTGAAGAAAGATATCATGGAGCACTGGGATGACAGGGGCCATGGAACATTGTGATGACAGGGGTCATGGGGCATTGTGATGACACGGCCATGGAACATTATGATGACAAGAATTCTGGAGCATTGTGATAAATAGGGCGTGGACCATTGTGATTAGAGGGGCCAAGGAGCATTCTGATGACAACGGCATGGAGCATTGTGATGACAAGGGTCATCGAGCATTGTGATGGCAGTGGTCATGAAGCATTGTGATGAATGTGGTCATGGATCATTGTGATGACAAGTGTCGTGGAGCATTGTGATGACAGGGGTCATAGAGCATTGTGATGACACGGTTATGGAATATTGTGATGACCAGAATTCTGTAGCACTGTGATGAAAAGGGAATGGAGCATTGTGATTACAGGGGCCATGGATCATTGTGATGACAATTGTTTAGAACATTGTGAAGACAGGGATCATGGAGCATAGTGATGAAAGGGGCCATGGAGCATTGTGATGACAGGCGTCATGGGACAATGTGTTGACAGTGTCATGGAGCATTGTTACAAAGGGAACATGGAGAAATTTGATTTCAGGGGCCATGAAAAATTGTGAATACATAGGCCATGGATTATTCAGATGAATGTGGTCAAGGATCATTCTGACGACAAGTGTCCTGGATTTTTGTGATGAAACGGTTCATGGAGCATTGCGATGACAAGGGCCATGGCGAAATGTGAAGGCAGGTGTCATGGGGCTTTGTGATGACAGTGGTCATCTAGAATTGTGAAGAAAGATATCATGGAGCACTGGGATGACAGGGGCCAAGGAGCATTGTGATGACAGGGGTCATGGGGCATTGTGATGACACGGCCATGGAACATTATGATGACAAGAATTCTGGAGAATTGTGATAAAAAGGGCATGGACCATTGTGATTAGAGGGGCCAAGGAGCATTCTGATGACAACGGCATGGAGCATTGTGATGACAAGGGTCATCGAGCATTGTGATGACAGTGGTCATGAAGCATTGTGATGAATGTGGTTATGGATCATTGTGATGACTAGTGTTGTGGAGCATTGTGATGACAGGGGTCATAGAGCATTGTGATGACACGGTTATGGAATTTTGTGATGACCAGAATTGTGTAGCACTGTGATGAAAAGGGAATGGAGCATTGTGATTACAGGGGTCATGGAGCATTGTGATGACAATTGTTTAGAACATTGTGAAGACAGGGATCATGGAGCATAGTGATGAAAGGGGCCATGGAGCATTGTGATGACAGGCGTCATGGGACAATGTGTTGACAGTGGTCATGGAGCATTGTTAGAAAGGGAACATGGAGCAATTTGATTTCAGGGGCCATGAAAAATTGTGAATACATAGGCCATGGAGTATTCAGATGTATGTGGTCAAAGATCATTGTGATGACAAGTGTCCTGGAATATTGTGATGACACGGTTCATGGAGCATTGCGATGACAAGGGCCATTGCGAAATATGTAGGCAGGTGTCATGGGGCTTTGTGATGACAGTGGTCATCTAGTATTGTGAAGAAAGATATCATGGAGCACTGGGATGACAGGGGCCATGGAGCATTGTGATGACAGGGGTCATGGAGCATTGTGATGACAGGGGTCATGGGGCATTGTGATGACACGGCCATGGAACATTATGATGACAAGAAGTCTGGAGCATTTTGATAAAAAGGGCATGGAACATTGTGATTAGAGGGGCCAAGGAGCATTCTGATGACAACGGCATGGAGCATTGTGATGACAAGTGTCATCGAGCATTGTGATGACATTGGTCATGAATCATTGTGATGAATGTGGTCATGGATAATTGTGATGACAAGTGTCGTGGAGCATTGTGATGACAGGGGTCATAGAGCATTGTGATGACACGGTTATGGAATATTGTGACTACCAGAATTCTGTAGCACTGTGATGAAAAGGGAATGGAGCATTGTGATTACAGGGGTCATGGAGCATTGTGATGACAATTGTTCTAGAACATTGTGATGACAGGGATCATGGAGCATAGTGATGAAAGGGGCCATGGAGCATTGTAATGACAGGCGTCATGGGACATTGTGTTGACAGTGGTCATGGAGCATTGTTAGAAAGGGAACATGGAGCAATTTGATTTCAGGGGCCATGAAAAATTGTGAATACATAGGCCATGGAGTATTCAGATGTATGTGGTCAAGGATCATTGTGACGAAATGTGTCCTGGAATATTGTGATGATACGGTTCATGGAGCATTGCGATGACAAGGGCCATGGCGAAATGTGAAGACAGGTGTCATGGGGCATTGTGATGACACGGCCATGGAACATTATGATGACAAGAATTCTGGAGCATTGTGATAGAAAGGGCATGGACCATTGTGATTAGAGGGGCCAAGGAGCATTCTGATGACAACGGCATGGAGCATTGTGATGACAAGGTTCATCGAGCATTGTGATGACAGTGGTCATGAAGCATTGTGATGAATGTGGTTATGGATCATTGTGATGGCAAGTGTCGTGGAGCATTGTGATGACAGGGGTCATAGAGCATTGTGATGACACGGTTATGGAATATTGTGATGACCAGAATTCTGTAGCACTGTGATGAAAAGGGAATGGAGCATTGTGATTACAGGAGTCATGGAGCATTGTGATGACCATTGTTTAGAACATTGTGAAGACAGGTTTCATGGAGCATAGTGATGAAAGGGGCCATGGAGCATTGTGATGACAGGCGTCAAGAGACAATGTGTTGACAGTGGTCATGGAGCATTGTTAGAAAGGGAACATGGAGCAATTTGATTTCAGGGGCCATGAAAAATTGTGAATATATAGGCCATGGAGTATTCAGATGTATGTGGTCAAGGATCATTGTGACGAAAAGTGTCCTCGAATATTGTGATGACACGGTTCATGGAGCATTGCGATGACAAGGGCCATGGCGAAATGTGAAGACAGGTGTCATGGGGCTTTGTGATGACAGTGGTCATCTAGAATTTTGAAGAAAGATATCATGGAGCAGTGGGATGACAGGGGCCATGGAGCATTGTGATGACAGGTGTCATGGGGCATTGTGATGACACGGCCATGGAACAATATGATGACAAGAATTCTGGAGCATTGTGATAAATAGGGCATGTACCATTGTGATTAGAGGGGCCAAGGAGCATTCTGATGATAACGGCATGGAGCATTGTGATGACAAGGGTCATCGAGAATTGTGATGACATTGGTCATGAATCTTTGTGATGAATGTGGTCATGGATCATTGTGATGACAAGTGTCGTGGAGCATTGTGATGACAGGGGTCATAGAGCATTGTGATGACACGGTTATGGAATATTGTGACTACCAGAATTCTGTAGCACTGTGATGAAAAGGGAATGGAGCATTGTGATTACAGGGGTCATGGTGCATTGTGATGAGCATTGTTTAGAACATTGTGAAGACAGGTTTCATGGAGCATAGTGATGAAAGGGGCCATGGAGCATTGTGATGACAGGCGTCATGAGACAATGTGTTGACAGTGGTCATGGAGCATTGTTAGAAAGGGAACATGGAGCAATTTGATTTCAGGGGCCATGAAAAATTGTGAATACATAGGCCATGGAGTATTCAGATGTATGTGGTCAAAGATCATTGTGATGACAAGTGTCCTGGAATATTGTGATGACACGGTTCATGGAGCATTGCGATGACAAGGGCCATTGCGAAATATGAAGGCAGGTGTCATGGGGCTTTGTGATGACAGTGGTCATCTAGTATTGTGAAGAAAGATATCATGGAGCACTGGGATGACAGGGGCCATGGAGCATTGTGATGACAGGGGTCATGGAGCATTGTGATGACAGGGGTCATGGGGCATTGTGATGACACGGCCATGGAACATTATGATGACAAGAAGTCTGGAGCATTGTGATAAAAAGGGCATGGAACATTGTGATTAGAGGGGCCAAGGAGCATTCTGATGACAACGGCATGGAGCATTGTGATGACAAGGGTCATCGAGCATTGTGATGACAGGGGTCATGAAGCATTGTGATGAATGTGGTCATGGATCATTGTGATGACAAGTGTCGTGGAGCATTGTGATGACAGGGGTCATAGAGCATTGTGATGACACGGTTATGGAATATTGTGAAGACCAGAATTCTGTAGCACTGTGATGAAAATGGAAGGGATCATTGTGATT
The DNA here is from genome assembly GCF_028021215.1 of Eschrichtius robustus. Taxonomy (NCBI): domain Eukaryota; kingdom Metazoa; phylum Chordata; class Mammalia; order Artiodactyla; family Eschrichtiidae; genus Eschrichtius; species Eschrichtius robustus. The sequence continues at coordinate 18,440,136 of NC_090830.1, read as the reverse complement.
ACAGGGTTCATGGAGCATTGTGATGACTATTGTTTAGAACATTGTGAAGACAGGGATCATGGAGCATAGTGATGAAAGGGGCCATGGAGCATTGTGATGACAGGCGTCATGGGACAATGTGTTGACAGTGGTCATGGAGCATTGTTAGAAAGGGAACATGGAGCAATTTGATTTCAGGGGCCATGAAAAATTGTGATTACATAGGCCATGGAGTATTCAGATGAATGTGGTCAAGGATCATTGTGACAAAAAGCGTCCTGGAATATTGTGATGACACGGTTCATGGAGCATTGCGATGACAAGGGCCATGGCGAAATGTGAAGACAGGTGTAATGGGGCATTGTGATGACAGTGGTCATCTAGAATTGTGAAGAAAGATATTATGGAGCACTGGGATGACAGGGGCCATGGAGCATTGTGATGACAGGTGTCATGGGGCATGGTGATGACACGGACATGGAATATTATGATGACAATAATTCTGGAGCATTGTGATAAAAACGGAATGGACCATTGTGATTAGAGGGGCCAAGGAGCATTCTGATGATAACGGCATGGAGCATTGTGATGACAAGGGTCATCGAGCATTGTGATGACATTGGTCATGAATCATTGTGATGAATGTGTTCATGGATCATTGTGATGACAAGTGTCGTGGAGCATTGTGATGACAGGGGTCATAGAGCATTGTGATGACACGGTTATGGAATATTGTGACTACCAGAATTCTGTAGCACTGTGATGAAAAGGGAATGGAGCATTGTGATTACAGTGGTCATGGAGCATTGTGATGACAATTGTTCTAGAACATTGTGATGACAGGGATCATGGAGCATAGTGCTGAAAGGGGCCATGGAGCATTGTAATGACAGGCGTCATGGGACATTGTGTTGACAGTGGTCATGGAGCATTGTTAGAAAGGGAACATGGAGCAATTTGATTTCAGGGGCCATGAAAAATTGTGAATACATAGGCCATGGAGTATTCAGATGTATGTGGTCAAGGATCATTGTGACGAAATGTGTCCTGGAATATTGTGACGATACGGTTCATGGAACATTGCGATGACAAGGGCCATGGCGAAATGTGAAGACAGGTGTCATGGGGCATTGTGATGACACGGCCATGGAACATTATGATGACAAGAATTCTGGAGGATTGTGATAGAAAGGGCATGGACCATTGTGATTAGAGGGGCCAAGGAGCATTCTGATGACAATGGCATGGAGCATTGTGATGACAAGGGTCATCGAGCATTGTGATGACAGTGGTCATGAAGCATTGTGATGAATGTGGTTATGGATCATTGTGATGACAAGTGTCGTGGAGCATTGTGATGACAGGGGTCATAGAGCATTTTGATGACACGGTTATGGAATATTGTGATGACCAGAATTCTGTAGCATTGTAATGAAAAGGGAATGGAGCATTGTGATTACAGGAGTCATGGAGCATTGTGATGACAATTGTTTAGAACATTGTGAAGACAGGTTTCATGGAGCATAGTGATGAAAGGGGCCATGGAGCATTGTGATGACAGGCGTCATGAGACAATGTGTTGACAGTGGTCATGGAGCATTGTTAGAAAGGGAACATGGAGCAATTTGATTTCAGGGGCCATGAAAAATTGTAAATACATAGGCCATGGAGTATTCAGATGTATGTGGTCAAGGATCATTGTGACGACAAGTGTCCTGGAATATTGTGATGAAACGGTTCATGGAGCATTGCGATGACAAGGGCCATGGCGAAATATGAAGGCAGGTGTCATGGGGCTTTGTGATGACAGTGGTCATCTAGAATTGTGAAGAAAGATATCATGGAGCACAGGGATGACAGGGGCCATGGAGCATTGTGATGACAGGGGTCATGGAGCATTGTGATGACAGGCGTCATGGGACATTGTGTTGACAGTGGTCATGGAGCATTGTTAGAAAGGGAACATGGAGCAAAGTGATTTCAGGGGACATGAAAATTTGTAAATACATAGGCCATGGAGTATTCAGATGAATGTCGTCAAGGATCATTGTGACAAAAAGTGTCCTGGAATATTGTGATGACACGGTTCATGGAGCATTGCGATGACAAGGGCCATGGCGAAATGTGAAGACAGGTGTCATGGGGCGTTGTGATGACAGTGGTCCTCTAGAATTGTGGAGAAAGATATCATGGATCACTGGGATGACAGGGGCCATGGAGCATTGTGATGACCGGGGTCATGGGGCATTGTGATGACACGGCCATGGAACATTATGATGACAAGAATTCTGGAGCATTGTGATAAACATGGCATGGACCATTGTGATTAGAGGGGCCAAGGAGAATTCTGATGACAACGGCATGGAGCATTGTGATGACAAGCGTCATCGAGCATTGTGATGACAAGTGTCGTGGAGCATTGTGATGACAGGGGTCATAGAGCATTGTGATGACACGGTTATGGAATATTGTGATGACCAGAATTCTGTACCACAGTGATGAAAAGGGAATGGAGCATTGTGATTACAGGTGTCATGGAGCATTTTGATGACAATTGTTTAGAACATTGTGAAGACAGGGATCATGGGGCATAGTGATGAAAGGGGCCATGGAGCATTGTGTTGACAGGCGTCATGGGACATTGTGTTGACAGTGGTCATGGAGCATTGTTAGAAAGAGAACATGGAGCAATTTGATTTCAGGGGCCATGAAAAATTGCGAATACATAGGCCATGGAGTATGCAGATGAATGTGGTCAAGGATCATTGTGACGAAAAGTGTCCTGGAATATTGTGATGACACGGATCATGGAGCATTGCGATGACAAGGGCCATGGTGAAATGTGAGGACAGGTGTCATGGGGCATTGTGATGACAGTGGTCCTCTAGAATTGTGAAGAAAGATATCATGGAGCACTGGGATGACAGGGGCCATGGAGCATTGTGATGACAGGGGTCATGGGGCATTGTGATGACACGGCCATGGAACATTATGATGACAAGAATTCGGGAGCATTGTGATAAAAAGGGCATGGACCATTGTGATTAGAGGGGCCAAGGAGCATTCTGATGACAACGACATGGAGCATTGTGATGACAAGGTCATCGAGCATTGTGATGACAGTGGTCATGAAGCATTGTGATGAAAGTGGTCATGGATCATTGTGATGACAAGTGTCGTGGAGCATTGTGATGACAGGGGTCATAGAGCATTGTGATGACACGGTTATGGAATATTGTGATGACCAGAATTCTGTAGCACTGTGATGAAAAGGGAATGGAGCATTGTGATTACAGTGTTCATGGAGCATTGTGTTCACAATTGTTCTAGAACATTGTGAAGACAGGGATCATGGGGCATAGTGATGAAAGGGGCCATGGAGCATTGTGTTGACAGGCGTCATGGGACATTGTGTTGACAGTGTTCATGGAGCATTGTTAGAAAGAGAGCATGGAGCAATTTGATTTCAGGGGCCATGAAAAATTGCGAATACATAGGCCATGGAGTATTCTGATGAATGTGGTCAAGGATCATTGTGACGAAAAGTGTCCTGGAATATTGTGATGACACGGTTCATGGAGCATTGCGATGACAAGTGCCATGGCGAAATGTGAAGACAGGTGTCATGGGGCATTGTGATGACAGTGGTCATCTAGAATTGTGAAGAAAGATATCATGGAGCACTGGGATGAAAGGGGCCATGGAACATTGTGATGACAGGGGTCATGGGGCTTTGTGATGACACGGCCATGGAACATTATGATGACAAGAATTCTGGAGCATTGTGATAAAATGGGCATGGACCATTGTGATTAGAGGGGCCAAGGAGCATTCTGATGACAACGGCATGGAGCATTGTGATGACAAGGGTCATCGAGCATTGTGATGACAGTGGTCATGAAGCATTGTGATGAATGAGGTCATGGATCATTGTGATGACAATTGTCGTGGAGCATTGTTATGTCAGGGTCATAGAGCATTGTGATGACACGGTTATGGAATATTGTGATGACCAGAATTCTGTAGCACTGTGATGAAAATGGAATGGAGCATTGTGATTACAGGGGTCATGGAGCATTGTGATGACTATTGTTGTAGAACATTGTGAAGACAGTGATCATGGAGCATAGTGATGAAAGGGGCCATGGAGCATTGTGATGACAGGCGTCATGGGACAATGTGTTGACAATGGTCATGGAGCATTGTTAGAAAGGGAACATGGAGCAAAGTGGTTTCAGGGGACATGAAAATTTGTAAATACATAGGCCATAGAGTATTCAGATGAATGTCGTCAAGGATCATTGTGACAAAAAGTGTCCTGGAATATTGTGATGACACGGTTCATGGAGCAATGCGATGACAAGGGCCATGGCGAAATGTGAAGACAGGTGTCATGGGGCATTGTGATGACAGTGGTCCTCTAGAATTGTGGAGAAAGATATCATGGAGCACTGGGATGATACGGGCCATGGAGCATTGTGATGACAGGGGTCATGGGGCATTGTGATGACACGGCCATGGAACATTATTATGACAAGAATTCTGGAGCATTGTGATAAACATGGCATGGACCATTGTGATTAGAGGGGCCAAGGAGCATTCTGATGACAACGGCATGGATCATTGTGATGACAAGCGTCATCGAGCATTGTGATGAAAAGTGTCGTGGAGCATTGTGATGACAGGGGTCATAGAGCATTGTGATGACATGGTTATGGAATATTGTGATGACCAGAATTCTGTACCACAGTGATGAAAAGGGAATGGAGCATTGTGATTACAGGTGTCATGGAGCATTTTGATGACAATTGTTTAGAACATTGTTAAGACAGGGATCATGGGGCATAGTGATGAAAGGGGCCTTGGAGCATTGTGTTGACAGGCGTCATGGGACATTGTGTTGACAGTGGTCATGGAACATTGTTAGAAAGAGAACATGGAGCAATTTGATTTCAGGGGCCATGAAAAATTGCGTATACATAGGCCATGGAGTATTCAGATGAATGTGGTCAAGGATCATTGTGACGAAAAGTGTCCTGGAATATTGTGATGACACGGTTCATGGAGCATTGCGATGACAAGGGCCATGGCGAAATGTGAAGACAGGTGTCATGGGGCATTGTGATGACAGTGGTCCTCTAGAATTGTGAAGAAAGATATCATGGATCACTGGGATGACAGGGGCCTTGGAGCATTGTGATGACAGGGGTCATGGGGCATTATGATGACACGGCCATGGAACATTATGATGACAAGAATTCTGGAGCATTGTGATAAAAACGGCATGGACCATTGTGATTAGAGGGGCCAAGGAGCATTCTGATGACAACGGCATGGAGCATTGTGATGACAAGGTCATCGAGCATTGTGATGACAGTGGTCATGAAGCATTGTGATGAAAGTTGTCATGGATCATTGTGATGACAAGTGTCGTGGAGCATTGTGATGACAGGGGTCATAGAGCATTGTGATGACACGGTTATGGAATATTGTGATGATCAGAATTCTGTAGCACTGTGATGAAAAGGGAATGGAGCATTGTGATTACAGGGTTCATGGAGCATTGTGTTGACAATTGTTCTAGAACATTGTGATGACAGGGATCATGGAGCATAGTGATGAAAGGGTCCATGGAGCATTGTGATGACAGGCGTCATGGGACATTGTGTTGACAGTGGTCATGGAGCATTGTTAGAAAGGGAACATGGAGCAATTTGATTTCAGGGGCCATGAAAAATTGTGAATACATAGGCCATGGAGTATTCAGATGAATGTGGTCAAGGATTATTGTGACGAAAAGTGTCCTGGAATATTGTGATGACACGGTTCATGGAGCATTGCGATGACAAGGGCCATGGCGAAATGTGAAGACAGGTGTCATGGGGCATTGTGATGACAGGGGTCATGGGGCATTGTGATGACACGGCCATGGAACATTATGATGACAAGAATTCTGGAGCATTGTGATAAAAAGGGCATGGATCATTGTGATTAGAGGGGCCAAGGAGCATTCTGATGACAACGGCATGGAGCATTGTGATCAAAAGGTTTATCGAGCATTGTGATGACAGTGGTCATGAAGCATTGTGATGAATGTGGTCATGGATCATTGTGATGACAAGTGTCGTGGAGCATTGTTATGACAGGGGTCATAGAGCATTGTGATGACACGGTTATGGAATATTGTGATGACCAGAATTCTGTAGCAATGTGATGAAAAGGGAATGGAGCATAGTGATTACAGGGGTCATGGAGCATAGTGATGACAATTGTTCTAGAACATTGTCATGACAGGGATCATCGAGCATAGTGATGAAAGGTTCCATGGAGCATTGTGATGACAGGCGTCATGGGACATTGTGTTGACAGGGATCATGGAGCATTGTTAGAAAGGGAACATGGAGCAATTTGATTTCAGGGGCCATGAAAAATTGTGAATACATAGGCCATGGAGTATTCAGATGAATGTGGTCAAGGATCATTGTGACGACAAGTGTCCTGGAATATTGTGATGACACGGTTTATGGAGCATTGCGATAACAAGGGCCATGGCGAAATGTGAAGACAGGTGTCATGGGGCATTGTGATGACAGTGGTCATCTAGAATTGTGAAGAAAGATATCATGGAGCACTGGGATGACAGGGGCCATGGAGCATTGTGATGACAGTGGTCATGGGGCATTGTGATGACACGGCCATGGAACATTATGATGACAAGAATTCTGGAGCATTGTGATAAAAAGGGCATGGACCATTGTGATTAGAGGGGCCAAGGAGCATTCTGATGACAACAGCATGGAGCATTGTGATGAAAAGGGTCATCGAGCATTGTGATGACAGTGGTCATGAAGCATTGTGATGAATGTGGTCATGGATCATTGTGATGACAATTGTTGTAGAGCATTGTGATGACAGGGGTCATAGAGCATTGTGATGACACGGTTATGGAATATTGTGATGACCAGAATTCTGTAGCACTGTGATGAAAAGGGAATGGAGCATTGTGATTACAGGGGTCATGGAGCATTGTGATGACAATTGTTCTAGAACATTGTGAAGACAGGGATCATGGGGCATAGTGATGAAAGGGGCCATGGAGCATTGTGTTGACAGGCGTCATGGGACATTGTGTTGACAGTGTTCATGGAGCATTGTTAGAAAGAGAGCATGGAGCAATTTGATTTCAGGGGCCATGAAAAATTGCGAATACATAGGCCATGGAGTATTCTGATGAATGTGGTCAAGGATCATTGTGACGAAAAGTGTCCTGGAATATTGTGATGACACGGTTCATGGAGCATTGCGATGACAAGTCCCATGGCGAAATGTGAAGACAGGTGTCATGGGGCATTGTGATGACAGTGGTCATCTAGAATTGTGAAGAAATATATCATGGAGCACTGGGATGAAAGGGGCCATGGAGCATTGTGATGACAGGGGTCATGGGGCATTATGATGACACGGCCATGGAACATTATGATGACAAGAATTCTGGAGCATTGTGATAAAAAGGGCATGGACCATTGTGATTAGAGGGGCCAAGGAGCATTCTGATGACAACGGCATGGAGCATTGTGATGACAAGTTCATCGAGCATTGTGATGACAGTGGTCATGAAGCATTGTGATGAAAGTTGTCATGGATCATTGTGATGACAAGTGTCGTGGAGCATTGTGATGACAGGGGTCATAGAGCATTGTGATGACAAGGTTATGGAATATTGTGATGACCAGAATTCTGTAGCAATGTGATGAAAAGGGAATGGAGCATAGTGATTACAGGGGTCATGGAGCATAGTGATGACAATTGTTCTAGAACATTGTCATGACAGGGATCATCGAGCATAGTGATGAAAGGTTCCATGGAGCATTGTGATGACAGGCGTCATGGGACATTGTGTTGACAGGGATCATGGAACATTGTTAGAAAGGGAACATGGAGCAATTTGATTTCAGGGGCCATGAAAAATTGTGAATACATAGGCCATGGAGTATTCAGATGAATGTGGTCAAGGATCATTGTGATGAAAAGTGTCCTGGAATATTGTGATGACACGGTTCATGGAGCATTGCGATGACAAGGGCCATGGCGAAATGTGAAGACAGGTGTCATGGGGCATTGTCATGACAGGGGTCATGGGGCATGGTGATGAGTCGGCCATGGAACATTATGATGACAAGAATTCTGGAGCATTGTGATAAAAAGGGCATGGATCATTGTGATTAGAGGGGCCAAGGAGCATTCTGATGACAACGGCATGGAGCATTGTGATGAAAAGGTTTATCGAGCATTGTGATGACAGTGGTCATGAAGCATTGTGATGAATGTGGTCATGGATCATTGTGATGACAAGTGTCGTGGAGCATTGTGATGACAGGGGTCATAGAGCATTGTGATGACAAGGTTATGGAATATTGTGATGACCAGAATTCTGTAGCAATGTGATGAAAAGGGAATGGAGCATAGTGATTACAGGGGTCATGGAGCATAGTGATGACAATTGTTCTAGAACATTGTCATGACAGGGATCATCGAGCATAGTGATGAAAGGTTCCATGGAGCATTGTGATGACAGGCGTCATGGGACATTGTGTTGACAGGGATCATGGAACATTGTTAGAAAGGGAACATGGAGCAATTTGATTTCAGGGGCCATGAAAAATTGTGAATACATAGGCCATGGAGTATTCAGATGAATGTGGTCAAGGATCATTGTGACGACAAGTGTCCTGGAATATTGTGATGACACGGTTTATGGAGCATTGCGATGACAAAGGCCATGGCGAAATGTGAAGACAGGTGTCATGGGGCATTGTGATGACAGTGGTCATCTAGAATTGTGAAGAAAGATATCATGGAGCACTGGGATGACAGGGGCCATGGAGCATTGTGATGACAGTGGTCATGGGGCATTGTGATGACACGGCCATGGAACATTATGATGACAAGAATTCTGGAGCATTGTGATAAAAAGGGCATGGACCATTGTGATTAGAGGGGCCAAGGAGCATTCTGATGACAACGGCATGGAGCATTGTGATGAAAAGGGTCATCGAGCATTGTGATGACAGTGGTCATGAAGCATTGTGATGAATGTGGTCATGGATCATTGTGATGACAATTGTTGTAGAGCATTGTGATGACAGGGGTCATAGAGCATTGTGATGACACGGTTATGGAATATTGTGATGACCAGAATTCTGTAGCACTGTGATGAAAAGGGAATGGAGCATTGTGATTACAGGGGTCATGGAGCATTGTGATGACAATTGTTCTAGAACATTGTGAAGACAGGGATCATGGGGCATAGTGATGAAAGGGGCCATGGAGCATTGTGTTGACAGGCGTCATGGGACATTGTGTTGACAGTGGTCATGGAGCATTGATAGAAAGAGAACATGGAGCAATTTGATTTCAGGGGCCATGAAAAATTGCGAATACATAGGCCATGGAGTATTCTGATGAATGTGGTCAAGGATCATTGTGACGAAAAGTGTCCTGGAATATTGTGATGACACGGTTCATGGAGCATTGCGATGACAAGTGCCATGGCGAAATGTGAAGACAGGTGTCATGGGGCATTGTGATGACAGTGGTCATCTAGAATTGTGAAGAAAGATATCATGGAGCACTGGGATGAAAGGGGCCATGGAGCATTGTGATGACAGGGGTCATGGGGCATTGTGATGATACGGCCATGGAACATTATGATGACAAGAATTCTGGAGCACTGTGATAAAATGGGCATGGACCATTGTGATTAGAGGGGCCAAGGAGCATTCTGATGACAACGGCATGGAGCATTGTGATGACAAGGTCATCGAGCTTTGTGATGACAGTGGTCATGAAGCATTGTGATGAAAGTGGTCATGGAACATTGTGATGACAAGTGTCGTGGAGCATTGTGATGACAGGGGTCATAGAGCATTGTGATGACACGGTTATGGAATATTGTGATGACCAGAATTCTGTAGCACTGTGATGAAAAGGGAATGGAGCATTGTGATTACAGGGTTCATGGAGCATTGTGTTGACAATTGTTCTAGAACATTGTGATGACAGGGATCATGGAACATAGTGATGAAAGGGGCCATGGAGCATTGTGATGACAGGCGTCATGGGACATTGTGTTGACAGTGGTCATGGAGCATTGTTAGAAAGGTAACATGGAGCAATTAGATTTCAGGGGCCATGAAAAATTGTGAATACATAGGCCATGGAGTATTTAGATGAATGTGGTCAAGGATTATTGTGACGAAAAGTGTCCTGGAATATTGTGATGACACGGTTCATGGAGCATTGCGATGACAAGGGCCATGGCGAAATGTGAAGACAGGTGTCATGGAGCATTGTGATGACAGGGGTCATGGGGCATTGTGATGACACGGCCATGGAACATTATTATGTCAAGAATTCTGGAGCATTGTGATAAAAAGGGCATGGATCATTGTGATTAGAGGGGCCAAGGAGCATTCTGATGACAAAGTCATGGAGCATTGTGATGAAAAGGTTTATAGAGCATTGTGATGACAGTGGTCATGAAGCATTGTGATGAATGTGGTCATGGATCATTGTGATGACAAGTGTCGTGGAGCATTGTGATGACAGGGGTCATAGAGCATTGTGATGACACGGTTATGGAATATTGTGATGACCAGAATTCTGTAGCACTGTGATGAAAAGGGAATGGAGCATTGTGATTACAGGGGTCATGGAGCATTGTGATGACAATTGTTCTAGAACATTGTGATGACAGGGATCATGGAGCATAGTGATGAAAGGGTCCATGGAGCATTGTGATGACAGGCGTCATGGGACATTGTGTTGACAGGGGTCATGGAGCATTGTTAGAAAGGGAACATGGGACAATTTCATTTCAGGGGCCATGAAAAATTGTGAATACATAGGCCATGGAGTATTCAGATGAATGTGGTCAAGGATCATTGTGACGACAAGTGTCCTGGAATATTGTGATGACACGGTTCATGGAGCATTGCGATGACAAGGGCCATGGCGAAATGTGAAGACAGGTGTCATGGGGCATTGTGATGACAGTGGTCCTCTAGAATTGTGGAGAAATATATCATGGAGCCCTGGGATGACAGGGGCCATGGAGCATTGTGATGACAGGGGTCATGGGGCTTTGTGATGACACGGCCATGGAACATTATGAAGACAAGAATTCTGGAGCATTGTGATAAAAAGGGCATGGACCATTGTGATTAGAGGGGCCAAGGAGCATTCTGATGACAACGGCATGGAGCATTGTGATGACAAGGGTCATCGAGCATTGTGATGACAGTGGTCATGAAGCATTGTGATGAATGTGGTCATGGATCATTGTGATGACAAGTGTCGTAGAGCATTGTGATGACAGGGGTCATAGAGCATTGTGATGACACGGTTATGGAATATTGTGATGACCAGAATTCTGTAGCACTGTGATGAAAAGGGAATGGAGCATTGTGATTACAGGAGTCATGGAGCATTGTGATGACAATTGTTTAGAACATTGTGAAGACAGGTTTCATGGAGCATAGTGATGAAAGGGGCCATGGAGCATTGTGATGACAGGCGTCATGAGACAATGTGTTGACAGTGGTCATGGAGCATTGTTAGAAAGGGAACATGGAGCAATTTGATTTCAGGGGCCATGAAAAATTGTAAATACATAGGCCATGGAGTATTCAGATGTATGTGGTCAAGGATCATTGTGACGACAAGTGTCCTGGAATATTGTGATGAAACGGTTCATGGAGCATTGCGATGACAAGGGCCATGGCGAAATATGAAGGCAGGTGTCATGGGGCTTTGTGATGACAGTGGTCATCTAGAATTGTGAAGAAAGATATCATGGAGCACTGGGATGACAGGGGCCATGGAGCATTGTGATGACAGGGGTCATGGAGCATTGTGATGACAGGCGTCATGGGACATTGTGTTGACAGTGGTCATGGAGCATTGTTAGAAAGGGAACATGGAGCAAAGTGATTTCAGGGGACATGAAAATTTGTAAATACATAGGCCATGGAGTATTCAGATGAATGTCGTCAAGGATCATTGTGACAAAAATTCTCCTGGAATATTGTGATGACACGGTTCATGGAGCATTGCGATGACAAGGGCCATGGCGAAATGTGAAGACAGGTGTCATGGGGCATTGTGATGACAGTGGTCATCTAGAATTGTGAAGAAAGATATCATGGAGCACTGGGATGAAAGGGGCCATGGAGCATTGTGATGACAGGGGTCATGGGGCATTATGATGACACGGCCATGGAACATTATGATGACAAGAATTCTGGAGCATTGTGATAAAAAGGGCATGGACCATTGTGATTAGAGGGGCCAAGGAGCATTCTGATGACAACGGCATGGAGCATTGTGATGACAAGTTCATCGAGCATTGTGATGACAGTGGTCATGAAGCATTGTGATGAAAGTTGTCATGGATCATTGTGATGACAAGTGTCGTGGAGCATTGTGATGACAGGGGTCATAGAGCATTGTGATGACACGGTTATGGAATATTGTGATGATCAGAATTCTGTAGCACTGTGATGAAAAGGGAATGGAGCATTGTGATTACAGGGTTCATGGAGCATTGTGTTGACAATTGTTCTAGAACATTGTGATGACAGGGATCATGGAGCATAGTGATGAAAGGGTCCATGGAGCATTGTGATGACAGGCGTCATGGGATATTGTGTTGACAGTGGTCATGGAGCATTGTTAGAAAGGGAACATGGAGCAATTTGATTTCAGGGGCCATGAAAAATTGTGAATACATAGGCCATGGAGTATTCAGATGAATGTGGTCAAGGATTATTGTGACGAAAAGTGTCCTGGAATATTGTGATGACACGGTTCATGGAGCATTGCGATGACAAGGGCCATGGCGAAATGTGAAGACAGGTGTCATGGGGCATTGTCATGACAGGGGTCATGGGGCATGGTGATGAGTCGGCCATGGAACATTATGATGACAAGAATTCTGGAGCATTGTGATAAAAAGGGCATGGATCATTGTGATTAGAGGGGCCAAGGAGCATTCTGATGACAACGGCATGGAGCATTGTGATGAAAAGGTTTATCGAGCATTGTGATGACAGTGGTCATGAAGCATTGTGATGAATGTGGTCATGGATCATTGTGATGACAAGTGTCGTGGAGCATTGTGATGACAGGGGTCATAGAGCATTGTGATGACAAGGTTATGGAATATTGTGATGACCAGAATTCTGTAGCAATGTGATGAAAAGGGAATGGAGCATAGTGATTACAGGGGTCATGGAGCATAGTGATGACAATTGTTCTAGAACATTGTCATGACAGGGATCATCGAGCATAGTGATGAAAGGTTCCATGGAGCATTGTGATGACAGGCGTCATGGGACATTGTGTTGACAGGGATCATGGAACATTGTTAGAAAGGGAACATGGAGCAATTTGATTTCAGGGGCCATGAAAAATTGTGAATACATAGGCCATGGAGTATTCAGATGAATGTGGTCAAGGATCATTGTGACGACAAGTGTCCTGGAATATTGTGATGACACGGTTTATGGAGCATTGCGATGACAAAGGCCATGGCGAAATGTGAAGACAGGTGTCATGGGGCATTGTGATGACAGTGGTCATCTAGAATTGTGAAGAAAGATATCATGGAGCACTGGGATGACAGGGGCCATGGAGCATTGTGATGACAGTGGTCATGGGGCATTGTGATGACACGGCCATGGAACATTATGATGACAAGAATTCTGGAGCATTGTGATAAAAAGGGCATGGACCATTGTGATTAGAGGGGCCAAGGAGCATTCTGATGACAACGGCATGGAGCATTGTGATGAAAAGGGTCATCGAGCATTGTGATGACAGTGGTCATGAAGCATTGTGATGAATGTGGTCATGGATCATTGTGATGACAATTGTTGTAGAGCATTGTGATGACAGGGGTCATAGAGCATTGTGATGACACGGTTATGGAATATTGTGATGACCAGAATTCTGTAGCACTGTGATGAAAAGGGAATGGAGCATTGTGATTACAGGGGTCATGGAGCATTGTGATGACAATTGTTCTAGAACATTGTGAAGACAGGGATCATGGGGCATAGTGATGAAAGGGGCCATGGAGCATTGTGTTGACAGGCGTCATGGGACATTGTGTTGACAGTGGTCATGGAGCATTGATAGAAAGAGAACATGGAGCAATTTGATTTCAGGGGCCATGAAAAATTGCGAATACATAGGCCATGGAGTATTCTGATGAATGTGGTCAAGGATCATTGTGACGAAAAGTGTCCTGGAATATTGTGATGACACGGTTCATGGAGCATTGCGATGACAAGTGCCATGGCGAAATGTGAAGACAGGTGTCATGGGGCATTGTGATGACAGTGGTCATCTAGAATTGTGAAGAAAGATATCATGGAGCACTGGGATGAAAGGGGCCATGGAGCATTGTGATGACAGGGGTCATGGGGCATTGTGATGATACGGCCATGGAACATTATGATGACAAGAATTCTGGAGCACTGTGATAAAATGGGCATGGACCATTGTGATTAGAGGGGCCAAGGAGCATTCTGATGACAACGGCATGGAGCATTGTGATGACAAGGTCATCGAGCTTTGTGATGACAGTGGTCATGAAGCATTGTGATGAAAGTGGTCATGGAACATTGTGATGACAAGTGTCGTGGAGCATTGTGATGACAGGGGTCATAGAGCATTGTGATGACACGGTTATGGAATATTGTGATGACCAGAATTCTGTAGCACTGTGATGAAAAGGGAATGGAGCATTGTGATTACAGGGTTCATGGAGCATTGTGTTGACAATTGTTCTAGAACATTGTGATGACAGGGATCATGGAACATAGTGATGAAAGGGGCCATGGAGCATTGTGATGACAGGCGTCATGGGACATTGTGTTGACAGTGGTCATGGAGCATTGTTAGAAAGGTAACATGGAGCAATTAGATTTCAGGGGCCATGAAAAATTGTGAATACATAGGCCATGGAGTATTTAGATGAATGTGGTCAAGGATTATTGTGACGAAAAGTGTCCTGGAATATTGTGATGACACGGTTCATGGAGCATTGCGATGACAAGGGCCATGGCGAAATGTGAAGACAGGTGTCATGGAGCATTGTGATGACAGGGGTCATGGGGCATTGTGATGACACGGCCATGGAACATTATTATGTCAAGAATTCTGGAGCATTGTGATAAAAAGGGCATGGATCATTGTGATTAGAGGGGCCAAGGAGCATTCTGATGACAAAGTCATGGAGCATTGTGATGAAAAGGTTTATAGAGCATTGTGATGACAGTGGTCATGAAGCATTGTGATGAATGTGGTCATGGATCATTGTGATGACAAGTGTCGTGGAGCATTGTGATGACAGGGGTCATAGAGCATTGTGATGACACGGTTATGGAATATTGTGATGACCAGAATTCTGTAGCACTGTGATGAAAAGGGAATGGAGCATTGTGATTACAGGGGTCATGGAGCATTGTGATGACAATTGTTCTAGAACATTGTGATGACAGGGATCATGGAGCATAGTGATGAAAGTGTCCATGGAGCATTGTGATGACAGGCGTCATGGGACATTGTGTTGACAGGGGTCATGGAGCATTGTTAGAAAGGGAACATGGGACAATTTCATTTCAGGGGCCATGAAAAATTGTGAATACATAGGCCATGGAGTATTCAGATGAATGTGGTCAAGGATCATTGTGACGACAAGTGTCCTGGAATATTGTGATGACACGGTTCATGGAGCATTGCGATGACAAGGGCCATGGCGAAATGTGAAGACAGGTGTCATGGGGCATTGTGATGACAGTGGTCCTCTAGAATTGTGGAGAAATATATCATGGAGCCCTGGGATGACAGGGGCCATGGAGCATTGTGATGACAGGGGTCATGGGGCTTTGTGATGACACGGCCATGGAACATTATGAAGACAAGAATTCTGGAGCATTGTGATAAAAAGGGCATGGACCATTGTGATTAGAGGGGCCAAGGAGCATTCTGATGACAACGGCATGGAGCATTGTGATGACAAGGGTCATCGAGCATTGTGATGACAGTGGTCATGAAGCATTGTGATGAATGTGGTCATGGATCATTGTGATGACAAGTGTCGTAGAGCATTGTGATGACAGGGGTCATAGAGCATTGTGATGACACGGTTATGGAATATTGTGATGACCAGAATTCTGTAGCACTGTGATGAAAAGGGAATGGAGCATTGTGATTACAGGAGTCATGGAGCATTGTGATGACAATTGTTTAGAACATTGTGAAGACAGGTTTCATGGAGCATAGTGATGAAAGGGGCCATGGAGCATTGTGATGACAGGCGTCATGAGACAATGTGTTGACAGTGGTCATGGAGCATTGTTAGAAAGGGAACATGGAGCAATTTGATTTCAGGGGCCATGAAAAATTGTAAATACATAGGCCATGGAGTATTCAGATGTATGTGGTCAAGGATCATTGTGACGACAAGTGTCCTGGAATATTGTGATGAAACGGTTCATGGAGCATTGCGATGACAAGGGCCATGGCGAAATATGAAGGCAGGTGTCATGGGGCTTTGTGATGACAGTGGTCATCTAGAATTGTGAAGAAAGATATCATGGAGCACTGGGATGACAGGGGCCATGGAGCATTGTGATGACAGGGGTCATGGAGCATTGTGATGACAGGCGTCATGGGACATTGTGTTGACAGTGGTCATGGAGCATTGTTAGAAAGGGAACATGGAGCAAAGTGATTTCAGGGGACATGAAAATTTGTAAATACATAGGCCATGGAGTATTCAGATGAATGTCGTCAAGGATCATTGTGACAAAAATTGTCCTGGAATATTGTGATGACACGGTTCATGGAGCATTGCGATGACAAGGGCCATGGCGAAATGTGAAGACAGGTGTCATGGGGCATTGTGATGACAGTGGTCATCTAGAATTGTGAAGAAAGATATCATGGAGCACTGGGATGAAAGGGGCCATGGAGCATTGTGATGACAGGGGTCATGGGGCATTATGATGACACGGCCATGGAACATTATGATGACAAGAATTCTGGAGCATTGTGATAAAAAGGGCATGGACCATTGTGATTAGAGGGGCCAAGGAGCATTCTGATGACAACGGCATGGAGCATTGTGATGACAAGTTCATCGAGCATTGTGATGACAGTGGTCATGAAGCATTGTGATGAAAGTTGTCATGGATCATTGTGATGACAAGTGTCGTGGAGCATTGTGATGACAGGGGTCATAGAGCATTGTGATGACACGGTTATGGAATATTGTGATGATCAGAATTCTGTAGCACTGTGATGAAAAGGGAATGGAGCATTGTGATTACAGGGTTCATGGAGCATTGTGTTGACAATTGTTCTAGAACATTGTGATGACAGGGATCATGGAGCATAGTGATGAAAGGGTCCATGGAGCATTGTGATGACAGGCGTCATGGGATATTGTGTTGACAGTGGTCATGGAGCATTGTTAGAAAGGGAACATGGAGCAATTTGATTTCAGGGGCCATGAAAAATTGTGAATACATAGGCCATGGAGTATTCAGATGAATGTGGTCAAGGATTATTGTGACGAAAAGTGTCCTGGAATATTGTGATGACACGGTTCATGGAGCATTGCGATGACAAGGGCCATGGCGAAATGTGAAGACAGGTGTCATGGGGCATTGTCATGACAGGGGTCATGGGGCATTGTGATGAGTCGGCCATGGAACATTATGATGACAAGAATTCTGGAGCATTGTGATAAAAAGGGCATGGATCATTGTGATTAGAGGGGCCAAGGAGCATTCTGATGACAACGGCATGGAGCATTGTGATGAAAAGGTTTATCGAGCATTGTGATGACAGTGGTCATGAAGCATTGTGATGAATGTGGTCATGGATCATTGTGATGACAAGTGTCGTGGAGCATTGTGATGACAGGGGTCATAGAGCATTGTGATGACAAGGTTATGGAATATTGTGATGACCAGAATTCTGTAGCAATGTGATGAAAAGGGAATGGAGCATAGTGATTACAGGGGTCATGGAGCATAGTGATGACAATTGTTCTAGAACATTGTCATGACAGGGATCATCGAGCATAGTGATGAAAGGTTCCATGGAGCATTGTGATGACAGGCGTCATGGGACATTGTGTTGACAGGGATCATGGAACATTGTTAGAAAGGGAACATGGAGCAATTTGATTTCAGGGGCCATGAAAAATTGTGAATACATAGGCCATGGAGTATTCAGATGAATGTGGTCAAGGATCATTGTGACGACAAGTGTCCTGGAATATTGTGATGACACGGTTTATGGAGCATTGCGATGACAAAGGCCATGGCGAAATGTGAAGACAGGTGTCATGGGGCATTTTGATGACAGTGGTCATCTAGAATTGTGAAGAAAGATATCATGGAGCACTGGGATGACAGGGGCCATGGAGCATTGTGATGACAGTGGTCATGGGGCATTGTGATGACACGGCCATGGAACATTATGATGACAAGAATTCTGGAGCATTGTGATAAAAAGGGCATGGACCATTGTGATTAGAGGGGCCAAGGAGCATTCTGATGACAACGGCATGGAGCATTGTGATGAAAAGGGTCATCGAGCATTGTGATGACAGTGGTCATGAAGCATTGTGATGAATGTGGTCATGGATCATTGTGATGACAATTGTTGTAGAGCATTGTGATGACAGGGGTCATAGAGCATTGTGATGACACGGTTATGGAATATTGTGATGACCAGAATTCTGTAGCACTGTGATGAAAAGGGAATGGAGCATTGTGATTACAGGGGTCATGGAGCATTGTGATGACAATTGTTCTAGAACATTGTGAAGACAGGGATCATGGGGCATAGTGATGAAAGGGGCCATGGAGCATTGTGTTGACAGGCGTCATGGGACATTGTGTTGACAGTGGTCATGGAGCATTGATAGAAAGAGAACATGGAGCAATTTGATTTCAGGGGCCATGAAAAATTGCGAATACATAGGCCATGGAGTATTCTGATGAATGTGGTCAAGGATCATTGTGACGAAAAGTGTCCTGGAATATTGTGATGACACGGTTCATGGAGCATTGCGATGACAAGTGCCATGGCGAAATGTGAAGACAGGTGTCATGGGGCATTGTGATGACAGTGGTCATCTAGAATTGTGAAGAAAGATATCATGGAGCACTGGGATGAAAGGGGCCATGGAGCATTGTGATGACAGGGGTCATGGGGCATTGTGATGATACGGCCATGGAACATTATGATGACAAGAATTCTGGAGCACTGTGATAAAATGGGCATGGACCATTGTGATTAGAGGGGCCAAGGAGCATTCTGATGACAACGGCATGGAGCATTGTGATGACAAAGTCATCGAGCTTTGTGATGACAGTGGTCATGAAGCATTGTGATGAAAGTGGTCATGGAACATTGTGATGACAAGTGTCGTGGAGCATTGTGATGACAGGGGTCATAGAGCATTGTGATGACACGGTTATGGAATATTGTGATGACCAGAATTCTGTAGCACTGTGATGAAAAGGGAATGGAGCATTGTGATTACAGGGTTCATGGAGCATTGTGTTGACAATTGTTCTAGAACATTGTGATGACAGGGATCATGGAACATAGTGATGAAAGGGGCCATGGAGCATTGTGATGACAGGCGTCATGGGACATTGTGTTGACAGTGGTCATGGAGCATTGTTAGAAAGGTAACATGGAGCAATTAGATTTCAGGGGCCATGAAAAATTGTGAATACATAGGCCATGGAGTATTTAGATGAATGTGGTCAAGGATTATTGTGACGAAAAGTGTCCTGGAATATTGTGATGACACGGTTCATGGAGCATTGCGATGACAAGGGCCATGGCGAAATGTGAAGACAGGTGTCATGGAGCATTGTGATGACAGGGGTCATGGGGCATTGTGATGACACGGCCATGGAACATTATTATGTCAAGAATTCTGGAGCATTGTGATAAAAAGGGCATGGATCATTGTGATTAGAGGGGCCAAGGAGCATTCTGATGACAAAGTCATGGAGCATTGTGATGAAAAGGTTTATAGAGCATTGTGATGACAGTGGTCATGAAGCATTGTGATGAATGTGGTCATGGATCATTGTGATGACAAGTGTCGTGGAGCATTGTGATGACAGGGGTCATAGAGCATTGTGATGACACGGTTATGGAATATTGTGATGACCAGAATTCTGTAGCACTGTGATGAAAAGGGAATGGAGCATTGTGATTACAGGGGTCATGGAGCATTGTGATGACAATTGTTCTAGAACATTGTGATGACAGGGATCATGGAGCATAGTGATGAAAGGGTCCATGGAGCATTGTGATGACAGGCGTCATGGGACATTGTGTTGACAGGGGTCATGGAGCATTGTTAGAAAGGGAACATGGGGCAATTTCATTTCAGGGGCCATGAAAAATTGTGAATACATAGGCCATGGAGTATTCAGATGAATGTGGTCAAGGATCATTGTGACGACAAGTGTCCTGGAATATTGTGATGACACGGTTCATGGAGCATTGCGATGACAAGGGCCATGGCGAAATGTGAAGACAGGTGTCATGGGGCATTGTGATGACAGTGGTCCTCTAGAATTGTGGAGAAATATATCATGGAGCCCTGGGATGACAGGGGCCATGGAGCATTGTGATGACAGGGGTCATGGGGCTTTGTGATGACACGGCCATGGAACATTATGAAGACAAGAATTCTGGAGCATTGTGATAAAAAGGGCATGGACCATTGTGATTAGAGGGGCCAAGGAGCATTCTGATGACAACGGCATGGAGCATTGTGATGACAAGGGTCATCGAGCATTGTGATGACAGTGGTCATGAAGCATTGTGATGAATGTGGTCATGGATCATTGTGATGACAAGTGTCGTAGAGCATTGTGATGACAGGGGTCATAGAGCATTGTGATGACACGGTTATGGAATATTGTGATGACCAGAATTCTGTAGCACTGTGATGAAAAGGGAATGGAGCATTGTGATTACAGGAGTCATGGAGCATTGTGATGACAATTGTTTAGAACATTGTGAAGACAGGTTTCATGGAGCATAGTGATGAAAGGGGCCATGGAGCATTGTGATGACAGGCGTCATGAGACAATGTGTTGACAGTGGTCATGGAGCATTGTTAGAAAGGGAACATGGAGCAATTTGATTTCAGGGGCCATGAAAAATTGTAAATACATAGGCCATGGAGTATTCAGATGTATGTGGTCAAGGATCATTGTGACGACAAGTGTCCTGGAATATTGTGATGAAACGGTTCATGGAGCATTGCGATGACAAGGGCCATGGAGAAATATGAAGGCAGGTGTCATGGGGCTTTGTGATGACAGTGGTCATCTAGAATTGTGAAGAAAGATATCATGGAGCACTGGGATGACAGGGGCCATGGAGCATTGTGATGACAGGGGTCATGGAGCATTGTGATGACAGGCGTCATGGGACATTGTGTTGACAGTGGTCATGGAGCATTGTTAGAAAGGGAACATGGAGCAAAGTGATTTCAGGGGACATGAAAATTTGTAAATACATAGGCCATGGAGTATTCAGATGAATGTCGTCAAGGATCATTGTGACAAAAAGTGTCCTGGAATATTGTGATGACACGGTTCATGGAGCATTGCGATGACAAGGGCCATGGCGAAATGTGAAGACAGGTGTCATGGGGCGTTGTGATGACAGTGGTCCTCTAGAATTGTGGAGAAAGATATCATGGATCACTGGGATGACAGGGGCCATGGAGCATTGTGATGACCGGGGTCATGGGGCATTGTGATGACACGGCCATGGAACATTATGATGACAAGAATTCTGGAGCATTGTGATAAACATGGCATGGACCATTGTGATTAGAGGGGCCAAGGAGCATTCTGATGACAACGGCATGGAGCATTGTGATGACAAGCGTCATCGAGCATTGTGATGACAAGTGTCGTGGAGCATTGTGATGACAGGGGTCATAGAGCATTGTGATGACACGGTTATGGAATATTGTGATGACCAGAATTCTGTACCACAGTGATGAAAAGGGAATGGAGCATTGTGATTACAGGTGTCATGGAGCATTTTGATGACAATTGTTTAGAACATTGTGAAGACAGGGATCATGGGGCATAGTGATGAAAGGGGCCATGGAGCATTGTGTTGACAGGCGTCATGGGACATTGTGTTGACAGTGGTCATGGAGCATTGTTAGAAAGAGAACATGGAGCAATTTGATTTCAGGGGCCATGAAAAATTGCGAATACATAGGCCATGGAGTATGCAGATGAATGTGGTCAAGGATCATTGTGACGAAAAGTGTCCTGGAATATTGTGATGACACGGATCATGGAGCATTGCGATGACAAGGGCCATGGTGAAATGTGAGGACAGGTGTCATGGGGCATTGTGATGACAGTGGTCCTCTAGAATTGTGAAGAAAGATATCATGGAGCACTGGGATGACAGGGGCCATGGAGCATTGTGATGACAGGGGTCATGGGGCATTGTGATGACACGGCCATGGAACATTATGATGACAAGAATTCGGGAGCATTGTGATAAAAAGGGCATGGACCATTGTGATTAGAGGGGCCAAGGAGCATTCTGATGACAACGACATGGAGCATTGTGATGACAAGGTCATCGAGCATTGTGATGACAGTGGTCATGAAGCATTGTGATGAAAGTGGTCATGGATCATTGTGATGACAAGTGTCGTGGAGCATTGTGATGACAGGGGTCATAGAGCATTGTGATGACACGGTTATGGAATATTGTGATGACCAGAATTCTGTAGCACTGTGATGAAAAGGGAATGGAGCATTGTGATTACAGTGTTCATGGAGCATTGTGTTCACAATTGTTCTAGAACATTGTGAAGACAGGGATCATGGGGCATAGTGATGAAAGGGGCCATGGAGCATTGTGTTGACAGGCGTCATGGGACATTGTGTTGACAGTGTTCATGGAGCATTGTTAGAAAGAGAGCATGGAGCAATTTGATTTCAGGGGCCATGAAAAATTGCGAATACATAGGCCATGGAGTATTCTGATGAATGTGGTCAAGGATCATTGTGACGAAAAGTGTCCTGGAATATTGTGATGACACGGTTCATGGAGCATTGCGATGACAAGTGCCATGGCGAAATGTGAAGACAGGTGTCATGGGGCATTGTGATGACAGTGGTCATCTAGAATTGTGAAGAAAGATATCATGGAGCACTGGGATGAAAGGGGCCATGGAACATTGTGATGACAGGGGTCATGGGGCTTTGTGATGACACGGCCATGGAACATTATGATGACAAGAATTCTGGAGCATTGTGATAAAATGGGCATGGACCATTGTGATTAGAGGGGCCAAGGAGCATTCTGATGACAACGGCATGGAGCATTGTGATGACAAGGGTCATCGAGCATTGTGATGACAGTGGTCATGAAGCATTGTGATGAATGAGGTCATGGATCATTGTGATGACAATTGTCGTGGAGCATTGTTATGTCAGGGTCATAGAGCATTGTGATGACACGGTTATGGAATATTGTGATGACCAGAATTCTGTAGCACTGTGATGAAAATGGAATGGAGCATTGTGATTACAGGGGTCATGGAGCATTGTGATGACTATTGTTCTAGAACATTGTGAAGACAGTGATCATGGAGCATAGTGATGAAAGGGGCCATGGAGCATTGTGATGACAGGCGTCATGGGACAATGTGTTGACAATGGTCATGGAGCATTGTTAGAAAGGGAACATGGAGCAAAGTGGTTTCAGGGGACATGAAAATTTGTAAATACATAGGCCATAGAGTATTCAGATGAATGTCGTCAAGGATCATTGTGACAAAAAGTGTCCTGGAATATTGTGATGACACGGTTCATGGAGCATTGCGATGACAAGGGCCATGGCGAAATGTGAAGACAGGTGTCATGGGGCATTGTGATGACAGTGGTCCTCTAGAATTGTGGAGAAAGATATCATGGAGCACTGGGATGACACGGGCCATGGAGCATTGTGATGACAGGGGTCATGGGGCATTGTGATGACACGGCCATGGAACATTATTATGACAAGAATTCTGGAGCATTGTGATAAACATGGCATGGACCATTGTGATTAGAGGGGCCAAGGAGCATTCTGATGACAACGGCATGGAGCATTGTGATGACAAGGTCATCGAGCATTGTGATGACAGTGGTCATGAAGCATTGTGATGAAAGTTGTCATGGATCATTGTGATGACAAGTGTCGTGGAGCATTGTGATGACAGGGGTCATAGAGCATTGTGATGACACGGTTATGGAATATTGTGATGATCAGAATTCTGTAGCACTGTGATGAAAAGGGAATGGAGCATTGTGATTACAGGGTTCATGGAGCATTGTGTTGACAATTGTTCTAGAACATTGTGATGACAGGGATCATGGAGCATAGTGATGAAAGGGTCCATGGAGCATTGTGATGACAGGCGTCATGGGACATTGTGTTGACAGTGGTCATGGAGCATTGTTAGAAAGGGAACATGGAGCAATTTGATTTCAGGGGCCATGAAAAATTGTGAATACATAGGCCATGGAGTATTCAGATGAATGTGGTCAAGGATTATTGTGACGAAAAGTGTCCTGGAATATTGTGATGACACGGTTCATGGAGCATTGCGATGACAAGGGCCATGGCGAAATGTGAAGACAGGTGTCATGGGGCATTGTGATGACAGGGGTCATGGGGCATTGTGATGACACGGCCATGGAACATTATGATGACAAGAATTCTGGAGCATTGTGATAAAAAGGGCATGGATCATTGTGATTAGAGGGGCCAAGGAGCATTCTGATGACAACGGCATGGAGCATTGTGATCAAAAGGTTTATCGAGCATTGTGATGACAGTGGTCATGAAGCATTGTGATGAATGTGGTCATGGATCATTGTGATGACAAGTGTCGTGGAGCATTGTTATGACAGGGGTCATAGAGCATTGTGATGACACGGTTATGGAATATTGTGATGACCAGAATTCTGTAGCAATGTGATGAAAAGGGAATGGAGCATAGTGATTACAGGGGTCATGGAGCATAGTGATGACAATTGTTCTAGAACATTGTCATGACAGGGATCATCGAGCATAGTGATGAAAGGTTCCATGGAGCATTGTGATGACAGGCGTCATGGGACATTGTGTTGACAGGGATCATGGAGCATTGTTAGAAAGGGAACATGGAGCAATTTGATTTCAGGGGCCATGAAAAATTGTGAATACATAGGCCATGGAGTATTCAGATGAATGTGGTCAAGGATCATTGTGACGACAAGTGTCCTGGAATATTGTGATGACACGGTTTATGGAGCATTGCGATGACAAGGGCCATGGCGAAATGTGAAGACAGGTGTCATGGGGCATTGTGATGACAGTGGTCATCTAGAATTGTGAAGAAAGATATCATGGAGCACTGGGATGACAGGGGCCATGGAGCATTGTGATGACAGTGGTCATGGGGCATTGTGATGACACGGCCATGGAACATTATGATGACAAGAATTCTGGAGCATTGTGATAAAAAGGGCATGGACCATTGTGATTAGAGGGGCCAAGGAGCATTCTGATGACAACGGCATGGAGCATTGTGATGAAAAGGGTCATCGAGCATTGTGATGACAGTGGTCATGAAGCATTGTGATGAATGTGGTCATGGATCATTGTGAGGACAATTGTTGTAGAGCATTGTGATGACAGGGGTCATAGAGCATTGTGATGACACGGTTATGGAATATTGTATTGACCAGAATTCTGTAGCACTGTGATGAAAAGGGAATGGAGCATTGTGATTACAGGGGTCATGGAGCATTGTGATGACAATTGTTCTAGAACATTGTG
Source organism: Eschrichtius robustus (assembly GCF_028021215.1). Taxonomy (NCBI): domain Eukaryota; kingdom Metazoa; phylum Chordata; class Mammalia; order Artiodactyla; family Eschrichtiidae; genus Eschrichtius; species Eschrichtius robustus. Next base: position 18,414,186 of record NC_090830.1, on the reverse strand, counting down.
AAGACAGGGATCATGGGGCATAGTGATGAAAGGGGCCATGGAGCATTGTGTTGACAGGCGTCATGGGACATTGTGTTGACAGTGTTCATGGAGCATTGTTAGAAAGAGAGCATGGAGCAATTTGATTTCAGGGGCCATGAAAAATTGCGAATACATAGGCCATGGAGTATTCTGATGAATGTGGTCAAGGATCATTGTGACGAAAAGTGTCCTGGAATATTGTGATGACACGGTTCATGGAGCATTGCGATGACAAGTCCCATGGCGAAATGTGAAGACAGGTGTCATGGGGCATTGTGATGACAGTGGTCATCTAGAATTGTGAAGAAAGATATCATGGAGCACTGGGATGAAAGGGGCCATGGAGCATTGTGATGACAGGGGTCATGGGGCATTATGATGACACGGCCATGGAACATTATGATGACAAGAATTCTGGAGCATTGTGATAAAAAGGGCATGGACCATTGTGATTAGAGGGGCCAAGGAGCATTCTGATGACAACGGCATGGAGCATTGTGATGACAAGTTCATCGAGCATTGTGATGACAGTGGTCATGAAGCATTGTGATGAAAGTTGTCATGGATCATTGTGATGACAAGTGTCGTGGAGCATTGTGATGACAGGGGTCATAGAGCATTGTGATGACACGGTTATGGAATATTGTGATGATCAGAATTCTGTAGCACTGTGATGAAAAGGGAATGGAGCATTGTGATTACAGGGTTCATGGAGCATTGTGTTGACAATTGTTCTAGAACATTGTGATGACAGGGATCATGGAGCATAGTGATGAAAGGGTCCATGGAGCATTGTGATGACAGGCGTCATGGGACATTGTGTTGACAGTGGTCATGGAGCATTGTTAGAAAGGGAACATGGAGCAATTTGATTTCAGGGGCCATGAAAAATTGTGAATACATAGGCCATGGAGTATTCAGATGAATGTGGTCAAGGATTATTGTGACGAAAAGTGTCCTGGAATATTGTGATGACACGGTTCATGGAGCATTGCGATGACAAGGGCCATGGCGAAATGTGAAGACAGGTGTCATGGGGCATTGTCATGACAGGGGTCATGGGGCATTGTGATGAGTCGGCCATGGAACATTATGATGACAAGAATTCTGGAGCATTGTGATAAAAAGGGCATGGATCATTGTGATTAGAGGGGCCAAGGAGCATTCTGATGACAACGGCATGGAGCATTGTGATGAAAAGGTTTATCGAGCATTGTGATGACAGTGGTCATGAAGCATTGTGATGAATGTGGTCATGGATCATTGTGATGACAAGTGTCGTGGAGCATTGTGATGACAGGGGTCATAGAGCATTGTGATGACAAGGTTATGGAATATTGTGATGACCAGAATTCTGTAGCAATGTGATGAAAAGGGAATGGAGCATAGTGATTACAGGGGTCATGGAGCATAGTGATGACAATTGTTCTAGAACATTGTCATGACAGGGATCATCGAGCATAGTGATGAAAGGTTCCATGGAGCATTGTGATGACAGGCGTCATGGGACATTGTGTTGACAGGGATCATGGAACATTGTTAGAAAGGGAACATGGAGCAATTTGATTTCAGGGGCCATGAAAAATTGTGAATACATAGGCCATGGAGTATTCAGATGAATGTGGTCAAGGATCATTGTGACGACAAGTGTCCTGGAATATTGTGATGACACGGTTTATGGAGCATTGCGATGACAAAGGCCATGGCGAAATGTGAAGACAGGTGTCACGGGGCATTGTGATGACAGTGGTCATCTAGAATTGTGAAGAAAGATATCATGGAGCACTGGGATGACAGGGGCCATGGAGCATTGTGATGACAGTGGTCATGGGGCATTGTGATGACACGGCCATGGAACATTATGATGACAAGAATTCTGGAGCATTGTGATAAAAAGGGCATGGACCATTGTGATTAGAGGGGCCAAGGAGCATTCTGATGACAACGGCATGGAGCATTGTGATGAAAAGGGTCATCGAGCATTGTGATGACAGTGGTCATGAAGCATTGTGATGAATGTGGTCATGGATCATTGTGATGACAATTATTGTAGAGCATTGTGATGACAGGGGTCATAGAGCATTGTGATGACACGGTTATGGAATATTGTGATGACCAGAATTCTGTAGCACTGTGATGAAAAGGGAATGGAGCATTGTGATTACAGGGGTCATGGAGCATTGTGATGACAATTGTTCTAGAACATTGTGAAGACAGGGATCATGGGGCATAGTGATGAAAGGGGCCATGGAGCATTGTGTTGACAGGCGTCATGGGACATTGTGTTGACAGTGGTCATGGAGCATTGATAGAAAGAGAACATGGAGCAATTTGATTTCAGGGGCCATGAAAAATTGCGAATACATAGGCCATGGAGTATTCTGATGAATGTGGTCAAGGATCATTGTGACGAAAAGTGTCCTGGAATATTGTGATGACACGGTTCATGGAGCATTGCGATGACAAGGGCCATGGCGAAATGTGAAGACAGGTGTCATGGAGCATTGTGATGACAGGGGTCATGGGGCATTGTGATGACACGGCCATGGAACATTATTATGTCAAGAATTCTGGAGCATTGTGATAAAAAGGGCATGGATCATTGTGATTAGAGGGGCCAAGGAGCATTCTGATGACAAAGTCATGGAGCATTGTGATGAAAAGGTTTATAGAGCATTGTGATGACAGTGGTCATGAAGCATTGTGATGAATGTGGTCATGGATCATTGTGATGACAAGTGTCGTGGAGCATTGTGATGACAGGGTTCATAGAGCATTGTGATGACACGGTTATGGAATATTGTGATGACCAGAATTCTGTAGCACTGTGATGAAAAGGGAATGGAGCATTGTGATTACAGGGGTCATGGAGCATTGTGATGACAATTGTTCTAGAACATTGTGATGACAGGGATCATGGAGCATAGTGATGAAAGGGTCCATGGAGCATTGTGATGACAGGCGTCATGGGACATTGTGTTGACAGGGGTCATGGAGCATTGTTAGAAAGGGAACATGGGGCAATTTCATTTCAGGGGCCATGAAAAATTGTGAATACATAGGCCATGGAGTATTCAGATGAATGTGGTCAAGGATCATTGTGACGACAAGTGTCCTGGAATATTGTGATGACACGGTTCATGGAGCATTGCGATGACAAGGGCCATGGCGAAATGTGAAGACAGGTGTCATGGGGCATTGTGATGACTGTGGTCCTCTAGAATTGTGGAGAAATATATCATGGAGCCCTGGGATGACAGGGGCCATGGAGCATTGTGATGACAGGGGTCATGGGGCTTTGTGATGACACGGCCATGGAACATTATGAAGACAAGAATTCTGGAGCATTGTGATAAAAAGGGCATGGACCATTGTGATTAGAGGGGCCAAGGAGCATTCTGATGACAACGGCATGGAGCATTGTGATGACAAGGGTCATCGAGCATTGTGATGACAGTGGTCATGAAGCATTGTGATGAATGTGGTCATGGATCATTGTGATGACAAGTGTCGTAGAGCATTGTGATGACAGGGTCATAGAGCATTGTGATGACACGGTTATGGAATATTGTGATGACCAGAATTCTGTAGCACTGTGATGAAAAGGGAATGGAGCATTGTGATTACAGGGGTCATGGAGCATTGTGATGACAATTGTTCTAGAACATTTTGAAGACAGGGATCATGGAGCATAGTGATGAAAGGGGCCGTGGAGCATTGTGATGACAGGCGTCATGGGCCAATGTGTTGACAGTGGTCATGGAGCCTTGTTAGAAAGGGAACATGGAGCAATTTGATTTCAGGGGTCATGAAAATATTTGAATACATCGGCCATGGAGTATTCAGATTAATGTGGTCAAGGATCATTGTGACGACAAGTGTCCTGGAATATTGTGATGACACGGTTCATGGAGCATTGCGATGACAAGGGCCATGGCGAAATATGAAGACAGGTGTCATGGGGCAATGTGATGACAGTGGTCATGTAGAATAGTGAAGAAAGATATCATGGAGCACTGGGATGAAAGGGGCCATGGAACATTGTGATGACAGGGGTCAGGGGGCATTGTGATAATACGGCCATGGAACATTATGATGACAAGAATTCTGGAGCATTGTGATAAAAAGGGCATGGACCATTGTGATTAGAGGGGCCAAGGAGCATTCTGATGACAACGGCATGGAGCATTGTGATGACAAGTGTCATCGAGCATTGTGATGACAGTGGTCATGAAGCATTGTGATGAATGATGTCATGGATCATTGTGATGACAATTGTCGTGGAGCATTGTTATGTCAGGGGTCATAGAGCATTGTGATGACACGGTTATGGAATATTGTGATGACCAGAATTCTGTAGCACTGTGATGAAAAGGGAATGGAGCATTGTGATTACAGGGGTATTGGAGTATTGTGATGACAATTGTTCTAGAATATTGTGATGACAGGGATCATGGAGCATAGTGATGAAAGGGGCCATGGAGCATTGTGATGACAGGCGTCATGGGACAATGTGTTGACAGTGGTCATGGAGCATTGTTAGAAAGGGAACATGGAGCAATTACATTTCAGAGGCCATGACAAATTGTGAATACATAGTCCATGGAGTATTCAGATGAATGTGGTCAAGGATCATTGTGACGAAAAGTGTCCTGGAATATTGTGATGACACGGTTCATGGAGCATTGCGATGACAAGGGCCATGGCGAAATGTGAAGACAGGTGTCATGGGGCATTGTGAAGACAGTGGTCATGTAGTATTGTGAAGAAAGATATCATGGAGCACTGGGATGACAGGGGCCATGGAGCATTGTGATGACAGGGGTCATGGGGCATTGTGATGACACGGCCGTGGAACATTATGATGACAAGAATTCTGGAGCATTGTGAAAACATGGCATGGACCATTGTGATTAGAGGGGCCAAGGAGCATTCTGATGACAACGGCATGGAGCATTGTGATGACAAGCGTCATCGAGCATTGTGATGACAAGTGTCGTGGAGCATTGTGATGACAGGGGTCATAGAGCATTGTGATGACACGGTTAAGGAATATTGTGATGATCAGAATTCTGTAGCACTGTGATGAAAAGGGAATGGAGCATTGTGATTACAGGGTTCATGGAGCATTGTGTTCACAATTGTTCTAGAACATTGTGATGACAGGGATCATGGAGCATAGTGATGAAAGGGGCCATGGAGCATTGTGATGACAGGCGTCATGGGACATTGTGTTGACAGTGGTCATGGAGCATTGTTACAAAGGGAACATGGAGCAATTAGATTTCAGGGGCCATGAAAAATTGTGAATACATAGGCCATGGAGTATTTAGATGAATGTGGTCAAGGATTATTGTGACGAAAAGTGTCCTGGAATATTGTGATGACACGGTTCATGGAGCATTGCGATGACAAGGGCCATGGCGAAATGTGAAGACAGGTGTCATGGGGCATTGTGATGACAGTGGTCCTCTAGAAATGTGGAGAAAGATATCATGGAGCCCTGGGATGACAGGGGCCATGGAGCATTGTGATGACAGGGGTCATGGGGCTTTGTGATGACACGGCCATGGAACATTATGATGACAAGAATTCTGGAGCATTGTGATAAAATGGGCATGGACCATTGTAATTAGAGGGGCCAAGGAGCATTCTGATGACAACGGCATGGAGCATTGTGATGACAAGGGTCATCGAGCATTGTGATGACAGTGGTCATGAAGCATTGTGATGAATGAGGTCATGGATCATTGTGATGACAATTGTCGTGGAGCATTGTTATGTCAGGGGTCATAGAGCATTGTGATGACACGGATATGGAATATTGTGATGACCAGAATTCTGTAGCACTGTGATGAAAAGGGAATGGAGCATTGTGATTACAGGGGTCATGGAGCATTGTGATGACAATTGTTCTAGAACATTGTGAAGACAGGGATCATGGAGCATAGTGATGAAAGGGGCCATGGAGCATTGTGATGACAGGCGTCATGGGACAATGTGTTGACAATGGTCATGGAGCATTGATAGAAAGGGAACATGGAGCAAAGTGATTTCAGGGGACATGAAAATTTGTAAATACATAGGCCATGGAGTATTCAGATGAATGTCGTCAAGGATTATTGTGACGAAAATTGTCCTGGAATATTGTGAGGACAAGCTTCATGGAGCATTGCGATGACAAGGGCCATGGCGAAATGTGAAGACAGGTGTCATGGGGCATTGTGATGACAGGGGTCATGGGGCATTGTGATGACAGTGGTCATCTAGAATTGTGAAGAAAGATATCATGGAGCACTGGGATGACAGGGGCCTTGGAGCATTGTGATGACAGGGGTCATGGGGCATTGTGATGACACGGCCATGGAACATTATGATGACAAGTATCCTGGAGCATTGTGATAAAAAGGTCATGGACCATTGTGATTAGAGGGGCCAAGGAGCATTCTGATGACAATGGCATGGAGCATTGTGATGACAAGGGTCATCGAGCATTGTGATGACAGTGGTCAAGAAGCATTGTGATGAATGTGGTAATGCATCATTGTGATGACAAGTGTCGTGGAGCATTGTGATGACAGGGCCATAGAGCATTGTGATGACACGATTATGGAATGTTGTGATGACAAGTATTCTGTAGCACAGTGATGAAAAGGGAATGGAGCATTGTGATTACAGGGGTCATGGAGCATTGTGATGAAAATTGCTCTAGAACATTGTGAAGACAGGGATCATGGAGCATAGTGATGAAAGGGGCCATGGAGCATTGTGATGACAGGCATCATGGGACATTTTGTTGACAGTGATTATGGAGCATTGTTAGAAAGGGAACATGGAGCAATTTGATTTCAGGGGCCATGAACAATTGTGAATACATAATCCATGGAGTATTTAGATGAATGTGGTCAAGGATCATTGTGACGAAAAGTGTCCTGGAATATTGTGATGACACGGTTCATGGAGCATTGCGATGACAAGGGCCATGGCGAAATGTGAAGACAGGTGTCATGGAGCATTGTGATGACAGGGGTCATGGGGCATTGTGATGACACGGCCATGGAACATTATGATGTCAAGAATTCTGGAGCATTGTGATAAAAAGGGCATGGATCATTGTGATTAGAGGGGCCAAGGAGCATTCTGATGACAAAGTCATGGAGCATTGTGATGAAAAGGTTTATAGAGCATTGTGATGACAGTGGTCATGAAGCATTGTGATGAATGTGGTCATGGATCATTGTGATGACAAGTGTCGTGGAGCATTGTGATGACAGGGGTCATAGAGCATTGTGATGACACGGTTATGGAATATTGTGATGACCAGAATTCTGTAGCACTGTGATGAAAAGGGAATGGAGCATTGTGATTACAGGGGTCATGGAGCATTGTGATGACAATTGTTCTAGAACATTGTGATGACAGGGATCATGGAGCATAGTGATGAAAGGGTCCATGGAGCATTGTGATGACAGGCGTCATGGGACATTGTGTTGACAGGGGTCATGGAGCATTGTTAGAAAGGGAACATGGGGCAATTTGATTTCAGGGGCCATGAAAAATTGTGAATACATAGGCCATGGATTATTCAGATGAATGTGGTCAAGGATCATTGTGACGACAAGTGTCCTGGAATATTGTGATGACACGGTTCATGGAGCATTGCGATGACAAGGGCCATGGCGAAATGTGAAGACAGGTGTCATGGGGCATTGTGATGACAGTGGTCCTCTAGAATTGTGGAGAAATATATCATGGAGCCCTGGGATGACAGGGGCCATGGAGCATTGTGATGACAGGGGTCATGGGGCTTTGTGATGACACGGCCATGGAACATTATGATGACAAGAATTCTGGAGCATTGTGATAAAAAGGGCATGGACCATTGTGATTAGAGGGGCCAAGGAGCATTCTGACGACAACGGCATGGAGCATTGTGATGACAAGGGTCATCGAGCATTGTGATGACAGTGGTCATGAATCATTGTGATGAATGTGGTCATGGATCATTGTGATGACAAGTGTCGTAGAGCATTGTGATGACAGGGGTCATAGAGAATTGTGATGACACGGTTATGGAATATTGTGATCACCAGAATTCTGTAGCACTGTGATGAAAAGGGAATGGAGCATTGTGATTACAGGGGTCATGGAGCATTGTGATGACAATTGTTCTAGAACATTTTGAAGACAGGGATCATGGAGCATAGTGATGAAAGGGGCCATGGAGCATTGTGATGACAGGCGTCATGGGCCAATGTGTTGACAGTGGTCATGGAGCCTTGTTAGAAAGGGAACATGGAGCAATTTGATTTCAGGGGTCATGAAAATATTTGAATACATCGGCCATGGAGTATTCAGATTAATGTGGTCAAGGATCATTGTGACGACAAGTGTCCTGGAATATTGTGATGACACGGTTCATGGAGCATTGCGATGACAAGGGCCATGGCGAAATGTGAAGACAGGTGTCATGGGGCAATGTGATGACAGTGGTCATGTAGAATAGTGAAGAAAGATATCATGGAGCACTGGGATGAAAGGGGCCATGGAACATTGTGATGTCAGGTGTCAGGGGGCATTGTGATGATACGGCCATGGAACATTATGATGACAAGAATTCTGGAGCATTGTGATAAAAAGGGCATGGACCATTGTGATTAGAGGGGCCGAGGAGCATTCTGATGACAACGGCATGGAGCATTGTGATGACAAAGGTCATCGAGCATTGTGATGACAGTGGTCATGAAGCATTGTGATGAATGATGTCATGGATCATTGTGATGACAATTGTCGTGGAGCATTGTTATGTCAGGGGTCATAGAGCATTGTGATGACACGGTTATGGAATATTGTGATGACCAGTATTCTGTAGCACTGTGATAAAACGGGAATGGAGCATTGTGATTACAGGGGTATTGGAGTATTGTGATGTCAATTGTTCTAGAATATTGTGATGACAGGGATCATGGAGCATAGTGATGAAAGGGGCCATGGAGCATTGTGATGACAGGCGTCATGGGACAATGTGTTGACAGTGGTCATGGAGCATTGTTAGAAAGGGAACATGGAGCAATTACATTTCAGGGGCCATGACAAATTGTGAATACATAGGCCATGGAGTATTCAGATGAATGTGGTCAAGGATCAATGTGACGAAAAGTGTCCTGGAATATTGTGATGACACGGTTCATGGAGCATTGCGATGACAAGGGCCATGGTGAAATGTGAAGACAGGTGTCATGGGGCATTGTGAAGACAGTGGTCATGTAGTATTGTGAAGAAAGATATCATGGAGCACTGGGATGACAGGGGCCATGGAGCATTGTGATGACAGGGGTCATGGGTCATTGTGATGACACGGCCATGGAACATTATGATGACAAGAATTCTGGAGCATTGTGAAAACATGGCATGGACCATTGTGATTAGAGGGGCCAAGGAGCATTCTGATGACAACGGCATGGAGCATTGTGATGACAAGCGTCATCGAGCATTGTGATGACAAGTGTCGTGGAGCATTGTGATGACAGGGGTCATAGAGCATTGTGATGACACGGTTATGGAATATTGTGATGATCAGAAGCACTGTGATGAAAAGGGAATGGAGCATTGTGATTACAGGGTTCATGGAGCATTGTGTTCACAATTGTTCTAGAACATTCTGATGACAGGGATCATGGAGCATAGTGATGAAAGGGGCCATGGAGCATTGTGATGACAGGCGTCATGGGACATTGTGTTGACAGTGGTCATGGAGCATTGTTAGAAAGGGAACATGGAGCAATTAGATTTCAGGGGCCATGAAAAATTGTGAATACATAGGCCATGGAGTATTTAGATGAATGTGGTCAAGGATTATTGTGACGAAAAGTGTCCTGGAATATTGTGATGACACGGTTCATGGAGCATTGCGATGACAAGGGCCATGGCGAAATGTGAAGACAGGTGTCATGGGGCATTGTGATGACAGTGGTCCTCTAGAATTGTGGAGAAAGATATCATGGAGCCCTGGGATGACAGGGGCCATGGAGCATTGTGATGACAGGGGTCATGGGGCTTTGTGATGACACGGCCATGGAACATTATGATGACAAGAATTCTGGAGCATTGTGATAAAATGGGCATGGACCATTGTGATTAGAGGGGCCAAGGAGCATTCTGATGACAACGGCATGGAGCATTGTGATGACAAGAGTCATCGAGCATTGTGATGACAGTGGTCATGAAGCATTGTGATGAATGAGGTCATGGATCATTGTGATGACAATTGTCGTGGAGCATTGTTATGTCAGGGGTCATAGAGCATTGTGATGACACGGATATGGAATATTGTGATGACCAGAATTCTGTAGCACTGTGATGAAAAGGGAATGGAGCATTGTGATTACAGGGGTCATGGAGCATTGTGATGACAATTGTTCTAGAACATTGTGAAGACAGGGATCATGGAGCATAGTGATGAAAGGGGCCATGGAGCATTGTGATGACAGGCGTCATGGGACAATGTGTTGACAATGGTCATGGAGCATTGTTAGAAAGGGAACATGGAGCAAAGTGATTTCAGGGGACATGAAAATTTGTAAATACATAGGCCATGGAGTATTCAGATGAATGTCGTCAAGGATTATTGTGACGAAAAGTGTCCTGGAATATTGTGATGACAAGCTTCATGGAGCATTGCGATGACAAGGGCCATGGCGATATGTGAAGACAGGTGTCATGGGGCATTGTGATGACAGGGGTCATGGGGCATTGTGATGACAGTGGTCATCTAGAATTGTGAAGAAAGATATCATGGAGCACTGGGATGACAGGGGCCATGGAGCATTGTGATGACAGGGGTCATGGGGCATTGTGATGACACGGCCATGGAACATTATGATGAGAAGAATTCTGGAGCATTGTGATAAAAAGTCATGGACCATTGTGATTAGAGGGGCCAAGGAGCATTCTGATGACAACGGCATGGAGCATTTTGATGACAAGGGTCATCGAGCATTGTGATGACAGTGGTCAAGAAGCATTGTGATGAATGTGGTCATGCATCATTGTGATGACAAGTGTCGTGGAGCATTGTGATGACAGGGCCATAGAGCATTTTGATGACACGATTATGGAATGTTGTGATGACCAGTATTCTGTAGCACAGTGATGAAAAGGGAATGGAGCATTGTGATTACAGGGGTCATGGAGCATTGTGATGAAAATTGCTCTAGAACATTGTGAAGACAGGGATCATGGAGCATAGTGATGAAAGGGGCCATGGAGCATTGTGATGACAGGCATCATGGGACATTTTGTTGACAGTGATTATGGAGCATTGTTAGAAAGGGAACATGGAGCAATTTGATTTCAGGGGCCATGAACAATTGTGAATACATAGTCCATGGAGTATTCAGATGAATGTGGTCAAGGATCATTGTGACGAAAAGTGTCCTGGAATATTGTGATGACACGGTTCATGGAGCATTGCGATGACAAGGGCCATGGTGAAATGTGAAGACAGGTGTCATGGGGCATTGTGATTACAGTGGTCATCTAGAATTGTGAAGAAAGATATCATGGAGGACAGGGATGACAGGGGCCATGGAGCATTGTGATGACAGGGGTCATGGGGCATTGTGATGACACGGCCATAGAACATTATGATGACAAGAATTTTGGAGCATTGTGATAAAAAGGTCATGGACAATTGTGATTAGAGGGGACAAGGAGCATTCTGATGACAACTGCATGGAGCATTTTGATGACAAGGGTCATCGAGCATTGTGATGACAGTGGTCATGAAGCATTGTGATGAATGTGGTCATGGATCATTGTGATGACAAGTGTCGTGGAGCATTGTGATGACAGGGGTCATAGAGCATTGTGATGACATGGTTATGGAATATTGTGATGACCAGAATTCTGTAACACTGTGATGAAAAGGGAATGGAGCATTGTGATTAGAGGGGTCATGGATCATTGTGATGACAATTGTTCTAGAACATTGTGAAGACAGGGATCATGGAGCATAGTGATGAAAGGGCCCATGGAGCATTGTGATGACAGGCGTCATGGGACAATGTGTTGACAGTGGTCATGGAGCATTGTTAGAAAGGGAACATGGACCAAAGTGATTTCAGGGGCCATGAAAATTTGTGAATACATAGGCCATGGAGTATTCAGATGAATGTGGTCAAGGTTCATTGTGACAAAAAGTGTCCTGGAATATTGTGATGACACGGTTCATGGAGCATTGCGATGACAAGGGCCATGGCGGAATGTGAAGACCGGTGTCATGGGGCATTGTGATGACAGTGGTCATCTAGAATTGTGAAGAAAGATATCATGGAGCACTGGGATGACAGGGGCCATGGAATATTGTGATGACAGGGATCATGGGGCATTGTGATGACACGGCCATGGAACATTATGATGACAAGAATTCAGGAGCATTGTGATAAAAAGGGCATGGACCATTGTGATTAGAGGGGCCAAGGAGCATTCTGATGACAACGGCATGGAGCATTGTGATGACAAGAGTCATGGAGCATTGTGATGACAGTGGTCATGAAGCATTGTGATGAATGTGGTCATGGATCATTGTGATGAAAAGTGTCGTGGAGCATTGTTATGACAGGGGTCATAGAGCATTGTGATGACACGGTTATGGAATATTGTGATAACCAGAATTCTGTAGCACTGTGATGAAAAGGGAATGGAGCATTGTGATTACAGGGGTCATGGAGCATTGTGATGACAATTGTTCTAGAACATTGTGATGACAGGGATCATGGAGCATAGTGATGAAAGGGTCCATGGAGCATTGTGATGACAGGCGTCATGGGACATTGTGTTGACAGGGGTCATGGAGCATTGTTAGAAAGGGAACATGGAGCAATTTGATTTCAGGGGCCATGAAAAATTGTGAATACATACGCCATGGAGTATTCAGATGAATGTGGTCAAGGATCATTGTGACAAAAAGTGTCCCGGAATATTGTGATGACACGGTTCATGGAGCATTGTGATGACAAGGGCCATGGCGAAATGTGAAGACCGGTGTCATGGGGCATTGTGATGACAGTGGTCCTCTAGAATTGTGGAGAAAGATATCATGGAGCCCTGGGATGACAGGGGCCATGGAGCATTGTGATGACAGGGGTCATGGGGCTTTGTGATGACACGGCCATGGAACATTATGATGACAAGAATTCTGGAGCATTGTGATAAAATGGGCATGGACCATTGTGATTAGAGGGGCCAAGGAGCATTCTGATGACAACGGCATGGAGCATTGTGATGACAAGGGTCATCGAGCATTGTGATGACAGTGGTCATGAATCATTGTGATGAATGAGGTCATGGATCATTGTGATGACAAGTGTCGTGGAGCATTGTAATGTCAGGGGTCATAGAGAATTGTGATGACACGGTTATGGAATATTGTGATGACCAGAATTCTGTAGCACTGTGATGAAAAGGGAATGGAGCATTGTGATTACAGCGGTCATGGAGCATTGTGATGACAATTGTTCTAGAACATTGTGAAGACAGGGATCATGGAGCATAGTGATGAAAGGGGCCATGGAGCATTGTGATGACAGGCGTCATGGGACAATGTGTTGACAATGGTCATGGAGCATTGTTAGAAAGGGAACATGGAGCAAAGTGATTTCAGGGGACATGAAAATTTGTAAATACATAGGCCATGGAGTATTCAGATGAATGTCGTCAAGGTTCATTGTGACAAAAAGTGTCCTGGAATATTGTGATGACACGGTTCATGGAGCATTGCGATGACAAGGGCCATGGCGAAATGTGAAGACAGGTGTCATGGGGCGTTGTGATGACAGTGGTCCTCTAGAATTGTGGAGAAAGATATCATGGAGCACTGGGATGACAGGGGCCATGGAGGATTGTGATGACAGGGGTCATGGGGCATTGTGATGACACGGCCATGGAACATTATGATGACAAGAATTCTGGAGCATTGTGATAAACATGGCATGGACCATTGTGATTAGAGGGGCCAAGGAGCATTCTGATGACAACAGCATGGAGCATTGTGATGACAAGCGTCATCGAGCATTGTGATGACAAGTGTCGTGGAGCATTGTGATGACAGGGGTCATAGAGCATTGTGATGACACGGTTATGGAATATTGTGATGACCAGAATTCTGTACCACAGTGATGAAAAGGGAATGGAGCATTGTGATTACAGGTGTCATGGAGCATTTTGATGACAATTGTTTAGAACATTGTGAAGACAGGGATCATGGGGCATAGTGATGAAAGGGGCCATGGAGCATTGTGTTGACAGGCGTCATGGGACATTGTGTTGACAGTGGTCATGGAGCATTGTTAGAAAGAGAACATGGAGCAATTTGATTTCAGGGGCCATGAAAAATTGCGAATACATAGGCCATGGAGTATTCAGATGAATGTGGTCAAGGATCATTGTGACGAAAAGTGTCCTGGAATATTGTGATGACACGGATCATGGAGCATTGCGATGACAAGGGCCATGGTGAAATGTGAGGACAGGTGTCATGGGGCATTGTGATGACAGTGGTCCTCTAGAATTGTGAAGAAAGATATCATGGAGCCCTGGGATGACAGGGGCCATGGAGCATTGTGATGACAGGGGTCATGGGGCATTGTGATGACACGGCCATGGAACATTATGATGACAAGAATTCTGGAGCATTGTGATAAAAAGGGCATGGACCATTGTGATTAGAGGGGCCAAGGAGCATTCTGATGACAACGACATGGAGCATTGTGATGACAAGGTCATCGAGCATTGTGATGACAGTGGTCATGAAGCATTGTGATGAAAGTGGTCATGGATCATTGTGATGACAAGTGTCGTGGAGCATTGTGATGGCAGGGGTCATAGAGCATTGTGATGACACGGTTTTGGAATATTGTGATGACCAGAATTCTGTAGCACTGTGATGAAAAGGGAATGGAGCATTGTGATTACAGGGTTCATGGAGCATTGTGTTGACAATTGTTCTAGAACATTGTGATGACAGGGATCATGGAGCATAGTGATGAAAGGGGCCGTGGAGCATTGTGATGACAAGCCTCATGGGACATTGTGCTGACAGTGGTCATGGAGCATTGTTAGAAAGGGAACATGGAGCAATTGGATTTCAGGGGCCATGAAAAATTTTGAATACATAGGCCATGGAGTATTCAGATGAATATGGTCAAGGATTATTGTGACGAAAAGTGTCCTGGAATATTGTGATGACACAGTTCATGGAGCATTGCGATGACAAGGGCCATGGCGAAATGTGAAGACAGGTGTCATGGGGCATTGTGATGACAGTGGTCATCTAGAATTGTGAAGAAAGATATCATGGAGCACTGGGATGACAGGGGCCATGGAGCATTGTGACGACAGGGGTCATGGGGCATTGTGATGACACGGCCATGGAACATTATGATGACAAGAATTCTGGAGCATTGTGATAAAAAGGACATGGATCATTGTGATTAGAGGGGCCAAGGAGCATTCTGATGACAACAGCATGGAGCATTGTGATGACAAGGTCATCGAGCATTGTGATGACAGTGGTCATGAAGCATTGTGATGAATGAGGTCATGGATCATTGTGATGACAATTGTCGTGGAGCATTGTTATGTCAGGGGTCATAGAGCATTGTGATGACACGGATATGGAATATTGTGATGACCAGAATTCTGTAGCACTGTGATGAAAAGGGAATGGAGCATTGTGATTACAGGGGTCATGGAGCATTGTGATGACAATTGTTCTAGAACATTGTGAAGACAGGGATCATGGAGCATAGTGATGAAAGGGGCCATGGAGCATTGTGATGACAGGCGTCATGGGACATTCGGTTGAGAGTGGTCATGGAGCATTGTTAGAAAGGGAACATGGAGCAATTAGATTTCAGGGGCCATGAAAAATTGTGAATACATAGGCCATGGATTAATCAGATGAATGTGGTCATGGGTTATTGTGACGAAAAGTGTCCTGGAATATTGTGATGACACGGTTCATGGAGCATTGCGATGACAAGGGCCATGGCGAAATGTGAAGACAGGTGTCATGGGGCATTGTGATGACAGGGGTCATGGGGCTTTGTGAAGACACGGCCATGGAACATTATGATGACAAGAATTCTGGAGCATTGTGATAAAATGGGCATCGACCATTGTGATTAGAGGGGCCAAGGAGCATTCTGATGACAACGGCATGAAGCATTGTGATGAATGTGGTCATGCATCATTGTGATGACAAGTGTCGTGGAGCATTGTGAAGACAGGGGTCATAGAGCATTGTGATGACACGGTTATGGAATATTGTGATGACCAGAATTCTGTACCACAGTGATGAAAAGGGAATGGAGCATTGTGATTAAAGGGGTCATGGAGCATTTTGATGAAAATTGTTTAGAACATTGTGAAGACAGGGATCATAGTGATGAAAGGGGCCATGGAGCATTGTGTTGACAGGCGTCATGGGACATTGTGTTGACAGTGGTCATGGAGCATTGTTAGAAAGAGAACATGGAGCAATTTGATTTCAGGGGCCATGAAAAATTGCGAATACATAGGCCATGGAGTATTCAGATGAATGTGGTCAAGGATCATTGTGACGAAAATTGTCCCGGAATATTGTGATGACACGGTTCATGGAGCATTGCGATGACAAGGGCCATGGCGAAATGTGAGGACAGGTGTCATGGGGCATTGTGATGACAGTGGTCCTCTAGAGTTGTGAAGAAAGATATCATGGAGCACTGGGATGACAGGGGCCATGGAGCATTGTGATGACAGGGGTCATGGGGCATTGTGATGACACGGCCATGGAACATTATGATGACAAGAATTCTGGAGCATTGTGATAAAAAGGGCATGGACCATTGTGATTAGAGGGGCCAAGGAGCATTCTGATGACAACGGCATGGAGCATTGTGATGACAAGGTCATCGAGCATTGTGATGACAGTGGTCATGAAGCATTGTGATGAAAGTGGTCATGGATCATTGTGATGACAAGTGTCGTGGAGCATTGTGATGAAAGGGGTCATAGAGCATTGTGATGACACGGTTATGGAATATTGTGATGACCAGAATTCTGTAGCACTGTGATGAAAAGGGAATGGAGCATTGTGATTACAGGGTTCATGGAGCATTGTGTTGACAATTGTTCTACAACATTGTGATGACAGGGATCATGGAGCATAGTGATGAAAGGGGCCATGGAGCATTGTGATGACAGGCGTCATGGTACATTGTGTTGACAGTGGTCATGGAGCATTGTTAGAAAGGGAACATGGAGCAATTAGATTTCAGGGGCCATGAAAAATTGAGAATACATAGGCCATGGAGTATTCAGATGAATGTGGTCAAGGATTATTGTGACGAAATGTGTCCTGGAATATTGTGATGACACGGTTCATGGAGCATTGCGATGACAAGGTCCATGGCGAAATGTGAAGACAGGTGTCATGGGGCATTGTGATGACAGGGGTCATGGGGCATTGTGATGACACGGCCATGGAACATTATGGTGACAAGAATTCTGTAGCATTGTGATAAAAAGGGCATGGATCATTGTGATTAGAGGGGCCAAGGAGCATTCTGTTGACAACGGCATGGAGCATTGTGATGAAAAGGTTTATCGAGCATTGTGATGACCGTGGTCATGAAGCATTGTGATGAATGTGGTCATGGATCATTGTGATGACAAGTGTCGTGGAGCATTGTGATGACAGGGGTCATAGAGCATTGTGATGACACGGTTATGGAATATTGTGATGACCAGAATTCTGTAGCACTGTGATGAAAAGGGAATGGAGCATTGTGATTACAGGGGTCATGGAGCATTGTGATGACAATTGTTCTGGAACATTGTGATGAAAGGGATCATGGAGCATAGTGATGAAAGGGGCAATGGAGCATTGTGTTGACAGGCGTCATGGGACATTGTGTTGACAGTGGTCAAGGAGCATTTTTAGAAAGAGAACATGGAGCAATTTGATTTCAGGGGCCATGAAAAATTGTGAATACATAGGCCATGGAGTAATTAGATGAATGTGGTCAAGGATCATTGTGACGAAAACTGTCCTGGAATATTGTGATGACACGGTTCATGGAGCATTGCGATGACAAGGGCCATGGCGAAATGTGAAGACAGGTGTCATGGGGCATTGTGATGACAGTGGTCCTCTAGAATTGTGAAGAAAGATATCATGGAGCACTGGGATGACAGGGGCCATGGATCATTGTGATGACAGGGGTCATGGGGCATTGTGATGACACGGCCATGGAACATTATGATGACAAGTATTCTGGAGCATTATGATAAAATGGGCATGGACCATTGTGATTAGAGGGGCCAAGGAGCAATGTGATGACAACGGCATGGAGCATTGTGATGACAAGGGTCATCGAGCATTGTGATGACAGTGGTCATGAAGCATTGTGATGAATGTGGTCATGCATCATTGTGATGACAAGTGTCGTGGAGCATTGTGAAGACAGGGGTCATAGAGCATTGTGATGACACGGTTATGGAATATTGTGATGACCAGAATTCTGTACCACAGTGATGAAAAGGGAATGGAGCATTGTGATTACAGGGGTCATGGAGCATTTTGATGACAATTGTTTAGAACATTGTGAAGACAGGGCTCATGGGGCATAGTGATGAAAGTGGCCATGGAGCATTGTGTTGACAGGCGTCATGGGACATTGTGTTGACAGTGGTCATGGAGCATTGTTAGAAAGAGAACATGGAGCAATTTGATTTCAGGGGCCATGAGAAATTGCGAATACATAGGCCATGGAGTATTCAGATGAATGTGGTCAAGGATCATTGTGACGACAAGTGTCCTGGAATATTGTGATGACACGGTTCATGGAGCATTGCGATGACAAGTGCCATGGCGAAATGTGAAGACAGGTGTCATGGGGCATTGTGATGACAGTGGTCATCTAGAATTGTGAAGAAAGATATCATGGAGCCCTGGGAAGAAAGGGGCCATGGAACACTGTGATGACAGGGGTCATGGGGCATTGTGATGATACGGCCATGGAACATTATGATGACAAGAATTCTGGAGCACTGTGATAAAATGGGCATGGACCATTGTGATTAAAGGGGCCAAGGAGCATTCAGATGACAAAGGCATGGAGCATTGTGATGACAAGGTCATCGAGCTTTGTGATGACAGTGGTCATGAAGCATTGTGATGAAAGTGGTCATGGATCATTGTGATGACAAGTGTCGTGGAGCATTGTGATGACAGGGGTCATAGAGCATTGTGATGACACGGTTATGGAATATTGTGATGACCAGAATTCTGTAGCACTGTGATGAAAAGGGAATGGAGCATTGTGATTACAGGGTTCATGGAGCATTGTGTTGACAATTGTTCTAGAACATTGTGATGACAGGGATCGTGGAGCATAGTGATGAAAGGGGCCATGGAGCATTGTGATGACAGGCGTCATGGGACATTGTGTTGACAGTGGTCATGGAGCATTGTTAGAAAGGTAACATGGAGCAATTAGATTTCAGGGGCCATGAAAAATTGTGAATACATAGGCCATGGAGTATTTAGATGAATGTGGTCAAGGATTATTGTGACGAAAAGTGTCCTGGAATATTGTGATGACACGGTTCATGGAGCATTGCGATGACAAGGGCCATGGCGAAATGTGAAGACAGGTGTCATGGGGCATTGTGATGACAGGGGTCATGGGGCATTGTGATGACACGGCCATGGAACATTATGATGACAAGTATTCTGGAGCATTGTGATAAAAAGGGCATGGATCATTGTGATTAGAGGGGCCAAGGAGCATTCTGATGACAACGGCATGGAGCATTGTGATGAAAAGGTTTATCGAGCATTGTGATGACAGTGGTCATGAAGCATTGTGATGAATGTGGTCATGCATCATTGTGATGACAAGTGTCGTGGAGCATTGTGATGACAAGTGTCGTGGAGCATTGTGATGACAGGGGTCATAGAGCATTGTGATGACACGGTTATGGAATATTGTGATGACCAGAATTCTGTAGCACTGTGATGAAAAGGGAATGGAGCATTGTGATTACAGGGGTCATGGAGCATTGTGATGACAATTGTTCTAGAACATTGTGATGAAAGGGATCATGGAGCATAGTGATGAAAGGGGCAATGGAGCATTGTGTTGACAGGCGTCATGGGACATTGTGTTGACAGTGGTCATGGAGCATTGTTAGAAAGAGAACATGGAGCAATTTGATTTCAGGGGCCATGAAAAATTGTGAATACATAGGCCATGGAGTATTCAGATGAATGTGGTCAAGGATCAATTTGACGACAAGTGTCCTGGAATATTGTGATGACACGGTTCATGGAGCATTGCGATGACAAGGGCCATGGCGAAATGTGAAGACAGGTGTCATGGGGCATTGTGATGACAGTGGTCCTCTAGAATTGTGGAGAAAGATATCATGGAGCCCTTGGATGACAGGGGCCATGGAGCATTGTGATGACAGGGGTCATGGGGCTTTGTGATGACAAGGCCATGGAACATTATGATGACAAGAATTCTGGAGCATTGTGATAAAATGGGCATGGACCATTGTGATTAGAGGGGCCAAGGAGCATTCTGATGACAACGGCATGGAGCATTGTGATGACAACGGTCATCGAGCATTGTGATGACAGTGGTCATGAAGCATTGTGATGAATGTGGTCATGGATCATTGTGATGACAAGTGTCGTAGAGCATTGTGATGACAGGGGTCATAGAGCATTGTGATGACACGGTTATGGAATATTGTGATGACCAGAATTCTGTAGCACTGTGATGAAAAGGGAATGGAGCATTGTGATTACAGGGGTCATGGAGCATTGTGATGACAATTGTTTTAGAACATTGTGAAGACAGAGATCATGGAGCATAGTGATGAAAGGGGCCATGGAGCATTGTGATGACAGGCGTCATGGGACAATGTGTTGACAGTGGTCATGGAGCCTTGTTAGAAAGGGAACATGGAGCAATTTGATTTCAGGGGTCATGAAAATTTGTGAATACATAGGCCATGGAGTATTCAGATGAATGTGGTCAAGGATCATTGGGAAAATGTGTCCTGGAATATTGTGATGACACGGTTCATGGAGCATTGCGATGACAAGGGCCATGGCGAAATGTGAAGACAGGAGTCATGGGGCATTGTGATGACAGTGGTCCTCTAGAATTGTGAAGAAAGATATGATGTAGCACTGGGATGACCGGGGCCATGGAGCATTGTGATGACAGGGGTCATGGGGCATTGTGATGACACGGCCATGGAACATTATGATGACAAGAATTCTGGTGCCTTGTGATAAAAAGGGCATGGACCATTGTGATTAGAGGGGCCAAGGAGCATTCTGATGACAACGGCATGGAGCATTGTGATGACAAAGGTCATCGAGCATTGTGATGACAGTGGTCATGAAGCATTGTGATGAATGTGGTCATGCATCATTGTGATGACAAGTGTCGTGGAGCATTGTGATGACAAGTGTCGTGGAGCATTGTGATGACAGGGGTCATAGAGCATTGTGATGACACGGTTATGGAATATTGTGATGACCAGAATTCTGTAGCACTGTGATGAAAAGGGAATGGAGCATTGTGATTACAGGGGTCATGGAGCATTGTGATGACAATTGTTCTAGAACATTGTGATGAAAGGGATCATGGAGCATAGTGATGAAAGGGGCAATGGAGCATTGTGTTGACAGGCGTCATGGGACATTGTGTTGACAGTGGTCATGGAGCATTGTTAGAAAGAGAACATGGAGCAATTTGATTTCAGGGGCCATGAAAAATTGTGAATACATAGGCCATGGAGTATTTACATGAATGTGGTCAAGGATCATTGTGACGAAAAGTGTCCTGGAATATTGTGATGACACGGTTCATGGAGCATTGCGATGACAAGGGCCATGGCGAAATGTGAAGACAGGTGCCATGGGGCATTGTGATGACAGTGGTCCTCTAGAATTGTGAAGAAAGATATCATGGAGCACTGGGATGACAGGGGCCATGGAGCATTGTGATGACAGGGGTCATGGGGCATTGTGATGACACGGCCATGGAACATTATGATGACAAGTATTCTGGAGCATTATGATAAAATGGGCATGGACCATTGTGATTAGAGGGGCCAAGGAGCAATGTGATGACAACGGCCTGGAGCATTGTGATTACAAGGGTCATCGAGCATTGTGATGACAGTGGTCATGAAGCATTGTGATGAATGTGGTCATGCATCATTGTGATGACAAGTGTCGTGGAGCATTGTGAAGACAGGGGTCATAGAGCATTGTGATGACACGGTTATGGAATATTGTGATGACCAGAATTCTGTACCACAGTGATGAAAAGGGAATGGAGCATTGTGATTACAGGGGTCATGGAGCATTTTGATGACAATTGTTCTAGAACATTGTGATGACAGGGATCATGGAGCATAGTGATGAAAGGGGTCATGGAGCATTGTGATGACAGGCGTCATGGGACATTGTGTTGACAGTGGTCATGGAGCATTGTTAGAAAGGGATCATGGAGCAATTAGATTTCAGGGGCCATGAAAAATTGTGAATACATAGGCCATGGAGTATTTAGATGAATGTGGTCAAGGATTATTGTGACGAAAAGTGTCCTGGAATATTGTGATGACACGGTTCATGGAGCATTGCGATGACAAGGGCCATGGCGAAATGTGAAGACAGGTGTCATGGGGCATTGTGATGACAGGGGTCATGGGGCATTGTGATGACACGGCCATGGAACATTATGATGACAAGAATTCTGGAGCATTGTGATAAAAAGGGCATGGATCATTGTGATTAGAGGGGCCAAGGAGCATTCTGATGACAACGGCATGGAGCATTGTGATGAAAAGTTTTATCGAGCATTGTGATGACAGTGGTCATGAAGCATTGTGATGAATGTGGTCATGGATCATTGTGATGACAAGTGTCGTGGAGCATTGTGATGACAGGGGTCATAGAGCATTGTGATGACACGGTTATGGAATATTGTGATGACCAGAATTCTGTAGCACTGTGATGAAAAGGGAATGGAGCATTGTGATTACAGGGGTCATGGAGCATTGTGGTGACAATTGTTCTAGAACATTGTGATGACAGGGATCATGGAGCATAGTGATGAAAGGGTCCATGGAGCATTGTGATGACAGGCGTCATGGGACATTGTGTTGACATGGGTCATGGAGCATTGTTAGAAAGGGAACATGGAGCAATTTGATTTCAGGGGCCATGAAAAATTGTGAATACATAGGCCATGGAGTATTCAGATGAATGGGGTCAAGGATCATTGTGACGACAAGTGTCCTGGAATATTGTGATGACACGGTTCATGGAGCATTGCGATGACAAGGCCATGGCGAAATGTGAAGACAGGTGTCATGGGGCATTGTGATGACAGTGGTCCTCTAGAATTGTGGAGAAAGATTTCATGGAGCCCTTGGATGACAGGGGCCATGGAGCATTGTGATGACAGGGGTCATGGGGCTTTGTGATGACACGGCCATGGAACATTATGATGACAAGAATTCTGGAGCATTGTGATAAAATGGGCATGGACCATTGTGATTAGAGGGGCCAAGGAGCATTCTGATGACAACGGCATGGAGCATTGTGATGACAAGTGTCATCGAGCATTGTGATGACAGTGGTCATGAAGCATTGTGATGAATGTGGTCATGGATCATTGTGATGACAAGTGTCGTAGAGAATTGTGATGGCAGGGGTCATAGAGCACTGTGATGACACGGTTATGGAATATTGTGATGACCAGAATTCTGTAGCACTGTGATGAAAAGGGAATGGAGCATTGTGATTACAGGGGTCATGGAGCATTGTGATGACAATTGTTCTAGAACATTGTGAAGACAGGGATCATGGAGCATAGTGATGAAAGGGGCCATGGAGCATTGTGATGACAGGCGTCATGGGACAATGTGTTGACAGTGGTCATGGAGCCTTGTTAGAAAGGGAACATGGAGCAATTTGATTTCAGGGGTCATGAAAATTTGTGAATACATAGGCCATGGAGTATTCAGATGAATGTGGTCAAGGATCATTGGGACAAAAAATGTCCTGGAATATTGTGATGACACGGTTCATGGAGCATTGCGATGAAAAGGGCCATGGCGAAATGTGAATACAGGTGTCATGGGGCATTGTGAAGACAGTGGTCCTCTACAATTGTGAAGAAAGATATCATGTAGCACTGGGATGACAGGGGCCATGGAGCATTGTGATGACAGGGGTCATGGGGCATTGTGATGACAGTGGTCATGAAGCATTGTGATGAATGTGGTCATGCATCATTGTGATGACAA
The DNA here is from genome assembly GCF_028021215.1 of Eschrichtius robustus. Taxonomy (NCBI): domain Eukaryota; kingdom Metazoa; phylum Chordata; class Mammalia; order Artiodactyla; family Eschrichtiidae; genus Eschrichtius; species Eschrichtius robustus. The sequence continues at coordinate 18,389,778 of NC_090830.1, read as the reverse complement.
GTGTCGTGGAGCATTGTGATGACAAGTGTCGTGGAGCATTGTGATGACAGGGGTCATAGAGCATTGTGATGACACGGTTATGGAATATTGTGATGACCAGAATTCTGTAGCACTGTGATGAAAAGGGAATGGAGCATTGTGATTACAGGGGTCATGGAGCATTGTGATGACAATTGTTCTAGAACATTGTGATGAAAGGGATCATGGAGCATAGTGATGAAAGGGGCAATGGAGCATTGTGTTGACAGGCGTCATGGGACATTGTGTTGACAGTGGTCATGGAGCATTGTTAGAAAGAGAACATGGAGCAATTCGATTTCAGGGGCCATGAAAAATTGTGAATACATAGGCCATGGAGTATTTAGATGAATGTGGTCAAGGATCATTGTGACGAAAACTGTCCTGGAATATTGTGATGACACGGTTCATGGAGCATTGCGATGACAAGGGCCATGGCGAAATGTGAAGACAGGTGTCATGGGGCATTGTGATGACAGTGGTCCTCTATAATTGTGAAGAAAGATATCATGTAGCACTGGGATGACAGGGGTCATGGAGCATTGTGATGACAGGGGTCATGGGGCATTGTGATGACACGGCCATGGAACATTATGATGACAAGTATTCTGGAGCATTATGATAAAATGGGCATGGACCATTGTGATTAGAGGGGCCAAGGAGCAATGTGATGACAACGGCCTGGAGCATTGTGATGACAAGGGTCATCGAGCATTGTGATGACAGTGGTCATGAAGCATTGTGATGAATGTGGTCATGCATCATTGTGATGACAAGTGTCGTGGAGCATTGTGAAGACAGGGGTCATAGAGCATTGTGATGACACGGTTATGGAATATTGTGATGACCAGAATTCTGTACCACAGTGATGAAAAGGGAATGGAGCATTGTGATTACAGGGGTCATGGAGCATTTTGATGACAATTGTTTAGAACATTGTGAAGACAGGGCTCATGGGGCATAGTGATGAAAGGGGCCATGGAGCATTGTGTTGACAGGCGTCATGGGACATTGTGTTTACAGTGGTCATGGAGCATTGTTAGAAAGAGAACATGGAGCAATTTGATTTCAGGGGCCATGAGAAATTGCGAATACATAGGCCATGGAGTATTCAGATGAATGTGGTCAAGGATCATTGTGACGACAAGTGTCCTGGAATATTGTGATGACACGGTTCATGGAGCATTGCGATGACAAGTGCCATGGCGAAATGTGAAGACAGGTGTCATGGGGCATTGTGATGACAGTGGTCATCTAGAATTGTGAAGAAAGATATCATGGAGCCCTGGGATGAAAGGGGCCATGGAACACTGTAATGACAGGGGTCATGGGGCATTGTGATGATACGGCCATGGAACATTATGATGACAAGAATTCTGGAGCACTGTGATAAAATGGGCATGGACCATTGTGATTAGAGGGGCCAAGGAGCATTCAGATGACAACGGCATGGAGCATTGTGATGACAAGGTCATCGAGCTTTGTGATGACAGTGGTCCTGAAGCTTTGTGATGAAAGTGGTCATGGATCATTGTGATGACAAGTGTCGTGGAGCATTGTGATGACAGGGGTCATAGAGCATTGTGATGACACGGTTATGGAATATTGTGATGACCAGAATTCTGTAGCACTGTGATGAAAAGGGAATGGAGCATTGTGATTACAGGGTTCATGGAGCATTGTGTTGACAATTGTTCTAGAACATTGTGATGACAGGGATCGTGGAGCATAGTGATGAAAGGGGCCATGGAGCATTGTGATGACAGGCGTCATGGGACATTGTGTTGATAGTGGTCATGGAGCATTGTTAGAAAGGTAACATGGAGCAATTAGATTTCAGGGGCCATGAAAAATTGTGAATACATAGGCCATGGAGTATTTAGATGAATGTGGTCAAGGATTATTGTGACGAAAAGTGTCCTGGAATATTGTGATGACACGGTTCATGGAGCATTGCGATGACAAGGGCCATGGCGAAATGTGAAGACAGGTGTCATGGGGCATTGTGATGACAGGGGTCATGGGGCATTGTGATGACACGGCCATGGAACATTATGATGACAAGAATTCTGGAGCATTGTGATAAAAAGGGCATGGATCATTGTGATTAGAGGGGCCAAGGAGCATTCTGATGACAACGGCATGGAGCATTGTGATGACAAGCGTCATCGAGCATTGTGATGACAAGTGTCGTGGAGCATTGTGATGACACGGGTCATAGAGCATTGTGATGACACGGTTATGGAATATTGTGATGACCAGAATTCTGTAGCACTGTGATGAAAAGGGAATGGAGCATTGTGATTACAGGGGTCATGGAGCATTGTGATGACAATTGTTCTAGAACATTGTGATGACAGGGATCATGGAGCATAGTGATGAAAGGGGCCATGGAGCATTGTGATGACAGGCGTCATGGGACATTGTGTTGACAGGGGTCATGGAGCATTGTTAGAAAGGGAACATGGAGCAATTTGATTTCAGGGGCCATGAAAAATTGTGAATACATAGGCCATGGAGTATTCAGATGAATGTGGTCAAGGATCATTGTGACGACAAGTGTCCTGGAATATTGTGATGACACGGTTCATGGAGCTTTGCGATGACAAGGGCCATGGCGAAATGTGAAGACAGGTGTCATGGGGCATTGTGATGACAGTGGTCCTCTAGAATTGTGGAGAAAGATATCATGGAGCCCTTGGATGACAGGGGCCATGGAGCATTGTGATGACAGGTGTCATGGGGCTTTGTGATGACAAGGCCATGGAACATTATGATGACAAGAATTCTGGAGCATTGTGATAAAATGGGCATGGACCATTGTGATTAGAGGGGCCAAGGAGCATTCTGATGACAACGGCATGGAGCAATGTGATGACAAGTGTCATCGAGCATTGTGATGACAGTGGTCATGAAGCATTGTGATGAATGTGGTCATGGATCATTGTGATGACAAGTGTCGTAGAGCATTGTGATGACAGGGGTCATAGAGCATTGTGATGACACGGTTATGGAATATTGTGATGACCAGAATTCTGTAGCACTGTGAAAAAACGGGAATGGAGCATTGTGATTACAGGGGTATTGGAGCATTGTGATGACAATTGTTCTAGAATATTTGATGACAGGGATCATGGAGCATAGTGATGAAAGGGGCCATGGAGCATTGTGATGACAATTGTTGTAGTACATTGTGAAGACAGGGATCATGGAGCATAGTGATGAAAGGGGCCATGGAGCATTGTGATGACAGGCGTCATGGGACAATGTGTTGACAGTGGTCATGGAGCCTTGTTAGAAAGGGAACATGGAGCAATTTGATTTCAGGGGTCATGAAAATTTGTGAATACATAGGCCATGGAGTATTCAGATGAATGTGGTCAAGGATCATTGGGACAAAAAGTGTCCTGGAATATTGTGATGACACCGTTCATGGAGCATTGCGATGACAAGGGCCATGGCGAAATGTGAATACAGGTGTCATGGGGCATTGTGAAGACAGTGGTCCTCTACAATTGTGAAGAAAGATATCATGTAGCACTGGGATGACAGGGGCCATGGAGCATTGTGATGACAGGGGTCATGGGGCATTGTGATGACAGTGGTCATGAAGCATTGTGATGAATGTGGTCATGCATCATTGTGATGACAAGTGTCGTGGAGCATTGTGATGACAAGTGTCGTGGAGCATTGTGATGACAGGGGTCATAGAGCATTGTGATGACACGGTTATGGAATATTGTGATGACCAGAATTCTGTAGCACTGTGATGAAAAGGGAATGGAGCATTGTGATTACAGGGGTCATGGAGCATTGTGATGACAATTGTTCTAGAACATTGTGATGAAAGGGATCATGGAGCATAGTGATGAAAGGGGCAATGGAGCATTGTGTTGACAGGCGTCATGGGACATTGTGTTGACAGTGGTCATGGAGCATTGTTAGAAAGAGAACATGGAGCAATTCGATTTCAGGGGCCATGAAAAATTGTGAATACATAGGCCATGGAGTATTTAGATGAATGTGGTCAAGGATCATTGTGACGAAAACTGTCCTGGAATATTGTGATGACACGGTTCATGGAGCATTGCGATGACAAGGGCCATGGCGAAATGTGAAGACAGGTGTCATGGGGCATTGTGATGACAGTGGTCCTCTATAATTGTGAAGAAAGATATCATGTAGCACTGGGATGACAGGGGTCATGGAGCATTGTGATGACAGGGGTCATGGGGCATTGTGATGACACGGCCATGGAACATTATGATGACAAGTATTCTGGAGCATTATGATAAAATGGGCATGGACCATTGTGATTAGAGGGGCCAAGGAGCAATGTGATGACAACGGCCTGGAGCATTGTGATGACAAGGGTCATCGAGCATTGTGATGACAGTGGTCATGAAGCATTGTGATGAATGTGGTCATGCATCATTGTGATGACAAGTGTCGTGGAGCATTGTGAAGACAGGGGTCATAGAGCATTGTGATGACACGGTTATGGAATATTGTGATGACCAGAATTCTGTACCACAGTGATGAAAAGGGAATGGAGCATTGTGATTACAGGGGTCATGGAGCATTTTGATGACAATTGTTTAGAACATTGTGAAGAGAGGGCTCATGGGGCATAGTGATGAAAGGGGCCATGGAGCATTGTGTTGACAGGCGTCATGGGACATTGTGTTGACAGTGGTCATGGAGCATTGTTAGAAAGAGAACATGGAGCAATTTGATTTCAGGGGCCATGAGAAATTGCGAATACATAGGCCATGGAGTATTCAGATGAATGTGGTCAAGGATCATTGTGACGACAAGTGTCCTGGAATATTGTGATGACACGGTTCATGGAGCATTGCGATGACAAGTGCCATGGCGAAATGTGAAGACAGGTGTCATGGGGCATTGTGATGACAGTGGTCATCTAGAATTGTGAAGAAAGATATCATGGAGCCCTGGGATGAAAGGGGCCATGGAACACTGTAATGACAGGGGTCATGGGGCATTGTGATGATACGGCCATGGAACATTATGATGACAAGAATTCTGGAGCACTGTGATAAAATGGGCATGGACCATTGTGATTAGAGGGGCCAAGGAGCATTCAGATGACAACGGCATGGAGCATTGTGATGACAAGGTCATCGAGCTTTGTGATGACAGTGGTCATGAAGCTTTGTGATGAAAGTGGTCATGGATCATTGTGATGACAAGTGTCGTGGAGCATTGTGATGACAGGGGTCATAGAGCATTGTGATGACACGGTTATGGAATATTGTGATGACCAGAATTCTGTAGCACTGTGATGAAAAGGGAATGGAGCATTGTGATTACAGGGTTCATGGAGCATTGTGTTGACAATTGTTCTAGAACATTGTGATGACAGGGATCGTGGAGCATAGTGATGAAAGGGGCCATGGAGCATTGTGATGACAGGCGTCATGGGACATTGTGTTGATAGTGGTCATGGAGCATTGTTAGAAAGGTAACATGGAGCAATTAGATTTCAGGGGCCATGAAAAATTGTGAATACATAGGCCATGGAGTATTTAGATGAATGTGGTCAAGGATTATTGTGACGAAAAGTGTCCTGGAATATTGTGATGACACGGTTCATGGAGCATTGCGATGACAAGGGCCATGGCGAAATGTGAAGACAGGTGTCATGGGGCATTGTGATGACAGGGGTCATGGGGCATTGTGATGACACGGCCATGGAACATTATGATGACAAGTATTCTGGAGCATTGTGATAAAAAGGGCATGGATCATTGTGATTAGAGGGGCCAAGGAGCATTCTGATGACAACGGCATGGAGCATTGTGATGAAAAGTTTTATCGAGCATTGTGATGACAGTGGTCATGAAGCATTGTGATGAATGTGGTCATGGATCATTGTGATGACAAGTGTCGTGGAGCATTGTGATGACAGGGGTCATAGAGCATTGTGATGACACGGTTATGGAATATTGTGATGACCAGAATTCTGTAGCACTGTGATGAAAAGGGAATGGAGCATTGTGATTACAGGGGTCATGGAGCATTGTGATGACAATTGTTCTAGAACATTGTGATGACAGGGATCATGGAGCATAGTGATGAAAGGGGCCATGGAGCATTGTGATGACAGGCGTCATGGGACATTGTGTTGACAGGGGTCATGGAGCATTGTTAGAAAGGGAACATGGAGCAATTTGATTTCAGGGGCCATGAAAAATTGTGAATACATAGGCCATGGAGTATTCAGATGAATGTGGTCAAGGATCATTGTGACGACAAGTGTCCTGGAATATTGTGATGACACGGTTCATGGAGCTTTGCGATGACAAGGGCCATGGCGAAATGTGAAGACAGGTGTCATGGGGCATTGTGATGACAGTGGTCCTCTAGAATTGTGGAGAAAGATATCATGGAGCCCTTGGATGACAGGGGCCATGGAGCATTGTGATGACAGGTGTCATGGGGCTTTGTGATGACAAGGCCATGGAACATTATGATGACAAGAATTCTGGAGCATTGTGATAAAATGGGCATGGACCATTGTGATTAGAGGGGCCAAGGAGCATTCTGATGACAACGGCATGGAGCATTGTGATGACAAGTGTCATCGAGCATTGTGATGACAGTGGTCATGAAGCATTGTGATGAATGTGGTCATGGATCATTGTGATGACAAGTGTCGTAGAGCATTGTGATGACAGGGGTCATAGAGCATTGTGATGACACGGTTATGGAATATTGTGATGACCAGAATTCTGTAGCACTGTGAAAAAACGGGAATGGAGCATTGTGATTACAGGGGTATTGGAGCATTGTGATGACAATTGTTCTAGAATATTTGATGACAGGGATCATGGAGCATAGTGATGAAAGGGGCCATGGAGCATTGTGATGACAGGCGTCATGGGACAATGTGTTGACAGTGGTCATGGAGCATTGTTAGAAAGGGAATATGGAGCAATGAGATTTCAGGGGCCATGAAAAATTGTGAATACATAGGCCATGGAGTATTCAGATGAATGTGGTCAAGGATCATTGTGACGAAAAGTGTCCTGGAATATTGTGATGACACGGTTCATGGAGCATTGCGATGACAAGGGCCATGGCGAAATGTGAAGACAGGTGTCATGGGGCATTGTGAAGACAGTGGTCATGTAGTATTGTGAAGAAAGATATCATGGAGCACTGGGATGACAGGGGCCATGGAGCATTGTGATGACAGGGGTCATGGGGCATTGTGATGACACGGCCATGGAACATTATGATGACAAGAATTCTGGAGCATTGTGATAAACATGGCATGGACCACTGTGATTAGAGGTGCCAAGGAGCATTCTGATGACAACGGCATGGAGCATTGTGATGACAAGCGTCATCGAGCATTGTGATGACAAGTGTCGTGGAGCATTGTGATGACAGGGGTCATAGAGCATTGTGATGACACGGTTATGGAATATTGTGATGACCAGAATTCTGTAGCACTGTGATGAAAAGGGAATGGAGCATTGTGATTACAGGGGTCATGGAGCATTTTGATGACAATTGTTTAGAACATTGGGAAGACAGGGATCATGGGGCATAGTGATGAAAGGGGCCTTGGAGCATTGTGTTGACAGGCGTCATGGGACATTGTGTTGACAGTGGTCATGGAACATTGTTAGAAAGAGAACATGGAGCAATTTGATTTCAGGGGCCATGAAAAATTGCGAATACATAGGCCATGGAGTATTCAGATGAATGTGGTCAAGGATCATTGTGACGAAAAGTGTCCTGGAATATTGTGATGACACGGTTCATGGAGCATTGCGATGACAATGGCCATGGCGAAATGTGAAGACAGGTGTCATGGGGCATTGTGTGACAGTGGTCCTCTAGAATTGTGAAGAAAGATATCATGGAGCACTGGGATGACAGGGGCCTTGGAGCATTGTGATGACAGGGGTCATGGGGCATTATGATGACACGGCCATGGATCATTATGGTGACAAGAATTCTGGAGCATTGTGATAAAAAGGGCATGGACCATTGTGATTAGAGGGGCCAAGGAGCATTCTGATGACAACGGCATGGAGCATTGTGATGACAAGGTCATCGAGCATTGTGATGACAGTGGTCATGAAGCATTGTGATGAAAGTTGTCATGGATCATTGTGATGACAAGTGTCGTGGAGCATTGTGATGACACGGTTCATAGAGCATTCTGATGACACGGTTATGGAATATTGTGATGATCAGAATTCTGTAGCACTGTGATGAAAAGGGAATGGAGCATTGTGATTACAGGGTTCATGGAGCATTGTGTTGACAATTGTTCTAGAACATTGTGATGACAGGGATCATGGAGCATAGTGATGAAAGGGTCCATGGAGCATTGTGATGACAGGCGTCATGGGACATTGTGTTGACAGTGGTCATGGAGCATTGTTAGAAAGGTAACATGGAGCAATTAGATTTCAGGGGCCATGAAAAATTGTGAATACATAGGCCATGGAGTATTCAGATGAATGTGGTCAAGGATTATTGTGACGAAAAGTGTCCTGGAATATTGTGATGACACGGTTCATGGAGCATTGTGATGACAAGGGCCATGGCGAAATGTGAAGACAGGTGTCATGGGGCATTTTGATGACAGGGGTCATGGGGCATTGTGATGACACGGCCATGGAACATTATGATGACAAGAATTCTGGAGCATTGTGATAAAAAGGACATGGATCATTGAGATTAGAGGGGCCAAGGAGCATTCTGATGACAACAGCATGGAGCATTGTGATGACAAGGTCATCGAGCATTGTGATGACAGTGGTCATGAAGCATTGTGATGAATGAGGTCATGGATCATTGTGATGACAATTGTCGTGGAGCATTGTTATGTCAGGGGTCATAGAGCATTGTGATGACACGGATATGGAATATTGTGATGACCAGAATTCTGTAGCACTGTGATGAAAAGGGAATGGAGCATTGTGATTACAGGGGTCATGGAGCATTGTGATGACAATTGTTCTAGAACATTGTGAAGACAGGGATCATGGAGCATAGTGATGAAAGGGGCCATGGAGCATTGTGATGACAGGCGTCATGGGACAATGTGATGACAATGGTCATGGAGCATTGTTAGAAAGGGAACATGGATCAAAGTGATTTCAGGGGACATGAAAATTTTTAAATACATAGGCCATGGAGTATTCAGATGAATGTCGTCAAGGATTATTGTGACGAAAAGTGTCCTGGAATATTGTGATGACAAGGTTCATGGAGCATTGCGATGACAAGGGCCATGGCGAAATGTGAAGACAGGTGTCATGGGGCATTGTGATGACAGGGGTCATGGGGCATTGTGATGACAGTGGTCATCTAGAATTGTGAAGAAAGATATCATGGAGCACTGGGATGACAGGGGCCATGGAGCATTGTGATGACAGGGGTCATGGGGCATTGTGATGACACGGCCATGGAACATTATGATGACAAGAATTCTGGAGCATTGTGATAAAAAGGTCATGGACCATTGTGATTAGAGGGGCCAAGGAGCATTCTGATGACAACGGCATGGAGCATTGTGATGACAAGGGTCATCGAGCATTGTGATGAGAGTGGTCAAGAAGCATTGTGATGAATGTGGTCATGCATCATTGTGATGACAAGTGTCGTGGAGCATTGTGATGACAGGGCCATAGAGCATTGTGATGACACGATTATGGAATGTTGTGATGACCAGTATTCTGTAGCACAGTGATGAAAAGGGCATGGAGCATTGTGATTACAGGGGTCATGGAGCATTGTGATGACAATTGTTCTAGAACATTGTGATGACAGGGATCATGGAGCATAGTGATGAAAGGGGCAATGGAGCATTGTGTTGACAGGCGTCATGGGACATTGTGTTGACAGTGGTCATGGAGCATTGTTAGAAAGGGAACATGGAGCAATTTTATTTCAGGGGCCATGAAAAATTGCGAATACATGCGCCATGGAGTATTCAGATGAATTTGGTCAGGATCATTGTGACGAAAATTGTCCTGGAATATTGTGATGACACGGTTCATGGAGCATTGCGATGACAAGGGCCATGGCGAAATGTGAAGACAGGTGTCATGGGGCATTGTGATGACAGTGGTCATCTAGAATTGTGAAGAAAGATATCATGGAGCACTTGGATGACAGGGGCCATGGAACATTGTGATGACAGGGGTCATGGGGCATTGTGATGACACGGCCATGGAACATTATGATGACAAGAATTCTGGAGCATTGTGATAAAAAGGGCATGGACCATTGTGATTACAGGGGCCAAGGAGCATTCTGATGACAACGGCATGGAGCATTGTGATGACAAGGGTCATCGAGCATTGTGATGACAGTGGTCATGAAGCATTGTGATGAATGTGGTCATGGATCATTGTGATGACAAGTGTCGTGGAACATTGTGATGACAGGGGTCATAGAGCATTGTGATGACTCGGTTATGGAATATTGTGATGACCAGAATTCTGTAGCACTGTGATTAAAAGGGAATGGAGCATTGTGATTACAGGGGTCATGGAGCATTGTGTTGACAATTGTTCTAGAACATTGTGATGACAGGGATTATGGAGCATAGTGATGAAAGGGGCCATGGAGCATTGTGATGACAGGCATCATGGGACATTTGGTTGACAGTGATTATGGAGCATTGTTAGAAAGGGAACATGGAGCAATTTGATTTCAGGGGCCATGAACAATTGTGAATACATAGTCCATGGAGTATTCAGATGAATGTGGTCAAGGATCATTGTGACGAAAAGTGTCCTGGAATATTGTGATGACACGGTTCATGGAGCATTGCGATGACAAGGGCCATGGTGAAATGTGAAGACAGGTGTCATGGGGCATTGTGATTACAGTGGTCATCTAGAATTGTGAAGAAAGATATCATGGAGGAAAGGGATGACAGGGGCCATGGAGCATTGTGATGACAGGGGTCATGGGGCATTGTGATGACACGGCCATAGAACATTATGATGACAAGAATTTTGGAGCATTGTGATAAAAAGGTCATGGACAATTGTGATTAGAGGGGCCAAGGAGCATTCTGATGACAACTGCATGGAGCATTTTGATGACAAGGGTCATCGAGCATTGTGATGACAGTGGTCATGAAGCATTGTGATGAATGTGGTCATGGATCATTGTGATGACAAGTGTCGTGGAGCATTGTGATGACAGGGGTCATAGAGCATTGTGATGACATGGTTATGGAATATTGTGATGACCAGAATTCTGTAGCACTGTGATGAAAAGGGAATGGAGCATTGTGATTACAGGGGTCATGGAGCATTGTGATGACAATTGTTCTACAACATTGTGAAGACAGGGATCATGGAGCATAGTGATGAAAGGGGCCATGGAGCATTGTGATGACAGGCGTCATGGGACAATGTGTTGACAGTGGTCATGGAGCATTGTTAGAAAGGGAACATGGAGCAATTAGATTTCAGGGGCCATGACAAATTGTGAATACATAGGCCATGGAGTATTCAGATGAATGTGGTCAAGGAAAATTGTGACGAAAAGTGTCCTGGAATATTGTGATGACACGGTTCATGGAGCATTGCGATGACAAGGGCCATGGCGAAATGTGAAGACAGGTGTCATGGGGCATTGTGAAGACAGTGGTCATGTAGTATTGTGAAGAAAGATATCATGGAGCACTGGGATGACAGGGGCCATGGAGCACTGTGATGACAGGGGTCATGGGGCATTGTGATGACACGGCCATGGAACATTATGATGACAAGAATTCTGGAGCATTGTGAAAACATGGCATGGACCATTGTGATTAGAGGGGCCAAGGAGCATTCTGATGACAACGGCATGGAGCATTGTGATGACAAAGTTTATCGAGCATTGTGATGACAGTGGTCATGAAGCATTGTGATGAATGAGGTCATGGATCGTTGTGATGACAATTGTCGTGGAGCATTGTTATGTCAGGGGTCATAGAGCATTGTGATGACACGGTTATGGAATATTGTGATGACCAGAATTCTGTAGCACTGTGAAAAAACGGGAATGGAGCATTGTGATTACAGGGGTATTGGAGCATTGTGATGACAATTGTTCTAGAATATTTGATGACAGGGATCATGGAGCATAGTGATGAAAGTGGCCATGGAGCATTGTGATGACAGGCGTCATGGGACAATGTGTTGACAGTGGTCATGGAGCATTGTTAGAAAGGGAACATGGAGCAATGAGATTTCAGGGGCCATGAAAAATTGTGAATACATAGGCCATGGAGTATTCAGATGAATGTGGTCAAGGATCATTGTGACGAAAAGTGTCCTGGAATATTGTGATGACACGGTTCATGGAGCATTGCGATGACAAGGGCCATGGCGAAATGTGAAGACAGGTGTCATGGGGCATTGTGAAGACAGTGGTCATGTAGTATTGTGAAGAAAGATATCATGGAGCACTGGGATGACAGGGGCCATGGAGCATTGTGATGACAGGGGTCATGGGGCATTGTGATGACACGGCCATGGAACATTATGATGACAAGAATTCTGGAGCATTGTGATAAACATGGCATGGACCATTGTGATTAGAGGTGCCAAGGAGCATTCTGATGACAACGGCATGGAGCATTGTGATGACAAGCGTCATCGAGCATTGTGATGACAAGTGTCGTGGAGCATTGTGATGACACGGGTCATAGAGCATTGTGATGACACGGTTATGGAATATTGTGATGACCAGAATTCTGTAGCACTGTGATGAAAAGGGAATGGAGCATTGTGATTACAGGGGTCATGGAGCATTTTGATGACAATTGTTTAGAACATTGTGAAGACAGGGATCATGGGGCATAGTGATGAAAGGGGCCATGGAGCATTTTTTGACAGGCGTCATGGGACATTGTGTTGACAGTGGTCATGGAGCATTGTTAGAAAGAGAACATGGAGCAATTTGATTTCAGGGGCCATGAAAAATTGCGAATACATAGGCCATGAAGTATTCAGATGAATGTGGTCAAGGATCATTGTGACGAAAAGTGTCCTGGAATATTGTGATGACACGGTTCATGGAGCATTGCGATGACAAGTGCCATGGCGAAATGTGAAGACAGGTGTCATGGGGCATTGTGATAACAGTGGTCATCTAGAATTGTGAAGAAAGATATCATGGAGCACTGGGATGAAAGGGGCCATGGAACATTGTGATGACAGGGGTCATGGGGCTTTGTGATGACACGGCCATGGAACATTATGATGACAAGAATTCTGGAGCATTGTGATAAAATGGGCATGGACCATTGTGATTAGAGGGGCCAAGGAGCATTCTGATGACAACGGCATGGAGCATTGTGATGACAAGGGTCATCGAGCATTGTGATGACAGTGGTCATGAAGCATTGTGATGAATGAGGTCATGGATCATTGTGATGACAATTGTCGTGGAGCATTGTTATGTCAGGGTCATAGAGCATTGTGATGACACGGTTATGGAATATTGTGATGACCAGAATTCTGTAGCACTGTGATGAAAAGGGAATGGAGCATTGTGATTACAGGTGTCATGGAGCATTTTGATGACAATTGTTTAGAACATTGTGAAGACAGGGATCATGGGGCATAGTGATGAAAGGGGCCTTGGAGCATTGTGTTGACAGGCGTCATGGGACATTGTTTTGACAGTGGTTATGGAACATTGTTAGAAAGAGAAAATGGAGCAATTTGATTTCAGGGGCCATGAAAAATTGCGAATACATAGGCCATGGAGTATTCAGATGAATGTGGTCAAGGATCATTGTGACGAAAAGTGTCCTGGAATATTGTGATGACACGGTTCATGGAGCATTGCGATGACAATGGCCATGGAGAAATGTGAAGACAGGTGTCATGGGGCATTGTGATGACAGTGGTCCTCTAGAATTGTGAAGAAAGATATCATGGAGCATTGGGATGACAGGGGCCTTGGATCATTGTGATGACAGGGTTCATGGGGCATTATGATGACACGGCCATGGAACATTATGATGACAAGAATTCTGGAGCATTGTGATAAAAAGGACATGGATCATTGTGATTAGAGGGGCCAAGGAGCATTCTGATGACAACAGCATGGAGCATTGTGATGACAAGGTCATCGAGCATTGTGATGACAGTGGTCATGAAGCATTGTGATGAATGAGGTCATGGATCATTGTGATGACAATTGTCGTGGAGCATTGTTATGTCAGGGGTCATAGAGCATTGTGATGACACGGATATGGAATATTGTGATGACCAGAATTCTGTAGCACTGTGATGAAAAGGGAATGGAGCATTGTGATTACAGGGGTCATGGAGCATTGTGATGACAATTGTTCTAGAACATTGTGAAGACAGGGATCATGGAGCATAGTGATGAAAGGGGCCATGGAGCATTGTGATGACAGGCGTCATGGGACAATGTGATGACAATGGTCATGGAGCATTGTTAGAAAGGGAACATGGATCAAAGTGATTTCAGGGGACATGAAAAATTGTAAATACATAGGCCATGGAGTATTAAGATGAATGTCGTCAAGGATTATTGTGACGAAAAGTGTCCTGGAATATTGTGATGACAAGGTTCATGGAGCATTGCGATGACAAGGGCCATGGCGAAATGTGAAGACAGGTGTCATGGGGCATTGTGATGACAGGGGTCATGGGGCATTGTGATGACAGTGGTCATCTAGAATTGTGAAGAAAGATATCATGGAGCACTGGGATGACAGGGGCCATGGAGCATTGTGATGACAGGGGTCATGGGGCATTGTGATGACACGGCCATGGAACATTATGATGACAAGAATTCTGGAGCATTGTGATAAAAAGGTCATGGACCATTGTGATTAGAGGGGCCAAGGAGCATTCTGATGACAACGGCATGGAGCATTGTGATGACAAGGGTCATCGAGCATTGTGATGACAGTGGTCAAGAAGCATTGTGATGAATGTGGTCATGCATCATTGTGATGACAAGTGTCGTGGAGCATTGTGATGACAGGGCCATAGAGCATTGTGATGACACGATTATGGAATGTTGTGATGACCAGTATTCTGTAGCACAGTGATGAAAAGGGCATGGAGCATTTTGATTACAGGGGTCATGGAGCATTGTGATGACAATTGTTCTAGAACATTGTGATGACAGGAATCATGGAGCATAGTGATGAAAGGGGCAATGGAGCATTGTGTTGACAGGCGTCATGGGACATTGTGTTGACAGTGGCCATGGAGCATTGTTAGAAAGGGAACATGGAGCAATTTTATTTCAGGGGCCATGAAAATTTGCGAATACATGCGCCATGGAGTATTCAGATGAATTTGGTCAGGATCATTGTGACGAAAATTGTCCTGGAATATTGTGATGACACGGTTCATGGAGCATTGCGATGACAAGGGCCATGGCGAAATGTGAAGACAGGTGTCATGGGGCATTGTGATGACAGTGGTCATCTAGAATTGTGAAGAAAGATATCATGGAGCACTTGGATGACAGGGGCCATGGAACATTGTGATGACAGGGGTCATGGGGCATTGTGATGACACGGCCATGGAACATTATGATGACAAGAATTCTGGAGCATTGTGATAAAAAGGGCATGGACCATTGTGATTACAGGGGCCAAGGAGCATTCTGATGACAACGGCATTGAGCATTGTGATGACAAGGGTCATCGAGCATTGTGATGACAGTGGTCATGAAGCATTGTGATGAATGTGGTCATGGATCATTGTGATGACAAGTGTCGTGGAACATTGTGATGACAGGGGTCATAGAGCATTGTGATGACATGGTTATGGAATATTTTGATGACCAGAATTCTGTAGCACTGTGATGAAAAGGGAATGGAGCATTGTGATTACAGGGGTCATGGAGCATTGTGTTGACAATTGTTCTAGAACATTGTGATGACAGGGATTATGGAGCATAGTGATGAAAGGGGCCATGGAGCATTGTGATGACAGGCATCATGGGACATTTTGTTGACAGTGATTATGGAGCATTGTTAGAAAGGGAACATGGAGCAATTTGATTTCAGGGGCCATGAACAATTGTGAATACATAGTCCATGGAGTATTCAGATGAATGTGGTCAAGGATCATTGTGACGAAAAGTGTCCTGGAATATTGTGATGACACGGTTCATGGAGCATTGCGATGACAAGGGCCATGGTGAAATGTGAAGACAGGTGTCATGGGGCATTGTGATTACAGTGGTCATCTAGAATTGTGAAGAAAGATATCATGGAGGACAGGGATGACAGGGGCCATGGAGCATTGTGATGACAGGGGTCATGGGGCATTGTGATGACACGGCCATAGAACATTATGATGACAAGAATTTTGGAGCATTGTGATAAAAAGGTCATGGACAATTGTGATTAGAGGGGCCAAGGAGCATTCTGATGACAACTGCATGGAGCATTTTGATGACAAGGGTCATCGAGCATTGTGATGACAGTGGTCATGAAGCATTGTGATGAATGTGGTCATGGATCATTGTGATGACAAGTGTCGTGGAGCATTGTGATGACAGGGGTCATAGAGCATTGTGATGACATGGTTATGGAATATTGTGATGACCAGAATTCTGTAGCACTGTGATGAAAAGGGAATGGAGCATTGTGATTACAGGGGTCATGGAGCATTGTGATGACAATTGTTCTACAACATTGTGAAGACAGGGATCATGGAGCACAGTGATGAAAGGGGCCATGGAGCATTGTGATGACAGGCGTCATGGGACAATGTGTTGACAGTGGTCATGGAGCATTGTTAGAAAGGGAACATGGAGCAATTAGATTTCAGGGGCCATGACAAATTGTGAATACATAGGCCATGGAGTATTCAGATGAATGTGGTCAAGGATCATTGTGACGAAAAGTGTCCTGGAATATTGTGATGACACGGTTCATGGAGCATTGCGATGACAAGGGCCATGGCGAAATGTGAAGACAGGTGTCATGGGGCATTGTGAAGACAGTGGTCATGTAGTATTGTGAAGAAAGATATCATGGAGCACTGGGATGACAGGGGCCATGGAGCATTGTGATGACAGGGGTCATGGGGCATTGTGATGACACGGCCATGGAACATTATGATGACAAGAATTCTGGAGCATTGTGAAAACATGGCATGGACCATTGTGATTAGAGGGGCCAAGGAGCATTCTGATGACAACGGCATGGAGCATTGTGATGACAAGCGTCATCGAGCATTGTGATGATAAGTGTCGTGGAGCATTGTGATGACAGGTGTCATAGTGCATTGTGATGACACGGTTATGGAATATTGTGATGACCAGAATTCTGTAGCACTGTGATGAAAAGGGAATGGAGCATTGTGATTACAGGGTTCATGGAGCATTGTTTTCACAATTGTTCTAGAACATTGTGATGACAGGGATCATGGAGCATAGTGATGAAAGGGGCCATGGAGCATTGTGATGACAGGCGTCATGGGACATTGTGTTGACAGTGGTCATGGAGCATTGTTAGAAAGGGAACATGGAGCAATTAGATTTCAGGGGCCATGAAAAATTGTGAATACATAGGCCATGGAGTATTTAGAAGAATGTGGTCAAGGATTATTGTGACGAAAAGTGTCCTGGAATATTGTGATGACACGGTTCATGGAGCATTGCGATGACAAGGGCCATGGCGAAATGTGAAGACAGGTGTCATGGGGCATTGTGATGACAGTGGTCCTCTAGAATTGTGGAGAAAGATATCATGGAGCCCTTGGATGACAGGGGCCATGGAGCATTGTGATGACAGGGGTCATGGGGCTTTGTGATGACACGGCCATGGAACATTATGATGACAAGAATTCTGGAGCATTGTGATAAAATGGGCATGGACCATTGTGATTAGAGGGGCCAAGGAGCATTCTGATGACAACGGCATGGAGCATTGTGATGACAAGAGTCATCGAGCATTGTGATGACAGTGGTCATGAAGCATTGTGATGAATGAGGTCATGGATCATTGTGATGACAATTGTCGTGGAGCATTGTTATGTCAGGGGTCATAGAGCATTGTGATGACACGGATATGGAATATTGTGATGACCAGAATTCTGTAGCACTGTGATGAAAAGGGAATGGAGCATTGTGATTACAGGGGTCATGGAGCATTGTGATGACAATTGTTCTAGAACATTGTGAAGACAGGGATCATGGAGCATAGTGATGAAAGGGGCCATGGAGCATTGTGATGACAGGCGTCATGGGACAATGTGATGACAATGGTCATGAAGCATTGTTAGAAAGGGAACATGGATCAAAGTGATTTCAGGGGACATGAAAATTTGTAAATACATAGGCCATGGAGTATTCAGATGAATGTCGTCAAGGATTATTGTGACGAAAAGTGTCCTGGAATATTGTGATGACAAGGTTCATGGAGCATTGCGATGACAAGGGCCATGGCGAAATGTGAAGACAGGTGTCATGGGGCATTGTGATGACAGGGGTCATGGGGCATTGTGATGACAGTGGTCATCTAGAATTGTGAAGAAAGATATCATGGAGCACTGGGATGACAGGGGCCATGGAGCATTGTGATGACAGGGGTCATGGGGCATTGTGATGACACGGCCATGGAACATTATGATGACAAGAATTCTGGAGCATTGTGATAAAAAGGTCATGGACCATTGTGATTAGAGGGGCCAAGGAGCATTCTGATGACAACGGCATGGAGCATTGTGATGACAAGGGTCATCGAGCATTGTGATGACAGTGGTCAAGAAGCATTGTGATGAATGTGGTCATGCATCATTGTGATGACAAGTGTCGTGGAGCATTGTGATGACAGGGCCATAGAGCATTGTGATGACACGATTATGGAATGTTGTGATGACCAGTATTCTGTAGCACAGTGATGAAAAGGGCATGAAGCATTGTGATTACAGGGGTCATGGAGCATTGTGATGACAATTGTTCTAGAACATTGTGATGACAGGGATCATGGAGCATAGTGATGAAAGGGGCAATGGAGCATTGTGTTGACAGGCGTCATGGGACATTGTGTTGACAGTGGTCATGGAGCATTGTTAGAAAGGGAACATGGAGCAATTTTATTTCAGGGGCCATGAAAAATTGCGAATACATGCGCCATGGAGTATTCAGATGAATTTGGTCAGGATCATTGTGACGACAAGTGTCCTGGAATATTGTGATGACACGGTTCATGGAGCATTGCGATGACAAGGGCCATGGCGAAATGTGAAGACTGGTGTCATGGGGCATTGTGATGACAGTGGTCATCTAGAATTGTGAAGAAAGATATCATGGAGCACTTGGATGACAGGGGCCATGGAACATTGTGATGACAGGGGTCATGGGGCATTGTGATGACACGGCCATGGAACATTATGATGACAAGAATTCTGGAGCATTGTGATAAAAAGGGCATGGACCATTGTGATTACAGGGGCCAAGGAGCATTCTGATGACAACGGCATGGAGCATTGTGATGACAAGGGTCATCGAGCATTGTGATGACAGTGGTCATGAAGCATTGTGATGAATGTGGTCATGGATCATTGTGATGACAAGTGTCGTGGAACATTGTGATGACAGGGGTCATAGAGCATTGTGATGACTCGGTTTTGGAATATTGTGATGACCAGAATTCTGTAGCACTGTGATGAAAAGGGAATGGAGCATTGTGATTACAGGGGTCATGGAGCATTGTGTTGACAATTGTTCTAGAACATTGTGATGACAGGGATTATGGAGCATAGTGATGAAAGGGGCCATGGAGCATTGTGATGACAGGCATCATGGGACATTTTGTTGACAGTGATTATGGAGCATTGTTAGAAAGGGAACATGGAGCAATTTGATTTCAGGGGCCATGAACAATTGTGAATACATAGGCCATGGAGTATTCAGATGAATGTCGTCAAGGATCATTGTGACGAAAAGTGTCCTGGAATATTGTGATGACACGGTTCATGGAGCATTGCGATGACAAGGGCCATGGTGAAATGTGAAGACAGGTGTCATGGGGCATTGTGATTACAGTGGTCATCTAGAATTGTGAAGAAAGATATCATGGAGGACAGGGATGACAGGGGCCATGGAGCATTGTGATGACAGGGGTCATGGGGCATTGTGATGACACGGCCATAGAACCTTATGATGACAAGAATTTTGGAGCATTGTGATAAAAAGGTCATGGACAATTGTGATTAGAGGGGCCAAGGAGCATTCTGATGACAACTGCATGGAGCATTTTGATGACAAGGGTCATCGAGCATTGTGATGACAGTGGTCATGAAGCATTGTGATGAATGTGGTCATGGATCATTGTGATGACAAGTGTCGTGGAGCATTGTGATGACAGGGGTCATAGAGCATTGTGATGACATGGTTATGGAATATTGTGATGACCAGAATTCTGTAGCACTGTGATGAAAAGGGAATGGAGCATTGTGATTACAGGGGTCATGGAGCATTGTGATGACAATTGTTCTACAACATTGTGAAGACAGGGATCATGGAGCATAGTGATGAAAGGGGCCATGGAGCATTGTGATGACAGGCGTCATGGGACAATGTGTTGACAGTGGTCATGGAGCATTGTTAGAAAGGGAACATGGAGCAATTAGATTTCAGGGGCCATGACAAATTGTGAATACATAGGCCATGGAGTATTCAGATGAATGTGGTCAAGGATCATTGTGACGAAAAGTGTCCTGGAATATTGTGATGACACAGTTCATGGAGCATTGCGATGACAAGGGCCATGGCGAAATGTGAAGACAGGTGTCATGGGGCATTGTGAAGACAGTGGTCATGTAGTATTGTGAAGAAAGATATCATGGAGCACTGGGATGACAGGGGCCATGGAGCATTGTGATGACAGGGGTCATGGGGCATTGTGATGACACGGCCATGGAACATTATGATGACAAGAATTCTGGAGCATTGTGAAAACATGGCATGGACCATTGTGATTAGAGGGGCCAAGGAGCATTCTGATGACAACGGCATGGAGCATTGTGATGACAAGCGTCATTGAGCATTGTGATGACAAGTGTCGTGGAGCATTGTGATGACAGGTGTCATAGTGCATTGTGATGACACGGTTATGGAATATTGTGATGACCAGAATTCTGTAGCACTGTGATTAAAAGGGAATGGAGCATTGTGATTACAGGGTTCATGGAGCATTGTGTTCACAATTGTTCTAGAACATTGTGATGACAGGGATCATGGAGCATAGTGATGAAAGGGGCCATGGAGCATTGTGATGACAGGCGTCATGGGACATTGTGTTGACAGTGGTCATGGAGCATTGTTAGAAAGGGAACATGGAGCAATTAGATTTCAGGGGCCATGAAAAATTGTGAATACATAGGCCATGGAGTATTTAGATGAATGTGGTCAAGGATTATTGTGACGAAAAGTGTCCTGGAATATTGTGATGACACGGTTCATGGAGCATTGCGATGACAAGGGCCATGGCGAAATGTGAAGACAGGTGTCATGGGGCATTGTGATGACAGTGGTCCTCTAGAATTGTGGAGAAAGATATCATGGAGCCCTTGGATGACAGGGGCCATGGAGCATTGTGATGACAGGGGTCATGGGGCTTTGTGATGACACGGCCATGGAATATTATGATGACAAGAATTCTGGAGCATTGTGATAAAATGGGCATGGACCATTGTGATTAGAGGGGCCAAGGAGCATTCTGATGACAATGGCATGGAGCATTGTGATGACAAGGGTCATCGAGCATTGTGATGACAGTGGTCATGAAGCATTGTGATGAATGTGGTCATGGATCATTGTGATGACAAGTGTCGTAGAGCATTGTGATGACAGGGGTCATAGAGCATTGTGATGACACCGTTATGGAATATTGTGATGACCAGAATTCTGTAGCACTGTGATGAAAAGGGAATGGAGCATTGTGATTACAGGGGTCATGGAGCATTGTGATGACAATTGTTCTACAACATTGTGAAGACAGGGATCATGGAGCATAGTGATGAAAGGGGCCATGGAGCATTGTGATGACAGGCGTCATGGGACAATGTGTTGACAGTGGTCATGGAGCATTGTTAGAAAGGGAACATGGAGCAATTAGATTTCAGGGGCCATGACAAATTGTGAATACATAGGCCATGGAGTATTCAGATGAATGTGGTCAAGGATCATTGTGACGAAAAGTGTCCTGGAATATTGTGATGACACGGTTCATGGAGCATTGCGATGACAAGGGCCATGGCGAAATGTGAAGACAGGTGTCATGGGGCATTGTGAAGACAGTGGTCATGTAGTATTGTGAAGAAAGATATCATGGAGCACTGGGATGACAGGGGCCATGGAGCATTGTGATGACTGGGGTCATGGGGCATTGTGATGACACGGCCATGGAACATTATGATGACAAGAATTCTGGAGCATTGTGAAAACATGGCATGGACCATTGTGATTAGAGGGGCCAAGGAGCATTCTGATGACAACGGCATGGAGCATTGTGATGACAAGCGTCATTGAGCATTGTGATGACAAGTGTCGTGGAGCATTGTGATGACAGGTGTCATAGTGCATTGTGATGACACGGTTATGGAATATTGTGATGACCAGAATTCTGTAGCACTGTGATTAAAAGGGAATGGAGCATTGTGATTACAGGGTTCATGGAGCATTGTGTTCACAATTGTTCTAGAACATTGTGATGACAGGGATCATGGAGCATAGTGATGAAAGGGGCCATGGAGCATTGTGATGACAGGCGTCATGGGACATTGTGTTGACAGTGGTCATGGAGCATTGTTAGAAAGGGAACATGGAGCAATTAGATTTCAGGGGCCATGAAAAATTGTGAATACATAGGCCATGGAGTATTTAGATGAATGTGGTCAAGGATTATTGTGACGAAAAGTGTCCTGGAATATTGTGATGACACGGTTCATGGAGCATTGCGATGACAAGGGCCATGGCGAAATGTGAAGACAGGTGTCATGGGGCATTGTGATGACAGTGGTCCTCTAGAATTGTGGAGAAAGATATCATGGAGCCCTTGGATGACAGGGGCCATGGAGCATTGTGATGACAGGGGTCATGGGGCTTTGTGATGACACGGCCATGGAATATTATGATGACAAGAATTCTGGAGCATTGTGATAAAATGGGCATGGACCATTGTGATTAGAGGGGCCAAGGAGCATTCTGATGACAATGGCATGGAGCATTGTGATGACAAGGGTCATCGAGCATTGTGATGACAGTGGTCATGAAGCATTGTGATGAATGTGGTCATGGATCATTGTGATGACAAGTGTCGTAGAGCATTGTGATGACAGGGGTCATAGAGCATTGTGATGACACCGTTATGGAATATTGTGATGACCAGAATTCTGTAGCACTGTGATGAAAAGGGAATGGAGCATTGTGATTACAGGGGTCATGGAGCATTGTGATGACAATTGTTCTACAACATTGTGAAGACAGGGATCATGGAGCATAGTGATGAAAGGGGCCATGGAGCATTGTGATGACAGGCGTCATGGGACAATGTGTTGACAGTGGTCATGGAGCATTGTTAGAAAGGGAACATGGAGCAATTAGATTTCAGGGGCCATGACAAATTGTGAATACATAGGCCATGGAGTATTCAGATGAATGTGGTCAAGGATCATTGTGACGAAAAGTGTCCTGGAATATTGTGATGACACGGTTCATGGAGCATTGCGATGACAAGGGCCATGGCGAAATGTGAAGACAGGTGTCATGGGGCATTGTGAAGACAGTGGTCATGTAGTATTGTGAAGAAAGATATCATGGAGCACTGGGATGACAGGGGCCATGGAGCATTGTGATGACTGGGGTCATGGGGCATTGTGATGACACGGCCATGGAACATTATGATGACAAGAATTCTGGAGCATTGTGAAAACATGGCATGGACCATTGTGATTAGAGGGGCCAAGGAGCATTCTGATGACAACGGCATGGAGCATTGTGATGACAAAGTTCATCGAGCATTGTGATGACAGTGGTCATGAAGCATTGTGATGAATGAGGTCATGGATCATTGTGATGACAATTGTCGTGGAGCATTGTTATGTCAGGGGTCATAGAGCATTGTGATGACACGGTTATGGAATATTGTGATGACCAGAATTCTGTAGCACTGTGAAAAAACGGGAATGGAGCATTGTGATTACAGGGGTATTGGAGCATTGTGATGACAATTGTTCTAGAATATTTGATGACAGGGATCATGGAGCATAGTGATGAAAGGGGCCATGGAGCATTGTGATGACAGGCGTCATGGGACAATGTGTTGACAGTGGTCATGGAGCATTGTTAGAAAGGGAACATGGAGCAATGAGATTTCAGGGGCCATGAAAAATTGTGAATACATAGGCCATGGAGTATTCAGATGAATGTGGTCAAGGATCATTGTGACGAAAAGTGTCCTGGAATATTGTGATGACACGGTTCATGGAGCATTGCGATGACAAGGGCCATGGCGAAATGTGAAGACAGGTGTCATGGGGCATTGTGAAGACAGTGGTCATGTAGTATTGTGAAGAAAGATATCATGGAGCACTGGGATGACAGGGGCCATGGAGCATTGTGATGACAGGGGTCATGGGGCATTGTGATGACACGGCCATGGAACATTATGATGACAAGAATTCTGGAGCATTGTGATAAACATGGCATGGACCATTGTGATTAGAGGTGCCAAGGAGCATTCTGATGACAACGGCATGGAGCATTGTGATGACAAGCGTCATCGAGCATTGTGATGACAAGTGTCGTGGAGCATTGTGATGACACGGGTCATAGAGCATTGTGATGACACGGTTATGGAATATTGTGATGACCAGAATTCTGTAGCACTGTGATGAAAAGGGAATGGAGCATTGTGATTACAGGGGTCATGGAGCATTTTGATGACAATTGTTTAGAACATTGTGAAGACAGGGATCATGGGGCATAGTGATGAAAGGGGCCATGGAGCATTTTTTGACAGGCGTCATGGGACATTGTGTTGACAGTGGTCATGGAGCATTGTTAGAAAGAGAACATGGAGCAATTTGATTTCAGGGGCCATGAAAAATTGCGAATACATAGGCCATGAAGTATTCAGATGAATGTGGTCAAGGATCATTGTGACGAAAAGTGTCCTGGAATATTGTGATGACACGGTTCATGGAGCATTGCGATGACAAGTGCCATGGCGAAATGTGAAGACAGGTGTCATGGGGCATTGTGATAACAGTGGTCATCTAGAATTGTGAAGAAAGATATCATGGAGCACTGGGATGACAGGGGCCATGGAACATTGTGATGACAGGGGTCATGGGGCATTGTGATGACACGGCCATGGAACATTATGATGACAAGAATTCTGGAGCATTGTGATAAAAAGGGCATGGACCATTGTGATTAGAGGGGCCAAGGAGCATTCTGATGACAACGGCATGGAGCATTGTGATGACAAGGGTCATCGAGCATTGTGATGACAGTGGTCATGAAGCATTGTGATGAATGAGGTCATGGATCATTGTGATGACAATTGTCGTGGAGCATTGTTATGTCAGGGTCATAGAGCATTGTGATGACACGGTTATGGAATATTGTGATGACCAGAATTCTGTAGCACTGTGATGAAAAGGGAATGGAGCATTGTGATTACAGGTGTCATGGAGCATTTTGATGACAATTGTTTAGAACATTGTGAAGACAGGTATCATGGGGCATAGTGATGAAAGGGGCCTTGGAGCATTGTGTTGACAGGCGTCATGGGACATTGTTTTGACAGTGGTCATGGAACATTGTTAGAAAGAGAACATGGAGCAATTTGATTTCAGGGGCCATGAAAAATTGCGAATACATAGGCCATGGAGTATTCAGATGAATGTGGTCAAGGATCATTGTGACGAAAAGTGTCCTGGAATATTGTGATGACACGGTTCATGGAGCATTGCGATGACAATGGCCATGGAGAAATGTGAAGACAGGTGTCATGGGGCATTGTGATGACAGTGGTCCTCTAGAATTGTGAAGAAAGATATCATGGAGCACTGGGATGACAGGGGCCTTGGAGCATTGTGATGACAGGGTTCATGGGGCATTATGATGACACGGCCATGGAACATTATGATGACAATAATTCTGGAGCATTGTGATAAAAAGGACATGGATCATTGTGATTAGAGGGGCCAAGGAGCATTCTGATGACAACAGCATGGAGCATTGTGATGACAAGGTCATCGAGCATTGTGATGACAGTGGTCATGAAGCATTGTGATGAATGAGGTCATGGATCATTGTGATGACAATTGTCGTGGAGCATTGTTATGTCAGGGGTCATAGAGCATTGTGATGACACGGATATGGAATATTGTGATGACCAGAATTCTGTAGCACTGTGATGAAAAGGGAATGGAGCATTGTGATTACAGGGGTCATGGAGCATTGTGATGACAATTGTTCTAGAACATTGTGAAGACAGGGATCATGGAGCATAGTGATGAAAGGGGCCATGGAGCATTGTGATGACAGGCGTCATGGGACAATGTGATGACAATGGTCATGGAGCATTGTTAGAAAGGGAACATGGATCAAAGTGATTTCAGGGGACATGAAAATTTGTAAATACATAGGCCATGGAGTATTAAGATGAATGTCGTCAAGGATTATTGTGACGAAAAGTGTCCTGGAATATTGTGATGACAAGGTTCATGGAGCATTGCGATGACAAGGGCCATGGCGAAATGTGAAGACAGGTGTCATGGGGCATTGTGATGACAGGGGTCATGGGGCATTGTGATGACAGTGGTCATCTAGAATTGTGAAGAAAGATATCATGGGGCACTGGGATGACAGGGGCCATGGAGCATTGTGATGACAGGGGTCATGGGGCATTGTGATGACACGGCCATGGAACATTATGATGACAAGAATTCTGGAGCATTGTGATAAAAAGGTCATGGACCATTGTGATTAGAGGGGCCAAGGAGCATTCTGATGACAACGGCATGGAGCATTGTGATGACAAGGGTCATCGAGCATTGTGATGACAGTGGTCAAGAAGCATTGTGATGAATGTGGTCATGCATCATTGTGATGACAAGTGTCGTGGAGCATTGTGATGACAGGGCCATAGAGCATTGTGATGACACGATTATGGAATGTTGTGATGACCAGTATTCTGTAGCACAGTGATGAAAAGGGCATGGAGCATTGTGATTACAGGGGTCATGGAGCATTGTGATGACAATTGTTCTAGAACATTGTGATGACAGGAATCATGGAGCATAGTGATGAAAGGGGCAATGGAGCATTGTGTTGACAGGCGTCATGGGACATTGTGTTGACAGTGGCCATGGAGCATTGTTAGAAAGGGAACATGGAGCAATTTTATTTCAGGGGCCATGAAAAATTGCGAATACATGCGCCATGGAGTATTCAGATGAATTTGGTC
This sequence comes from Eschrichtius robustus, assembly GCF_028021215.1. Taxonomy (NCBI): domain Eukaryota; kingdom Metazoa; phylum Chordata; class Mammalia; order Artiodactyla; family Eschrichtiidae; genus Eschrichtius; species Eschrichtius robustus. The sequence continues at coordinate 18,362,273 of NC_090830.1, read as the reverse complement.
AGGATCATTGTGACGAAAATTGTCCTGGAATATTGTGATGACACGGTTCATGGAGCATTGCGATGACAAGGGCCATGGCGAAATGTGAAGACAGGTGTCATGGGGCATTGTGATGACAGTGGTCATCTAGAATTGTGAAGAAAGATATCATGGAGCACTTGGATGACAGGGGCCATGGAACATTGTGATGACAGGGGTCATGGGGCATTGTGATGACACGGCCATGGAACATTATGATGACAAGAATTCTGGAGCATTGTGATAAAAAGGGCATGGACCATTGTGATTACAGGGGCCAAGGAGCATTCTGATGACAACGGCATGGAGCATTGTGATGACAAGGGTCATCGAGCATTGTGATGACAGTGGTCATGAAGCATTGTGATGAATGTGGTCATGGATCATTGTGATGACAAGTGTCGTGGAACATTGTGATGACAGGGGTCATAGAGCATTGTGATGACTCGGTTATGGAATATTGTGATGACCAGAATTCTGTAGCACTGTGATGAAAAGGGAATGGAGCATTGTGATTACAGGGGTCATGGAGCATTGTGTTGACAATTGTTCTAGAACATTGTGATGACAGGGATTATGGAGCATAGTGATGAAAGGGGCCATGGAGCATTGTGATGACAGGCATCATGGGACATTTTGTTGACAGTGATTATGGAGCATTGTTAGAAAGGGAACATGGAGCAATTTGATTTCAGGGGCCATGAACAATTGTGAATACATAGTCCATGGAGTATTCAGATGAATGTGGTCAAGGATCATTGTGACGAAAAGTGTCCTGGAATATTGTGATGACACGGTTCATGGAGCATTGCGATGACAAGGGCCATGGTGAAATGTGAAGACAGGTGTCATGGGGCATTGTGATTACAGTGGTCATCTAGAATTGTGAAGAAAGATATCATGGAGGACAGGGATGACAGGGGCCATGGAGCATTGTGATGACAGGGGTCATGGGGCATTGTGATGACACGGCCATAGAACCTTATGATGACAAGAATTTTGGAGCATTGTGATAAAAAGGTCATGGACAATTGTGATTAGAGGGGCCAAGGAGCATTCTGATGACAACTGCATGGAGCATTTTGATGACAAGGGTCATCGAGCATTGTGATGACAGTGGTCATGAAGCATTGTGATGAATGTGGTCATGGATCATTGTGATGACAAGTGTCGTGGAGCATTGTGATGACAGGGGTCATAGAGCATTGTGATGACATGGTTATGGAATATTGTGATGACCAGAATTCTGTAGCACTGTGATGAAAAGGGAATGGAGCATTGTGATTACAGGGGTCATGGAGCATTGTGATGACAATTGTTCTACAACATTGTGAAGACAGGGATCATGGAGCATAGTGATTAAAGGGGCCATGGAGCATTGTGATGACAGGCGTCATGGGACAATGTGTTGACAGTGGTCATGGAGCATTGTTAGAAAGGGAACATGGAGCAATTAGATTTCAGGGGCCATGACAAATTGTGAATACATAGGCCATGGAGTATTCAGATGAATGTGGTCAAGGATCATTGTGACGAAAAGTGTCCTGGAATATTGTGATGACACGGTTCATGGAGCATTGCGATGACAAGGGCCATGGCGAAATGTGAAGACAGGTGTCATGGGGCATTGTGAAGACAGTGGTCATGTAGTATTGTGAAGAAAGATATCATGGAGCACTGGGATGACAGGGGCCATGGAGCATTGTGATGACAGGGGTCATGGGGCATTGTGATGACACGGCCATGGAACATTATGATGACAAGAATTCTGGAGCATTGTGAAAACATGGCATGGACCATTGTGATTAGAGGGGCCAAGGAGTATTCTGATGACAACGGCATGGAGCATTGTGATGACAAGCGTCATCGAGCATTGTGATGACAAGTGTCGTGGAGCATTGTGATGACAGGTGTCATAGTGCATTGTGATGACACGGTTATGGAATATTGTGATGACCAGAATTCTGTAGCACTGTGATGAAAAGGGAATGGAGCATTGTGATTACAGGGTTCATGGAGCATTGTGTTCACAATTGTTCTAGAACATTGTGATGACAGGGATCATGGAGCATAGTGATGAAAGGGGCCATGGAGCATTGTGATGACAGGCGTCATGGGACATTGTGTTGACAGTGGTCATGGAGCATTGTTAGAAAGGGAACATGGAGCAATTAGATTTCAGGGGCCATGAAAAATTGTGAATACATAGGCCATGGAGTATTTAGATGAATGTGGTCAAGGATTATTGTGACGAAAAGTGTCCTGGAATATTGTGATGAAACGGTTCATGGAGCATTGCGATGACAAGGGCCATGGCGAAATGTGAAGACAGGTGTCATGGGGCATTGTGATGACAGTGGTCCTCTAGAATTGTGGAGAAAGATATCATGGAGCCCTTGGATGACAGGGGCCATGGAGCATTGTGATGACAGGGGTCATGGGGCTTTGTGATGACACGGCCATGGAACATTATGATGACAAGAATTCTGGAGCATTGTGATAAAATGGGCATGGACCATTGTGATTAGAGGGGCCAAGGAGCATTCTGATGACAATGGCATGGAGCATTGTGATGACAAGAGTCATCGAGCATTGTGATGACAGTGGTCATGAAGCATTGTGATGAATGAGGTCATGGATCATTGTGATGACAATTGTCGTGGAGCATTGTTGTGTCAGGGGTCATAGAGCATTGTGATGACACGGATATGGAATATTGTGATGACCAGAATTCTGTAGCACTGTGATGAAAAGGGAATGGAGCATTGTGATTACAGGGGTCATGGAGCATTTTGATGACAATTGTTCTAGAACTTTGTGAAGACAGGGATCATGGAGCATAGTGATGAAAGTGGCCATGGAGCATTGTGATGACAGGCGTCATGGGACAATGTGATGACAATGTTCATGGAGCATTGTTAGAAAGGGAACATGGATCAAAGTGATTTCAGGGGACATGAAAATTTGTAAATACATAGGCCATGGAGTATTCAGATGAATGTCGTCAAGGATTATTGTGACGAAAAGTGTCCTGGAATATTGTGATGACAAGGTTCATGGAGCATTGCGATGACAAGGGCCATGGCGAAATGTGAAGACAGGTGTCATGTGGCATTGTGAAGACAGTGGTCATGTAGTATTGTGAAGAAAGATATCATGGAGCACTGGGATGACAGGGGCCATGGAGCATTGTGATGACAGGGGTCATGGGGCATTGTGATGACACGGCCATGGAACATTATGATGACAAGAATTCTGGAGCATTGTGATAAAAAGGGCATGGACCATTGTGATTAGAGGGGCCAAGGAGCATTCTGATGACAACGGCATGGAGCATTGTGATGACAAGGTCATCGAGCCTTGTGATGACAGTGGTCATGAAGCATTGTGATGAATGAGGTCATGGATCATTGTGATGACAATTGTCGTGGAGCATTGTTATGTCAGGGTCATAGAGCATTGTGATGACACGGTTATGGAATATTGTGATGACCAGAATTCTGTAGCACTGTGATGAAAAGGGAATGGAGCATTGTGATTACAGGTGTCATGGAGCATTTTGATGACAATTGTTTAGAACATTGTGAAGACAGGGATCATGGGACATAGTGATGAAAGGGGCCTTGGAGCATTGTGTTGACAGGCGTCATGGGACATTGTGTTGACAGTGGTCATGGAACATTGTTAGAAAGAGAACATGGAGCAATTTGATTTCAGGGGCCATGAAAAATTGCGAATACATAGGCCATGGAGTATTCAGATGAATGTGGTCAAGGATCATTGTGACGAAAAGTGTCCTGGAATATTGTGATGACACGGTTCATGGAGCATTGCGATGACAATGGCCATGGCGAAATGTGAAGACAGGTGTCATGGGGCATTGTGATGACAGTGGTCCTCTAGAATTGTGAAGAAAGATATCATGGAGCACTGGGATGACAGGGGCCTTGGAGCATTGTGATGACAGGGGTCATGGGGCATTATGATGTCACGGCCATGGAACATTATGATGACAAGAATTCTGGAGCATTGTGATAAAAAGGGCATGGACCATTGTGATTAGAGGGGCCAAGGAGCATTCTGATGAAAACGGCATGGAGCATTGTGATGACAAAGTTCATCGAGCATTGTGATGACAGTGGTCATGAAGCATTGTGATGAATGAGGTCATGGATCATTGTGATGACAATTGTCGTGGAGCATTGTTATGTCAGGGGTCATAGAGCATTGTGATGACACGGTTATGGAATATTGTGATGACCAGAATTCTGTAGCACTGTGAAAATACGGGAATGGAGCATTGTGATTACAGGGGTATTGGAGCATTGTGATGACAATTGTTCTAGAATATTTGATGACAGGGATCATGGAGCATAGTGATGAAAGGGGCCATGGAGCATTGTGATGACAGGCGTCATGGGACAATGTGTTGACAGTGATCATGGAGCATTGTTAGAAAGGGAAAATGGAGCAATTTGATTTCAGGGGCCATGAAAAATTGTGAATACATAGGCCATGGAGTATTCAGATGAATGTGGTCAAGGATCATTGTGACGAAAAGTGTCCTGGAATATTGTGATGACAAGGTTCATGGAGCATTGCGATGACAAGGGCCATGGCGAAATGTGAAGACAGGTGTCATGGGGCATTGTGAAGACAGTGGTCATGTAGTATTGTGAAGAAAGATATCATGGAGCACTGGGATGACAGGGGCCATGGAGCATTGTGATGACAGGGGTCATGGGGCATTGTGATGACACGGCCATGGAACATTATGATGACAAGAATTCTGGAGCATTGTGAAAACATGGCATGGACCATTGTGATTAGAGGGGCCAAGGAGCATTCTGATGACAACTGCATGGAGCATTGTGATGACAAGCGTCATCGAGCATTGTGATGACAAGTGTCGTGGAGCATTGTGATGACACGGGTCATAGAGCATTGTGATGACACGGTTATGGAATATTGTGATGACCAGAATTCTGTAGCACTGTGATGAAAAGGGAATGGAGCATTGTGATTACAGGGGTCATGGAGCATTTTGATGACAATTGTTTAGAACATTGTGAAGACAGGGATCATGGGGCATAGTGATGAAAGGGGCCATGGAGCATTTTTTGACAGGCGTCATGGGACATTGTGTTGACAGTGGTCATGGAGCATTGTTAGAAAGAGAACATGGAGCAATTTGATTTCAGGGGCCATGAAAAATTGCGAATACATAGGCCATGAAGTATTCAGATGAATGTGGTCAAGGATCATTGTGACGAAAAGTGTCCTGGAATATTGTGATGACACGGTTCATGGAGCATTGCGATGACAAGTGCCATGGCGAAATGTGAAGACAGGTGTCATGGGGCATTGTGATAACAGTGGTCATCTAGAATTGTGAAGAAAGATATCATGGAGCACTGGGATGAAAGGGGCCATGGAACATTGTGATGACAGGGGTCATGGGGCTTTGTGATGACACGGCCATGGAACATTATGATGACAAGAATTCTGGAGCATTGTGATAAAATGGGCATGGACCATTGTGATTAGAGGGGCCAAGGAGCATTCTGATGACAACGGCATGGAGCATTGTGATGACAATGGTCATCGAGAATTGTGATGACAGTGGTCATGAAGCATTGTGATGAATGAGGTCATGGATCATTGTGATGACAATTGTCGTGGAGCATTGTTATGTCAGGGTCATAGAGCATTGTGATGACACGTTTATGGAATATTGTGATGACCAGAATTCTGTAGCACTGTGATGAAAAGGGAATGGAGCATTGTGATTACAGGTGTCATGGAGCATTTTGATGACAATTGTTTAGAACATTGTGAAGACAGGGATCATGGGGCATAGTGATGAAAGGGGCCTTGGAGCATTGTGTTGACAGGCGTCATGGGACATTGTGTTGACAGTGGTCATGGAACATTGTTAGAAAGAGAACATGGAGCAATTTGATTTCAGGGGCCATGAAAAATTGCGAATACATAGGCCATGGAGTATTCAGATGAATGTGGTCAAGGATCATTGTGACGAAAAGTGTCCTGGAATATTGTGATGACACGGTTCATGGAGCATTGCGATGACAATGGCCATGGCGAAATGTGAAGACAGGTGTCATGGGGCATTGTGATGACAGTGGTCCTCTAGAATTGTGAAGAAAGATATCATGGAGCACTGGGATGACAGGGGCCTTGGAGCATTGTGATGACAGGGGTCATGGGGCATTATGATGTCACGGCCATGGAACATTATGATGACAAGAATTCTGGAGCATTGTGATAAAAAGGGCATGGACCATTGTGATTAGAGGGGCCAAGGAGCATTCTGATGACAACGGCATGGAGCATTGTGATGACAAAGTTCATCGAGCATTGTGATGACAGTGGTCATGAAGCATTGTGATGAATGAGGTCATGGATCATTGTGATGACAATTGTCGTGGAGCATTGTTATGTCAGGGGTCATAGAGCATTGTGATGACACGGTTATGGAATATTGTGATGACCAGAATTCTGTAGCACTGTGAAAATACGGGAATGGAGCATTGTGATTACAGGGGTATTGGAGCATTGTGATGACAATTGTTCTAGAATATTTGATGACAGGGATCATGGAGCATAGTGATGAAAGGGGCCATAGAGCATTGTGATGACAGGCGTCATGGGACAATGTGTTGACAGTGGTCATGGAGCATTGTTAGAAAGGGAACATGGAGCAATGAGATTTCAGGGGCCATGAAAAATTGTGAATACATAGGCCATGGAGTATTCAGATGAATGTGGTCAAGGATCATTGTGACGAAAAGTGTCCTGGAATATTGTGATGACACGGTTCATGGAGCATTGCGATGACAAGGGCCATGGCGAAATGTGAAGACAGGTGTCATGGGGCATTGTGAAGACAGTGGTCATGTAGTATTGTGAAGAAAGATATCATGGAGCACTGGGAAACAGGGGCCATGGAGCATTGTGATGACAGGGGTCATGGGGCATTGTGATGACACGGCCATGGAACATTATGATGACAAGAATTCTGGAGCATTGTGATAAACATGGCATGGACCATTGTGATTAGAGGTGCCAAGGAGCATTCTGATGACAACTGCATGGAGCATTGTGATGACAAGCGTCATCGAGCATTGTGATGACAAGTGTCGTGGAGCATTGTGATGACACGGGTCATAGAGCATTGTGATGACACGGTTATGGAATATTGTGATGACCAGAATTCTGTAGCACTGTGATGAAAAGGGAATGGAGCATTGTGATTACAGGGGTCATGGAGCATTTTGATGACAATTGTTTAGAACATTGTGAAGACAGGGTTCATGGGGCATAGTGATGAAAGGGGCCATGGAGCATTTTTTGACAGGCGTCATGGGACATTGTGTTGACAGTGGTCATGGAGCATTGTTAGAAAGAGAACATGGAGCAATTTGATTTCAGGGGCCATGAAAAATTGCGAATACATAGGCCATGAAGTATTCAGATGAATGTGGTCAAGGATCATTGTGACGAAAAGTGTCCTGGAATATTGTGATGACACGGTTCATGGAGCATTGCGATGACAAGTGCCATGGCGAAATGTGAAGACAGGTGTCATGGGGCATTGTGATAACAGTGGTCATCTAGAATTGTGAAGAAAGATATCATGGAGCACTGGGATGAAAGGGGCCATGGAACATTGTGATGACAGGGGTCATGGGGCTTTGTGATGACACGGCCATGGAACATTATGATGACAAGAATTCTGGAGCATTGTGATAAAATGGGCATGGACCATTGTGATTAGAGGGGCCAAGGAGCATTCTGATGACAACGGCATGGAGCATTGTGATGACAAGGGTCATCGAGCATTGTGATGACAGTGGTCATGAAGCATTGTGATGAATGAGGTCATGGATCATTGTGATGACAATTGTCGTGGAGCATTGTTATGTCAGGGTCATAGAGCATTGTGATGACACGGTTATGGAATATTGTGATGACCAGAATTCTGTAGCACTGTGATGAAAAGGGAATGGAGCATTGTGATTACAGGGGTCATGGAGCATGGTGATGACAATTGTTCTAGAACATTGTGAAGACAGGGATCATGGAGCATAGTGATGAAAGGGGCCATGGAGCATTGTGATGACAGGCGTCATGGGACAATGTGATGACAATGGTCATGGAGCATTGTTAGAAAGGGAACATGGATCAAAGTGATTTCAGGGGACATGAAAATTTGTAAATACATAGGCCATGGAGTATTAAGATGAATGTCGTCAAGGATTATTGTGACGAAAAGTGTCCTGGAATATTGTGATGACAAGGTTCATGGAGCATTGCGATGACAAGGGCCATGGCGAAATGTGAAGACAGGTGTCATGGGGCATTGTGATGACAGGGGTCATGGGGCATTGTGATGACAGTGGTCATCTAGAATTGTGAAGAAAGATATCATGGGGCACTGGGATGACAGGGGCCATGGAGCATTGTGATGACAGGGGTCATGGGGCATTGTGATGACACGGCCATGGAACATTATGATGACAAGAATTCTGGAGCATTGTGATAAAAAGGTCATGGACCATTGTGATTAGAGGGGCCAAGGAGCATTCTGATGACAACGGCATGGAGCATTGTGATGACAAGGGTCATCGAGCATTGTGATGACAGTGGTCAAGAAGCATTGTGATGAATGTGGTCATGCATCATTGTGATGACAAGTGTCGTGGAGCATTGTGATGACAGGGCCATAGAGCATTGTGATGACACGATTATGGAATGTTGTGATGACCAGTATTCTGTAGCACAGTGATGAAAAGGGCATGGAGCATTGTGATTACAGGGGTCATGGAGCATTGTGATGACAATTGTTCTAAAACATTGTGATGACAGGAATCATGGAGCATAGTGATGAAAGGGGCAATGGAGCATTGTGTTGACAGGCGTCATGGGACATTGTGTTGACAGTGGCCATGGAGCATTGTTAGAAAGGGAACATGGAGCAATTTTATTTCAGGGGCCATGAAAAATTGCGAATACATGCGCCATGGAGTATTCAGATGAATTTGGTCAGGATCATTGTGACGAAAATTGTCCTGGAATATTGTGATGACACGGTTCATGGAGCATTGCGATGACAAGGGCCATGGCGAAATGTGAAGACAGGTGTCATGGGGCATTGTGATGACAGTGGTCATCTAGAATTGTGAAGAAAGATATCATGGAGCACTTGGATGACAGGGGCCATGGAACATTGTGATGACAGGGGTCATGGGGCATTGTGATGACACGGCCATGGAACATTATGATGACAAGAATTCTGGAGCATTGTGATAAAAAGGGCATGGACCATTGTGATTACAGGGGCCAAGGAGCATTCTGATGACAACGGCATGGAGCATTGTGATGACAAGGGTCATCGAGCATTGTGATGACAGTGGTCATGAAGCATTGTGATGAATGTGGTCATGGATCATTGTGATGACAAGTGTCGTGGAACATTGTGATGACAGGGGTCATAGAGCATTGTGATGACATGGTTATGGAATATTTTGATGACCAGAATTCTGTAGCACTGTGATGAAAAGGGAATGGAGCATTGTGATTACAGGGGTCATGGAGCATTGTGTTGACAATTGTTCTAGAACATTGTGATGACAGGGATTATGGAGCATAGTGATGAAAGGGGCCATGGAGCATTGTGATGACAGGCATCATGGGACATTTTGTTGACAGTGATTATGGAGCATTGTTAGAAAGGGAACATGGAGCAATTTGATTTCAGGGGCCATGAACAATTGTGAATACATAGTCCATGGAGTATTCAGATGAATGTGGTCAAGGATCATTGTGACGAAAAGTGTCCTGGAATATTGTGATGACACGGTTCATGGAGCATTGCGATGACAAGGGCCATGGTGAAATGTGAAGACAGGTGTCATGGGGCATTGTGATTACAGTGGTCATCTAGAATTGTGAAGAAAGATATCATGGAGGACAGGGATGACAGGGGCCATGGAGCGTTGTGATGACAGGGGTCATGGGGCATTGTGATGACACGGCCATAGAACATTATGATGACAAGAATTTTGGAGCATTGTGATAAAAATGTCATGGACAATTGTGATTAGAGGGGCCAAGGAGCATTCTGATGACAACTGCATGGAGCATTTTGATGACAAGGGTCATCGAGCATTGTGATGACAGTGGTCATGAAGCATTGTGATGAATGTGGTCATGGATCATTGTGATGACAAGTGTCGTGGAGCATTGTGATGACAGGGGTCATAGAGCATTGTGATGACATGGTTATGGAATATTGTGATGACCAGAATTCTGTAGCACTGTGATGAAAAGGGAATGGAGCATTGTGATTACAGGGGTCATGGAGCATTGTGATGACAATTGTTCTACAACATTGTGAAGACAGGGATCATGGAGCACAGTGATGAAAGGGGCCATGGAGCATTGTGATGACAGGCGTCATGGGACAATGTGTTGACAGTGGTCATGGAGCATTGTTAGAAAGGGAACATGGAGCAATTAGATTTCAGGGGCCATGACAAATTGTGAATACATAGGCCATGGAGTATTCAGATGAATGTGGTCAAGGATCATTGTGACGAAAAGTGTCCTGGAATATTGTGATGACACGGTTCATGGAGCATTGCGATGACAAGGGCCATGGCGAAATGTGAAGACAGGTGTCATGGGGCATTGTGAAGACAGTGGTCATGTAGTATTGTGAAGAAAGATATCATGGAGCACTGGGATGACAGGGGCCATGGAGCATTGTGATGACATGGGTCATGGGGCATTGTGATGACACGGCCATGGAACATTATGATGACAAGAATTCTGGAGCATTGTGAAAACATGGCATGGACCATTGTGATTAGAGGGGCCAAGGAGCATTCTGATGACAACGGCATGGAGCATTGTGATGACAAGCGTCATCGAGCATTGTGATGACAAGTGTCGTGGAGCATTGTGATGACAGGTGTCATAGTGCATTGTGATGACACGGTTATGGAATATTGTGATGACCAGAATTCTGTAGCACTGTGATGAAAAGGGAATGGAGCATTGTGATTACAGGGGTCATGGAGCATTGTGATGACAATTGTTCTAGAACATTGTGAAGACAGGGATCATGGAGCATAGTGATGAAAGGGGCCATGGAGCATTGTGATGACAGGCGTCATGGGACATTGTGTTGACAGTGGTCATAGAGCATTGTTAGAAAGGGAACATGGAGCAATTAGTTTTCAGGGGCCATGAAAAATTGTGAATACATAGGCCATGGAGTATTTAGATGAATGTGGTCAAGGATTATTGTGACGAAAAGTGTCCTGGAATATTGTGATGACACGGTTCATGGAGCATTGCGATGACAAGGGCCATGGCGAAATGTGAAGACAGGTGTCATGGGGCATTGTGATGACAGTGGTCCTCTAGAATTGTGGAGAAAGATATCATGGAGCCCTTGGATGACAGGGGCCATGGAGCATTGTGATGACAGGGGTCATGGGGCTTTGTGATGACACGGCCATGGAACATTATGATGACAAGAATTCTGGAGCATTGTGATAAAATGGGCATGGACCATTGTGATTAGAGGGGCCAAGGAGCATTCTGATGACAACGGCATGGAGCATTGTGATGACAAGAGTCATCGAGCATTGTGATGACAGTGGTCATGAAGCATTGTGATGAATGAGGTCATGGATCATTGTGATGACAATTGTCGTGGAGCATTGTGATGACAGGGGTCATAGAGCATTGTGATGAATGTGGTCATGGATCATTGTGATGACAAGTGTCGTAGAGCATTGTGATGACAGGGGTCATAGAGCATTGTGATGACACCGTTATGGAATATTGTGATGACCAGAATTCTGTAGCACTGTGATGAAAAGGGAATGGAGCATTGTGATTACAGGGGTCATGGAGCATTGTGATGACAATTGTTCTACAACATTGTGAAGACAGGGATCATGGAGCATAGTGATGAAAGGGGCCATGGAGCATTGTGATGACAGGCGTCATGGGACAATGTGTTGACAGTGGTCATGGAGCATTGTTAGAAAGGGAACATGGAGCAATTAGATTTCAGGGGCCATGACAAATTGTGAATACATAGGCCATGGAGTATTCAGATGAATGTGGTCAAGGATCATTGTGACGAAAAGTGTCCTGGAATATTGTGATGACACGGTTCATGGAGCATTGCGATGACAAGGGCCATGGCGAAATGTGAAGACAGGTGTCATGGGGCATTGTGAAGACAGTGGTCATGTAGTATTGTGAAGAAAGATATCATGGAGCACTGGGATGACAGGGGCCATGGAGCATTGTGATGACTGGGGTCATGGGGCATTGTGATGACACGGCCATGGAACATTATGATGACAAGAATTCTGGAGCATTGTGAAAACATGGCATGGACCATTGTGATTAGAGGGGCCAAGGAGCATTCTGATGACAACGGCATGGAGCATTGTGATGACAAAGTTCATCGAGCATTGTGATGACAGTGGTCATGAAGCATTGTGATGAATGAGGTCATGGATCATTGTGATGACAATTGTCGTGGAGCATTGTTATGTCAGGGGTCATAGAGCATTGTGATGACACGGTTATGGAATATTGTGATGACCAGAATTCTGTAGCACTGTGAAAAAACGGGAATGGAGCATTGTGATTACAGGCGTATTGGAGCATTGTGATGACAATTGTTCTAGAATATTTGATGACAGGGATCATGGAGCATAGTGATGAAAGGGGCCATGGAGCATTGTGATGACAGGCGTCATGGGACAATGTGTTGACAGTGGTCATGGAGCATTGTTAGAAAGGGAACATGGAGCAATGAGATTTCAGGGGCCATGAAAAATTGTGAATACATAGGCCATGGAGTATTCAGATGAATGTGGTCAAGGATCATTGTGACGAAAAGTGTCCTGGAATATTGTGATGACACGGTTCATGGAGCATTGCGATGACAAGGGCCATGGCGAAATGTGAAGACAGGTGTCATGGGGCATTGTGAAGACAGTGGTCATGTAGTATTGTGAAGAAAGATATCATGGAGCACTGGGATGACAGGGGCCATGGAGCATTGTGATGACAGGGGTCATGGGGCATTGTGATGACACGGCCATGGAACATTATGATGACAAGAATTCTGGAGCATTGTGATAAACATGGCATGGACCATTGTGATTAGAGGTGCCAAGGAGCATTCTGATGACAACGGCATGGAGCATTGTGATGACAAGCGTCATCGAGCATTGTGATGACAAGTGTCGTGGAGCATTGTGATGACACGGGTCATAGAGCATTGTGATGACACGGTTATGGAATATTGTGATGACCAGAATTCTGTAGCACTGTGATGAAAAGGGAATGGAGCATTGTGATTACAGGGGTCATGGAGCATTTTGATGACAATTGTTTAGAACATTGTGAAGACAGGGATCATGGGGCATAGTGATGAAAGGGGCCATGGACCATTTTTTGACAGGCGTCATGGGACATTGTGTTGACAGTGGTCATGGAGCATTGTTAGAAAGAGAACATGGAGCAATTTGATTTCAGGGGCCATGAAAAATTGCGAATACATAGGCCATGAAGTATTCAGATGAATGTGGTCAAGGATCATTGTGACGAAAAGTGTCCTGGAATATTGTGATGACACGGTTCATGGAGCATTGCGATGACAAGTGCCATGGCGAAATGTGAAGACAGGTGTCATGGGGCATTGTGATAACAGTGGTCATCTAGAATTGTGAAGAAAGATATCATGGAGCACTGGGATGAAAGGGGCCATGGAACATTGTGATGACAGGGGTCATGGGGCTTTGTGATGACACGGCCATGGAACATTATGATGACAAGAATTCTGGAGCATTGTGATAAAATGGGCATGGACCATTGTGATTAGAGGGGCCAAGGAGCATTCTGATGACAACGGCATGGAGCATTGTGATGACAAGGGTCATCGAGCATTGTGATGACAGTGGTCATGAAGCATTGTGATGAATGAGGTCATGGATCATTGTGATGACAATTGTCGTGGAGCATTGTTATGTCAGGGTCATAGAGCATTGTGATGACACGGTTATGGAATATTGTGATGACCAGAATTCTGTAGCACTGTGATGAAAAGGGAATGGAGCATTGTGATTACAGGTGTCATGGAGCATTTTGATGACAATTGTTTAGAACATTGTGAAGACAGGTATCATGGGGCATAGTGATGAAAGGGGCCTTGGAGCATTGTGTTGACAGGCGTCATGGGACATTGTTTTGACAGTGGTCATGGAACATTGTTAGAAAGAGAACATGGAGCAATTTGATTTCAGGGGCCATGAAAAATTGCGAATACATAGGCCATGGAGTATTCAGATGAATGTGGTCAAGGATCATTGTGACGAAAAGTGTCCTGGAATATTGTGATGACACGGTTCATGGAGCATTGCGATGACAATGGCCATGGAGAAATGTGAAGACAGGTGTCATGGGGCATTGTGATGACAGTGGTCCTCTAGAATTGTGAAGAAAGATATCATGGAGCACTGGGATGACAGGGGCCTTGGAGCATTGTGATGACAGGGTTCATGGGGCATTATGATGACACGGCCAAGGAACATTATGATGACAAGAATTCTGGAGCATTGTGATAAAAAGGACATGGATCATTGTGATTAGAGGGGCCAAGGAGCATTCTGATGACAACAGCATGGAGCATTGTGATGACAAGGTCATCGAGCATTGTGATGACAGTGGTCATGAAGCATTGTGATGAATGAGGTCATGGATCATTGTGATGACAATTGTCGTGGAGCATTGTTATGTCAGGGGTCATAGAGCATTGTGATGACACGGATATGGAATATTGTGATGACCAGAATTCTGTAGCACTGTGATGAAAAGGGAATGGAGCATTGTGATTACAGGGGTCATGGAGCATTGTGATGACAATTGTTCTAGAACATTGTGAAGACAGGGATCATGGAGCATAGTGATGAAAGGGGCCATGGAGCATTGTGATGACAGGCGTCATGGGACAATGTGATGACAATGGTCATGGAGCATTGTTAGAAAGGGAACATGGATCAAAGTGATTTCAGGGGACATGAAAATTTGTAAATACATAGGCCATGGAGTATTAAGATGAATGTCGTCAAGGATTATTGTGACGAAAAGTGTCCTGGAATATTGTGATGACAAGGTTCATGGAGCATTGCGATGACAAGGGCCATGGCGAAATGTGAAGACAGGTGTCATGGGGCATTGTGATGACAGGGGTCATGGGGCATTGTGATGACAGTGGTCATCTAGAATTGTGAAGAAAGATATCATGGGGCACTGGGATGACAGGGGCCATGGAGCATTGTGATGACAGGGGTCATGGGGCATTGTGATGACACGGCCATGGAACATTATGATGACAAGAATTCTGGAGCATTGTGATAAAAAGGTCATGGACCATTGTGATTAGAGGGGCCAAGGAGCATTCTGATGACAACGGCATGGAGCATTGTGATGACAAGGGTCATCGAGCATTGTGATGACAGTGGTCAAGAAGCATTGTGATGAATGTGGTCATGCATCATTGTGATGACAAGTGTCGTGGAGCATTGTGATGACAGGGCCATAGAGCATTGTGATGACACGATTATGGAATGTTGTGATGACCAGTATTCTGTAGCACAGTGATGAAAAGGGCATGGAGCATTGTGATTACAGGGGTCATGGAGCATTGTGATGACAATTGTTCTAGAACATTGTGATGACAGGAATCATGGAGCATAGTGATGAAAGGGGCAATGGAGCATTGTGTTGACAGGCGTCATGGGACATTGTGTTGACAGTGGCCATGGAGCATTGTTAGAAAGGGAACATGGAGCAATTTTATTTCAGGGGCCATGAAAAATTGCGAATACATGCGCCATGGAGTATTCAGATGAATTTGGTCAGGATCATTGTGACGAAAATTGTCCTGGAATATTGTGATGACACGGTTCATGGAGCATTGCGATGACAAGGGCCATGGCGAAATGTGAAGACAGGTGTCATGGGGCATTGTGATGACAGTGGTCATCTAGAATTGTGAAGAAAGATATCATGGAGCACTTGGATGACAGGGGCCATGGAACATTGTGATGACAGGGGTCATGGGGCATTGTGATGACACGGCCATGGAACATTATGATGACAAGAATTCTGGAGCATTGTGATAAAAAGGGCATGGACCATTGTGATTACAGGGGCCAAGGAGCATTCTGATGACAACGGCATGGAGCATTGTGATGACAAGTGTCATCGAGCATTGTGATGACAGTGGTCATGAAGCATTGTGATGAATGTGGTCATGGATCATTGTGATGACAAGTGTCGTGGAACATTGTGATGACAGGGATCATAGAGCATTGTGATGACTCGGTTATGGAATATTGTGATGACCAGAATTCTGTAGCACTGTGATGAAAAGGGAATGGAACATTGTGATTACAGGGGTCATGGAGCATTGTGTTGACAATTGTTCTAGAACATTGTGATGACAGGGATTATGGAGCATAGTGATGAAAGGGGCCATGGAGCATTGTGATGACAGGCATCATGGGACATTTTGTTGACAGTGATTATGGAGCATTGTTAGAAAGGGAACATGGAGCAATTTGATTTCAGGGGCCATGAACAATTGTGAATACATAGTCCATGGAGTATTCAGATGAATGTGGTCAAGGATCATTGTGACGAAAAGTGTCCTGGAATATTGTGATGACACGGTTCATGGAGCATTGCGATGACAAGGGCCATGGTGAAATGTGAAGACAGGTGTCATGGGGCATTGTGATTACAGTGGTCATCTAGAATTGTGAAGAAAGATATCATGGAGGACAGGGATGACAGGGGCCATGGAGCATTGTGATGACAGGGGTCATGGGGCATTGTGATGACACGGCCATAGAACCTTATGATGACAAGAATTTTGGAGCATTGTGATAAAAAGGTCATGGACAATTGTGATTAGAGGGGCCAAGGAGCATTCTGATGACAACTGCATGGAGCATTTTGATGACAAGGGTCATCGAGCATTGTGATGACAGTGGTCATGAAGCATTGTGATGAATGTGGTCATGGATCATTGTGATGACAAGTGTCGTGGAGCATTGTGATGACAGGGGTCATAGAGCATTGTGATGACATGGTTATGGAATATTGTGATGACCAGAATTCTGTAGCACTGTGATGAAAAGGGAATGGAGCATTGTGATTACAGGGGTCATGGAGCATTGTGATGACAATTGTTCTACAACATTGTGAAGACAGGGATCATGGAGCATAGTGATGAAAGGGGCCATGGAGCATTGTGATGACAGGCGTCATGGGACAATGTGTTGACAGTGGTCATGGAGCATTGTTAGAAAGGGAACATGGAGCAATTAGATTTCAGGGGCCATGACAAATTGTGAATACATAGGCCATGGAGTATTCAGATGAATGTGGTCAAGGATCATTGTGACGAAAAGTGTCCTGGAATATTGTGATGACACGGTTCATGGAGCATTGCGATGACAAGGGCCATGGCGAAATGTGAAGACAGGTGTCATGGGGCATTGTGAAGACAGTGGTCATGTAGTATTGTGAAGAAAGATATCATGGAGCACTGGGATGACAGGGGCCATGGAGCATTGTGATGACAGGGGTCATGGGGCATTGTGATGACACGGCCATGGAACATTATGATGACAAGAATTCTGGAGCATTGTGAAAACATGGCATGGACCATTGTGATTAGAGGGGCCAAGGAGCATTCTGATGACAACGGCATGGAGCATTGTGATGACAAGCGTCATCGAGCATTGTGATGACAAGTGTCGTGGAGCATTGTGATGACAGGTGTCATAGTGCATTGTGATGACACGGTTATGGAATATTGTGATGACCAGAATTCTGTAGCACTGTGATGAAAAGGGAATGGAGCATTGTGATTACAGGGTTCATGGAGCATTGTGTTCACAATTGTTCTAGAACATTGTGATGACAGGGATCATGGAGCATAGTGATGAAAGGGGCCATGGAGCATTGTGATGACAGGCGTCATGGGACATTGTGTTGACAGTGGTCATGGAGCATTGTTAGAAAGAGAACATGGAGCAATTTGATTTCAGGGGCCATGAAAAATTGTGAATACATAGGCCATGGAGTATTCAGATGAATGTGGTCAAGGATCATTGTGACGAAAAGTGTCCTGGAATATTGTGATGACACGGTTCATGGAGCATTGCGATGACAAGGGCCATGGCGAAATGTGAAGACAGGTGTCATGGGGCATTGTGATGACAGTGGTCCTCTAGAATTGTGGAGAAAGATATCATGGAGCCCTTGGATGACAGGGGCCATGGAGCATTGTGATGACAGGGGTCATGGGGCTTTGTGATGACACGGCCATGGAACATTATGATGACAAGAATTCTGGAGCATTGTGATAAAATGGGCATGGACCATTGTGATTAGAGGGGCCAAGGAGCATTCTGATGAAAATGGCATGGAGCATTGTGATGACAAGAGTTATCGAGCATTGTGATGACAGTGGTCATGAAGCATTGTGATGAATGAGGTCATGGATCATTGTGATGACAATTGTCGTGGAGCATTGTTATGTCAGGGGTCATACAGCATTGTGATGACACGGATATGGAATATTGTGATGACCAGAATTCTGTAGCACTGTGATGAAAAGGGAATGGAGCATTGTGATTACAGGGGTCATGGAGCATTTTGATGACAATTGTTCTAGAACTTTGTGAAGACAGGGATCATGGAGCATAGTGATGAAAGTGGCCATGGAGCATTGTGATGACAGGCGTCATGGGACAATGTGATGACAATGTTCATGGAGCATTGTTAGAAAGGGAACATGGATCAAAGTGATTTCAGGGGACATGAAAATTTGTAAATACATAGGCCATGGAGTATTCAGATGAATGTCGTCAAGGATTATTGTGACGAAAAGTGTCCTGGAATATTGTGATGACAAGGTTCATGGAGCATTGCGATGACAAGGGCCATGGCGAAATGTGAAGACAGGTGTCATGTGGCATTGTGAAGACAGTGGTCATGTAGTATTGTGAAGAAAGATATCATGGAGCACTGGGATGACAGGGGCCATGGAGCATTGTGATGACAGGGGTCATGGGGCATTGTGATGACACGGCCATGGAACATTATGATGACAAGAATTCTGGAGCATTGTGATAAAAAGGGCATGGACCATTGTGATTAGAGGGGCCAAGGAGCATTCTGATGACAACGGCATGGAGCATTGTGATGACAAGGTCATCGAGCCTTGTGATGACAGTGGTCATGAAGCATTGTGATGAATGAGGTCATGGATCATTGTGATGACAATTGTCGTGGAGCATTGTTATGTCAGGGTCATAGAGCATTGTGATGACACGGTTATGGAATATTGTGATGACCAGAATTCTGTAGCACTGTGATGAAAAGGGAATGGAGCATTGTGATTACAGGTGTCATGGAGCATTTTGATGACAATTGTTTAGAACATTGTGAAGACAGGGATCATGGGACATAGTGATGAAAGGGGCCTTGGAGCATTGTGTTGACAGGCGTCATGGGACATTGTGTTGACAGTGGTCATGGAACATTGTTAGAAAGAGAACATGGAGCAATTTGATTTCAGGGGCCATGAAAAATTGCGAATACATAGGCCATGGAGTATTCAGATGAATGTGGTCAAGGATCATTGTGACGAAAAGTGTCCTGGAATATTGTGATGACACGGTTCATGGAGCATTGCGATGACAATGGCCATGGCGAAATGTGAAGACAGGTGTCATGGGGCATTGTGATGACAGTGGTCCTCTAGAATTGTGAAGAAAGATATCATGGAGCACTGGGATGACAGGGGCCTTGGAGCATTGTGATGACAGGGGTCATGGGGCATTATGATGTCACGGCCATGGAACATTATGATGACAAGAATTCTGGAGCATTGTGATAAAAAGGGCATGGACCATTGTGATTAGAGGGGCCAAGGAGCATTCTGATGACAACGGCATGGAGCATTGTGATGACAAAGTTCATCGAGCATTGTGATGACAGTGGTCATGAAGCATTGTGATGAATGAGGTCATGGATCATTGTGATGACAATTGTCGTGGAGCATTGTTATGTCAGGGGTCATAGAGCATTGTGATGACACGGTTATGGAATATTGTGATGACCAGAATTCTGTAGCACTGTGAAAATACGGGAATGGAGCATTGTGATTACAGGGGTATTGGAGCATTGTGATGACAATTGTTCTAGAATATTTGATGACAGGGATCATGGAGCATAGTGATGAAAGGGGCCATAGAGCATTGTGATGACAGGCGTCATGGGACAATGTGTTGACAGTGGTCATGGAGCATTGTTAGAAAGGGAACATGGAGCAATGAGATTTCAGGGGCCATGAAAAATTGTGAATACATAGGCCATGGAGTATTCAGATGAATGTGGTCAAGGATCATTGTGACGAAAAGTGTCCTGGAATATTGTGATGACACGGTTCATGGAGCATTGCGATGACAAGGGCCATGGCGAAATGTGAAGACAGGTGTCATGGGGCATTGTGAAGACAGTGGTCATGTAGTATTGTGAAGAAAGATATCATGGAGCACTGGGATGATAGGGGCCATGGAGCATTGTAATGACAGGGGTCATGGGGCATTGTGATGACACGGCCATGGAACATTATGATGACAAGAATTCTGGAGCATTGTGATAAACATGGCATGGACCATTGTGATTAGAGGTGCCAAGGAGCATTCTGATGACAACTGCATGGAGCATTGTGATGACAAGCGTCATCGAGCATTGTGATGACAAGTGTCGTGGAGCATTGTGATGACACGGGTCATAGAGCATTGTGATGACACGGTTATGGAATATTGTGATGACCAGAATTCTGTAGCACTGTGATGAAAAGGGAATGGAGCATTGTGATTACAGGGGTCATGGAGCATTTTGATGACAATTGTTTAGAACATTGTGAAGACAGGGATCATGGGGCATAGTGATGAAAGGGGCCATGGAGCATTTTTTGACATGCGTCATGGGACATTGTGTTGACAGTGGTCATGGAGCATTGTTAGAAAGAGAACATGGAGCAATTTGATTTCAGGGGCCATGAAAAATTGCGAATACATAGGCCATGAAGTATTCAGATGAATGTGGTCAAGGATCATTGTGACGAAAAGTGTCCTGGAATATTGTGATGACACGGTTCATGGAGCATTGCGATGACAAGTGCCATGGCGAAATGTGAAGACAGGTGTCATGGGGCATTGTGATAACAGTGGTCATCTAGAATTGTGAAGAAAGATATCATGGAGCACTGGGATGAAAGGGGCCATGGAACATTGTGATGACAGGGGTCATGGGGCTTTGTGATGACACGGCCATGGAACATTATGATGACAAGAATTCTGGAGCATTGTGATAAAATGGGCATGGACCATTGTGATTAGAGGGGCCAAGGAGCATTCTGATGACAACGGCATGGAGCATTGTGATGACAAGGGTCATCGAGCATTGTGATGACAGTGGTCATGAAGCATTGTGATGAATGAGGTCATGGATCATTGTGATGACAATTGTCGTGGAGCATTGTTATGTCAGGGTCATAGAGCATTGTGATGACACGGTTATGGAATATTGTGATGACCAGAATTCTGTAGCACTGTGATGAAAAGGGAATGGAGCATTGTGATTACAGGGGTCATGGAGCATTGTGATGACAATTGTTCTAGAACATTGTGAAGACAGGGATCATGGAGCATAGTGATGAAAGGGGCCATGGAGCATTGTGATGACAGGCGTCATGGGACAATGTGATGACAATGGTCATGGAGCATTGTTAGAAAGGGAACATGGATCAAAGTGTTTTCAGGGGACATGAAAATTTGTAAATACATAGGCCATGGAGTATTAAGATGAATGTCGTCAAGGATTATTGTGACGAAAAGTGTCCTGGAATATTGTGATGACAAGGTTCATGGAGCATTGCGATGACAAGGGCCATGGCGAAATGTGAAGACAGGTGTCATGGGGCATTGTGATGACAGGGGTCATGGGGCATTGTGATGACAGTGGTCATCTAGAATTGTGAAGAAAGATATCATGGAGCACTGGGATGACAGGGGCCATGGAGCATTGTGATGACAGGGGTCATGGGGCATTGTGATGACACGGCCATGGAACATTATGATGACAAGAATTCTGGAGCATTGTGATAAAAAGGTCATGGACCATTGTGATTAGAGGGGCCAAGGAGCATTTTGATGACAACGGCATGGAGCATTGTGATGACAAGGGTCATCGAGCATTGTGATGACAGTGGTCAAGAAGCATTGTGATGAATGTGGTCATGCATCATTGTGATGACAAGTGTCGTGGAGCATTGTGATGACAGGGCCATAGAGCATTGTGATGACACGATTATGGAATGTTGTGATGACCAGTATTCTGTAGCACAGTGATGAAAAGGGCATGGAGCATTGTGATTACAGGGGTCATGGAGCATTGTGATGACAATTGTTCTAAAACATTGTGATGACAGGAATCATGGAGCATAGTGATGAAAGGGGCAATGGAGCATTGTGTTGACAGGCGTCATGGGACATTGTGTTGACAGTGGCCATGGAGCATTGTTAGAAAGGGAACATGGAGCAATTTTATTTCAGGGGCCATGAAAAATTGCGAATACATGCGCCATGGAGTATTCAGATGAATTTGGTCAGGATCATTGTGACGAAAATTGTCCTGGAATATTGTGATGACACGGTTCATGGAGCATTGCGATGACAAGGGCCATGGCGAAATGTGAAGACAGGTGTCATGGGGCATTGTGATGACAGTGGTCATCTAGAATTGTGAAGAAAGATATCATGGAGCACTTGGATGACAGGGGCCATGGAACATTGTGATGACAGGGGTCATGGGGCATTGTGATGACACGGCCATGGAACATTATGATTACAAGAATTCTGGAGCATTGTGATAAAAAGGGCATGGACCATTGTGATTACAGGGGCCAAGGAGCATTCTGATGACAACGGCATGGAGCATTGTGATGACAAGGGTCATCGAGCATTGTGATGACAGTGGTCATGAAGCATTGTGATGAATGTGGTCATGGATCATTGTGATGACAAGTGTCGTGGAACATTGTGATGACAGGGGTCATAGAGCATTGTGATGACATGGTTATGGAATATTTTGATGACCAGAATTCTGTAGCACTGTGATGAAAAGGGAATGGAGCATTGTGATTACAGGGGTCATGGAGCATTGTGTTGACAATTGTTCTAGAACATTGTGATGACAGGGATTATGGAGCATAGTGATGAAAGGGGCCATGGAGCATTGTGATGACAGGCATCATGGGACATTTTGTTGACAGTGATTATGGAGCATTGTTAGAAAGGGAACATGGAGCAATTTGATTTCAGGGGCCATGAACAATTGTGAATACATAGTCCATGGAGTATTCAGATGAATGTGGTCAAGGATCATTGTGACGAAAAGTGTCCTGGAATATTGTGATGACACGGTTCATGGAGCATTGCGATGACAAGGGCCATGGTGAAATGTGAAGACAGGTGTCATGGGGCATTGTGATTACAGTGGTCATCTAGAATTGTGAAGAAAGATATCATGGAGGACAGGGATGACAGGGGCCATGGAGCATTGTGATGACAGGGGTCATGGGGCATTGTGATGACACGGCCATAGAACATTATGATGACAAGAATTTTGGAGCATTGTGATAAAAATGTCATGGACAATTGTGATTAGAGGGGCCAAGGAGCATTCTGATGACAACTGCATGGAGCATTTTGATGACAAGGGTCATCGAGCATTGTGATGACAGTGGTCATGAAGCATTGTGATGAATGTGGTCATGGATCACTGTGATGACAAGTGTCGTGGAGCATTGTGATGACAGGGGTCATAGAGCATTGTGATGACATGGTTATGGAATATTGTGATGACCAGAATTCTGTAGCACTGTGATGAAAAGGGAATGGAGCATTGTGATTACAGGGGTCATGGAGCATTGTGATGACAATTGTTCTACAACATTGTGAAGACAGGGATCATGGAGCACAGTGATGAAAGGGGCCATGGAGCATTGTGATGACAGGCGTCATGGGACAATGTGTTGACAGTGGTCATGGAGCATTGTTAGAAAGGGAACATGGAGCAATTAGATTTCAGGGGCCATGACAAATTGTGAATACATAGGCCATGGAGTATTCAGATGAATGTGGTCAAGGATCATTGTGACGAAAAGTGTCCTGGAATATTGTGATGACACGGTTCATGGAGCATTGCGATGACAAGGGCCATGGCGAAATGTGAAGACAGGTGTCATGGGGCATTGTGAAGACAGTGGTCATGTAGTATTGTGAAGAAAGATATCATGGAGCACTGGGATGACAGGGGCCATGGAGCATTGTGATGACATGGGTCATGGGGCATTGTGATGACACGGCCATGGAACATTATGATGACAAGAATTCTGGAGCATTGTGAAAACATGGCATGGACCATTGTGATTAGAGGGGCCAAGGAGCATTCTGATGACAACGGCATGGAGCATTGTGATGACAAGCGTCATCGAGCATTGTGATGACAAGTGTCGTGGAGCATTGTGATGACAGGTGTCATAGTGCATTGTGATGACACGGTTATGGAATATTGTGATGACCAGAATTCTGTAGCACTGTGATGAAAAGGGAATGGAGCATTGTGATTACAGGGGTCATGGAGCATTGTGATGACAATTGTTCTAGAACATTGTGAAGACAGGGATCATGGAGCATAGTGATGAAAGGGGCCATGGAGCATTGTGATGACAGGCGTCATGGGACATTGTGTTGACAGTGGTCATGGAGCATTGTTAGAAAGGGAACATGGAGCAATTAGTTTTCAGGGGCCATGAAAAATTGTGAATACATAGGCCATGGAGTATTTAGATGAATGTGGTCAAGGATTATTGTGACGAAAAGTGTCCTGGAATATTGTGATGACACGGTTCATGGAGCATTGCGATGACAAGGGCCATGGCGAAATGTGAAGACAGGTGTCATGGGGCATTGTGATGACAGTGGTCCTCTAGAATTGTGGAGAAAGATATCATGGAGCCCTTGGATGACAGGGGCCATGGAGCATTGTGATGACAGGGGTCATGGGGCTTTGTGATGACACGGCCATGGAACATTATGATGACAAGAATTCTGGAGCATTGTGATAAAATGGGCATGGACCATTGTGATTAGAGGGGCCAAGGAGCATTCTGATGACAACGGCATGGAGCATTGTGATGACAAGAGTCATCGAGCATTGTGATGACAGTGGTCATGAAGCATTGTGATGAATGAGGTCATGGATCATTGTGATGACAATTGTCGTGGAGCATTGTTATGTCAGGGGTCATAGAGCATTGTGATGACACGGATATGGAATATTGTGATGACCAGAATTCTGTAGCACTGTGATGAAAAGGGAATGGAGCATTGTGATTACAGGGGTCATGGAGCATTGTGATGACAATTGTTCTAGAACATTGTGAAGACAGGGATCATGGAGCATAGTGATGAAAGGGGCCATGGAGCATTGTGATGACAGGCGTCATGGGACAATGTGATGACAATGGTCATGAAGCATTGTTAGAAAGGGAACATGGATCAAAGTGATTTCAGGGGACATGAAAATTTGTAAATACATAGGCCATGGAGTATTCAGATGAATGTCGTCAAGGATTATTGTGACGAAAAGTGTCCTGGAATATTGTGATGACACGGTTCATGGAGCATTGCGATGACAAGGGCCATGGCGAAATGTGAAGACAGGTGTCATGGGGCATTGTGATGACAGGGGTCATGGGGCATTGTGATGACAGTGGTCATCTAGAATTTTGGAGAAAGATATCATGGAGCACTGGGATGACAGGGGCCATGGAGCATTGTGATGACAGGGGTCATGGGGCATTGTGATGACACGGCCATGGAACATTATGATGACAAGAATTCTGGAGCATTGTGATAAAAAGGTCATGGACCATTGTGATTAGAGGGGCCAAGGAGCATTCTGATGACAACGGCATGGAGCATTGTGATGAGAAGGGTCATCGAGCATTGTGATGACAGTGGTCAAGAAGCATTGTGATGAATGTGGTCATGCATCATTGTGATGACAAGTGTCGTGGAGCATTGTGATGACAGGGCCATAGAGCATTGTGATGACACGATTATGGAATGTTGTGATGACCAGTATTCTGTAGCACAGTGATGAAAAGGGCATGGAGCATTGTGATTACAGGGGTCATGGAGCATTGTGATGACAATTGTTCTAGAACATTGTGATGACAGGGATCATGGAGCATAGTGATGAAAGGGGCAATGGAGCATTGTGTTGACAGGCGTCATGGGACATTGTGTTGACAGTGGTCATGGAGCATTGTTAGAAAGGGAACATGGAGCAATTTTATTTCAGGGGCCATGAAAAATTGCGAATACATGCGCCATGGAGTATTCAGATGAATTTGGTCAGGATCATTGTGACGAAAATTGTCCTGGAATATTGTGATGACACGGTTCATGGAGCATTGCGATGACAAGGGCCATGGCGAAATGTGAAGACAGGTGTCATGGGGCATTGTGATGACAGTGGTCATCTAGAATTGTGAAGAAAGATATCATGGAGCACTTGGATGACAGGGGCCATGGAACATTGTGATGACAGGGGTCATGGGGCATTGTGATGACACGGCCATGGAACATTATGATGACAAGAATTCTGGAGCATTGTGATAAAAAGGGCATGGACCATTGTGATTACAGGGGCCAAGGAGCATTCTGATGACAACGGCATGGAGCATTGTGATGACAAGGGTCATCGAGCATTGTGATGACAGTGGTCATGAAGCATTGTGATGAATGTGGTCATGGATCATTGTGATGACAAGTGTCGTGGATCATTGTGATGACAGGGGTCATAGAGCATTGTGATGACTCGGTTATGGAATATTGTGATGACCAGAATTCTGTAGCACTGTGATGAAAAGGGAATGGAGCATTGTGATTACAGGGGTCATGGAGCATTGTGTTGACAATTGTTCTAGAACATTGTGATGACAGGGATTATGGAGCATAGTGATGAAAGGGGCCATGGAGCATTGTGATGACAGGCATCATGGGACATTTTGTTGACAGTGATTATGGAGCATTGTTAGAAAGGGAACATGGAGCAATTTGATTTCAGGGGCCATGAACAATTGTGAATACATAGTCCATGGAGTATTCAGATGAATGTGGTCAAGGATCATTGTGACGAAAAGTGTCCTGGAATATTGTGATGACACGGTTCATGGAGCATTGCGATGACAAGGGCCATGGTGAAATGTGAAGACAGGTGTCATGGGGCATTGTGATTACAGTGGTCATCTAGAATTGTGAAGAAAGATATCATGGAGGACAGGGATGACAGGGGCCATGGAGCATTGTGATGACAGGGGTCATGGGGCATTGTGATGACATGGCCATAGAACCTTATGATGACAAGAATTTTGGAGCATTGTGATAAAAAGGTCATGGACAATTGTGATTAGAGGGGCCAAGGAGCATTCTGATGACAACTGCATGGAGCATTTTGATGACAAGGGTCATCGAGCATTGTGATGACAGTGGTCATGAAGCATTGTGATGAATGTGGTCATGGATCATTGTGATGACAAGTGTCGTGGAGCATTGTGATGACAGGGGTCATAGAGCATTGTGATGACATGGTTATGGAATATTGTGATGACCAGAATTCTGTAGCACTGTGATGAAAAGGGAATGGAGCATTGTGATTACAGGGGTCATGGAGCATTGTGATGACAATTGTTCTACAACATTGTGAAGACAGGGATCATGGAGCATAGTGATGAAAGGGGCCATGGAGCATTGTGATGACAGGCGTCATGGGACAATGTGTTGACAATGGTCATGGAGCATTGTTAGAAAGGGAACATGGAGCAATTAGATTTCAGGGGCCATGACAAATTGTGAATACATAGGCCATGGAGTATTCAGATGAATGTGGTCAAGGATCATTGTGACGAAAAGTGTCCTGGAATATTGTGATGACACGGTTCATGGAGCATTGCGATGACAAGGGCCATGGCGAAATGTGAAGACAGGTGTCATGGGGCATTGTGAAGACAGTGGTCATGTAGTATTGTGAAGAAAGATATCATGGAGCACTGGGATGACAGGGGCCATGGAGCATTGTGATGACAGGGGTCATGGGGCATTGTGATGACACGGCCATGGAACATTATGATGACAAGAATTCTGGAGCATTGTGAAAACATGGCATGGACCATTGTGATTAGAGGGGCCAAGGAGCATTCTGATGACAACTGCATGGAGCATTGTGATGACAAGCGTCATCGAGCATTGTGATGACAAGTGTCGTGGAGCATTGTGATGACACGGGTCATAGAGCATTGTGATGACACGGTTATGGAATATTGTGATGACCAGAATTCTGTAGCACTGTGTTGAAAAGGGAATGGAGCATTGTGATTACAGGGGTCATGGAGCATTTTGATGACAATTGTTTAGAACATTGTGAAGACAGGGATCATGGGGCATAGTGATGAAAGGGGCCATGGAGCATTTTTTGACAGGCGTCATGGGACATTGTGTTGACAGTGGTCATGGAGCATTGTTAGAAAGAGAACATGGAGCAATTTGATTTCAGGGGCCATGAAAAATTGCGAATACATAGGCCATGAAGTATTCAGATGAATGTGGTCAAGGATCATTGTGACGAAAAGTGTCCTGGAATATTGTGATGACACGGTTCATGGAGCATTGCGATGACAAGTGCCATGGCGAAATGTGAAGACAGGTGTCATGGGGCATTGTGATAACAGTGGTCATCTAGAATTGTGAAGAAAGATATCATGGAGCACTGGGATGAAAGGGGCCATGGAACATTGTGATGACAGGGGTCATGGGGCTTTGTGATGACACGGCCATGGAACATTATGATGACAAGAATTCTGGAGCATTGTGATAAAATGGGCATGGACCATTGTGATTAGAGGGGCCAAGGAGCATTCTGATGACAACGGCATGGAGCATTGTGATGACAAGGGTCATCGAGAATTGTGATGACAGTGGTCATGAAGCATTGTGATGAATGAGGTCATGGATCATTGTGATGACAATTGTCGTGGAGCATTGTTATGTCAGGGTCATAGAGCATTGTGATGACACGGTTATGGAATATTGTGATGACCAGAATTCTGTAGCACTGTGATGAAAAGGGAATGGAGCATTGTGATTACAGGTGTCATGGAGCATTTTGATGACAATTGTTTAGAACATTGTGAAGACAGGGATCATGGGGCATAGTGATGAAAGGGGCCTTGGAGCATTGTGTTGACAGGCGTCATGGGACATTGTGTTGACAGTGGTCATGGAACATTGTTAGAAAGAGAACATGGAGCAATTTGATTTCAGGGGCCATGAAAAATTGCGAATACATAGGCCATGGAGTATTCAGATGAATGTGGTCAAGGATCATTGTGACGAAAAGTGTCCTGGAATATTGTGATGACACGGTTCATGGAGCATTGCGATGACAATGGCCATGGCGAAATGTGAAGACAGGTGTCATGGGGCATTGTGATGACAGTGGTCCTCTAGAATTGTGAAGAAAGATATCATGGAGCACTGGGATGACAGGGGCCTTGGAGCATTGTGATGACAGGGGTCATGGGGCATTATGATGTCACGGCCATGGAACATTATGATGACAAGAATTCTGGAGCATTGTGATAAAAAGGGCATGGACCATTGTGATTAGAGGGGCCAAGGAGCATTCTGATGACAACGGCATGGAGCATTGTGATGACAAAGTTCATCGAGCATTGTGATGACAGTGGTCATGAAGCATTGTGATGAATGAGGTCATGGATCATTGTGATGACAATTGTCGTGGAGCATTGTTATGTCAGGGGTCATAGAGCATTGTGATGACACGGTTATGGAATATTGTGATGACCAGAATTCTGTAGCACTGTGAAAATACGGGAATGGAGCATTGTGATTACAGGGGTATTGGAGCATTGTGATGACAATTGTTCTAGAATATTTGATGACAGGGATCATGGAGCATAGTGATGAAAGGGGCCATGGAGCATTGTGATGACAGGCGTCATGGGACAATGTGTTGACAGTGGTCATGGAGCATTGTTAGAAAGGGAACATGGAGCAATGAGATTTCAGGGGCCATGAAAAATTGTGAATACATAGGCCATGGAGTATTCAGATGAATGTGGTCAAGGATCATTGTGACGAAAAGTGTCCTGGAATATTGTGATGACACGGTTCATGGCGCATTGCGATGACAAGGGCCATGGCGAAATGTGAAGACAGGTGTCATGGGGCATTGTGAAGACAGTGGTCATGTAGTATTGTGAAGAAAGATATCATGGAGCACTGGGATGACAGGGGCCATGGAGCATTGTGATGACAGGGGTCATGGGGCATTGTGATGACACGGCCATGGAACATTATGATGACAAGAATTCTGGAGCATTGTGATAAACATGGCATGGACCATTGTGATTAGAGGTGCCAAGGAGCATTCTGATGACAACTGCATGGAGCATTGTGATGACAAGCGTCATCGAGCATTGTGATGACAAGTGTCGTGGAGCATTGTGATGACACGGGTCATAGAGCATTGTGATGACACGGTTATGGAATATTGTGATGACCAGAATTCTGTAGCACTGTGATGAAAAGGGAATGGAGCATTGTGATTACAGGGGTCATGGAGCATTTTGATGACAATTGTTTAGAACATTGTGAAGACAGGGATCATGGGGCATAGTGATGAAAGGGGCCATGGAGCATTTTTTGACAGGCGTCATGGGACATTGTGTTGACAGTGGTCATGGAGCATTGTTAGAAAGAGAACATGGAGCAATTTGATTTCAGGGGCCATGAAAAATTGCGAATACATAGGCCATGAAGTATTCAGATGAATGTGGTCAAGGATCATTGTGACGAAAAGTGTCCTGGAATATTGTGATGACACGGTTCATGGAGCATTGCGATGACAAGTGCCATGGCGAAATGTGAAGACAGGTGTCATGGGGCATTGTGATAACAGTGGTCATCTAGAATTGTGAAGAAAGATATCATGGAGCACTGGGATGAAAGGGGCCATGGAACATTGTGATGACAGGGGTCATGGGGCTTTGTGATGACACGGCCATGGAACATTATGATGACAAGAATTCTGGAGCATTGTGATAAAATGGGCATGGACCATTGTGATTAGAGGGGCCAAGGAGCATTCTGATGACAACGGCATGGAGCATTGTGATGACAAGGGTCATCGAGCATTGTGATGACAGTGGTCATGAAGCATTGTGATGAATGAGGTCATGGATCATTGTGATGACAATTGTCGTGGAGCATTGTTATGTCAGGGTCATAGAGCATTGTGATGACACGGTTATGGAATATTGTGATGACCAGAATTCTGTAGCACTGTGATGAAAAGGGAATGGAGCATTGTGATTACAGGTGTCATGGAGCATTTTGATGACAATTGTTTAGAACATTGTGAAGACAGGGATCATGGGGCATAGTGATGAAAGGGTCCTTGGAGCATTGTGTTGACAGGCGTCATGGGACATTGTGTTGACAGTGGTCATGGAACATTGTTAGAAAGAGAACATGGAGCAATTTGATTTCAGGGGCCATGAAAAATTGCGAATACATAGGCCATGGAGTATTCAGATGAATGTGGTCAAGGATCATTGTGACGAAAAGTGTCCTGGAATATTGTGATGACACGGTTCATGGAGCATTGCGATGACAATGGCCATGGCGAAATGTGAAGACAGGTGTCATGGGGCATTGTGATGACAGTGGTCCTCTAGAATTGTGAAGAAAGATATCATGGAGCACTGGGATGACAGGGGCCTTGGAGCATTGTGATGACAGGGGTCATGGGGCATTATGATGTCACGGCCATGGAACATTATGATGACAAGAATTCTGGAGCATTGTGATAAAAAGGGCATGGACCATTGTGATTAGAGGGGCCAAGGAGCATTCTGATGACAACGGCATGGAGCATTGTGATGACAAGGTCATCGAGCATTGTGATGACAGTGGTCATGAAGCATTGTGATGAAAGTTGTCATGGATCATTGTGATGACAATGTCGTGGAGCATTGTGATGACACGGGTCATAGAGCATTCTGATGACACGGTTATGGAATATTGTGATGATCAGAATTCTGTAGCACTGTGATGAAAAGGGAATGGAGCATTGTGATTACAGGGTTCATGGAGCATTGTGTTGACAATTGTTCTAGAACAATGTGATGACAGGGATCATGGGACATTGTGTTGACAGTGGTCATGGAGCATTGTTAGAAAGGGAACATGGAGCAATTTGATTTCAGGGGCCATGAAAAATTGTGAATACATAGGCCATGGAGTATTCAGATGAATGTGGTCAAGGATTATTGTGACGAAAAGTGTCCTGGAATATTGTGATGACACGGTTCATGGAGCATTGCGATGACAAGGGCCATGGCGAAATGTGAAGACAGGTGTCATGGGGCATTTTGATGACAGGGGTCATGGGGCATTGTGATGACACGGCCATGGAACATTATGATGACAAGAATTCTGGAGCATTGTGATAAATAGGGCATGGACCATTGTGATTAGAGGGGCCAAGGAGCATTCTGATGACAACGGCATGGAGCATTGTGATGACAAGGGTCATCGAGCATTGTGATGACAGTGGTCATGAAGCATTGTGATGAATGAGGTCATGGATCATTGTGATGACAATTGTCGTGGAGCATTGTTATGTCAGGGGTCATAGAGCATTGTGATGACACGGTTATGGAATATTGTGATGACCAGAATTCTGTAGCACTGTGAAAATACGGGAATGGAGCATTGTGATTACAGGGGTATTGGAGCATTGTGATGACAATTGTTCTAGAATATTTGATGACAGGGATCATGGAGCATAGTGATGAAAGGGGCCATGGAGCATTGTGATGACAGGCGTCATGGGACAATGTGTTGACAGTGGTCATGGAGCATTGTTAGAAAGGGAACATGGAGCAATGAGATTTCAGGGGCCATGAAAAATTGTGAATACATAGGCCATGGAGTATTCAGATGAATGTGGTCAAGGATCATTGTGACGAAAAGTGTCCTGGAATATTGTGATGACACGGTTCATGGAGCATTGCGATGACAAGGGCCATGGCGAAATGTGAAGACAGGTGTCATGGGGCATTGTGAAGGCAGTGGTCATGTAGTATTGTGAAGAAAGATATCATGGAGCACTGGGATGACAGGGGCCATGGAGCATTGTGATGACAGGGGTCATGGGGCATTGTGATGACACGGCCATGGAACATTATGATGACAAGAATTCTGGAGCATTGTGATAAACATGGCATGGACCATTGTGATTAGAGGTGCCAAGGAGCATTCTGATGACAACTGCATGGAGCATTGTGATGACAAGCGTCATCGAGCATTGTGATGACAAGTGTCGTGGAGCATTGTGATGACACGGGTCATAGAGCATTGTGATGACACGGTTATGGAATATTGTGATGACCAGAATTCTGTAGCACTGTGATGAAAAGGGAATGGAGCATTGTGATTACAGGGGTCATGGAGCATTTTGATGACAATTGTTTAGAACATTGTGAAGACAGGGATCATGGGGCATAGTGATGAAAGGGGCCATGGAGCATTTTTTGACAGGCGTCATGGGACATTGTGTTGACAGTGGTCATGGAGCATTGTTAGAAAGAGAACATGGAGCAATTTGATTTCAGGGGCCATGAAAAATTGCGAATACATAGGCCATGAAGTATTCAGATGAATGTGGTCAAGGATCATTGTGACGAAAAGTGTCCTGGAATATTGTGATGACACGGTTCATGGAGCATTGCGATGACAAGTGCCATGGCGAAATGTGAAGACAGGTGTCATGGGGCATTGTGATAACAGTGGTCATCTAGAATTGTGAAGAAAGATATCATGGAGCACTGGGATGAAAGGGGCCATGGAACATTGTGATGACAGGGGTCATGGGGCTTTGTGATGACACGGCCATGGAACATTATGATGACAAGAATTCTGGAGCATTGTGATAAAATGGGCATGGACCATTGTGATTAGAGGGGCCAAGGAGCATTCTGATGACAACGGCATGGAGCATTGTGATGACAAGGGTCATCGAGCATTGTGATGACAGTGGTCATGAAGCATTGTGATGAATGAGGTCATGGATCATTGTGATGACAATTGTCGTGGAGCATTGTTATGTCAGGGTCATAGAGCATTGTGATGACACGGTTATGGAATATTGTGATGACCAGAATTCTGTAGCACTGTGATGAAAAGGGAATGGAGCATTGTGATTACAGGTGTCATGGAGCATTTTGATGACAATTGTTTAGAACATTGTGAAGACAGGGATCATGGGGCATAGTGATGAAAGGGTCCTTGGAGCATTGTGTTGACAGGCGTCATGGGACATTGTGTTGACAGTGGTCATGGAACATTGTTAGAAAGAGAACATGGAGCAATTTGATTTCAGGGGCCATGAAAAATTGCGAATACATAGGCCATGGAGTATTCAGATGAATGTGGTCAAGGATCATTGTGACGAAAAGTGTCCTGGAATATTGTGATGACACGGTTCATGGAGCATTGCGATGACAATGGCCATGGCGAAATGTGAAGACAGGTGTCATGGGGCATTGTGATGACAGTGGTCCTCTAGAATTGTGAAGAAAGATATCATGGAGCACTGGGATGACAGGGGCCTTGGAGCATTGTGATGACAGGGGTCATGGGGCATTATGATGTCACGGCCATGGAACATTATGATGACAAGAATTCTGGAGCATTGTGATAAAAAGGGCATGGACCATTGTGATTAGAGGGGCCAAGGAGCATTCTGATGACAACGGCATGGAGCATTGTGATGACAAGGTCATCGAGCATTGTGATGACAGTGGTCATGAAGCATTGTGATGAAAGTTGTCATGGATCATTGTGATGACAATGTCGTGGAGCATTGTGATGACACGGGTCATAGAGCATTCTGATGACACGGTTATGGAATATTGTGATGATCAGAATTCTGTAGCACTGTGATGAAAAGGGAATGGAGCATTGTGATTACAGGGTTCATGGAGCATTGTGTTGACAATTGTTCTAGAACAATGTGATGACAGGGATCATGGGACATTGTGTTGACAGTGGTCATGGAGCATTGTTAGAAAGGGAACATGGAGCAATTTGATTTCAGGGGCCATGAAAAATTGTGAATACATAGGCCATGGAGTATTCAGATGAATGTGGTCAAGGATTATTGTGACGAAAATTGTCCTGGAATATTGTGATGACACGGTTCATGGAGCATTGCGATGACAAGGGCCATGGCGAAATGTGAAGACAGGTGTCATGGGGCATTTTGATGACAGGGGTCATGGGGCATTGTGATGACACGGCCATGGAACATTATGATGACAAGAATTCTGGAGCATTGTGATAAAAAGGACATGGATCATTGTGATTAGAGGGGCCAAGGAGCATTCTGATGACAACAGCATGGAGCATTGTGATGACAAGGTCATCGAGCATTGTGATGACAGTGGTCATGAAGCATTGTGATGAATGAGGTCATGGATCATTGTGATGACAATTGTCGTGGAGCATTGTTATGTCAGGGGTCATAGAGCATTGTGATGACACGGATATGGAATATTGTGATGACCAGAATTCTGTAGCACTGTGATGAAAAGGGAATGGAGCATTGTGATTACAGGGGTCATGGAGCATTGTGATGACAATTGTTCTAGAACATTGTGAAGACAGGGATCATGGAGCATAGTGATGAAAGGGGCCATGGAGCATTGTGATGACAGGCGTCATGGGACAATGTGATGACAATGGTCATGGAGCATTGTTAGAAAGGGAACATGGATCAAAGTGATTTCAGGGGACATGAAAATTTTTAAATACATAGGCCATGGAGTATTCAGATGAATGTCGTCAAGGATTATTGTGACGAAAAGTGTCCTGGAATATTGTGATGACAAGGTTAATGGAGCATTGCGATGACAAGGGCCATGGCGAAATGTGAAGACAGGTGTCATGGGGCATTGTGATGACAGGGGTCATGGGGCATTGTGATGACAGTGGTCATCTAGAATTGTGAAGAAAGATATCATGGAGCACTGGGATGACAGGGGCCATGGAGCATTGTGATGACAGGGGTCATGGGGCATTGTGATGACACGGCCATGGAACATTATGATGACAAGAATTCTGGAGCATTGTGATAAAAAGGTCATGGACCATTGTGATTAGAGGAGCCAAGGAGCATTCTGATGACAACGGCATGGAGCATTGTGATGACAAGGGTCATCGAGCATTGTGATGACAGTGGTCAAGAAGCATTGTGATGAATGTGGTCATGCATCATTGTGATGACAAGTGTCGTGGAGCATTGTGATGACAGGGCCATAGAGCATTGTGATGACACGATTATGGAATGTTGTGATGACCAGTATTCTGTAGCACAGTGATGAAAAGGGCATGGAGCATTGTGATTACAGGGGTCATGGAGCATTGTGATGACAATTGTTCTAGAACATTGTGATGACAGGGATCATGGAGCATAGTGATGAAAGGGGCAATGGAGCATTGTGTTGACAGGCGTCATGGGACATTGTGTTGACAGTGGTCATGGAGCATTGTTAGAAAGGGAACATGGAGCAATTTTATTTCAGGGGCCATGAAAAATTGCGAATACATGCGCCATGGAGTATTCAGATGAATTTGGTCAGGATCATTGTGACGACAAGTGTCCTGGAATATTGTGATGACACGGTTCATGGAGCATTGCGATGACAAGGGCCATGGCGAAATGTGAAGACAGGTGTCATGGGGCATTGTGATGACAGTGGTCATCTAGAATTGTGAAGAAAGATATCATGGAGCACTTGGATGACAGGGGCCATGGAACATTGTGATGACAGGGTTCATGGGGCATTGTGATGACACGGCCATGGAACATTATGATGACAAGAATTCTGGAGCATTGTGATAAAAAGGGCATGGACCATTGTGATTACAGGGGCCAAGGAGCATTCTGATGACAACGGCATGGAGCATTGTGATGACAAGGGTCATCGAGCATTGTGATGACAGTGGTCATGAAGCATTGTGATGAATGTGGTCATGGATCATTGTGATGACAAGTGTCGTGGAACATTGTGATGACAGGGGTCATAGAGCATTGTGATGACTCGGTTATGGAATATTGTGATGACCAGAATTCTGTAGCACTGTGATGAAAAGGGAATGGAGCATTGTGATTACAGGGGTCATGGAGCATTGTGTTGACAATTGTTCTAGAACATTGTGATGACAGGGATTATGGAGCATAGTGATGAAAGGGGCCATGGAGCATTGTGATGACAGGCATCATGGGACATTTTGTTGACAGTGATTATGGAGCATTGTTAGAAAGGGAACATGGAGCAATTTGATTTCAGGGGCCATGAACAATTGTGAATACATAGTCCATGGAGTATTCAGATGAATGTGGTCAAGGATCATTGTGACGAAAAGTGTCCTGGAATATTGTGATGACACGGTTCATGGAGCATTGCGATGACAAGGGCCATGGTGAAATGTGAAGACAGGTGTCATGGGGCATTGTGATTACAGTGGTCATCTAGAATTGTGAAGAAAGATATCATGGAGGACAGGGATGACAGGGGCCATGGAGCATTGTGATGACAGGGGTCATGGGGCATTGTGATGACACGGCCATAGAACCTTATGATGACAAGAATTTTGGAGCATTGTGATAAAAAGGTCATGGACAATTGTGATTAGAGGGGCCAAGGAGCATTCTGATGACAACTGCATGGAGCATTTTGATGACAAGGGTCATCGAGCATTGTGATGACAGTGGTCATGAAGCATTGTGATGAATGTGGTCATGGATCATTGTGATGACAAGTGTCGTGGAGCATTGTGATGACAGGGGTCATAGAGCATTGTGATGACATGGTTATGGAATATTGTGATGACCAGAATTCTGTAGCACTGTGATGAAAAGGGAATGGAGCATTGTGATTACAGGGGTCATGGAGCATTGTGATGACAATTGTTCTACAACATTGTGAAGACAGGGATCATGGAGCATAGTGATGAAAGGGGCCATGGAGCATTGTGATGACAGGCGTCATGGGACAATGTGTTGACAGTGGTCATGGAGCATTGTTAGAAAGGGAACATGGAGCAATTAGATTTCAGGGGCCATGACAAATTGTGAATACATAGGCCATGGAGTATTCAGATGAATGTGGTCAAGGATCATTGTGACGAAAAGTGTCCTGGAATATTGTGATGACACGGTTCATGGAGCATTGCGATGACAAGGGCCATGGCGAAATGTGAAGACAGGTGTCATGGGGCATTGTGAAGACAGTGGTCATGTAGTATTGTGAAGAAAGATATCATGGAGCACTGGGATGACAGGGGCCATGGAGCATTGTGATGACAGGGGTCATGGGGCATTGTGATGACACGGCCATGGAACATTATGATGACAAGAATTCTGGAGCATTGTGAAAACATGGCATGGACCATTGTGATTAGAGGGGCCAAGGAGCATTCTGATGACAACGGCATGGAGCATTGTGATGACAAGCGTCATCGAGCATTGTGATGACAAGTGTCGTGGAGCATTGTGATGACAGGTGTCATAGTGCATTGTGATGACACGGTTATGGAATATTGTGATGACCAGAATTCTGTAGCACTGTGATGAAAAGGGAATGGAGCATTGTGATTACAGGGTTCATGGAGCATTGTGTTCACAATTGTTCTAGAACATTGTGATGACAGGGATCATGGAGCATAGTGATGAAAGGGGCCATGGAGCATTGTGATGACAGGCGTCATGGGACATTGTGTTGACAGTGGTCATGGAGCATTGTTAGAAAGGGAACATGGAGCAATTAGATTTCAGGGGCCATGAAAAATTGTGAATACATAGGCCATGGAGTATTTAGATGAATGTGGTCAAGGATTATTGTGACGAAAAGTGTCCTGGAATATTGTGATGACACGGTTCATGGAGCATTGCGATGACAAGGGCCATGGCGAAATGTGAAGACAGGTGTCATGGGGCATTGTGATGACAGTGGTCCTCTAGAATTGTGGAGAAAGATATCATGGAGCCCTTGGATGACAGGGGCCATGGAGCATTGTGATGACAGGGGTCATGGGGCTTTGTGATGACACGGCCATGGAACATTATGATGACAAGAATTCTGGAGCATTGTGATAAAATGGGCATGGACCATTGTGATTAGAGGGGCCAAGGAGCATTCTGATGACAATGGCATGGAGCATTGTGATGACAAGAGTCATCGAGCATTGTGATGACAGTGGTCATGAAGCATTGTGATGAATGAGGTCATGGTTCATTGTGATGACAATTGTCGTGGAGCATTGTTATGTCAGGGGTCATAGAGCATTGTGATGACACGGATATGGAATATTGTGATGACCAGAATTCTGTAGCACTGTGATGAAAAGGGAATGGAGCATTGTGATTACAGGGGTCATGGAGCATTTTGATGACAATTGTTCTAGAACTTTGTGAAGACAGGGATCATGGAGCATAGTGATGAAAGTGGCCATGGAGCATTGTGATGACAGGCGTCATGGGACAATGTGATGACAATGTTCATGGAGCATTGTTAGAAAGGGAACATGGATCAAAGTGATTTCAGGGGACATGAAAATTTGTAAATACATAGGCCATGGAGTATTCAGATGAATGTCGTCAAGGATTATTGTGACGAAAAGTGTCCTGGAATATTGTGATGACAAGGTTCATGGAGCATTGCGATGACAAGGGCCATGGCGAAATGTGAAGACAGGTGTCATGTGGCATTGTGAAGACAGTGGTCATGTAGTATTGTGAAGAAAGATATCATGGAGCACTGGGATGACAGGGGCCATGGAGCATTGTGATGACAGGGGTCATGGGGCATTGTGATGACACGGCCATGGAACATTATGATGACAAGAATTCTGGAGCATTGTGATAAAAAGGGCATGGACCATTGTGATTAGAGGGGCCAAGGAGCATTCTGATGACAACGGCATGGAGCATTGTGATGACAAGGTCATCGAGCCTTGTGATGACAGTGGTCATGAAGCATTGTGATGAATGAGGTCATGGATCATTGTGATGACAATTGTCGTGGAGCATTGTTATGTCAGGGTCATAGAGCATTGTGATGACACGGTTATGGAATATTGTGATGACCAGAATTCTGTAGCACTGTGATGAAAAGGGAATGAGCATTGTGATTACAGGTGTCATGGAGCATTTTGATGACAATTGTTTAGAACATTGTGAAGACAGGGATCATGGGGCATAGTGATGAAAGGGGCCTTGGAGCATTGTGTTGACAGGCGTCATGGGACATTGTGTTGACAGTGGTCATGGAACATTGTTAGAAAGAGAACATGGAGCAATTTGATTTCAGGGGCCATGAAAAATTGCGAATACATAGGCCATGGAGTATTCAGATGAATGTGGTCAAGGATCATTGTGACGAAAAGTGTCCTGGAATATTGTGATGACACGGTTCATGGAGCATTGCGATGACAATGGCCATGGCGAAATGTGAAGACAGGTGTCATGGGGCATTGTGATGACAGTGGTCCTCTAGAATTGTGAAGAAAGATATCATGGAGCACTGGGATGACAGGGGCCTTGGAGCATTGTGATGACAGGGGTCATGGGGCATTATGATGTCACGGCCATGGAACATTATGATGACAAGAATTCTGGAGCATTGTGATAAAAAGGGCATGGACCATTGTGATTAGAGGGGCCAAGGAGCATTCTGATGACAACGGCATGGAGCATTGTGATGACAAAGTTCATCGAGCATTGTGATGACAGTGGTCATGAAGCATTGTGATGAATGAGGTCATGGATCATTGTGATGACAATTGTCGTGGAGCATTGTTATGTCAGGGGTCATAGAGCATTGTGATGACACGGTTATGGAATATTGTGATGACCAGAATTCTGTAGCACTGTGAAAATACGGGAATGGAGCATTGTGATTACAGGGGTATTGGAGCATTGTGATGACAATTGTTCTAGAATATTTGATGACAGGGATCATGGAGCATAGTGATGAAAGCGGCCATGGAGCATTGTGATGACAGGCGTCATGGGACAATGTGTTGACAGTGATCATGGAGCATTGTTAGAAAGGGAAAATGGAGCAATTTGATTTCAGGGGCCATGAAAAATTGTGAATACATAGGCCATGGAGTATTCAGATGAATGTGGTCAAGGATCATTGTGACGAAAAGTGTCCTGGAATATTGTGATGACAAGGTTCATGGAGCATTGCGATGACAAGGGCCATGGCGAAATGTGAAGACAGGTGTCATGGGGCATTGTGAAGACAGTGGTCATGTAGTATTGTGAAGAAAGATATCATGGAGCACTGGGATGACAGGGGCCATGGAGCATTGTGATGACAGGGGTCATGGGGCATTGTGATGACACGGCCATGGAACATTATGATGACAAGAATTCTGGAGCATTGTGATAAACATGGCATGGACCATTGTGATTAGAGGTGCCAAGGAGCATTCTGATGACAACTGCATGGAGCATTGTGATGACAAGCGTCATCGAGCATTGTGATGACAAGTGTCGTGGAGCATTGTGATGACACGGGTCATAGAGCATTGTGATGACACGGTTATGGAATATTGTGATGACCAGAATTCTGTAGCACTGTGATGAAAAGGGAATGGAGCATTGTGATTACAGGGGTCATGGAGCATTTTGATGACAATTGTTTAGAACATTGTGAAGACAGGGATCATGGGGCATAGTGATGAAAGGGGCCATGGAGCATTTTTTGACAGGCGTCATGGGACATTGTGTTGACAGTGGTCATGGAGCATTGTTAGAAAGAGAACATGGAGCAATTTGATTTCAGGGGCCATGAAAAATTGCGAATACATAGGCCATGAAGTATTCAGATGAATGTGGTCAAGGATCATTGTGACGAAATGTGTCCTGGAATATTGTGATGACACGGTTCATGGAGCATTGCGATGACAAGTGCCATGGCGAAATGTGAAGACAGGTGTCATGGGGCATTGTGATAACAGTGGTCATCTAGAATTGTGAAGAAAGATATCATGGAGCACTGGGATGAAAGGGGCCATGGAACATTGTGATGACAGGGGTCATGGGGCTTTGTGATGACACGGCCATGGAACATTATGATGACAAGAATTCTGGAGCATTGTGATAAAATGGGCATGGACCATTGTGATTAGAGGGGCCAAGGAGCATTCTGATGACAACGGCATGGAGCATTGTGATGACAAGGGTCATCGAGCATTGTGATGACAGTGGTCATGAAGCATTGTGATGAATGAGGTCATGGATCATTGTGATGACAATTGTCGTGGAGCATTGTTATGTCAGGGTCATAGAGCATTGTGATGACACGGTTATGGAATATTGTGATGACCAGAATTCTGTAGCACTGTGATGAAAAGGGAATGGAGCATTGTGATTACAGGTGTCATGGAGCATTTTGATGACAATTGTTTAGAACATTGTGAAGACAGGGATCATGGGACATAGTGATGAAAGGGGCCTTGGAGCATTGTGTTGACAGGCGTCATGGGACATTGTGTTGACAGTGGTCATGGAACATTGTTAGAAAGAGAACATGGAGCAATTTGATTTCAGGGGCCATGAAAAATTGCGAATACATAGGCCATGGAGTATTCAGATGAATGTGGTCAAGGATCATTGTGACGAAAAGTGTCCTGGAATATTGTGATGACACGGTTCATGGAGCATTGCGATGACAATGGCCATGGCGAAATGTGAAGACAGGTGTCATGGGGCATTGTGATGACAGTGGTCCTCTAGAATTGTGAAGAAAGATATCATGGAGCACTGGGATGACAGGGGCCTTGGAGCATTGTGATGACAGGGGTCATGGGGCATTATGATGTCACGGCCATGGAACATTATGATGACAAGAATTCTGGAGCATTGTGATAAAAAGGGCATGGACCATTGTGATTAGAGGGGCCAAGGAGCATTCTGATGACAACGGCATGGAGCATTGTGATGACAAGGTCATCGAGCATTGTGATGACAGTGGTCATGAAGCATTGTGATGAAAGTTGTCATGGATCATTGTGATGACAAGTGTCGTGGAGCATTGTGATGACACGGGTCATAGAGCATTCTGATGACACGGTTATGGAATATTGTGATGATC
Source organism: Eschrichtius robustus (assembly GCF_028021215.1). Taxonomy (NCBI): domain Eukaryota; kingdom Metazoa; phylum Chordata; class Mammalia; order Artiodactyla; family Eschrichtiidae; genus Eschrichtius; species Eschrichtius robustus. The sequence continues at coordinate 18,318,724 of NC_090830.1, read as the reverse complement.
AGAATTCTGTAGCACTGTGATGAAAAGGGAATGGAGCATTGTGATTACAGGGTTCATGGAGCATTGTGTTGACAATTGTTCTAGAACATTGTGATGACAGGGATCATGGAGCATAGTGATGAAAGGGTCCATGGAGCATTGTGATGACAGGCGTCATGGGACATTGTGTTGACAGTGGTCATGGAGCATTGTTAGAAAGGGAACATGCAGCAATTTGATTTCAGGGGCCATGAAAAATTGTGAATACATAGGCCATGGAGTATTCAGATGAATGTGGTCAAGGATTATTGTGACGAAAAGTGTCCTGGAATATTGTGATGACACGGTTCATGGAGCATTGCGATGACAAGGGCCATGGCGAAATGTGAAGACAGGTGTCATGGGGCATTTTGATGACAGGGGTCATGGGGCATTGTGATGACACGGCCATGGAACATTATGATGACAAGAATTCTGGAGCATTGTGATAAAAAGGACATGGATCATTGTGATTAGAGGGGCCAAGGAGCATTCTGATGACAACAGCATGGAGCATTGTGATGACAAGGTCATCGAGCATTGTGATGACAGTGGTCATGAAGCATTGTGATGAATGTGGTCATGGATCATTGTGATGACAATTGTCGTGGAGCATTGTTATGTCAGGGGTCATAGAGCATTGTGATGACACGGATATGGAATATTGTGATGACCAGAATTCTGTAGCACTGTGATGAAAAGGGAATGGAGCATTGTGATTACAGGGGTCATGGAGCATTGTGATGACAATTGTTCTAGAACATTGTGAAGACAGGGATCATGGAGCATAGTGATGAAAGGGGCCATGGAGCATTGTGATGACAGGCGTCATGGGACAATGTGATGACAATGGTCATGGAGCATTGTTAGAAAGGGAACATGGATCAAAGTGATTTCAGGGGACATGAAAATTTTTAAATACATAGGCCATGGAGTATTCAGATGAATGTCGTCAAGGATTATTGTGACGAAAAGTGTCCTGGAATATTGTGATGACAAGGTTCATGGAGCATTGCGATGACAAGGGCCATGGCGAAATGTGAAGACAGGTGTCATGGGGCATTGTGATGACAGGGGTCATGGGGCATTGTGATGACAGTGGTCATCTAGAATTGTGAAGAAAGATATCATGGAGCACTGGGATGACAGGGGCCATGGAGCATTGTGATGACAGGGGTCATGGGGCATTGTGATGACACGGCCATGGAACATTATGATGACAAGAATTCTGGAGCATTGTGATAAAAAGGTCATGGACCATTGTGATTAGAGGAGCCAAGGAGCATTCTGATGACAACGGCATGGAGCATTGTGATGACAAGGGTCATCGAGCATTGTGATGACAGTGGTCAAGAAGCATTGTGATGAATGTGGTCATGCATCATTGTGATGACAAGTGTCGTGGAGCATTGTGATGACAGGGCCATAGAGCATTGTGATGACACGATTATGGAATGTTGTGATGACCAGTATTCTGTAGCACAGTGATGAAAAGGGCATGGAGCATTGTGATTACAGGGGTCATGGAGCATTGTGATGACAATTGTTCTAGAACATTGTGATGACAGGGATCATGGAGCATAGTGATGAAAGGGGCAATGGAGCATTGTGTTGACAGGCGTCATGGGACATTGTGTTGACAGTGGTCATGGAGCATTGTTAGAAAGGGAACATGGAGCAATTTTATCTCAGGGGCCATGAAAAATTGCGAATACATGCGCCATGGAGTATTCAGATGAATTTGGTCAGGATCATTGTGACGACAAGTGTCCTGGAATATTGTGATGACACGGTTCATGGAGCATTGCGATGACAAGGGCCATGGCGAAATGTGAAGACAGGTGTCATGGGGCATTGTGATGACAGTGGTCATCTAGAATTGTGAAGAAAGATATCATGGAGCACTTGGATGACAGGGGCCATGGAACATTGTGATGACAGGGGTCATGGGGCATTGTGATGACACGGCCATGGAACATTATGATGACAAGAATTCTGGAGCATTGTGATAAAAAGGGCATGGACCATTGTGATTACAGGGGCCAAGGAGCATTCTGATGACAACGGCATGGAGCATTGTGATGACAGGGGTCATCGAGCATTGTGATGACAGTGGTCATGAAGCATTGTGATGAATGTGGTCATGGATCATTGTGATGACAAGTGTCGTGGAACATTGTGATGACAGGGGTCATAGAGCATTGTGATGACTCGGTTATGGAATATTGTGATGACCAGAATTCTGTAGCACTGTGATGAAAAGGGAATGGAGCATTGTGATTACAGGGGTCATGGAGCATTGTGTTGACAATTGTTCTAGAACATTGTGATGACAGGGATTATGGAGCATAGTGATGAAAGGGGCCATGGAGCATTGTGATGACAGGCATCATGGGAAATTTTGTTGACAGTGATTATGGAGCATTGTTAGAAAGGGAACATGGAGCAATTTGATTTCAGGGGCCATGAACAATTGTGAATACATAGTCCATGGAGTATTCAGATGAATGTGGTCAAGGATCATTGTGACGAAAAGTGTCCTGGAATATTGTGATGACACGGTTCATGGAGCATTGCGATGACAAGGGCCATGGTGAAATGTGAAGACAGGTGTCATGGGGCATTGTGATTACAGTGGTCATCTAGAATTGTGAAGAAAGATATCATGGAGGACAGGGATGACAGGGGCCATGGAGCATTGTGATGACAGGGGTCATGGGGCATTGTGATGACACGGCCATAGAACCTTATGATGACAAGAATTTTGGAGCATTGTGATAAAAAGGTCATGGACAATTGTGATTAGAGGGGCCAAGGAGCATTCTGATGACAACTGCATGGAGCATTTTGATGACAAGGGTCATCGAGCATTGTGATGACAGTGGTCATGAAGCATTGTGATGAATGTGGTCATGGATCATTGTGATGACAAGTGTCGTGGAGCATTGTGATGACAGGGGTCATAGAGCATTGTGATGACATGGTTATGGAATATTGTGATGACCAGAATTCTGTAGCACTGTGATGAAAAGGGAATGGAGCATTGTGATTACAGGGGTCATGGAGCATTGTGATGACAATTGTTCTACAACATTGTGAAGACAGGGATCATGGAGCATAGTGATGAAAGGGGCCATGGAGCATTGTGATGACAGGCGTCATGGGACAATGTGTTGACAGTGGTCATGGAGCATTGTTAGAAAGGGAACATGGAGCAATTAGATTTCAGGGGCCATGAGAAATTGTGAATACATAGGCCATGGAGTATTCAGATGAATGTGGTCAAGGATCATTGTGACGACAAGTGTCCTGGAATATTGTGATGACACGGTTCATGGAGCATTGCGATGACAAGGGCCATGGCGAAATGTGAAGACAGGTGTCATGGGGCATTGTGAAGACAGTGGTCATGTAGTATTGTGAAGAAAGATATCATGGAGCACTGGGATGACAGGGGCCATGGAGCATTGTGATGACAGGGGTCATGGGGCATTGTGATGACACGGCCATGGAACATTATGATGACAAGAATTCTGGAGCATTGTGAAAACATGGCATGGACCATTGTGATTAGAGGGGCCAAGGAGCATTCTGATGACAACGGCATGGAGCATTGTGATGACAAGCGTCATCGAGCATTGTGATGACAAGTGTCGTGGAGCATTGTGATGACAGGTGTCATAGTGCATTGTGATGACACGGTTATGGAATATTGTGATGACCAGAATTCTGTAGCACTGTGATGAAAAGGGAATGGAGCATTGTGATTACAGGGTTCATGGAGCATTGTGTTCACAATTGTTCTAGAACATTGTGATGACAGGGATCATGGAGCATAGTGATGAAAGGGGCCATGGAGCATTGTGATGACAGGCGTCATGGGACATTGTGTTGACAATGGTCATGGAGCATTGTTAGAAAGGGAACATGGAGCAATTAGATTTCAGGGGCCATGAAAAATTGTGAATACATAGGCCATGGAGTATTTAGATGAATGTGGTCAAGGATTATTGTGACGAAAAGTGTCCTGGAATATTGTGATGACACGGTTCATGGAGCATTGCGATGACAAGGGCCATGGCGAAATGTGAAGACAGGTGTCATGGGGCATTGTGATGACAGTGGTCCTCTAGAATTGTGGAGAAAGATATCATGGAGCCCTTGGATGACAGGGGCCATGGAGCATTGTGATGACAGGGGTCATGGGGCTTTGTGATGACACGGCCATGGAACATTATGATGACAAGAATTCTGGAGCATTGTGATAAAATGGGCATGGACCATTGTGATTAGAGGGGCCAAGGAGCATTCTGATGACAATGGCATGGAGCATTGTGATGACAAGAGTCATCGAGCATTGTGATGACAGTGGTCATGAAGCATTGTGATGAATGAGGTCATGGATCATTGTGATGACAATTGTCGTGGAGCATTGTTATGTCAGGGGTCATAGAGCATTGTGATGACACGGATATGGAATATTGTGATGACCAGAATTCTGTAGCACTGTGATGAAAAGGGAATGGAGCATTGTGATTACAGGGGTCATGGAGCATTTTGATGACAATTGTTCTAGAACTTTGTGAAGACAGGGATCATGGAGCATAGTGATGAAAGTGGCCATGGAGCATTGTGATGACAGGCGTCATGGGACAATGTGATGACAATGTTCATGGAGCATTGTTAGAAAGGGAACATGGATCAAAGTGATTTCAGGGGACATGAAAATTTGTAAATACATAGGCCATGGAGTATTCAGATGAATGTCGTCAAGGATTATTGTGACGAAAAGTGTCCTGGAATATTGTGATGACAAGGTTCATGGAGCATTGCGATGACAAGGGCCATGGCGAAATGTGAAGACAGGTGTCATGGGGCATTGTGATGACAGGGGTCATGGGGCATTGTGATGACAGTGGTCATCTAGAATTGTGAAGAAAGATATCATGGAGCACTGGGATGACAGGGGCCATGGAGCATTGTGATGACAGGGGTCATGGGGCATTGTGATGACACGGCCATGGAACATTATGATGACAAGAATTCTGGAGCATTGTGATAAAAAGGGCATGGACCATTGTGATTAGAGGGGCCAAGGAGCATTCTGATGACAACGGCATGGAGCATTGTGATGACAAGGGTCATCGAGCATTGTGATGACAGTGGTCAAGAAGCATTGTGATGAATGTGGTCATGCATCATTGTGATGACAAGTGTCGTGGAGCATTGTGATGACAGGGCCATAGAGCATTGTGATGACACGATTATGGAATGTTGTGATGACCAGTATTCTGTAGCACAGTGATGAAAAGGGCATGGAGCATTGTGATTACAGGGGTCATGGAGCATTGTGATGACAATTGTTCTAGAACATTGTGATGACAGGGATCATGGAGCATAGTGATGAAAGGGGCAATGGAGCATTGTGTTGACAGGCGTCATGGGACATTGTGTTGACAGTGGTCATGGAGCATTGTTAGAAAGGGAACATGGAGCAATTTTATTTCAGGGGCCATGAAAAATTGCGAATACATGCGCCATGGAGTATTCAGATGAATTTGGTCAGGATCATTGTGACGACAAGTGTCCTGGAATATTGTGATGACACGGTTCATGGAGCATTGCGATGACAAGGGCCATGGCGAAATGTGAAGACAGGTGTCATGGGGCATTGTGATGACAGTGGTCCTCTAGAATTGTGAAGAAAGATATCATGGAGCACTTGGATGACAGGGGCCATGGAACATTGTGATGACAGGGGTCATGGGGCATTGTGATGACACGGCCATGGAACATTATGATGACAAGAATTCTGGAGCATTGTGATAAAAAGGGCATGGACCATTGTGATTACAGGGGCCAAGGAGCATTCTGATGACAACGGCATGGAGCATTGTGATGACAAGGGTCATCGAGCATTGTGATGACAGTGGTCAAGAAGCATTGTGATGAATGTGGTCATGCATCATTGTGATGACAAGTGTCGTGGAGCATTGTGATGACAGGGCCATAGAGCATTGTGATGACACGATTATGGAATGTTGTGATGACCAGTATTCTGTAGCACAGTGATGAAAAGGGCATGGAGCATTGTGATTACAGGGGTCATGGAGCATTGTGATGACAATTGTTCTAGAACATTGTGATGACAGGGATCATGGAGCATAGTGATGAAAGGGGCAATGGAGCATTGTGTTGACAGGCGTCATGGGACATTGTGTTGACAGTGGTCATGGAGCATTGTTAGAAAGGGAACATGGAGCAATTTTATTTCAGGGGCCATGAAAAATTGCGAATACATGCGCCATGGAGTATTCAGATGAATTTGGTCAGGATCATTGTGACGACAAGTGTCCTGGAATATTGTGATGACACGGTTCATGGAGCATTGCGATGACAAGGGCCATGGCGAAATGTGAAGACAGGTGTCATGGGGCATTGTGATGACAGTGGTCATCTAGAATTGTGAAGAAAGATATCATGGAGCACTTGGATGACAGGGGCCATGGAACATTGTGATGACAGGGGTCATGGGGCATTGTGATGACACGGCCATGGAACATTATGATGACAAGAATTCTGGAGCATTGTGATAAAAAGGGCATGGACCATTGTGATTACAGGGGCCAAGGAGCATTCTGATGACAACGGCATGGAGCATTGTGATGACAAGGGTCATCGAGCATTGTGATGACAGTGGTCATGAAGCATTGTGATGAATGTGGTCATGGATCATTGTGATGACAAGTGTCGTGGAACATTGTTATGACAGGGGTCATAGAGCATTGTGATGACTCGGTTATGGAATATTGTGATGACCAGAATTCTGTAGCACTGTGATGAAAAGGGAATGGAGCATTGTGATTACAGGGGTCATGGAGCATTGTGTTGACAATTGTTCTAGAACATTGTGATGACAGGGATTATGGAGCATAGTGATGAAAGGGGCCATGGAGCATTGTGATGACAGGCATCATGGGACATTTTGTTGACAGTGATTATGGAGCATTGTTAGAAAGGGAACATGGAGCAATTTGATTTCAGGGGCCATGAACAATTGTGAATACATAGTCCATGGAGTATTCAGATGAATGTGGTCAAGGATCATTGTGACGAAAAGTGTCCTGGAATATTGTGATGACACGGTTCATGGAGCATTGCGATGACAAGGGCCATGGTGAAATGTGAAGACAGGTGTCATGGGGCATTGTGATTACAGTGGTCATCTAGAATTGTGAAGAAAGATATCATGGAGGACAGGGATGACAGGGGCCATGGAGCATTGTGATGACAGGGGTCATGGGGCATTGTGATGACACGGCCATAGAACCTTATGATGACAAGAATTTTGGAGCATTGTGATAAAAAGGTCATGGACAATTGTGATTAGAGGGGCCAAGGAGCATTCTGATGACAACTGCATGGAGCATTTTGATGACAAGGGTCATCGAGCATTGTGATGACAGTGGTCATGAAGCATTGTGATGAATGTGGTCATGGATCATTGTGATGACAAGTGTCGTGGAGCATTGTGATGACAGGGGTCATAGAGCATTGTGATGACATGGTTATGGAATATTGTGATGACCAGAATTCTGTAGCACTGTGATGAAAAGGGAATGGAGCATTGTGATTACAGGGGTCATGGAGCATTGTGATGACAATTGTTCTACAACATTGTGAAGACAGGGATCATGGAGCATAGTGATGAAAGGGGCCATGGAGCATTGTGATGACAGGCGTCATGGGACAATGTGTTGACAGTGGTCATGGAGCATTGTTAGAAAGGGAACATGGAGCAATTAGATTTCAGGGGCCATGACAAATTGTGAATACATAGGCCATGGAGTATTCACATGAATGTGGTCAAGGATCATTGTGACGAAAAGTGTCCTGGAATATTGTGATGACACGGTTCATGGAGCATTGCGATGACAAGGGCCATGGCGAAATGTGAAGACAGGTGTCATGGGGCATTGTGAAGACAGTGGTCATGTAGTATTGTGAAGAAAGATATCATGGAGCACTGGGATGACAGGGGCCATGGAGCATTGTGATGACAGGGGTCATGGGGCATTGTGATGACACGGCCATGGAACATTATGATGACAAGAATTCTGGAGCATTGTGAAAACATGGCATGGACCATTGTGATTAGAGGGGCCAAGGAGCATTCTGATGACAACGGCATGGAGCATTGTGATGACAAGCGTCATCGAGCATTGTGATGACAAGTGTCGTGGAGCATTGTGATGACAGGTGTCATAGTGCATTGTGATGACACGGTTATGGAATATTGTGATGACCAGAATTCTGTAGCACTGTGATGAAAAGGGAATGGAGCATTGTGATTACAGGGTTCATGGAGCATTGTGTTCACAATTGTTCTAGAACATTGTGATGACAGGGATCATGGAGCATAGTGATGAAAGGGGCCATGGAGCATTGTGATGACAGGCGTCATGGGACATTGTGTTGACAGTGGTCATGGAGCATTGTTAGAAAGGGAACATGGAGCAATTAGATTTCAGGGGCCATGAAAAATTGTGAATACATAGGCCATGGAGTATTTAGATGAATGTGGTCAAGGATTATTGTGACGAAAAGTGTCCTGGAATATTGTGATGACACGGTTCATGGAGCATTGCGATGACAAGGGCCATGGCGAAATGTGAAGACAGGTGTCATGGGGCATTGTGATGACAGTGGTCCTCTAGAATTGTGGAGAAAGATATCATGGAGCCCTTGGATGACAGGGGCCATGGAGCATTGTGATGACAGGGGTCATGGGGCTTTGTGATGACACGGCCATGGAACATTATGATGACAAGAATTCTGGAGCATTGTGATAAAATGGGCATGGACCATTGTGATTAGAGGGGCCAAGGAGCATTCTGATGACAATGGCATGGAGCATTGTGATGACAAGAGTCATCGAGCATTGTGATGACAGTGGTCATGAAGCATTGTGATGAATGAGGTCATGGTTCATTGTGATGACAATTGTCGTGGAGCATTGTTATGTCAGGGGTCATAGAGCATTGTGATGACACGGATATGGAATATTGTGATGACCAGAATTCTGTAGCACTGTGATGAAAAGGGAATGGAGCATTGTGATTACAGGGGTCATGGAGCATTTTGATGACAATTGTTCTAGAACTTTGTGAAGACAGGGATCATGGAGCATAGTGATGAAAGTGGCCATGGAGCATTGTGATGACAGGCGTCATGGGACAATGTGATGACAATGTTCATGGAGCATTGTTAGAAAGGGAACATGGATCAAAGTGATTTCAGGGGACATGAAAATTTGTAAATACATAGGCCATGGAGTATTCAGATGAATGTCGTCAAGGATTATTGTGACGAAAAGTGTCCTGGAATATTGTGATGACAAGGTTCATGGAGCATTGCGATGACAAGGGCCATGGCGAAATGTGAAGACAGGTGTCATGTGGCATTGTGAAGACAGTGGTCATGTAGTATTGTGAAGAAAGATATCATGGAGCACTGGGATGACAGGGGCCATGGAGCATTGTGATGACAGGGGTCATGGGGCATTGTGATGACACGGCCATGGAACATTATGATGACAAGAATTCTGGAGCATTGTGATAAAAAGGGCATGGACCATTGTGATTAGAGGGGCCAAGGAGCATTCTGATGACAACGGCATGGAGCATTGTGATGACAAGGTCATCGAGCCTTGTGATGACAGTGGTCATGAAGCATTGTGATGAATGAGGTCATGGATCATTGTGATGACAATTGTCGTGGAGCATTGTTATGTCAGGGTCATAGAGCATTGTGATGACACGGTTATGGAATATTGTGATGACCAGAATTCTGTAGCACCGTGATGAAAAGGGAATGAGCATTGTGATTACAGGTGTCATGGAGCATTTTGATGACAATTGTTTAGAACATTGTGAAGACAGGGATCATGGGGCATAGTGATGAAAGGGGCCTTGGAGCATTGTGTTGACAGGCGTCATGGGACATTGTGTTGACAGTGGTCATGGAACATTGTTAGAAAGAGAACATGGAGCAATTTGATTTCAGGGGCCATGAAAAATTGCGAATACATAGGCCATGGAGTATTCAGATGAATGTGGTCAAGGATCATTGTGACGAAAAGTGTCCTGGAATATTGTGATGACACGGTTCATGGAGCATTGCGATGACAATGGCCATGGCGAAATGTGAAGACAGGTGTCATGGGGCATTGTGATGACAGTGGTCCTCTAGAATTGTGAAGAAAGATATCATGGAGCACTGGGATGACAGGGGCCTTGGAGCATTGTGATGACAGGGGTCATGGGGCATTATGATGTCACGGCCATGGAACATTATGATGACAAGAATTCTGGAGCATTGTGATAAAAAGGGCATGGACCATTGTGATTAGAGGGGCCAAGGAGCATTCTGATGACAACGGCATGGAGCATTGTGATGACAAAGTTCATCGAGCATTGTGATGACAGTGGTCATGAAGCATTGTGATGAATGAGGTCATGGATCATTGTGATGACAATTGTCGTGGAGCATTGTTATGTCAGGGGTCATAGAGCATTGTGATGACACGGTTATGGAATATTGTGATGACCAGAATTCTGTAGCACTGTGAAAATACGGGAATGGAGCATTGTGATTACAGGGGTATTGGAGCATTGTGATGACAATTGTTCTAGAATATTTGATGACAGGGATCATGGAGCATAGTGATGAAAGCGGCCATGGAGCATTGTGATGACAGGCGTCATGGGACAATGTGTTGACAGTGATCATGGAGCATTGTTAGAAAGGGAAAATGGAGCAACTTGATTTCAGGGGCCATGAAAAATTGTGAATACATAGGCCATGGAGTATTCAGATGAATGTGGTCAAGGATCATTGTGACGAAAAGTGTCCTGGAATATTGTGATGACAAGGTTCATGGAGCATTGCGATGACAAGGGCCATGGCGAAATGTGAAGACAGGTGTCATGGGGCATTGTGAAGACAGTGGTCATGTAGTATTGTGAAGAAAGATATCATGGAGCACTGGGATGACAGGGGCCATGGAGCATTGTGATGACAGGGGTCATGGGGCATTGTGATGACACGGCCATGGAACATTATGATGACAAGAATTCTGGAGCATTGTGATAAACATGGCATGGACCATTGTGATTAGAGGTGCCAAGGAGCATTCTGATGACAACTGCATGGAGCATTGTGATGACAAGCGTCATCGAGCATTGTGATGACAAGTGTCGTGGAGCATTGTGATGACACGGGTCATAGAGCATTGTGATGACACGGTTATGGAATATTGTGATGACCAGAATTCTGTAGCACTGTGATGAAAAGGGAATGGAGCATTGTGATTACAGGGGTCATGGAGCATTTTGATGACAATTGTTTAGAACATTGTGAAGACAGGGATCATGGGGCATAGTGATGAAAGGGGCCATGGAGCATTTTTTGACAGGCGTCATGGGACATTGTGTTGACAGTGGTCATGGAGCATTGTTAGAAAGAGAACATGGAGCAATTTGATTTCAGGGGCCATGAAAAATTGCGAATACATAGGCCATGAAGTATTCAGATGAATGTGGTCAAGGATCATTGTGACGAAATGTGTCCTGGAATATTGTGATGACACGGTTCATGGAGCATTGCGATGACAAGTGCCATGGCGAAATGTGAAGACAGGTGTCATGGGGCATTGTGATAACAGTGGTCATCTAGAATTGTGAAGAAAGATATCATGGAGCACTGGGATGAAAGGGGCCATGGAACATTGTGATGACAGGGGTCATGGGGCTTTGTGATGACACGGCCATGGAACATTATGATGACAAGAATTCTGGAGCATTGTGATAAAATGGGCATGGACCATTGTGATTAGAGGGGCCAAGGAGCATTCTGATGACAACGGCATGGAGCATTGTGATGACAAGGGTCATCGAGCATTGTGATGACAGTGGTCATGAAGCATTGTGATGAATGAGGTCATGGATCATTGTGATGACAATTGTCGTGGAGCATTGTTATGTCAGGGTCATAGAGCATTGTGATGACACGGTTATGGAATATTGTGATGACCAGAATTCTGTAGCACTGTGATGAAAAGGGAATGGAGCATTGTGATTACAGGTGTCATGGAGCATTTTGATGACAATTGTTTAGAACATTGTGAAGACAGGGATCATGGGACATAGTGATGAAAGGGGCCTTGGAGCATTGTGTTGACAGGCGTCATGGGACATTGTGTTGACAGTGGTCATGGAACATTGTTAGAAAGAGAACATGGAGCAATTTGATTTCAGGGGCCATGAAAAATTGCGAATACATAGGCCATGGAGTATTCAGATGAATGTGGTCAAGGATCATTGTGACGAAAAGTGTCCTGGAATATTGTGATGACACGGTTCATGGAGCATTGCGATGACAATGGCCATGGCGAAATGTGAAGACAGGTGTCATGGGGCATTGTGATGACAGTGGTCCTCTAGAATTGTGAAGAAAGATATCATGGAGCACTGGGATGACAGGGGCCTTGGAGCATTGTGATGACAGGGGTCATGGGGCATTATGATGTCACGGCCATGGAACATTATGATGACAAGAATTCTGGAGCATTGTGATAAAAAGGGCATGGACCATTGTGATTAGAGGGGCCAAGGAGCATTCTGATGACAACGGCATGGAGCATTGTGATGACAAGGTCATCGAGCATTGTGATGACAGTGGTCATGAAGCATTGTGATGAAAGTTGTCATGGATCATTGTGATGACAAGTGTCGTGGAGCATTGTGATGACACGGGTCATAGAGCATTCTGATGACACGGTTATGGAATATTGTGATGATCAGAATTCTGTAGCACTGTGATGAAAAGGGAATGGAGCATTGTGATTACAGGGTTCATGGAGCATTGTGTTGACAATTGTTCTAGAACATTGTGATGACAGGGATCATGGAGCATAGTGATGAAAGGGTCCATGGAGCATTGTGATGACAGGCGTCATGGGACATTGTGTTGACAGTGGTCATGGAGCATTGTTAGAAAGGGAACATGCAGCAATTTGATTTCAGGGGCCATGAAAAATTGTGAATACATAGGCCATGGAGTATTCAGATGAATGTGGTCAAGGATTATTGTGACGAAAAGTGTCCTGGAATATTGTGATGACACGGTTCATGGAGCATTGCGATGACAAGGGCCATGGCGAAATGTGAAGACAGGTGTCATGGGGCATTTTGATGACAGGGGTCATGGGGCATTGTGATGACACGGCCATGGAACATTATGATGACAAGAATTCTGGAGCATTGTGATAAAAAGGACATGGATCATTGTGATTAGAGGGGCCAAGGAGCATTCTGATGACAACAGCATGGAGCATTGTGATGACAAGGTCATCGAGCATTGTGATGACAGTGGTCATGAAGCATTGTGATGAATGTGGTCATGGATCATTGTGATGACAATTGTCGTGGAGCATTGTTATGTCAGGGGTCATAGAGCATTGTGATGACACGGATATGGAATATTGTGATGACCAGAATTCTGTAGCACTGTGATGAAAAGGGAATGGAGCATTGTGATTACAGGGGTCATGGAGCATTGTGATGACAATTGTTCTAGAACATTGTGAAGACAGGGATCATGGAGCATAGTGATGAAAGGGGCCATGGAGCATTGTGATGACAGGCGTCATGGGACAATGTGATGACAATGGTCATGGAGCATTGTTAGAAAGGGAACATGGATCAAAGTGATTTCAGGGGACATGAAAATTTTTAAATACATAGGCCATGGAGTATTCAGATGAATGTCGTCAAGGATTATTGTGACGAAAAGTGTCCTGGAATATTGTGATGACAAGGTTCATGGAGCATTGCGATGACAAGGGCCATGGCGAAATGTGAAGACAGGTGTCATGGGGCATTGTGATGACAGGGGTCATGGGGCATTGTGATGACAGTGGTCATCTAGAATTGTGAAGAAAGATATCATGGAGCACTGGGATGACAGGGGCCATGGAGCATTGTGATGACAGGGGTCATGGGGCATTGTGATGACACGGCCATGGAACATTATGATGACAAGAATTCTGGAGCATTGTGATAAAAAGGTCATGGACCATTGTGATTAGAGGAGCCAAGGAGCATTCTGATGACAACGGCATGGAGCATTGTGATGACAAGGGTCATCGAGCATTGTGATGACAGTGGTCAAGAAGCATTGTGATGAATGTGGTCATGCATCATTGTGATGACAAGTGTCGTGGAGCATTGTGATGACAGGGCCATAGAGCATTGTGATGACACGATTATGGAATGTTGTGATGACCAGTATTCTGTAGCACAGTGATGAAAAGGGCATGGAGCATTGTGATTACAGGGGTCATGGAGCATTGTGATGACAATTGTTCTAGAACATTGTGATGACAGGGATCATGGAGCATAGTGATGAAAGGGGCAATGGAGCATTGTGTTGACAGGCGTCATGGGACATTGTGTTGACAGTGGTCATGGAGCATTGTTAGAAAGGGAACATGGAGCAATTTTATCTCAGGGGCCATGAAAAATTGCGAATACATGCGCCATGGAGTATTCAGATGAATTTGGTCAGGATCATTGTGACGACAAGTGTCCTGGAATATTGTGATGACACGGTTCATGGAGCATTGCGATGACAAGGGCCATGGCGAAATGTGAAGACAGGTGTCATGGGGCATTGTGATGACAGTGGTCATCTAGAATTGTGAAGAAAGATATCATGGAGCACTTGGATGACAGGGGCCATGGAACATTGTGATGACAGGGGTCATGGGGCATTGTGATGACACGGCCATGGAACATTATGATGACAAGAATTCTGGAGCATTGTGATAAAAAGGGCATGGACCATTGTGATTACAGGGGCCAAGGAGCATTCTGATGACAACGGCATGGAGCATTGTGATGACAGGGGTCATCGAGCATTGTGATGACAGTGGTCAAGAAGCATTGTGATGAATGTGGTCATGGATCATTGTGATGACAAGTGTCGTGGAATATTGTGATGACAGGGGTCATAGAGCATTGTGATGACTCGGTTATGGAATATTGTGATGACCAGAATTCTGTAGCACTGTGATGAAAAGGGAATGGAGCATTGTGATTACAGGGGTCATGGAGCATTGTGTTGACAATTGTTCTAGAACATTGTGATGACAGGGATTATGGAGCATAGTGATGAAAGGGGCCATGGAGCATTGTGATGACAGGCATCATGGGAAATTTTGTTGACAGTGATTATGGAGCATTGTTAGAAAGGGAACATGGAGCAATTTGATTTCAGGGGCCATGAACAATTGTGAATACATAGTCCATGGAGTATTCAGATGAATGTGGTCAAGGATCATTGTGACGAAAAGTGTCCTGGAATATTGTGATGACACGGTTCATGGAGCATTGCGATGACAAGGGCCATGGTGAAATGTGAAGACAGGTGTCATGGGGCATTGTGATTACAGTGGTCATCTAGAATTGTGAAGAAAGATATCATGGAGGACAGGGATGACAGGGGCCATGGAGCATTGTGATGACAGGGGTCATGGGGCATTGTGATGACACGGCCATAGAACCTTATGATGACAAGAATTTTGGAGCATTGTGATAAAAAGGTCATGGACAATTGTGATTAGAGGGGCCAAGGAGCATTCTGATGACAACTGCATGGAGCATTTTGATGACAAGGGTCATCGAGCATTGTGATGACAGTGGTCATGAAGCATTGTGATGAATGTGGTCATGGATCATTGTGATGACAAGTGTCGTGGAGCATTGTGATGACAGGGGTCATAGAGCATTGTGATGACATGGTTATGGAATATTGTGATGACCAGAATTCTGTAGCACTGTGATGAAAAGGGAATGGAGCATTGTGATTACAGGGGTCATGGAGCATTGTGATGACAATTGTTCTACAACATTGTGAAGACAGGGATCATGGAGCATAGTGATGAAAGGGGCCATGGAGCATTGTGATGACAGGCGTCATGGGACAATGTGTTGACAGTGGTCATGGAGCATTGTTAGAAAGGGAACATGGAGCAATTAGATTTCAGGGGCCATGAGAAATTGTGAATACATAGGCCATGGAGTATTCAGATGAATGTGGTCAAGGATCATTGTGACGACAAGTGTCCTGGAATATTGTGATGACACGGTTCATGGAGCATTGCGATGACAAGGGCCATGGCGAAATGTGAAGACAGGTGTCATGGGGCATTGTGAAGACAGTGGTCATGTAGTATTGTGAAGAAAGATATCATGGAGCACTGGGATGACAGGGGCCATGGAGCATTGTGATGACAGGGGTCATGGGGCATTGTGATGACACGGCCATGGAACATTATGATGACAAGAATTCTGGAGCATTGTGAAAACATGGCATGGACCATTGTGATTAGAGGGGCCAAGGAGCATTCTGATGACAACGGCATGGAGCATTGTGATGACAAGCGTCATCGAGCATTGTGATGACAAGTGTCGTGGAGCATTGTGATGACAGGTGTCATAGTGCATTGTGATGACACGGTTATGGAATATTGTGATGACCAGAATTCTGTAGCACTGTGATGAAAAGGGAATGGAGCATTGTGATTACAGGGTTCATGGAGCATTGTGTTCACAATTGTTCTAGAACATTGTGATGACAGGGATCATGGAGCATAGTGATGAAAGGGGCCATGGAGCATTGTGATGACAGGCGTCATGGGACATTGTGTTGACAGTGGTCATGGAGCATTGTTAGAAAGGGAACATGGAGCAATTAGATTTCAGGGGCCATGAAAAATTGTGAATACATAGGCCATGGAGTATTTAGATGAATGTGGTCAAGGATTATTGTGACGAAAAGTGTCCTGGAATATTGTGATGACACGGTTCATGGAGCATTGCGATGACAAGGGCCATGGCGAAATGTGAAGACAGGTGTCATGGGGCATTGTGATGACAGTGGTCCTCTAGAATTGTGGAGAAAGATATCATGGAGCCCTTGGATGACAGGGGCCATGGAGCATTGTGATGACAGGGGTCATGGGGCTTTGTGATGACACGGCCATGGAACATTATGATGACAAGAATTCTGGAGCATTGTGATAAAATGGGCATGGACCATTGTGATTAGAGGGGCCAAGGAGCATTCTGATGACAATGGCATGGAGCATTGTGATGACAAGAGTCATCGAGCATTGTGATGACAGTGGTCATGAAGCATTGTGATGAATGAGGTCATGGATCATTGTGATGACAATTGTCGTGGAGCATTGTTATGTCAGGGGTCATAGAGCATTGTGATGACACGGATATGGAATATTGTGATGACCAGAATTCTGTAGCACTGTGATGAAAAGGGAATGGAGCATTGTGATTACAGGGGTCATGGAGCATTTTGATGACAATTGTTCTAGAACTTTGTGAAGACAGGGATCATGGAGCATAGTGATGAAAGTGGCCATGGAGCATTGTGATGACAGGCGTCATGGGACAATGTGATGACAATGTTCATGGAGCATTGTTAGAAAGGGAACATGGATCAAAGTGATTTCAGGGGACATGAAAATTTGTAAATACATAGGCCATGGAGTATTCAGATGAATGTCGTCAAGGATTATTGTGACGAAAAGTGTCCTGGAATATTGTGATGACAAGGTTCATGGAGCATTGCGATGACAAGGGCCATGGCGAAATGTGAAGACAGGTGTCATGGGGCATTGTGATGACAGGGGTCATGGGGCATTGTGATGACAGTGGTCATCTAGAATTGTGAAGAAAGATATCATGGAGCACTGGGATGACAGGGGCCATGGAGCATTGTGATGACAGGGGTCATGGGGCATTGTGATGACACGGCCATGGAACATTATGATGACAAGAATTCTGGAGCATTGTGATAAAAAGGTCATGGACCATTGTGATTAGAGGGGCCAAGGAGCATTCTGATGACAACGGCATGGAGCATTGTGATGACAAGGGTCATCGAGCATTGTGATGACAGTGGTCAAGAAGCATTGTGATGAATGTGGTCATGCATCATTGTGATGACAAGTGTCGTGGAGCATTGTGATGACAGGGCCATAGAGCATTGTGATGACACGATTATGGAATGTTGTGAGGACCAGTATTCTGTAGCACAGTGATGAAAAGTGCATGGAGCATTGTGATTACAGGGGTCATGGAGCATTGTGATGACAATTGTTCTAGAACATTGTGATGACAGGGATCATGGAGCATAGTGATGAAAGGGGCAATGGAGCATTGTGTTGACAGGCGTCATGGGACATTGTGTTGACAGTGGTCATGGAGCATTGTTAGAAAGGGAACATGGAGCAATTTGATTTCAGGGGCCATGAAAAATTGCGAATACATGCGCCATGGAGTATTCAGATGAATTTGGTCAGGATCATTGTGACGAAAATTGTCCTGGAATATTGTGATGACACGTTTCATGGAGCATTGCGATGACAAGGGCCATGGCGAAATGTGAAGACAGGTGTCATGGGGCATTGTGATGACAGTGGTCATCTAGAATTGTGAAGAAAGATATCATGGAGCACTTGGATGACAGGGGCCATGGAACATTGTGATGACAGGGGTCATGGGGCATTGTGATGACACGGCCATGGAACATTATGATGACAAGAATTCTGGAGCATTGTGATAAAAAGGGCATGGACCATTGTGATTACAGGGGCTAAGGAGCATTCTGATGACAACGGCATGGAGCATTGTGATGACAAGGGTCATCGAGCATTGTGATGACAGTGGTCATGAAGCATTGTGATGAATGTGGTCATGGATCATTGTGATGACAAGTGTCGTGGAACATTGTGATGACAGGGGTCATAGAGCATTGTGATGACTCGGTTATGGAATATTGTGATGACCAGAATTCTGTAGCACTGTGATGAAAAGGGAATGGAGCATTGTGATTACAGGGGTCATGGAGCATTGTGTTGACAATTGTTCTAGAACATTGTGATGACAGGGATTATGGAGCATAGTGATGAAAGGGGCCATGGAGCATTGTGATGACAGGCATCATGGGAAATTTTGTTGACAGTGATTATGGAGCATTGTTAGAAAGGGAACATGGAGCAATTTGATTTCAGGGGCCATGAACAATTGTGAATACATAGTCCATGGAGTATTCAGATGAATGTGGTCAAGGATCATTGTGACGAAAAGTGTCCTGGAATATTGTGATGACACGGTTCATGGAGCATTGTGATGACAAGGGCCATGGTGAAATGTGAAGACAGGTGTCATGGGGCTTTGTGATTACAGTGGTCATCTAGAATTGTGAAGAAAGATATCATGGAGGACAGGGATGACAGGGGCCATGGAGCATTGTGATGACAGGGGTCATGGGGCATTGTGATGACACGGCCATAGAACATTATGATGACAAGAATTTTGGAGCATTGTGATAAAAAGGTCATGGACAATTGTGATTAGAGGGGCCAAGGAGCATTCTGATGACAACTGCATGGAGCATTTTGATGACAAGGATCATCGAGCATTGTGATGACAGTGGTCATGAAGCATTGTGATGAATGTGGTCATGGATCATTGTGATGACAAGTGTCGTGGAGCATTGTGATGACAGGGGTCATAGAGCATTGTGATGACATGGTTATGGAATATTGAGATGACCAGAATTCTGTAGCACTGTGATGAAAAGGGAATGGAGCATTGTGATTACAGGGGTCATGGAGCATTGTGATGACAATTGTTCTAGAACATTGTGAAGACAGGGATCATGGAGCATAGTGATGAAAGGGGCCATGGAGCATTGTGATGACAGGCGTCATGGGACATTGTGTTGACAGTGGTCATGGAGCATTGTTAGAAAGGGAACATGGAACAATTAGATTTCTGGGGCCATGAAAAATTGTGAATACATAGGCCATGGAGTATTCAGATGAATGTGGTCAAGGATTATTGTGACAAAAAGTGTCCTGGAATATGGTGATGACACGGTTCATGGAGCATGGCGATGACAAGGGCCTTGGCGAAATGTGAAGACAGGTGTCATGGGGCATTGTGATGACAGTGGTCATCTAGAATTGTGAAGAAAGATATCATGGAGCACTGGGATGACAGGGGCCATGGAGCATTGTGATGACAGGGGTCATGGGGCATTGTGATGACACGGCCATGGAACATTATGATGACAAGAATTCTGGAGCATTGTGATAAAAAGGGCATGGACCATTGTTATTAGAGGGGCCAAGGATCATTCTGATGACAACGGCATGGAGCATTGTGATGAAAAGGGTCATCGAGCATTGTGATGACAGTGGTCATGAAGCATTGTGATGAATGTGGTCATGGATCATTGTGATGACAAGTGTCGTAGAGCATTGTGATGACAGGGGTCATAGAGCATTGTGATGACACCGTTATGGAATATTGTGATGACCAGAATTCTGTAGCACTGTGATGAAAAGGGAATGGAGCATTGTGATTACAGGGGTCATGGAGCATTGTGATGACAATTGTTCTAGAACATTGTGAAGACAGGGATCATGGAGCATAGTGATGAAAGGGGCCATGGAGCATTGTAATGACAGGCGTCATGGGACAATGTGTTGATAGTGGTCATGGAGCCTTGTTAGAAAGGGAACAAGGAGCAAAGTGATTTCAGGGGCCATGAAATTTTGTGAATACATAGGCCATGGAGTATTCAGATAAATGTGGTCAAGGATCATTGTGACAAAAAGTGTCCTGGAATATTGTGATGACACGGTTCATGGAGCATTGCGATGACAAGGGCCATGGCGAAATGTGAAGACAGGTGTCATCGGGCATTGTGATGACAGTGGTCCTCTAGAATTGTAGAGAAAGATATCATGGAGCACTGGGATGACAGGGGCCATGGAGCATTGTGATGACAAGGGTCATGGGGCTTTGTGATGACACGGCCATGGAACATTATGATGACAAGAATTCTGCAGCATTGTGATAAAAAGGGCATGGACCATTGTGATTAGTGGGGCCAAGGAGCATGCTGATGACAACGGCATGGAGCATTGTGATGACAAGTGTCATCGAGCATTGTGATGATAGTGGTCATGAATCATTGTGATGAATGTGGTCATGAATCATTGTGATAAAAAGGGCATAGACCATTGTGATTAGAGGGGCCAAGGAGCATTCTGATGAAAACGTAATGGAGCAATGTGATGACAAGGGTCATCGAGCATTGTGATGACAGTGGTCATGAAGCATTTTGATGAATGTGGTCATGGATCATTGTGATGAAAAGTGTCGTGGAGCATTGTGATGACAGGGGTCATAGAGCATTGTGATGACACGGTTATTGAATATTGTGATGACCAGAATTCTGTAGCACTGTGATGAAAAGGGAATGCAGCATTGTGATTACAGGGGTCATGGAGCATTGTGATGACAATTGTTCTAGAACATTGTGAAGACAGGGATCATGGAGCATAGTGATGAAAGGGGCCATGGAGCATTGTGATGACAGGCGTCATGGGACATTGTGTTGACCGTGGTCATGGAGCATTGTTAGAAAGGGAACATGGAGCAATTTGATTTCAGAGGCCATGAAAAATTGTGAATACATAGGCCATGGAGTATTCAGATGAATGTGGTCAAGGATCATTGTGACGAAAAGTGTCCTGGAATATTGTGATGACACGGTTCATGGAGCATTGCGATGACAATGGTCATGGCGAAACGTGAAGACTGGTGTCATGCGGCATTGTGATGACAGTGGTCATCTAGAATTGTGAAGAAAGATATCATGGAGCACTGGGATGACAGGGGCCATGGAGCATTGTGATGACAGGGGTCATGGGGCATTGTGATGACACGGCCATGGAACATTATGATGACAAGAATTCTGGAGCATTGTGATAAAAAGGTCATGGACCATTGTGATTAGAGGGGCCAAGGAGCATTCTGATGACAACGGCATGTAGCATCGTGATGACAAGGGTCATCGAGCATTGTGATGACAGTGGTCAAGAAGCATTGTGATGAATGTGGTCATGCATCATTGTGATGACAAGTGTCGTGGAGCATTGTGATGACAGGGCCATAGAGCATTGTGACGACACGATTATGGAATGTTGTGATGACCAGTATTCTGTAGCACAGTGATGAAAAGGGCATGGAGCATTGTGATTACAGGGGTCATGGAGCATTGTGATGACAATTGTTCTAGAACATTGTGATGACAGGGATCATGGAGCATAGTGATGAAAGGGGCAATGGAGCATTGTGTTGACAGGCGTCATGGGACATTGTGTTGACAGTGGTCATGGAGCATTGTTAGAAAGGGAACATGGAGCAATTTTATTTCAGGGGCCATGAAAAATTGCGAATACATGCGCCATGGAGTATTCAGATGAATTTGGTCAGGATCATTGTGACGACAAGTGTCCTGGAATATTGTGATGACACGGTTCATGGAGCATTGCGATGACAAGGGCCATGGCGAAATGTGAAGACAGGTGTCATGGGGCATTGTGATGACAGTGGTCATCTAGAATTGTGAAGAAAGATATCATGGAGCACTTGGATGACAGGGGCCATGGAACATTGTGATGACAGGGGTCATGGGGCATTGTGATGACACGGCCATGGAACATTATGATGACAAGAATTCTGGAGCATTGTGATAAAAAGGGCATGGACCATTGTGATTACAGGGGCCAAGGAGCATTCTGATGACAACGGCATGGAGCATTGTGATGACAAGGGTCATCGAGCATTGTGATGACAGTGGTCATGAAGCATTGTGATGAATGTGGTCATGGATCATTGTGATGACAAGTGTCGAGGAACATTGTGATGACAGGGGTCATAGAGCATTGTGATGACATGGTTATGGAATATTGTGATGACCAGAATTCTGTAGCACTGTGATGAAAAGGGAATGGAGCATTGTGATTACAGGGGTCATGGAGCATTGTGTTGACAATTGTTCTAGAACATTGTGATGACAGGGATTATGGAGCATAGTGATGAAAGGGGCCATGGAGCATTGTGATGACAGGCATCATGGGACATTTTGTTGACAGTGATTATGGAGCATTGTTAGAAAGGGAACATGGAGCAATTTGATTTCAGGGGCCATGAACAATTGTGAATACATAGTCCATGGAGTATTCAGATGAATGTGGTCAAGGATCATTTTGACGAAAAGTGTCCTGGAATATTGTGATGACACGGTTCATGGAGCATTGCGATGACAAGGGCCATGGTGAAATGTGAAGACAGGTGTCATGGGGCATTGTGATTACAGTGGTCATCTAGAATTGTGAAGAAAGATATCATGGAGGACAGGGATGACAGGGGCCATGGAGCATTGTGATGACAGGGGTCATGGGGCATTGTGATGACACGGTCATAGAACATTATGATGACAAGAATTTTGGAGCATTGTGATAAAAAGGTCATGGACAATTGTGATTAGAGGGGCCAAGGAGCATTCTGATGACAACTGCATGGAGCATTTTAATGACAAGGGTCATCGAGCATTGTGATGACAGTGGTCATGAAGCATTGTGATGAATGTGGTCATGGATCATTGTGATGACAAGTGTCGTGGAGCATTGTGATGACAGGGTTCATAGAGC
Source organism: Eschrichtius robustus (assembly GCF_028021215.1). Taxonomy (NCBI): domain Eukaryota; kingdom Metazoa; phylum Chordata; class Mammalia; order Artiodactyla; family Eschrichtiidae; genus Eschrichtius; species Eschrichtius robustus. The sequence goes on along the minus strand of NC_090830.1, from coordinate 18,295,050 downwards.
ATTGTGATGACATGGTTATGGAATATTGTGATGACCAGAATTCTGTAGCACTGTGATGAAAAGGGAATGGAGCATTGTGATTACAGGGGTCATGGAGCATTGTGATGACAATTGTTCTAGAACATTGTGAAGACAGGGATCATGGAGCATAGTGATGAAAGGGGCCATGGAGCATTGTGATGACAGGCGTCATGGGACAATGTGTTGACAGTGGTCATGGAGCATAGTTAGAAAGGGAACATGGAGCAATTAGATTTCAGGGGCCATGACAAATTGTGAATACATAGGCCATGGAGTATTCAGATGAATGTGGTCAAGGATCATTGTGACGAAAAGTGTCCTGGAATATTGTGATGACACGGTTCATGGAGCATTGCGATGACAAGGGCCATGGCGAAATGTGAAGACAGGTGTCATGGGGCATTGTGAAGACAGTGGTCATGTAGTATTGTGAAGAAAGATATCATGGAGCACTGGGATGACAGGGGCCATGGAGCATTGTGATGACAGGGGTCATGGGGCATTGTGATGACACGGCCATGGAACATTATGATGACAAGAATTCTGGAGCATTGTGAAAACATGGCATGGACCATTGTGATTAGAGGGGCCAAGGAGCATTCTGATGACAACGGCATGGAGCATTGTGATGACAAGCGTCATCGAGCATTGTGATGACAAGTGTCGTGGAGCATTGTGATGACAGGTGTCATAGTGCATTGTGATGACACGGTTATGGAATATTGTGATGACCAGAATTCTGTAGCACTGTGATGAAAAGGGAATGGAGCATTGTGATTACAGGGGTCATGGAGCATTGTGTTCACAATTGTTCTAGAACATTGTCATGACAGGGATCATGGAGCATAGTGATGAAAGGGGCCATGGAGCATTGTGATGACAGGCGTCATGGGACATTGTGTTGACAGTGGTCATGGAGCATTGTTAGAAAGGGAACTTGGAGCAATTAGATTTCAGGGGCCATGAAAAATTGTGAATACATAGGCCATGGAGTATTTAGATGAATGTGGTCAAGGATTATTGTGACGAAAAGTGTCCTGGAATATTGTGATGACACGGTTCATGGAGCATTGCGATGACAAGGGCCATGGCGAAATGTGAAGACAGGTGTCATGGGGCATTGTGATGACAGTGGTCCTCTAGAATTGTGGAGAAAGATATCATGGAGCCCTTGGATGACAGGGGCCATGGAGCATTGTGATGACAGGGGTCATGGGGCTTTGTGATGACACGGCCATGGAACATTATGATGACAAGAATTCTGGAGCATTGTGATAAAATGGGCATGGACCATTGTGATTAGAGGGGCCAAGGAGCATTCTGATGACAACGGCATGGAGCATTGTGATGACAATAGTCATCGAGCATTGTGATGACAGTGGTCATGAAGCATTGTGATGAATGAGGTCATGGATCATTGTGATGACAATTGTCGTGGAGCATTGTTATGTCAGGGGTCATAGAGCATTGTGATGACACGGATATGGAATATTGTGATGACCAGAATTCTGTAGCACTGTGATGAAAAGGGAATGGAGCATTGTGATTACAGGGGTCATGGAGCATTGTGATGACAATTGTTCTAGAACATTGTGAAGACAGGGATCATGGAGCATAGTGATGAAAGGGGCCATGGAGCATTGTGATGACAGGCGTCATGGGACAATGTGATGACAATGGTCATGGAGCATTGTTAGAAAGGGAACATGGATCAAAGTGATTTCAGGGGACATGAAAATTTGTAAATACATAGGCCATGGAGTATTCAGATGAATGTCGTCAAGGATTATTGTGACGAAAAGTGTCCTGGAATATTGTGATGACAAGGTTCATGGAGCATTGCGATGACAAGGGCCATGGCGAAATGTGAAGACAGGTGTCATGGGGCATTGTGATGACAGGGGTCATGGGGCATTGTGATGACAGTGGTCATCTAGAATTGTGAAGAAAGATATCATGGAGCACTGGGATGACAGGGGCCATGGAGCATTGTGATGACAGGGGTCATGGGGCATTGTGATGACACGGCCATGGAACATTATGATGACAAGAATTCTGGAGCATTGTGATAAAAAGGTCATGGACCATTGTGATTAGAGGGGCCAAGGAGCATTCTGATGACAACGGCATGGAGCATTGTGATGACAAGGGTCATCGAGCATTGTGATGACAGTGGTCAAGAAGCATTGTGATGAATGTGGTCATGCATCATTGTGATGACAAGTGTCGTGGAGCATTGTGATGACAGGGCCATAGAGCATTGTGATGACACGATTATGGAATGTTGTGATGACCAGTATTCTGTAGCACAGTGATGAAAAGGGCATGGAGCATTGTGATTACAGGGGTCATGGAGCATTGTGATGACAATTGTTCTAGAACATTGTGATGACAGGGATCATGGAGCATAGTGATGAAAGGGGCAATGGAGCATTGTGTTGACAGGCGTCATGGGACATTGTGTTGACAGTGGTCATGGAGCATTGTTAGAAAGGGAACATGGAGCAATTTTATTTCAGGGGCCATGAAAAATTGCGAATACATGCGCCATGGAGTATTCAGATGAATTTGGTCAGGATCATTCTGACGAAAATTGTCCTGGAATATTGTGATGACACGGTTCATGGAGCATTGCGATGACAAGGGCCATGGCGAAATGTGAAGACAGGTGTCATGGGGCATTGTGATGACAGTGGTCATCTAGAATTGTGAAGAAAGATATCATGGAGCACTTGGATGACAGGGGCCATGGAACATTGTGATGACAGGGGTCATGGGGCATTGTGATGACACGGCCATGGAACATTATGATGACAAGAATTCTGGAGCATTGTGATAAAAAGGGCATGGACCATTGTGATTACAGGGGCCAAGGAGCATTCTGATGACAACGGCATGGAGCATTGTGATGACCAGGGTCATCGAGCATTGTGATGACAGTGGTCATGAAGCATTGTGATGAATGTGGTCATGGATCATTGTGATGACAAGTGTCGTGGAACATTGTGATGACAGGGGTCATAGAGCATTGTGATGACTCGGTTATGGAATATTGTGATGACCAGAATTCTGTAGCACTGTGATGAAAAGGGAATGGAGCATTGTGATTACAGGGGTCATGGAGCATTGTGTTGACAATTGTTCTAGAACATTGTGGTGACAGGGATTATGGAGCATAGTGATGAAAGTGGCCATGGAGCATTGTGATGACAGGCATCATGGGAAATTTTGTTGACAGTGATTATGGAGCATTGTTAGAAAGGGAACATGGAGCAATTTGATTTCAGGGGCCATGAACAATTGTGAATACATAGTCCATGGAGTATTCAGATGAATGTGGTCAAGGATCATTGTGACGAAAAGTGTCCTGGAATATTGTGATGACACGGTTCATGGAGCATTGCGATGACAAGGGCCATGGTGAAATGTGAAGACAGGTGTCATGGGGCATTGTGATTACAGTGGTCATCTAGAATTGTGAAGAAAGATATCATGGAGGACAGGGATGACAGGGGCCATGGAGCATTGTGATGACAGGGGTCATGGGGCATTGTGATGACACGGCCATAGAACATTATGATGACAAGAATTTTGGAGCATTGTGATAAAAATGTCATGGACAATTGTGATTAGAGGGGCCAAGGAGCATTCTGATGACAACTGCATGGAGCATTTTGATGACAAGGATCATCGAGCATTGTGATGACAGTGGTCATGAAGCATTGTGATGAATGTGGTCATGGATCATTGTGATGACAAGTGTCGTGGAGCATTGTGATGACAGGGGTCATAGAGCATTTTGATGACATGGTTATGGAATATTGTGATGACAAGAATTCTGTAGCACTGTGATGAAAAGGGAATGGAGCATTGTGATTACAGGGGTCATGGAGCATTGTGATGACAATTGTTCTAGAACATTGTGAAGACAGGGACCATGGAGCATAGTGATGAAAGGTGCCATGGAGCATTGTGATGACAGGCGTCATGGGACATTGTGTTGACAGTGGTCATGGAGCATTGTTAGAAAGGGAACATGGAACAATTAGATTTCTGGGGCCATGAAAAATTGTGAATACATAGGCCATGGAGTATTCAGATGAATGTGGTCAAGGATTATTGTGACAAAAAGTGTCCTGGAATATGGTGATGACACGGTTCATGGAGCATGGCGATGACAAGGGCCATGGCGAAATGTGAAGACAGGTGTCATCGGGCATTGTGATGACAGTGGTCCTCTAGAATTGTAGAGAAAGATATCATGGAGCACTGGGATGACAGGGGCCATGGAGCATTGTGATGACAAGGGTCATGGGGCTTTGTGATGACACGGCCATGGAACATTATGATGACAAGAATTCTGCAGCATTGTGATAAAAAGGGCATGGACCATTGTGATTAGTGGGGCCAAGGAGCATGCTGATGACAACGGCATGGAGCATTGTGATGACAAGTGTCATCGAGCATTGTGATGATAGTGGTCATGAATCATTGTGATGAATGTGGTCATGAATCATTGTGATAAAAAGGGCATAGACCATTGTGATTAGAGGGGCCAAGGAGCATTCTGATGACAACGTAATGGAGCAATGTGATGACAAGGGTCATCGAGCATTGTGATGACAGTGGTCATGAAGCATTGTGATGAATGTGGTCATGGATCATTGTGATGAAAAGTGTCGTGGAGCATTGTGGTGACAGGGGTCATAGAGCATTGTGACGACACGATTATGGAATATTGTGATGACCAGTATTCTGTAGCACAGTGATGAAAAGGGCATGGAGCATTGTGATTACAGGGGTCATGGAGCATTGTGATGACAATTGTTCTAGAACATTGTGATGACAGGGATCATGGAGCATAGTGATGAAAGGGGCAATGGAGCATTGTGTTGACAGGCGTCATGGGACATTGTGTTGACAGTGGTCATGGAGCATTGTTAGAAAGGGAACATGGAGCAATTTGATTTCAGGGGCCATGAAAAATTGTGAATACATAGGCCATGGAGTATTCAGATGAATGTGGTCAAGGATCATTGTGACGAAAAGTGTCCTGGAATATTGTGATGACTCGGTTCATGGAGCATTGCGATGACAAGGGCCATGGCGAAATGTGAAGACAGGTGTCATGGGGCATTGTGATGACAGTGGTCCTCTATAATTGTGAAGAAAGATATCATGGAGCACTGGGATGACAGGGGCCATGGAGCATTGTGATGACAGGGGTCATGGGGCATTGTGATGACACGGCCATGGAACATTATGATGACAAGAATTCTGGAGCATTGTGATAAATCGGGCATGGACCATTGTGATTAGAGGGGCCAAGGAGCATTCTGATGACAACGGCATGGAGCATTGTGATGACAAGTGTCATCGAGCATTGTGATGACAGTGGTCATGAAGCATTGTGATGAATGTGGTCATGGATCATTGTGATGACAAGTGTCGTGGAACATTGTTATGACAGGGGTCATAGAGCATTGTGATGACACGGTTATGGAATATTGTGATGACCAGAATTCTGTAGCACTGTGATGAAAAGGGAATGGAGCATTGTGATTACAGGGGTCATGGAGCATTGTGATGACAATTGTTCTAGAACATTGTGAAGACAGGGATCATGGAGCATAGTGATGAAAGGGGCCATGGAGCATTGTGATGACAGGCGTCACGGGACAATGTGTTGACAGTGGTCATGGAGCATTGTTAGAAAGGGAACATGGAGCAATTTGATTTCAGGGGCCATGAAAAATTGTGAATACATAGGCCATGGAGTGTTCAGATGAATGTGGTCAAGGATCATTGTGACGACAAGTGTCCTGGAATATTGTGATGACACGGTTCATGGAGCATTGCGATGACAAGGGCCATGGCGAAATGTGAAGACAGGTGTCATGGGGCATTGTGATGACAGTGGTCATCTAGAATTGTGAAGAAAGATATCATGGAGCACTGGGATGACAGGGGCCATGGAGCATTGTGACGACAGGGGTCATGGGGCATTGTGATGACACGGCCATGGAACATTAGGATGACAAGAATTCTGGAGCATTGTGATAAAAAGGGCATGGACCATTGTAATGAGAAGGGCCAAGGAGCATTCTGATGACAACGGCATGGAGCATTGTGATGACAAGAGTCATCGAGCATTGTGATGACAGTGGGCATGAAGCATTGTGATGAATGTGGTTATGGATCATTGTGATGACAAGTGTCGTGGAGCATTGTGATGACAGGGGTAATAGAGTATTGTGATGACATGGTTATGGAATATTGTGACGACCAGAATTCTGTAGCACTGTGATGAAAAGGGAATGGAGCATTGTGATTACAGGGGTAATGGAGCATTGTGATGACAATTTTTCTAGAACATTGTGAAGACAGGTATCATGGAGCATAGTGATGAAAGGGGCCATGGAGCATTGTGATGACAGGCGTCATGGGACAATGTGTTGACAGTGGTCATGGAGCATTGTTAGAAAGGGAACATGGAGCAATTTGATTTCAGGGGCCATGAAAAATTGTGAATACATAGGCCACGGAGTATTCAGATGTATGTGGTCAAGGATCATTGTGACGAAATGTGTCCTGGAATATTGTGATGACACGGTTCATGGAGCATTGCGATGACATGGGCCATGGCGAAATATGAAGACAGGTGTCATGTGGCATTGTGAAGACAGTGGTCATGTAGTATTGTGAAGAAAGATATCATGGAGCACTGGGATGACAGGGGCCATGGAGCATTGTGATGACAGGGGTCATGGGGCATTGTGATGACACGGCCATGGAACATTATGATGACAAGAATTCTGGAGCATTGTGATAAAAAGGGCATGGACCATTGTGATTAGAGGGGCCAAGGAGCATTCTGATGACAACGGCATGGAGCATTGTGATGACAAGGTCATCGAGCCTTGTGATGACAGTGGTCATGAAGCATTGTGATGAATGAGGTCATGGATCATTGTGATGACAATTGTCGTGGAGCATTGTTATGTCAGGGTCATAGAGCATTGTGATGACACGGTTATGGAATATTGTGATGACCAGAATTCTGTAGCACTGTGATGAAAAGGGAATGAGCATTGTGATTACAGGTGTCATGGAGCATTTTGATGACAATTGTTTAGAACATTGTGAAGACAGGGATCATGGGGCATAGTGATGAAAGGGGCCTTGGAGCATTGTGTTGACAGGCGTCATGGGACATTGTGTTGACAGTGGTCATGGAACATTGTTAGAAAGAGAACATGGAGCAATTTGATTTCAGGGGCCATGAAAAATTGCGAATACATAGGCCATGGAGTATTCAGATGAATGTGGTCAAGGATCATTGTGACGAAAAGTGTCCTGGAATATTGTGATGACACGGTTCATGGAGCATTGCGATGACAATGGCCATGGCGAAATGTGAAGACAGGTGTCATGGGGCATTGTGATGACAGTGGTCCTCTAGAATTGTGAAGAAAGATATCATGGAGCACTGGGATGACAGGGGCCTTGGAGCATTGTGATGACAGGGGTCATGGGGCATTATGATGTCACGGCCATGGAACATTATGATGACAAGAATTCTGGAGCATTGTGATAAAAAGGGCATGGACCATTGTGATTAGAGGGGCCAAGGAGCATTCTGATGACAACGGCATGGAGCATTGTGATGACAAAGTTCATCGAGCATTGTGATGACAGTGGTCATGAAGCATTGTGATGAATGAGGTCATGGATCATTGTGATGACAATTGTCGTGGAGCATTGTTATGTCAGGGGTCATAGAGCATTGTGATGACACGGTTATGGAATATTGTGATGACCAGAATTCTGTAGCACTGTGAAAATACGGGAATGGAGCATTGTGATTACAGGGGTATTGGAGCATTGTGATGACAATTGTTCTAGAATATTTGATGACAGGGATCATGGAGCATAGTGATGAAAGGGGCCATGGAGCATTGTGATGACAGGCGTCATGGGACAATGTGTTGACAGTGATCATGGAGCATTGTTAGAAAGGGAAAATGGAGCAATTTGATTTCAGGGGCCATGAAAAATTGTGAATACATAGGCCATGGAGTATTCAGATGAATGTGGTCAAGGATCATTGTGACGAAAAGTGTCCTGGAATATTGTGATGACAAGGTTCATGGAGCATTGCGATGACAAGGGCCATGGCGAAATGTGAAGACAGGTGTCATGGGGCATTGTGAAGACAGTGGTCATGTAGTATTGTGAAGAAAGATATCATGGAGCACTGGGATGACAGGGGCCATGGAGCATTGTGATGACAGGGGTCATGGGGCATTGTGATGACACGGCCATGGAACATTATGATGACAAGAATTCTGGAGCATTGTGATAAACATGGCATGGACCATTGTGATTAGAGGTGCCAAGGAGCATTCTGATGACAACTGCATGGAGCATTGTGATGACAAGCGTCATCGAGCATTGTGATGACAAGTGTCGTGGAGCATTGTGATGACACGGGTCATAGAGCATTGTGATGACACGGTTATGGAATATTGTGATGACCAGAATTCTGTAGCACTGTGATGAAAAGGGAATGGAGCATTGTGATTACAGGGGTCATGGAGCATTTTGATGACAATTGTTTAGAACATTGTGAAGACAGGGATCATGGGGCATAGTGATGAAAGGGGCCATGGAGCATTTTTTGACAGGCGTCATGGGACATTGTGTTGACAGTGGTCATGGAGCATTGTTAGAAAGAGAACATGGAGCAATTTGATTTCAGGGGCCATGAAAAATTGCGAATACATAGGCCATGAAGTATTCAGATGAATGTGGTCAAGGATCATTGTGACGAAATGTGTCCTGGAATATTGTGATGACACGGTTCATGGAGCATTGCGATGACAAGTGCCATGGCGAAATGTGAAGACAGGTGTCATGGGGCATTGTGATAACAGTGGTCATCTAGAATTGTGAAGAAAGATATCATGGAGCACTGGGATGAAAGGGGCCATGGAACATTGTGATGACAGGGGTCATGGGGCTTTGTGATGACACGGCCATGGAACATTATGATGACAAGAATTCTGGAGCATTGTGATAAAATGGGCATGGACCATTGTGATTAGAGGGGCCAAGGAGCATTCTGATGACAACGGCATGGAGCATTGTGATGACAAGGGTCATCGAGCATTGTGATGACAGTGGTCATGAAGCATTGTGATGAATGAGGTCATGGATCATTGTGATGACAATTGTCGTGGAGCATTGTTATGTCAGGGTCATAGAGCATTGTGATGACACGGTTATGGAATATTGTGATGACCAGAATTCTGTAGCACTGTGATGAAAAGGGAATGGAGCATTGTGATTACAGGTGTCATGGAGCATTTTGATGACAATTGTTTAGAACATTGTGAAGACAGGGATCATGGGACATAGTGATGAAAGGGGCCTTGGAGCATTGTGTTGACAGGCGTCATGGGACATTGTGTTGACAGTGGTCATGGAACATTGTTAGAAAGAGAACATGGAGCAATTTGATTTCAGGGGCCATGAAAAATTGCGAATACATAGGGCATGGAGTATTCAGATGAATGTGGTCAAGGATCATTGTGACGAAAAGTGTCCTGGAATATTGTGATGACACGGTTCATGGAGCATTGCGATGACAATGGCCATGGCGAAATGTGAAGACAGGTGTCATGGGGCATTGTGATGACAGTGGTCCTCTAGAATTGTGAAGAAAGATATCATGGAGCACTGGGATGACAGGGGCCTTGGAGCATTGTGATGACAGGGGTCATGGGGCATTATGATGTCACGGCCATGGAACATTATGATGACAAGAATTCTGGAGCATTGTGATAAAAAGGGCATGGACCATTGTGATTAGAGGGGCCAAGGAGCATTCTGATGACAACGGCATGGAGCATTGTGATGACAAGGTCATCGAGCATTGTGATGACAGTGGTCATGAAGCATTGTGATGAAAGTTGTCATGGATCATTGTGATGACAAGTGTCGTGGAGCATTGTGATGACACGGGTCATAGAGCATTCTGATGACACGGTTATGGAATATTGTGATGATCAGAATTCTGTAGCACTGTGATGAAAAGGGAATGGAGCATTGTGATTACAGGGTTCATGGAGCATTGTGTTGACAATTGTTCTAGAACATTGTGATGACAGGGATCATGGAGCATAGTGATGAAAGGGTCCATGGAGCATTGTGATGACAGGCGTCATGGGACATTGTGTTGACAGTGGTCATGGAGCATTGTTAGAAAGGGAACATGCAGCAATTTGATTTCAGGGGCCATGAAAAATTGTGAATACATAGGCCATGGAGTATTCAGATGAATGTGGTCAAGGATTATTGTGACGAAAAGTGTCCTGGAATATTGTGATGACACGGTTCATGGAGCATTGCGATGACAAGGGCCATGGCGAAATGTGAAGACAGGTGTCATGGGGCATTTTGATGACAGGGGTCATGGGGCATTGTGATGACACGGCCATGGAACATTATGATGACAAGAATTCTGGAGCATTGTGATAAAAAGGACATGGATCATTGTGATTAGAGGGGCCAAGGAGCATTCTGATGACAACAGCATGGAGCATTGTGATGACAAGGTCATCGAGCATTGTGATGACAGTGGTCATGAAGCATTGTGATGAATGTGGTCATGGATCATTGTGATGACAATTGTCGTGGAGCATTGTTATGTCAGGGGTCATAGAGCATTGTGATGACACGGATATGGAATATTGTGATGACCAGAATTCTGTAGCACTGTGATGAAAAGGGAATGGAGCATTGTGATTACAGGGGTCATGGAGCATTGTGATGACAATTGTTCTAGAACATTGTGAAGACAGGGATCATGGAGCATAGTGATGAAAGGGGCCATGGAGCATTGTGATGACAGGCGTCATGGGACAATGTGATGACAATGGTCATGGAGCATTGTTAGAAAGGGAACATGGATCAAAGTGATTTCAGGGGACATGAAAATTTTTAAATACATAGGCCATGGAGTATTCAGATGAATGTCGTCAAGGATTATTGTGACGAAAAGTGTCCTGGAATATTGTGATGACAAGGTTCATGGAGCATTGCGATGACAAGGGCCATGGCGAAATGTGAAGACAGGTGTCATGGGGCATTGTGATGACAGGGGTCATGGGGCATTGTGATGACAGTGGTCATCTAGAATTGTGAAGAAAGATATCATGGAGCACTGGGATGACAGGGGCCATGGAGCATTGTGATGACAGGGGTCATGGGGCATTGTGATGACACGGCCATGGAACATTATGATGACAAGAATTCTGGAGCATTGTGATAAAAAGGTCATGGACCATTGTGATTAGAGGAGCCAAGGAGCATTCTGATGACAACGGCATGGAGCATTGTGATGACAAGGGTCATCGAGCATTGTGATGACAGTGGTCAAGAAGCATTGTGATGAATGTGGTCATGCATCATTGTGATGACAAGTGTCGTGGAGCATTGTGATGACAGGGCCATAGAGCATTGTGATGACACGATTATGGAATGTTGTGATGACCAGTATTCTGTAGCACAGTGATGAAAAGGGCATGGAGCATTGTGATTACAGGGGTCATGGAGCATTGTGATGACAATTGTTCTAGAACATTGTGATGACAGGGATCATGGAGCATAGTGATGAAAGGGGCAATGGAGCATTGTGTTGACAGGCGTCATGGGACATTGTGTTGACAGTGGTCATGGAGCATTGTTAGAAAGGGAACATGGAGCAATTTTATCTCAGGGGCCATGAAAAATTGCGAATACATGCGCCATGGAGTATTCAGATGAATTTGGTGAGGATCATTGTGACGACAAGTGTCCTGGAATATTGTGATGACACGGTTCATGGAGCATTGCGATGACAAGGGCCATGGCGAAATGTGAAGACAGGTGTCATGGGGCATTGTGATGACAGTGGTCATCTAGAATTGTGAAGAAAGATATCATGGAGCACTTGGATGACAGGGGCCATGGAACATTGTGATGACAGGGGTCATGGGGCATTGTGATGACACGGCCATGGAACATTATGATGACAAGAATTCTGGAGCATTGTGATAAAAAGGGCATGGACCATTGTGATTACAGGGGCCAAGGAGCATTCTGATGACAACGGCATGGAGCATTGTGATGACAGGGGTCATCGAGCATTGTGATGACAGTGGTCATGAAGCATTGTGATGAATGTGGTCATGGATCATTGTGATGACAAGTGTCGTGGAACATTGTGATGACAGGGGTCATAGAGCATTGTGATGACTCGGTTATGGAATATTGTGATGACCAGAATTCTGTAGCACTGTGATGAAAAGGGAATGGAGCATTGTGATTACAGGGGTCATGGAGCATTGTGTTGACAATTGTTCTAGAACATTGTGATGACAGGGATTATGGAGCATAGTGATGAAAGGGGCCATGGAGCATTGTGATGACAGGCATCATGGGAAATTTTGTTGACAGTGATTATGGAGCATTGTTAGAAAGGGAACATGGAGCAATTTGATTTCAGGGGCCATGAACAATTGTGAATACATAGTCCATGGAGTATTCAGATGAATGTGGTCAAGGATCATTGTGACGAAAAGTGTCCTGGAATATTGTGATGACACGGTTCATGGAGCATTGCGATGACAAGGGCCATGGTGAAATGTGAAGACAGGTGTCATGGGGCATTGTGATTACAGTGGTCATCTAGAATTGTGAAGAAAGATATCATGGAGGACAGGGATGACAGGGGCCATGGAGCATTGTGATGACAGGGGTCATGGGGCATTGTGATGACACGGCCATAGAACCTTATGATGACAAGAATTTTGGAGCATTGTGATAAAAAGGTCATGGACAATTGTGATTAGAGGGGCCAAGGAGCATTCTGATGACAACTGCATGGAGCATTTTGATGACAAGGGTCATCGAGCATTGTGATGACAGTGGTCATGAAGCATTGTGATGAATGTGGTCATGGATCATTGTGATGACAAGTGTCGTGGAGCATTGTGATGACAGGGGTCATAGAGCATTGTGATGACATGGTTATGGAATATTGTGATGACCAGAATTCTGTAGCACTGTGATGAAAAGGGAATGGAGCATTGTGATTACAGGGGTCATGGAGCATTGTGATGACAATTGTTCTACAACATTGTGAAGACAGGGATCATGGAGCATAGTGATGAAAGGGGCCATGGAGCATTGTGATGACAGGCGTCATGGGACAATGTGTTGACAGTGGTCATGGAGCATTGTTAGAAAGGGAACATGGAGCAATTAGATTTCAGGGGCCATGAGAAATTGTGAATACATAGGCCATGGAGTATTCAGATGAATGTGGTCAAGGATCATTGTGACGACAAGTGTCCTGGAATATTGTGATGACACGGTTCATGGAGCATTGCGATGACAAGGGCCATGGCGAAATGTGAAGACAGGTGTCATGGGGCATTGTGAAGACAGTGGTCATGTAGTATTGTGAAGAAAGATATCATGGAGCACTGGGATGACAGGGGCCATGGAGCATTGTGATGACAGGGGTCATGGGGCATTGTGATGACACGGCCATGGAACATTATGATGACAAGAATTCTGGAGCATTGTGAAAACATGGCATGGACCATTGTGATTAGAGGGGCCAAGGAGCATTCTGATGACAACGGCATGGAGCATTGTGATGACAAGCGTCATCGAGCATTGTGATGACAAGTGTCGTGGAGCATTGTGATGACAGGTGTCATAGTGCATTGTGATGACACGGTTATGGAATATTGTGATGACCAGAATTCTGTAGCACTGTGATGAAAAGGGAATGGAGCATTGTGATTACAGGGTTCATGGAGCATTGTGTTCACAATTGTTCTAGAACATTGTGATGACAGGGATCATGGAGCATAGTGATGAAAGGGGCCATGGAGCATTGTGATGACAGGCGTCATGGGACATTGTGTTGACAGTGGTCATGGAGCATTGTTAGAAAGGGAACATGGAGCAATTAGATTTCAGGGGCCATGAAAAATTGTGAATACATAGGCCATGGAGTATTTAGATGAATGTGGTCAAGGATTATTGTGACGAAAAGTGTCCTGGAATATTGTGATGACACGGTTCATGGAGCATTGCGATGACAAGGGCCATGGCGAAATGTGAAGACAGGTGTCATGGGGCATTGTGATGACAGTGGTCCTCTAGAATTGTGGAGAAAGATATCATGGAGCCCTTGGATGACAGGGGCCATGGAGCATTGTGATGACAGGGGTCATGGGGCTTTGTGATGACACGGCCATGGAACATTATGATGACAAGAATTCTGGAGCATTGTGATAAAATGGGCATGGACCATTGTGATTAGAGGGGCCAAGGAGCATTCTGATGACAACAGCATGGAGCATTGTGATGACAAGGTCATCGAGCATTGTGATGACAGTGGTCATGAAGCATTGTGATGAATGAGGTCATGGATCATTGTGATGACAATTGTCGTGGAGCATTGTTATGTCAGGGGTCATAGAGCATTGTGATGACACGGATATGGAATATTGTGATGACCAGAATTCTGTAGCACTGTGATGAAAAGGGAATGGAGCATTGTGATTACAGGGGTCATGGAGCATTGTGATGACAATTGTTCTAGAACATTGTGAAGACAGGGATCATGGAGCATAGTGATGAAAGGGGCCATGGAGCATTGTGATGACAGGCGTCATGGGACAATGTGATGACAATGGTCATGGAGCATTGTTAGAAAGGGAACATGGATCAAAGTGATTTCAGGGGACATGAAAATTTGTAAATACATAGGCCATGGAGTATTCAGATGAATGTCGTCAAGGATTATTGTGACGAAAAGTGTCCTGGAATATTGTGATGACAAGGTTCATGGAGCATTGCGATGACAAGGGCCATGGCGAAATGTGAAGACAGGTGTCATGGGGCATTGTGATGACAGGGGTCATGGGGCATTGTGATGACAGTGGTCATCTAGAATTGTGAAGAAAGATATCATGGAGCACTGGGATGACAGGGGCCATGGAGCATTGTGATGACAGGGGTCATGGGGCATTGTGATGACACGGCCATGGAACATTATGATGACAAGAATTCTGGAGCATTGTGATAAAAAGGTCATGGACCATTGTGATTAGAGGGGCCAAGGAGCATTCTGATGACAACGGCATGGAGCATTGTGATGACAAGTTTCATCGAGCATTGTGATGACAGTGGTCAAGAAGCATTGTGATGAATGTGGTCATGCATCATTGTGATGACAAGTGTCGTGGAGCATTGTGATGACAGGGCCATAGAGCATTGTGATGACACGATTATGGAATGTTGTGATGACCAGTATTCTGTAGCACAGTGATGAAAAGGGCATGGAGCATTGTGATTACAGGGGTCATGGAACATTGTGATGACAATTGTTCTAGAACATTGTGATGACAGGGATCATGGAGCATAGTGATGAAAGGGGCAATGGAGCATTGTGTTGACAGGCGTCATGGGACATTGTGTTGACAGTGGTCATGGAGCATTGTTAGAAAGGGAACATGGAGCAATTTTATTTCAGGGGCCATGAAAAATTGCGAATACATGCGCCATGGAGTATTCAGATGAATTTGGTCAGGATCATTGTGACGACAAGTGTCCTGGAATATTGTGATGACACGGTTCATGGAGCATTGCGATGACAAGGGCCATGGCGAAATGTGAAGACAGGTGTCATGGGGCATTGTGATGACAGTGGTCATCTAGAATTGTGAAGAAAGATATCATGGAGCACTTGGATGACAGGGGCCATGGAATATTGTGATGACAGGGGTCATGGGGCATTGTGATGACACGGCCATGGAACATTATGATGACAAGAATTCTGGAGCATTGTGATAAATAGGGCATGGACCATTGTGATTAGAGGGGCCAAGGAGCATTCTGATGACAACGGCATGGAGCATTGTGATGAAAAGGGTCATCGAGCATTGTGATGACAGTGGTCATGAAGCATTGTGATGAATGTGGTCATGGATCATTGTGATGACAAGTGTCGTGGAACATTGTGATGACAGGGGTCATAGAGCATTGTGATGACATGGTTATGGAATATTGTGATGACCAGAATTCTGTAGCACTGTGATGAAAAGGGAATGGAGCATTGTGATTACAGGGGTCATGGAGCATTGTGTTGACAATTGTTCTAGAACATTGTGATGACAGGGATTATGGAGCATAGTGATGAAAGGGGCCATGGAGCATTGTGATGACAGGCATCATGGGACATTTTGTTGACAGTGATTATGGAGCATTGTTAGAAAGGGAACATGGAGCAATTTGATTTCAGGGGCCATGAACAATTGTGAATACATAGTCCATGGAGTATTCAGATGAATGTGGTCAAGGATCATTGTGACGAAAAGTGTCCTGGAATATTGTGATGACACGGTTCATGGAGCATTGCGATGACAAGGGCCATGGTGAAATGTGATGACAGGTGTCATGGGGCATTGTGATTACAGTGGTCATCTAGAATTGTGAAGAAAGATATCATGGAGGACAGGGATGACAGGGGCCATGGAGCATTGTGATGACAGGGGTCATGGGGCATTGTGATGACACGGCCATAGAACATTATGATGACAAGAATTTTGGAGCATTGTGATAAAAAGGTCATGGACAATTGTGATTAGAGGGGCCAAGGAGCATTCTGATGACAACTGCATGGAGCATTTTGATGACAAGGGTCATCGAGCATTGTGATGACAGTGGTCATGAAGCATTGTGATGAATGTGGTCATGGATCATTGTGATGACAAGTGTCGTGGAGCATTGTGATGACAGGGGTCATAGAGCACTGTGATGACATGGTTATGGAATATTGTGATGACCAGAATTCTGTAGCACTGTGATGAAAAGGGAATGGAGCATTGTGATTACAGGGGTCATGGAGCATTGTGATGACAATTGTTCTAGAACATTGTGATGACAGGGATCATGGAGCATAGTGATGAAAGGGTCCATGGAGCATTGTGATGACAGGCGTCATGGGACATTGTGTTGACAGGGGCCATGGAGCATTGTGATGACACGGTTATGGAATATTGTGATGACCAGAATTCTGTAGCACTGTGATGAAAAGGGAATGGAGCATTGTGATTACAGGGGTCATGGAGCATTGTGATGACAATTGTTCTAGAACATTGTGAAGACAGGGATCATGGAGCATAGTGATGAAAGGGGCCATGGAGCATTGTGATGACAGGCGTCACGGGACAATGTGTTGACAGTGGTCATGGAGCATTGTTAGAAAGGGAACATGGAGCAATTTGATTTCAGGGGCCATGAAAAATTGTGAATACATAGGCCATGGAGTGTTCAGATGAATGTGGTCAAGGATCATTGTGACGACAAGTGTCCTGGATTATTGTGATGACACGGTTCATGGAGCATTGCGATGACAAGGGCCATGGCGAAATGTGAAGACAGGTGTCATGGGGCATTGTGATGACAGTGGTCATCTAGAATTGTGAAGAAAGATATCATGGAGCACTGGGATGACAGGGGCCATGGAGCATTGTGACGACAGGGGTCATGGGGCATTGTGATGACACGGCCATGGAACATTATGATGACAAGAATTCTGGAGCATTGTGATAAAATGGGCATGGACCATTGTGATTAGAGGGGCCAAGGAGCATTCTGATGACAACAGCATGGAGCATTGTGATGACAAGGTCATCGAGCATTGTGATGACAGTGGTCATGAAGCATTGTGATGAATGAGGTCATGGATCATTGTGATGACAATTGTCGTGGAGCATTGTTATGTCAGGGGTCATAGAGCATTGTGATGACACGGATATGGAATATTGTGATGACCAGAATTCTGTAGCACTGTGATGAAAAGGGAATGGAGCATTGTGATTACAGGGGTCATGGAGCATTGTGATGACAATTGTTCTAGAACATTGTGAAGACAGGGATCATGGAGCATAGTGATGAAAGGGGCCATGGAGCATTGTGATGACAGGCGTCATGGGACAATGTGATGACAATGGTCATGGAGCATTGTTAGAAAGGGAACATGGATCAAAGTGATTTCAGGGGACATGAAAATTTGTAAATACATAGGCCATGGAGTATTCAGATGAATGTCGTCAAGGATTATTGTGACGAAAAGTGTCCTGGAATATTGTGATGACAAGGTTCATGGAGCATTGCGATGACAAGGGCCATGGCGAAATGTGAAGACAGGTGTCATGGGGCATTGTGATGACAGGGGTCATGGGGCATTGTGATGACAGTGGTCATCTAGAATTGTGAAGAAAGATATCATGGAGCACTGGGATGACAGGGGCCATGGAGCATTGTGATGACAGGGGTCATGGGGCATTGTGATGACACGGCCATGGAACATTATGATGACAAGAATTCTGGAGCATTGTGATAAAAAGGTCATGGACCATTGTGATTAGAGGGGCCAAGGAGCATTCTGATGACAACGGCATGGAGCATTGTGATGACAAGTTTCATCGAGCATTGTGATGACAGTGGTCAAGAAGCATTGTGATGAATGTGGTCATGCATCATTGTGATGACAAGTGTCGTGGAGCATTGTGATGACAGGGCCATAGAGCATTGTGATGACACGATTATGGAATGTTGTGATGACCAGTATTCTGTAGCACAGTGATGAAAAGGGCATGGAGCATTGTGATTACAGGGGTCATGGAACATTGTGATGACAATTGTTCTAGAACATTGTGATGACAGGGATCATGGAGCATAGTGATGAAAGGGGCAATGGAGCATTGTGTTGACAGGCGTCATGGGACATTGTGTTGACAGTGGTCATGGAGCATTGTTAGAAAGGGAACATGGAGCAATTTTATTTCAGGGGCCATGAAAAATTGCGAATACATGCGCCATGGAGTATTCAGATGAATTTGGTCAGGATCATTGTGACGACAAGTGTCCTGGAATATTGTGATGACACGGTTCATGGAGCATTGCGATGACAAGGGCCATGGCGAAATGTGAAGACAGGTGTCATGGGGCATTGTGATGACAGTGGTCATCTAGAATTGTGAAGAAAGATATCATGGAGCACTTGGATGACAGGGGCCATGGAATATTGTGATGACAGGGGTCATGGGGCATTGTGATGACACGGCCATGGAACATTATGATGACAAGAATTCTGGAGCATTGTGATAAATAGGGCATGGACCATTGTGATTAGAGGGGCCAAGGAGCATTCTGATGACAACGGCATGGAGCATTGTGATGAAAAGGGTCATCGAGCATTGTGATGACAGTGGTCATGAAGCATTGTGATGAATGTGGTCATGGATCATTGTGATGACAAGTGTCGTGGAACATTGTGATGACAGGGGTCATAGAGCATTGTGATGACATGGTTATGGAATATTGTGATGACCAGAATTCTGTAGCACTGTGATGAAAAGGGAATGGAGCATTGTGATTACAGGGGTCATGGAGCATTGTGTTGACAATTGTTCTAGAACATTGTGATGACAGGGATTATGGAGCATAGTGATGAAAGGGGCCATGGAGCATTGTGATGACAGGCATCATGGGACATTTTGTTGACAGTGATTATGGAGCATTGTTAGAAAGGGAACATGGAGCAATTTGATTTCAGGGGCCATGAACAATTGTGAATACATAGTCCATGGAGTATTCAGATGAATGTGGTCAAGGATCATTGTGACGAAAAGTGTCCTGGAATATTGTGATGACACGGTTCATGGAGCATTGCGATGACAAGGGCCATGGTGAAATGTGATGACAGGTGTCATGGGGCATTGTGATTACAGTGGTCATCTAGAATTGTGAAGAAAGATATCATGGAGGACAGGGATGACAGGGGCCATGGAGCATTGTGATGACAGGGGTCATGGGGCATTGTGATGACACGGCCATAGAACATTATGATGACAAGAATTTTGGAGCATTGTGATAAAAAGGTCATGGACAATTGTGATTAGAGGGGCCAAGGAGCATTCTGATGACAACTGCATGGAGCATTTTGATGACAAGGGTCATCGAGCATTGTGATGACAGTGGTCATGAAGCATTGTGATGAATGTGGTCATGGATCATTGTGATGACAAGTGTCGTGGAGCATTGTGATGACAGGGGTCATAGAGCACTGTGATGACATGGTTATGGAATATTGTGATGACCAGAATTCTGTAGCACTGTGATGAAAAGGGAATGGAGCATTGTGATTACAGGGGTCATGGAGCATTGTGATGACAATTGTTC
Source organism: Eschrichtius robustus (assembly GCF_028021215.1). NCBI lineage: Eukaryota > Metazoa > Chordata > Mammalia > Artiodactyla > Eschrichtiidae > Eschrichtius > Eschrichtius robustus. The sequence continues at coordinate 18,274,716 of NC_090830.1, read as the reverse complement.
TAGAACATTGTGATGACAGGGATCATGGAGCATAGTGATGAAAGGGTCCATGGAGCATTGTGATGACAGGCGTCATGGGACATTGTGTTGACAGGGGCCATGGAGCATTGTGATGACACGGTTATGGAATATTGTGATGACCAGAATTCTGTAGCACTGTGATGAAAAGGGAATGGAGCATTGTGATTACAGGGGTCATGGAGCATTGTGATGACAATTGTTCTAGAACATTGTGAAGACAGGGATCATGGAGCATAGTGATGAAAGGGGCCATGGAGCATTGTGATGACAGGCGTCACGGGACAATGTGTTGACAGTGGTCATGGAGCATTGTTAGAAAGGGAACATGGAGCAATTTGATTTCAGGGGCCATGAAAAATTGTGAATACATAGGCCATGGAGTGTTCAGATGAATGTGGTCAAGGATCATTGTGACGACAAGTGTCCTGGATTATTGTGATGACACGGTTCATGGAGCATTGCGATGACAAGGGCCATGGCGAAATGTGAAGACAGGTGTCATGGGGCATTGTGATGACAGTGGTCATCTAGAATTGTGAAGAAAGATATCATGGAGCACTGGGATGACAGGGGCCATGGAGCATTGTGACGACAGGGGTCATGGGGCATTGTGATGACACGGCCATGGAACATTATGATGACAAGAATTCTGGAGCATTGTGATAAAAAGGACATGGATCATTGTGATTAGAGGGGCCAAGGAGCATTCTGATGACAACAGCATGGAGCATTGTGATGACAAGGTCATCGAGCATTGTGATGACAGTGGTCATGAAGCATTGTGATGAATGAGGTCATGGATCATTGTGATGACAATTGTCGTGGAGCATTGTTATGTCAGGGGTCATAGAGCATTGTGATGACACGGATATGGAATATTGTGATGACCAGAATTCTGTAGCACTGTGATGAAAAGGGAATGGAGCATTGTGATTACAGGGGTCATGGAGCATTGTGATGACAATTGTTCTAGAACATTGTGAAGACAGGGATCATGGAGCATAGTGATGAAAGGGGCCATGGAGCATTGTGATGACAGGCGTCATGGGACAATGTGATGACAATGGTCATGGAGCATTGTTAGAAAGGGAACATGGATCAAAGTGATTTCAGGGGACATGAAAATTTGTAAATACATAGGCCATGGAGTATTCAGATGAATGTCGTCAAGGATTATTGTGACGAAAAGTGTCCTGGAATATTGTGATGACAAGGTTCATGGAGCATTGCGATGACAAGGGCCATGGCGAAATGTGAAGACAGGTGTCATGGGGCATTGTGATGACAGGGGTCATGGGGCATTGTGATGACAGTGGTCATCTAGAATTGTGAAGAAAGATATCATGGAGCACTGGGATGACAGGGGCCATGGAGCATTGTGATGACAGGGGTCATGGGGCATTGTGATGACACGGCCATGGAACATTATGATGACAAGAATTCTGGAGCATTGTGATAAAAAGGTCATGGACCATTGTGATTAGAGGGGCCAAGGAGCATTCTGATGACAACGGCATGGAGCATTGTGATGACAAGTTTCATCGAGCATTGTGATGACAGTGGTCAAGAAGCATTGTGATGAATGTGGTCATGCATCATTGTGATGACAAGTGTCGTGGAGCATTGTGATGACAGGGCCATAGAGCATTGTGATGACACGATTATGGAATGTTGTGATGACCAGTATTCTGTAGCACAGTGATGAAAAGGGCATGGAGCATTGTGATTACAGGGGTCATGGAACATTGTGATGACAATTGTTCTAGAACATTGTGATGACAGGGATCATGGAGCATAGTGATGAAAGGGGCAATGGAGCATTGTGTTGACAGGCGTCATGGGACATTGTGTTGACAGTGGTCATGGAGCATTGTTAGAAAGGGAACATGGAGCAATTTTATTTCAGGGGCCATGAAAAATTGCGAATACATGCGCCATGGAGTATTCAGATGAATTTGGTCAGGATCATTGTGACGACAAGTGTCCTGGAATATTGTGATGACACGGTTCATGGAGCATTGCGATGACAAGGGCCATGGCGAAATGTGAAGACAGGTGTCATGGGGCATTGTGATGACAGTGGTCATCTAGAATTGTGAAGAAAGATATCATGGAGCACTTGGATGACAGGGGCCATGGAATATTGTGATGACAGGGGTCATGGGGCATTGTGATGACACGGCCATGGAACATTATGATGACAAGAATTCTGGAGCATTGTGATAAATAGGGCATGGACCATTGTGATTAGAGGGGCCAAGGAGCATTCTGATGACAACGGCATGGAGCATTGTGATGAAAAGGGTCATCGAGCATTGTGATGACAGTGGTCATGAAGCATTGTGATGAATGTGGTCATGGATCATTGTGATGACAAGTGTCGTGGAACATTGTGATGACAGGGGTCATAGAGCATTGTGATGACATGGTTATGGAATATTGTGATGACCAGAATTCTGTAGCACTGTGATGAAAAGGGAATGGAGCATTGTGATTACAGGGGTCATGGAGCATTGTGTTGACAATTGTTCTAGAACATTGTGATGACAGGGATTATGGAGCATAGTGATGAAAGGGGCCATGGAGCATTGTGATGACAGGCATCATGGGACATTTTGTTGACAGTGATTATGGAGCATTGTTAGAAAGGGAACATGGAGCAATTTGATTTCAGGGGCCATGAACAATTGTGAATACATAGTCCATGGAGTATTCAGATGAATGTGGTCAAGGATCATTGTGACGAAAAGTGTCCTGGAATATTGTGATGACACGGTTCATGGAGCATTGCGATGACAAGGGCCATGGTGAAATGTGATGACAGGTGTCATGGGGCATTGTGATTACAGTGGTCATCTAGAATTGTGAAGAAAGATATCATGGAGGACAGGGATGACAGGGGCCATGGAGCATTGTGATGACAGGGGTCATGGGGCATTGTGATGACACGGCCATAGAACATTATGATGACAAGAATTTTGGAGCATTGTGATAAAAAGGTCATGGACAATTGTGATTAGAGGGGCCAAGGAGCATTCTGATGACAACTGCATGGAGCATTTTGATGACAAGGGTCATCGAGCATTGTGATGACAGTGGTCATGAAGCATTGTGATGAATGTGGTCATGGATCATTGTGATGAGAAGTGTCGTGGAGCATTGTGATGACAGGGGTCATAGAGCATTGTGATGACACGGTTATGGAATATTGTGATGACCAGAATTCTGTAGCACTGTGATGAAAAGGGAATGGAGCATTGTGATTACAGGGGTCATGGAGCATTGTGATGACAATTGTTCTAGAACATTGTGAAGACAGGGATCATGGAGCATAGTGATGAAAGGGGCCATGGAGCATTGTGATGACAGGCGTCACGGGACAATGTGTTGACAGTGGTCATGGAGCATTGTTAGAAAGGGAACATGGAGCAATTTGATTTCAGGGGCCATGAAAAATTGTGAATACATAGGCCATGGAGTGTTCAGATGAATGTGGTCAAGGATCATTGTGACGACAAGTGTCCTGGATTATTGTGATGACACGGTTCATGGAGCATTGCGATGACAAGGGCCATGGCGAAATGTGAAGACAGGTGTCATGGGGCATTGTGATGACAGTGGTCATCTAGAATTGTGAAGAAAGATATCATGGAGCACTGGGATGACAGGGGCCATGGAGCATTGTGACGACAGGGGTCATGGGGCATTGTGATGACACGGCCATGGAACATTAGGATGACAAGAATTCTGGAGCATTGTGATAAAAAGGGCATGGACCATTGTAATGAGAAGGGCCAAGGAGCATTCTGATGACAACGGCATGGAGCATTGTGATGACAAGAGTCATCGAGCATTGTGATGACAGTGGGCATGAAGCATTGTGATGAATGTGGTTATGGATCATTGTGATGACAAGTGTCGTGGAGCATTGTGATGACAGGGGTAATAGAGTATTGTGATGACATGGTTATGGAATATTGTGACGACCAGAATTCTGTAGCACTGTGATGAAAAGGGAATGGAGCATTGTGATTACAGGGGTAATGGAGCATTGTGATGACAATTTTTCTAGAACATTGTGAAGACAGGTATCATGGAGCATAGTGATGAAAGGGGCCATGGAGCATTGTGATGACAGGCGTCATGGGACAATGTGTTGACAGTGGTCATGGAGCATTGTTAGAAAGGGAACATGGAGCAATTTGATTTCAGGGGCCATGAAAAATTGTGAATACATAGGCCACGGAGTATTCAGATGTATGTGGTCAAGGATCATTGTGACGAAATGTGTCCTGGAATATTGTGATGACACGGTTCATGGAGCATTGCGATGACATGGGCCATGGCGAAATATGAAGACAGGTGTCATGGGGCTTTGTGATGACAGTGGTCATCTAGAATTGTGAAGAAAGATATCATGGAGCACTGGGATGACAGGGGCCATGGAGCATTGTGATGACAAGGGTCATGGGGCATTGTGATGACACGGCCATGAAACATTATGATGACAAGAATTCTGGAGCATTGTGATAAAAAGGGAATGGACCATTGTGATTAGAGGGGCCAAGGAGCATTCTGATGACAAGTGTCATCGAGCATTGTGATGACAGTGGTCATGAAGCATTGTGATGAATGTGGTCATGGATCATTGTGATGACAAGTGTCGTGGAACATTGTGATGACAGGGGTCATAGAGCATTGTGATGACACGGTTATGGAATATTGTGATGACCAGAATTCTGTAGCACTGTGATGAAAAGGGAATGGAGCATTGTGATTACAGGGGTCATGGAGCATTGTGATGACAATTGTTCTAGAACATTGTGAAGACAGGGATCATGGAGCATAGTGATGAAAGGGGCCATGGAGCATTGTGATGACAGGCGTCATGGGACAATGTGTTGACAGTGTCATGGAGCATTGTTAGAAAGGGAACATGGAGCAATTTGATTTCAGGGGCCATGAAAAATTGTGAATACATAGGCCATGGAGTATTCAGATGAATGTGGTCAAGGATTATTCTAACGACAAGTGTCCTGGAATATTGTGATGACACGGTTCATGGAGCATTGCGATGACATATGCCATGGAGACATGTGAAGACAGGTGTCATGGGGCTTTGTGATGACAGTGGTCATCTAGAATTGTGAAGAAAGATATCATGGGGCATTGTGATGACACGGCCATGGAACATTATGATGACAAGAATTCTGGAGCATTGTGATAAATCGGGCATGGACCATTGTGATTAGAGGGGCCAAGGAGCATTCTGATGACAACGGCATGGAGCATTGTGATGACAAGGGTCATCGAGCATTGTGATGACAGTGGTCATGAAGCATTGTGATGAATGTGGTCATGCATCATTGTGATGACAATTGTCGTGGAGCATTGTGATGACAGGGGTCATAGAGCATTGTGATGACACGGTTATGGAATATTGTGATGACCAGAATTCTGTAGCACTGTGATGAAAAGGGAATGGAGCATTGTGATTACAGGGGTCATGCAGCATTGTGATGACTATTGTTCTAGAACATTGTGATGACAGGGATCATGGAGCATAGTGATGAAAGGGGCCATGGAGCATTGTGATGACAGGCGTCATGGGACAATGTGTTGACAGTGTCATGGAGCATTGTTAGAAAGGGAACATGGAGCAATTTGATTTCAGCGGCCATGAAAAATTGTGAATACATAGGCCATGGAGTATTCAGATGAATGTGGTCAAGGATCATTGTGACGACAAGTGTCCTGGAATATTGTGATGACACGGTTCATGGAGCATTGCGATAACAAGGGCCATGGCGAAATGTGAAGAGAGGTGTCATGGGGCATTGTGATGACAGTGGTCATCTAGAATTGTGAAGAAAGATATCACGGAGCACTGGGATGACAGGGGCCATGGAGCATTGTGATGGCACGGGTCATGGGGCATTGTGATGACACGGCCATGGAACATTATGATAACAAGAATTCTGGAGCATTTTGATAAAAAGGGCATGGACCATTGTGATTAGTGGGGCCAAGGAGCATTGAGATGACAACATCATGGAGCATTGTGATGTCAAGGGTCATCGAGCATTGTGATGACAGTGGTCATGAAGCATTGTGATGAATGTGGTCATGCATCATTGTGATGACATGTGTCGTGGAGCATTGTGATGACAGGGATAATAGAGCATTGTGATGACACGGTTATGGAATATTGTGATGTCCAGAATTCTGTAGCACTGTGATGAAAAGGGAATGGAGAATTGTGATTACAGGGGTCATGGAGCTTTGTGATGACAATTGTTCAAAACATTGTGAAGACAGGGATCATGGAGCATAGTGATGAAATGAGCCATGGAGCATTGTGATGACAGGCTTATGGGACATTGTGTTGATAGTGGTCATGGAGCATTGTTAGAAAGGGAACATGGAGCAATTTAATTTCAGGGGCCATGAAAAATTTTGAATACATAGGCCATGGAGTATTCAGATGAATGTCGTCAATGATCATTGTGACGAAAAGTGTCCTGGAATATTGTGATGACACGGTTCATGGAGCATTGCGATGACAAGGGCCATGGCGAAATGTGAAGACAAGTGTCATGGGGCATTGTGACGACAATGGTCATCTAGTATTGTGAAGAAAGATATCATGGAGCACTGGGATGACAGGGGCCATGGAGCATTGTGATGACAGGGGTCTTGGGGCATTGTGATGACACGGCCATGGAACATTATGATGACAAGAATTCTGGAGCATTGTGATAAATAGGGCATAGACCATTGTGATTAGAGGGGCCAAGGAGCATTCTGATGACAACGGCATGGAGCATTGTGATGACCAGGGTCATCGAGCATTGTGATGACAGTGGTCATGAAGCATTGTGATGAATGTGGTCATGGATCATTGTGATGACAAGTGTCGTGGAACATTGTGATGACAGGGGTCATAGAGCATTGTGATGACTCGGTTATGGAATATTGTGATGACCAGAATTCTGTAGCACTGTGATGAAAAGGGAATGGAGCATTGTGATTACAGGGGTCATGGAGCATTGTGTTGACAATTGTTCTAGAACATTGTGGTGACAGGGATTATGGAGCATAGTGATGAAAGTGGCCATGGAGCATTGTGATGACAGGCATCATGGGAAATTTTGTTGACAGTGATTATGGAGCATTGTTAGAAAGGGAACATGGAGCAATTTGATTTCAGGGGCCATGAACAATTGTGAATACATAGTCCATGGAGTATTCAGATGAATGTGGTCAAGGATCATTGTGACGAAAAGTGTCCTGGAATATTGTGATGACACGGTTCATGGAGCATTGCGATGACAAGGGCCATGGTGAAATGTGAAGACAGGTGTCATGGGGCATTGTGATTACAGTGGTCATCTAGAATTGTGAAGAAAGATATCATGGAGGACAGGGATGACAGGGGCCATGGAGCATTGTGATGACAGGGGTCATGGGGCATTGTGATGACACGGCCATAGAACATTATGATGACAAGAATTTTGGAGCATTGTGATAAAAATGTCATGGACAATTGTGATTAGAGGGGCCAAGGAGCATTCTGATGACAACTGCATGGAGCATTTTGATGACAAGGATCATCGAGCATTGTGATGACAGTGGTCATGAAGCATTGTGATGAATGTGGTCATGGATCATTGTGATGACAAGTGTCGTGGAGCATTGTGATGACAGGGGTCATAGAGCATTTTGATGACATGGTTATGGAATATTGTGATGACAAGAATTCTGTAGCACTGTGATGAAAAGGGAATGGAGCATTGTGATTACAGGGGTCATGGAGCATTGTGATGACAATTGTTCTAGAACATTGTGAAGACAGGGACCATGGAGCATAGTGATGAAAGGTGCCATGGAGCATTGTGATGACAGGCGTCATGGGACATTGTGTTGACAGTGGTCATGGAGCATTGTTAGAAAGGGAACATGGAACAATTAGATTTCTGGGGCCATGAAAAATTGTGAATACATAGGCCATGGAGTATTCAGATGAATGTGGTCAAGGATTATTGTGACAAAAAGTGTCCTGGAATATGGTGATGACACGGTTCATGGAGCATGGCGATGACAAGGGCCATGGCGAAATGTGAAGACAGGTGTCATCGGGCATTGTGATGACAGTGGTCCTCTAGAATTGTAGAGAAAGATATCATGGAGCACTGGGATGACAGGGGCCATGGAGCATTGTGATGACAAGGGTCATGGGGCTTTGTGATGACACGGCCATGGAACATTATGATGACAAGAATTCTGCAGCATTGTGATAAAAAGGGCATGGACCATTGTGATTAGTGGGGCCAAGGAGCATGCTGATGACAACGGCATGGAGCATTGTGATGACAAGTGTCATCGAGCATTGTGATGATAGTGGTCATGAATCATTGTGATGAATGTGGTCATGAATCATTGTGATAAAAAGGGCATAGACCATTGTGATTAGAGGGGCCAAGGAGCATTCTGATGACAACGTAATGGAGCAATGTGATGACAAGGGTCATCGAGCATTGTGATGACAGTGGTCATGAAGCATTGTGATGAATGTGGTCATGGATCATTGTGATGAAAAGTGTCGTGGAGCATTGTGGTGACAGGGGTCATAGAGCATTGTGACGACACGATTATGGAATATTGTGATGACCAGTATTCTGTAGCACAGTGATGAAAAGGGCATGGAGCATTGTGATTACAGGGGTCATGGAGCATTGTGATGACAATTGTTCTAGAACATTGTGATGACAGGGATCATGGAGCATAGTGATGAAAGGGGCAATGGAGCATTGTGTTGACAGGCGTCATGGGACATTGTGTTGACAGTGGTCATGGAGCATTGTTAGAAAGGGAACATGGAGCAATTTGATTTCAGGGGCCATGAAAAATTGTGAATACATAGGCCATGGAGTATTCAGATGAATGTGGTCAAGGATCATTGTGACGAAAAGTGTCCTGGAATATTGTGATGACTCGGTTCATGGAGCATTGCGATGACAAGGGCCATGGCGAAATGTGAAGACAGGTGTCATGGGGCATTGTGATGACAGTGGTCCTCTATAATTGTGAAGAAAGATATCATGGAGCACTGGGATGACAGGGGCCATGGAGCATTGTGATGACAGGGGTCATGGGGCATTGTGATGACACGGCCATGGAACATTATGATGACAAGAATTCTGGAGCATTGTGATAAATCGGGCATGGACCATTGTGATTAGAGGGGCCAAGGAGCATTCTGATGACAACGGCATGGAGCATTGTGATGACAAGTGTCATCGAGCATTGTGATGACAGTGGTCATGAAGCATTGTGATGAATGTGGTCATGGATCATTGTGATGACAAGTGTCGTGGAACATTGTTATGACAGGGGTCATAGAGCATTGTGATGACACGGTTATGGAATATTGTGATGACCAGAATTCTGTAGCACTGTGATGAAAAGGGAATGGAGCATTGTGATTACAGGGGTCATGGAGCATTGTGATGACAATTGTTCTAGAACATTGTGAAGACAGGGATCATGGAGCATAGTGATGAAAGGGGCCATGGAGCATTGTGATGACAGGCGTCACGGGACAATGTGTTGACAGTGGTCATGGAGCATTGTTAGAAAGGGAACATGGAGCAATTTGATTTCAGGGGCCATGAAAAATTGTGAATACATAGGCCATGGAGTGTTCAGATGAATGTGGTCAAGGATCATTGTGACGACAAGTGTCCTGGAATATTGTAATGACACGGTTCATGGAGCATTGCGATGACAAGGGCCATGGCGAAATGTGAAGACAGGTGTCATGGGGCATTGTGATGACAGTGGTCATCTAGAATTGTGAAGAAAGATATCATGGAGCACTGGGATGACAGGGGCCATGGAGCATTGTGACGACAGGGGTCATGGGGCATTGTGATGACACGGCCATGGAACATTAGGATGACAAGAATTCTGGAGCATTGTGATAAAAAGGGCATGGACCATTGTAATGAGAAGGGCCAAGGAGCATTCTGATGACAACGGCATGGAGCATTGTGATGACAAGAGTCATCGAGCATTGTGATGACAGTGGGCATGAAGCATTGTGATGAATGTGGTTATGGATCATTGTGATGACAAGTGTCGTGGAGCATTGTGATGACAGGGGTAATAGAGTATTGTGATGACATGGTTATGGAATATTGTGACGACCAGAATTCTGTAGCACTGTGATGAAAAGGGAATGGAGCATTGTGATTACAGGGGTAATGGAGCATTGTGATGACAATTTTTCTAGAACATTGTGAAGACAGGTATCATGGAGCATAGTGATGAAAGGGGCCATGGAGCATTGTGATGACAGGCGTCATGGGACAATGTGTTGACAGTGGTCATGGAGCATTGTTAGAAAGGGAACATGGAGCAATTTGATTTCAGGGGCCATGAAAAATTGTGAATACATAGGCCACGGAGTATTCAGATGTATGTGGTCAAGGATCATTGTGACGAAATGTGTCCTGGAATATTGTGATGACACGGTTCATGGAGCATTGCGATGACATGGGCCATGGCGAAATATGAAGACAGGTGTCATGGGGCTTTGTGATGACAGTGGTCATCTAGAATTGTGAAGAAAGATATCATGGAGCACTGGGATGACAGGGGCCATGGAGCATTGTGATGACAAGGGTCATGGGGCATTGTGATGACACGGCCATGAAACATTATGATGACAAGAATTCTGGAGCATTGTGATAAAAAGGGAATGGACCATTGTGATTAGAGGGGCCAAGGAGCATTCTGATGACAAGTGTCATCGAGCATTGTGATGACAGTGGTCATGAAGCATTGTGATGAATGTGGTCATGGATCATTGTGATGACAAGTGTCGTGGAACATTGTGATGACAGGGGTCATAGAGCATTGTGATGACACGGTTATGGAATATTGTGATGACCAGAATTCTGTAGCACTGTGATGAAAAGGGAATGGAGCATTGTGATTACAGGGGTCATGGAGCATTGTGATGACAATTGTTCTAGAACATTGTGAAGACAGGGATCATGGAGCATAGTGATGAAAGGGGCCATGGAGCATTGTGATGACAGGCGTCATGGGACAATGTGTTGACAGTGTCATGGAGCATTGTTAGAAAGGGAACATGGAGCAATTTGATTTCAGGGGCCATGAAAAATTGTGAATACATAGGCCATGGAGTATTCAGATGAATGTGGTCAAGGATTATTCTAACGACAAGTGTCCTGGAATATTGTGATGACACGGTTCATGGAGCATTGCGATGACATATGCCATGGAGACATGTGAAGACAGGTGTCATGGGGCTTTGTGATGACAGTGGTCATCTAGAATTGTGAAGAAAGATATCATGGGGCATTGTGATGACACGGCCATGGAACATTATGATGACAAGAATTCTGGAGCATTGTGATAAATCGGGCATGGACCATTGTGATTAGAGGGGCCAAGGAGCATTCTGATGACAACGGCATGGAGCATTGTGATGACAAGGGTCATCGAGCATTGTGATGACAGTGGTCATGAAGCATTGTGATGAATGTGGTCATGCATCATTGTGATGACAATTGTCGTGGAGCATTGTGATGACAGGGGTCATAGAGCATTGTGATGACACGGTTATGGAATATTGTGATGACCAGAATTCTGTAGCACTGTGATGAAAAGGGAATGGAGCATTGTGATTACAGGGGTCATGCAGCATTGTGATGACTATTGTTCTAGAACATTGTGATGACAGGGATCATGGAGCATAGTGATGAAAGGGGCCATGGAGCATTGTGATGACAGGCGTCATGGGACAATGTGTTGACAGTGTCATGGAGCATTGTTAGAAAGGGAACATTGAGCAATTTGATTTCAGCGGCCATGAAAAATTGTGAATACATAGGCCATGGAGTATTCAGATGAATGTGGTCAAGGATCATTGTGACGACAAGTGTCCTGGAATATTGTGATGACACGGTTCATGGAGCATTGCGATAACAAGGGCCATGGCGAAATGTGAAGAGAGGTGTCATGGGGCATTGTGATGACAGTGGTCATCTAGAATTGTGAAGAAAGATATCACGGAGCACTGGGATGACAGGGGCCATGGAGCATTGTGATGGCACGGGTCATGGGGCATTGTGATGACACGGCCATGGAACATTATGATAACAAGAATTCTGGAGCATTTTGATAAAAAGGGCATGGACCATTGTGATTAGTGGGGCCAAGGAGCATTGAGATGACAACATCATGGAGCATTGTGATGTCAAGGGTCATCGAGCATTGTGATGACAGTGGTCATGAAGCATTGTGATGAATGTGGTCATGCATCATTGTGATGACATGTGTCGTGGAGCATTGTGATGACAGGGATAATAGAGCATTGTGATGACACGGTTATGGAATATTGTGATGTCCAGAATTCTGTAGCACTGTGATGAAAAGGGAATGGAGAATTGTGATTACAGGGGTCATGGAGCTTTGTGATGACAATTGTTCAAAACATTGTGAAGACAGGGATCATGGAGCATAGTGATGAAATGAGCCATGGAGCATTGTGATGACAGGCTTATGGGACATTGTGTTGATAGTGGTCATGGAGCATTGTTAGAAAGGGAACATGGAGCAATTTAATTTCAGGGGCCATGAAAAATTTTGAATACATAGGCCATGGAGTATTCAGATGAATGTCGTCAATGATCATTGTGACGAAAAGTGTCCTGGAATATTGTGATGACACGGTTCATGGAGCATTGCGATGACAAGGGCCATGGCGAAATGTGAAGACAAGTGTCATGGGGCATTGTGACGACAATGGTCATCTAGTATTGTGAAGAAAGATATCATGGAGCACTGGGATGACAGGGGCCATGGAGCATTGTGATGACAGGGGTCTTGGGGCATTGTGATGACACGGCCATGGAACATTATGATGACAAGAATTCTGGAGCATTGTGATAAATAGGGCATGGACCATTGTGATTAGAGGGGCCAAGGAGCATTCTGATGACAACGGCATGGAGCATTGTGATGACCAGGGTCATCGAGCATTGTGATGACAGTGGTCATGAAGCATTGTGATGAATGTGGTCATGGATCATTTTGATGACAAGTGTCGTGGAGCATTGTGATGACAGGGGTCATAGAGCATTGTGATGACACGGTTATGGAATATTTTGATGACCAGAATTCTGTAGCACTGTGATGAAAAGGGAATGGAGCATTGTGACTACAGGGGTCATGGAGCATTGTGATGACAATTGTTCTAGAACATTGTGAAGACAGGGATCATGGAGCATAGTGATGAAAGGGGCCATGGAGCATTGTGATGACAGGCGTCATGGGACAATGTGTTGACAGTGGTCATGGAGCATTGTTAGAAAGGGAATATGGAGCAATTTGATTTCAGGGGCCATGAAAAATTGTGAATAAATAGGCCATGGAGTATTCAGATGAATGTGGTCAAGGATCATTGAGACGACAAGTGTCCTGGAATATTGTGATGACACGGTTCATGGAGCATTGCGATGACAGGTGCCATGGAGAAATGTGAAGACAGGTGTCATGGGGCTTTGTGATGACAGTGGTCATCTAGAATTGTGAAGAAAGACATCATGGGGCATTGTGATGACACGGCCATGGAACATTATGATGACAAGAATTCTAGAGCATTGTGATAAATCGGGCATGGACCATTGTGATTAGAGGGGCTAAGGAGCATTCTGATGACAACGGCATGGAGCATTGTGATGACAAGGGTCATCGAGCATTGTGATGACAGTGGTCATGAAGCATTGTGATGAATGTGGTCATGGATCATTGTGATGACAAGTGTCGTGGAGCATTGTGATGACAGGGGTCATAGAGCATTGTGATGACACGGTTATGGAATATTGTGATGACCAGAATTCTGTAGCACTGTGATGAAAAGGGAATGGAGCATTGTGATTACAGGGGTCATGGAGCATTGTGATGACAATTGTTCTAGAACATTGTGATGACAGGGATCATGGAGCATAGTGATGAAAGGGGCCATGGAGCATTGTGATGACAGGCGTCATGGGACAATGTGTTGACAGTGTCATGGAGCATTGTTAGAAAGGGAACATGGAGCAATTTGATTTCAGCGGCCATGAAAAATTGTGAATACATAGGCCATGGAGTATTCAGATGAATGTGGTCAAGGATCATTGTGACGACAAGTGTCCTGGAATATTGTGATGACACGGTTCATGGAGCATTGCGATGACAAGGGCCATGGCGAAATGTGAAGAGAGGTGTCATGGGGCATTGTGATGAAAGTGGTCATCTAGAATTGTGAAGAAAGATATCACGGAGCACTGAGATGACAGGGGCCATGGAGCATTGTGATGGCACGGGTCATGGGGCATTGTGATGACACGGCCATGGAACATTATGATGACAAGAATTCTGGAGCATTGTGATAAATCGGGCATGGACCATTGTGATTAGAGGGGCCAAGGAGCATTCTGATGACAACGGCATGGAGCATTGTGATGACAAGGGTCATCGAGCATTGTGATGACAGTGGTCATGAAGCATTTTGATGAATGTGGTCATGGATCATTGTGATGACAAGTGTCGTGGAGCATTGTGATGACAGGGGTCATAGAGCATTGTGATGACACGGTTATGGAATATTGTGATGACCAGAATTCTGTAGCACTGTGATGAAAAGGGAAAGGAGCATTGTGATTACAGGGGTCATGGAGCATTGTGATGACAATTGTTCTAGAACATTGTGATGACAGGGATCATGGAGCATAGTGATGAAATGAGCCATGGAGCATTGTGATGACAGGCTTATGGGACATTGTGTTGATAGTGGTCATGGAGCATTGTTAGAAAGGGAACATGGAGCAATTTAATTTCAGCGGCCATGAAAAATTTTGAATACATAGGCCATGGAGTATTCAGATGAATGTCGTCAAGGATCATTGTGACGAAAAGTGTCCTGGAATATTGTGATGACACGGTTCATGGAGCATTGCGATGACAAGGGCCATGGCGAAATGTGAAGACAGGTGTCATGGGGTATTGTGAATACAATGGTCATCTAGAATTGTGAAGAATGATATCATGGAGCACTGGGATGACAGGGGCCATGGAGCATTGTGATGACAGGGGTCATGGGGCATTGTGATGACACGGCCATGGAACATTATGATGACAAGAATTCTGGAGGATTGTGATAAATAGGGCATGGACCATTGTGATTAGAGGGGCCAAGGAGCATTCTGATGACAACGGCATGGAGCATTGTGATGACCAGGGTCATCGAGCATTGTGATGACAGTGGTCATGAAGCATTTTGATGAATGTGGTCATGGATCATTGTGATGACAAGTGTCGTGGAGCATTGTGATGACAGGGGTCATAGAGCATTGTGATGACACGGTTATGGAATATTGTGATGACCAGAATTCTGTAGCACTGTGATGAAAAGGGAAAGGAGCATTGTGATTACAGGGGTCATGGAGCATTGTGATGACAATTGTTCTAGAACATTTTGAAGACAGGGATCATGGAGCATAGTGATGAAAGGGGCCATGAAGCATTGTGATGACAGGCGTCATGGGACAATGTGTTGACAGTGGTCATGGAGCATTGTTAGAAAGGGAACATGGAGCAATTTGATTTCAAGGGCCATGAAAAATTGTGAATACATAGGCCATGGAGTATTCAGATGAATGTGGTCAAGGATCATTGTGACGAAAAGTGTCCTGGAATATTGTGATGACACGGTTCATGGAGCATTGCGATGACAAGGGCCATGTCGAAATGTGAAGACAGCTGTCATGGGGCATTGTGATGACAGGGGTCATCTAGAATTGTGAAGAAAGATATCATGGAGCACTGGGAAGACAGGGGCCATGGAGCATTGTGATGACAGGGGTCATGGGGCATTGTGATGACACGGCCATGGAACATTATGATGACAAGAATTCTGAAGCATTGTGATAAAAAGGGCATGGACCATTGTAATTAGAATGGCCAAGGAGCATTCTGATGACAACGGCATGGAGCATTGTGATGACAAGGGTCATCGAGCATTTTGATGACAGTGGGCATGAAGCATTGTTATGAATGTGGTCATGGATCATTGTGCTGACAATTGTCGTGGAGCATTGTGATGACAGGGGTCATAGAGCATTGTGATGACACGGTTATGGAATATTGTGATGACCAGAATTCTGTAGCACTGTGATGAAAAGGGAATGGAGCATTGTGATTACAGGGGTCATGGAGCATTGTGATGACAGTTGTTTAGAACATTGTGAAGACAGGGATCATGGAGCATAGTGATGAAAGTGGCCATGGAGAATTGTGATGACAGGCGTCATGGGACAATGTGTTGACAGTGGTCATGGAGCATTGTTAGAAAGGGAACATGGAGCAATTTGATTTCAGGGGCCATGAAAAATTGTGAATACATAGGCCATGGAGTATTCAGATGAATGTGGTCAAGGATCATTGTGATGACAAGTGTCCTGGAATATTGTGATGACACGGTTCATGGAGCATTGCGATGACAAGGGCCATGGCGAAATGTGAAGAAAGGTGTCATGGGGCTTTGTGATGACAGTGGTCATCTAGATTTGTGAAGAAAGATATCATGGAGCTGTGGGATGACAGGGGCCATGGAGCCTTGTGATGACAGGGGTCATGGGGCATTGTGATGACACGGCCATGGAACATTATGATGAAAATAATTCTGGAGCATTGTGATAAATAGGGCATGGACCATTGTGATTAGAGGGGCCAAGGAGCATACTGATGACAACGGCATGGAGCATTGTGATGACAAGGGTCATCGAGCATTGTGATGACAGTGGTCATGAAGCATTGTGATGAATGTGGTCATGGATCATTGTGATGACAAGTGTCGTGGAGCATTGTGATGACAGGGGTCATAGAGCATTGTGATGACACGGTTATGGAATATTGTGAAGACCAGAAATCTGTAGCACAGTGATGAAAATGGAATGGAGCATTGTGATTACAGGGGTCATGGAGCATTGTGATGAAAAATGTTCTAGAATATTGTGAAGACAGGGATCATGGAGCATAGTGATGAACCGGGCCATGGAGCATTGTGATGACAGGCTTATGGGACATTTTGTTGATAGTGGTCATGGAGCATTGTTAGAAAGGGAACATGGAGCAATTTGATTTCAGGGGCCATGAAAAATTGTGAATACATAGGCCACGGAGTATTCAGATGTATGTGGTCAAGGATCATTGTGACGAAATGTGTCCTGGAATATTGTGATGACACGGTTCATGGAGCATTGCGATGACATGGGCCATGGCGAAATATGAAGACAGGTGTCATGGGGCTTTGTGATGACAGTGGTCATCTAGAATTGTGAAGAAAGATATCATGGAGCACTGGGATGACAGGGGCCATGGAGCATTGTGATGACAAGGGTCATGGGGCATTGTGATGACACGGCCATGAAACATTATGATGACAAGAATTCTGGAGCATTGTGATAAAAAGGGAATGGACCATTGTGATTAGAGGGGCCAAGGAGCATTCTGATGACAAGTGTCATCGAGCATTGTGATGACAGTGGTCATGAAGCATTGTGATGAATGTGGTCATGGATCATTGTGATGACAAGTGTCGTGGAACATTGTGATGACAGGGGTCATAGAGCATTGTGATGACACGGTTATGGAATATTGTGATGACCAGAATTCTGTAGCACTGTGATGAAAAGGGAATGGAGCATTGTGATTACAGGGGTCATGGAGCATTGTGATGACAATTGTTCTAGAACATTGTGAAGACAGGGATCATGGAGCATAGTGATGAAAGGGGCCATGGAGCATTGTGATGACAGGCGTCATGGGACAATGTGTTGACAGTGTCATGGAGCATTGTTAGAAAGGGAACATGGAGTAATTTGATTTCAGGGGCCATGAAAAATTGTGAATACATAGGCCATGGAGTATTCAGATGAATGTGGTCAAGGATTATTCTAACGACAAGTGTCCTGGAATATTGTGATGACACGGTTCATGGAGCATTGCGATGACATATGCCATGGAGACATGTGAAGACAGGTGTCATGGGTCTTTGTGATGACAGTGGTCATCTAGAATTGTGAAGAAAGATATCATGGGGCATTGTGATGACACGGCCATGGAACATTATGATGACAAGAATTCTGGAGCATTGTGATAAATCGGGCATGGACCATTGTGATTAGAGGGGCCAAGGAGCATTCTGATGACAACGGCATGGAGCATTGTGATGACAAGGGTCATCGAGCATTGTGATGACAGTGGTCATGAAGCATTGTGATGAATGTGGTCATGCATCATTGTGATGACAATTGTCGTGGAGCATTGTGATGACAGGGGTCATAGAGCATTGTGATGACACGGTTATGGAATATTGTGATGACCAGAATTCTGTAGCACTGTGATGAAAAGGGAATGGAGCATTGTGATTACAGGGGTCATGCAGCATTGTGATGACTATTGTTCTAGAACATTGTGATGACAGGGATCATGGAGCATAGTGATGAAAGGGGCCATGGAGCATTGTGATGACAGGCGTCATGGGACAATGTGTTGACAGTGTCATGGAGCATTGTTAGAAAGGGAACATGGAGCAATTTGATTTCAGCGGCCATGAAAAATTGTGAATACATAGGCCATGGAGTATTCAGATGAATGTGGTCAAGGATCATTGTGACGACAAGTGTCCTGGAATATTGTGATGACACGGTTCATGGAGCATTGCGATAACAAGGGCCATGGCGAAATGTGAAGAGAGGTGTCATGGGGCATTGTGATGACAGTGGTCATCTAGAATTGTGAAGAAAGATATCACGGAGCACTGGGATGACAGGGGCCATGGAGCATTGTGATGGCACGGGTCATGGGGCATTGTGATGACACGGCCATGGAACATTATGATAACAAGAATTCTGGAGCATTTTGATAAAAAGGGCATGGACCATTGTGATTAGTGGGGCCAAGGAGCATTGAGATGACAACATCATGGAGCATTGTGATGTCAAGGGTCATCGAGCATTGTGATGACAGTGGTCATGAAGCATTGTGATGAATGTGGTCATGCATCATTGTGATGACATGTGTCGTGGAGCATTGTGATGACAGGGATAATAGAGCATTGTGATGACACGGTTATGGAATATTGTGATGTCCAGAATTCTGTAGCACTGTGATGAAAAGGGAATGGAGAATTGTGATTACAGGGGTCATGGAGCTTTGTGATGACAATTGTTCAAAACATTGTGAAGACAGGGATCATGGAGCATAGTGATGAAATGAGCCATGGAGCATTGTGATGACAGGCTTATGGGACATTGTGTTGATAGTGGTCATGGAGCATTGTTAGAAAGGGAACATGGAGCAATTTAATTTCAGGGGCCATGAAAAATTTTGAATACATAGGCCATGGAGTATTCAGATGAATGTCGTCAATGATCATTGTGACGAAAAGTGTCCTGGAATATTGTGATGACACGGTTCATGGAGCATTGCGATGACAAGGGCCATGGCGAAATGTGAAGACAAGTGTCATGGGGCATTGTGACGACAATGGTCATCTAGTATTGTGAAGAAAGATATCATGGAGCACTGGGATGACAGGGGCCATGGAGCATTGTGATGACAGGGGTCTTGGGGCATTGTGATGACACGGCCATGGAACATTATGATGACAAGAATTCTGGAGCATTGTGATAAATAGGGCATGGACCATTGTGATTAGAGGGGCCAAGGAGCATTCTGATGACAACGGCATGGAGCATTGTGATGACCAGGGTCATCGAGCATTGTGATGACAGTGGTCATGAAGCATTGTGATGAATGTGGTCATGGATCATTTTGATGACAAGTGTCGTGGAGCATTGTGATGACAGGGGTCATAGAGCATTGTGATGACACGGTTATGGAATATTTTGATGACCAGAATTCTGTAGCACTGTGATGAAAAGGGAATGGAGCATTGTGATTACAGGGGTCATGGAGCATTGTGATGACAATTGTTCTAGAACATTGTGAAGACAGGGATCATGGAGCATAGTGATGAAAGGGGCCATGGAGCATTGTGATGACAGGCGTCATGGGACAATGTGTTGACAGTGGTCATGGAGCATTGTTAGAAAGGGAATATGGAGCAATTTGATTTCAGGGGCCATGAAAAATTGTGAATAAATAGGCCATGGAGTATTCAGATGAATGTCGTCAAGGATCATTGAGACGACAAGTGTCCTGGAATATTGTGATGACACGGTTCATGGAGCATTGCGATGACAGGTGCCATGGAGAAATGTGAAGACAGGTGTCATGGGGCTTTGTGATGACAGTGGTCATCTAGAATTGTGAAGAAAGACATCATGGGGCATTGTGATGACACGGCCATGGAACATTATGATGACAAGAATTCTAGAGCATTGTGATAAATCGGGCATGGACCATTGTGATTAGAGGGGCTAAGGAGCATTCTGATGACAACGGCATGGAGCATTGTGATGACAAGGGTCATCGAGCATTGTGATGACAGTGGTCATGAAGCATTGTGATGAATGTGGTCATGGATCATTGTGATGACAAGTGTCGTGGAGCATTGTGATGACAGGGGTCATAGAGCATTGTGATGACACGGTTATGGAATATTGTGATGACCAGAATTCTGTAGCACTGTGATGAAAAGGGAATGGAGCATTGTGATTACAGGGGTCATGGAGCATTGTGATGACAATTGTTCTAGAACATTGTGATGACAGGGATCATGGAGCATAGTGATGAAAGGGGCCATGGAGCATTGTGATGACAGGCGTCATGGGACAATGTGTTGACAGTGTCATGGAGCATTGTTAGAAAGGGAACATGGAGCAATTTGATTTCAGCGGCCATGAAAAATTGTGAATACATAGGCCATGGAGTATTCAGATGAATGTGGTCAAGGATCATTGTGACGACAAGTGTCCTGGAATATTGTGATGACACGGTTCATGGAGCATTGCGATGACAAGGGCCATGGCGAAATGTGAAGAGAGGTGTCATGGGGCATTGTGATGAAAGTGGTCATCTAGAATTGTGAAGAAAGATATCACGGAGCACTGAGATGACAGGGGCCATGGAGCATTGTGATGGCACGGGTCATGGGGCATTGTGATGACACGGCCATGGAACATTATGATGACAAGAATTCTGGAGCATTGTGATAAATCGGGCATGGACCATTGTGATTTGAGGGGCCAAGGAGCATTCTGATGACAACGGCATGGAGCATTGTGATGACAAGGGTCATCGAGCATTGTGATGACAGTGGTCATGAAGCATTTTGATGAATGTGGTCATGGATCATTGTGATGACAAGTGTCGTGGAGCATTGTGATGACAGGGGTCATAGAGCATTGTGATGACACGGTTATGGAATATTGTGATGACCAGAATTCTGTAGCACTGTGATGAAAAGGGAAAGGAGCATTGTGATTACAGGGGTCATGGAGCATTGTGATGACAATTGTTCTAGAACATTGTGATGACAGGGATCATGGAGCATAGTGATGAAATGAGCCATGGAGCATTGTGATGACAGGCTTATGGGACATTGTGTTGATAGTGGTCATGGAGCATTGTTAGAAAGGGAACATGGAGCAATTTAATTTCAGCGGCCATGAAAAATTTTGAATACATAGGCCATGGAGTATTCAGATGAATGTCGTCAAGGATCATTGTGACGAAAAGTGTCCTGGAATATTGTGATGACACGGTTCATGGAGCATTGCGATGACAAGGGCCATGGCGAAATGTGAAGACAGGTGTCATGGGGTATTGTGAATACAATGGTCATCTAGAATTGTGAAGAAAGATATCATGGAGCACTGGGATGACAGGGGCCATGGAGCATTGTGATGACAGGGGTCATGGGGCATTGTGATGACACGGCCATGGAACATTATGATGACAAGAATTCTGGAGCATTGTGATAAATAGGGCATGGACCATTGTGATTAGAGGGGCCAAGGAGCATTCTGATGACAACGGCATGGAGCATTGTGATGACCAGGGTCATCGAGCATTGTGATGACAGTGGTCATGAAGCATTTTGATGAATGTTGTCATGGATCATTGTGATGACAAGTGTCGTGGAGCATTGTGATGACAGGGGTCATAGAGCATTGTGATGACACGGTTATGGAATATTGTGATGACCAGAATTCTGTAGCACTGTGATGAAAAGGGAAAGGAGCATTGTGATTACAGGGGTCATGGAGCATTGTGATGACAATTGTTCTAGAACATTTTGAAGACAGGGATCATGGAGCATAGTGATGAAAGGGGCCATGAAGCATTGTGATGACAGGCGTCATGGGACAATGTGTTGACAGTGGTCATGGAGCATTGTTAGAAAGGGAACATGGAGCAATTTGATTTCAAGGGCCATGAAAAATTGTGAATACATAGGCCATGGAGTATTCAGATGAATGTGGTCAAGGATCATTGTGACGAAAAGTGTCCTGGAATATTGTGATGACACGGTTCATGGAGCATTGCGATGACAAGGGCCATGGCGAAATGTGAAGACAGCTGTCATGGGGCATTGTGATGACAGGGGTCACCTAGAATTGTGAAGAAAGATATCATGGAGCACTGGGAAGACAGGGGCCATGGAGCATTGTGATGACAGGGGTCATGGGGCATTGTGATGACACGGCCATGGAACATTATGATGACAAGAATTCTGAAGCATTGTGATAAAAAGGGCATGGACCATTGTAATTAGAATGGCCAAGGAGCATTCTGATGACAACGGCATGGAGCATTGTGATGACAAGGGTCATCGAGCATTTTGATGACAGTGGGCATGAAGCATTGTTATGAATGTGGTCATGGATCATTGTGCTGACAATTGTCGTGGAGCATTGTGATGACAGGGGTCATAGAGCATTGTGATGACACGGTTATGGAATATTGTGATGACCAGAATTCTGTAGCACTGTGATGAAAAGGGAATGGAGCATTGTGATTACAGGGGTCATGGAGCATTGTGATGACAGT
Source organism: Eschrichtius robustus (assembly GCF_028021215.1). NCBI lineage: Eukaryota > Metazoa > Chordata > Mammalia > Artiodactyla > Eschrichtiidae > Eschrichtius > Eschrichtius robustus. Next base: position 18,251,598 of record NC_090830.1, on the reverse strand, counting down.
TGTTTAGAACATTGTGAAGACAGGGATCATGGAGCATAGTGATGAAAGTGGCCATGGAGAATTGTGATGACAGGCGTCATGGGACAATGTGTTGACAGTGGTCATGGAGCATTGTTAGAAAGGGAACATGGAGCAATTTGATTTCAGGGGCCATGAAAAATTGTGAATACATAGGCCATGGAGTATTCAGATGAATGTGGTCAAGGATCATTGTGACGACAAGTGTCCTGGAATATTGTGATGACACGGTTCATGGAGCATTGCGATGACAAGGGCCATGGCGAAATGTGAAGAAAGGTGTCATGGGGCTTTGTGATGACAGTGGTCATCTAGATTTGTGAAGAAAGATATCATGGAGCTGTGGGATGACAGGGGCCATGGAGCCTTGTGATGACAGGGGTCATGGGGCATTGTGATGACACGGCCATGGAACATTATGATGAAAAGAATTCTGGAGCATTGTGATAAATAGGGCATGGACCATTGTGATTAGAGGGGCCAAGGAGCATACTGATGACAACGGCATGGAGCATTGTGATGACAAGGGTCATCGAGCATTGTGATGACAGTGGTCATGAAGCATTGTGATGAATGTGGTCATGGATCATTGTGATGACAAGTGTCGTGGAGCATTGTGATGACAGGGGTCATAGAGCATTGTGATGACACGGTTATGGAATATTGTGAAGACCAGAAATCTGTAGCACAGTGATGAAAATGGAATGGAGCATTGTGATTACAGGGGTCATGGAGCATTGTGATGAAAAATGTTCTAGAATATTGTGAAGACAGGGATCATGGAGCATAGTGATGAACCGGGCCATGGAGCATTGTGATGACAGGCTTATGGGACATTTTGTTGATAGTGGTCATGGAGCATTGTTAGAAAGGGAACATGGAGCAATTTGATTTCAGGGGCCATGAAAAATTGTGAATACATTGGACATGGAGTATTCAGATGAATGTGGTCAAGGATCATTGTGACAAAATGTGTCCTGGAATATTATGATGACATGGTTCATGGAGCATTGCGATGACAAGGTCCATGGCGAAATGTGAAGACAGGTGTCATGGGGCATTGTGATGACAGTGGTCATCTAGAATTGTGAAGAAAGATATCATGGAGCAGTGGGATGACAGGGGCCATGGAGCATTGTGATGACGGGGATCATGGGGCATTGTGATGACACGGCCATGGAACATTATGATGACAAGAATTCTGGAGCATTGTGATAAAAGGGCATGGACCATTGTGATTAGAGGGGCCAAGGAGCATTCTGATGACAACGGCATGGAGCATTATGATGACAAGGGTCATGAAGCATTGTGATGAATGTGGTTATGGATCATTGTGATGACAAGTGTCGTGGAGCATTGTGATGACAGGGGTCATAGAGCATTGTGATGACACGGTTATGGAATATTGTGACGACCAGACTTCTGTAGCACTGTGATGAAAAGGGAATGGAGCATTGTGATTACAGGGGTCATGGAGCATTGTGAAGACAATTTTTCTAGAACATTGTGAAGACAGGTATCATGGAGCATAGTGATGAAAGGGGCCATGGAGCATTGTGATGACAGGCGTCATGGGACAATATGTTGACAGTGGTCATGGAGCATTGTTAGAAAGGGAACATGGAGCAATTTGATTTCAGGGGCCATGAAAAATTGTGAATACATAGGCCATGGAGTATTCAGATGAATGTGGTCAAGGATCATTGTGACGAAAAGTGTCCTGGAATATTGTGATGACACGGTTCATGGAGCATTGCGATGACAAGGGCCATGGCGAAATGTGAAGACAGGTGTCATGGGGCATTGTGATGACAGGGGTCATCTAGAATTGTGAAGAAAGATATCATGGAGCACTGGGATGACAGGGGCCATGGAACATTGTGATGACAGGGGTCATGGGGCATTGTGATGACACGGCCATGGAACATTATGATGACAAGAATTCTGGAGCATTGTGATAAACAGGGCATGGACCATTGTAATTAGAAGGGCCAAGGAGCATTCTGATGACAACGGCATGGAGCATTGTGATGACAAGGGTCATCGAGCATTTTGATGACAGTGGGCATGAAGCATTGTTATGAATGTGGTCATGGATCATTGTGATGACAATTGTCGTGGAGCATTGTGATGACAGGGGTCATAGAGCATTGTGATGACACGGTTATGGAATTTTGTGATGACCAGAATTCTGTAGCACTGTGATGAAAAGGGAATGGAGCATTGTGATTACAGGGGTCAGGGAGCATTGTGATGACAATTGTTCTAGAACATTGTGAAGACAGGGATCATGGAGCATAGTGATGAAAGGGCCATGGAGCATTGTGATGACAGGCGTCATGGGACAATGTGTTGACAGTGGTCATGGAGCATTGTTAGAAAGGGAACATGGAGCAATTTGATTTCAGGGACCATGAAAAATTGTGAATACATAGGCCATGGAGTTTTCAGATGAATGTGGTCATGGATCATTGTGATGACAAGTGTCGTGGAGCATTGTGATGACAGGGGTCATAGAGCATTGTGATGACACGGTTATGGAATATTGTGATGACCAGAATTCTGTAGCACTGTGATGAAAAGGGAATGGAGCATTGTGATTACAGGGGTCATGGAGCATTGTGATGACAGTTGTTTAGAACATTGTGAAGACAGGGATCATGGAGCATAGTGATGAAAGTGGCCATGGAGAATTGTGATGACAGGCGTCATGGGACAATGTGTTGACAGTGGTCATGGAGCATTGTTAGAAAGGGAACATGGAGCAATTTGATTTCAGGGGCCATGAAAAATTGTGAATACATATGCCATGGAGTATTCAGATGAATGTGGTCAAGGATCATTGTGACGACAAGTGTCCTGGAATATTGTGATGACACGGTTCATGGAGCATTGCGATGACAAGGGCCATGGCGAAATGTGAAGAAAGGTGTCATGGGGCTTTGTGATGACAGTGGTCATCTAGAATTGTGAAGAAAGATATCATGGAGCTGTGGGATGACAGGGGCCATGGAGCATTGTGATGACAGGGGTCATGGGGCATTGTGATGACACGGCCATGGAACATTATGATGAAAAGGATTCTGGAGCATTGTGATAAATAGGGCATGGACCATTGTGATTAGAGGGGCCAAGGAGCATACTGATGACAACGGCATGGAGCATTGTGATGACAAGGGTCATCGAGCATTGTGATGACAGTGGTCATGAAGCATTGTGATGAATGTGGTCATGGATCATTGTGATGACAAGTGTCGTGGAGCATTGTGATGACAGGGGTCATAGAGCATTGTGATGACACGGTTATGGAATATTGTGATGACCAGAATTCTGTAGCACTGTGATGAAAAGGGAAAGGAGCATTGTGATTACAGGGGTCATGGAGCATTGTGATGACAATTGTTCTAGAACATTTTGAAGACAGGGATCATGGAGCATAGTGATGAAAGGGGCCATGAAGCATTGTGATGACAGGCGTCATGGGACAATGTGTTGACAGTGGTCATGGAGCATTGTTAGAAAGGGAACATGGAGCAATTTGATTTCAAGGGCCATGAAAAATTGTGAATACATAGGCCATGGAGTATTCAGATGAATGTGGTCAAGGATCATTGTGACGAAAAGTGTCCTGGAATATTGTGATGACACGGTTCATGGAGCATTGCGATGACAAGGGCCATGTCGAAATGTGAAGACAGCTGTCATGGGGCATTGTGATGACAGGGGTCATCTAGAATTGTGAAGAAAGATATCATGGAGCACTGGGAAGACAGGGGCCATGGAGCATTGTGATGACAGGGGTCATGGGGCATTGTGATGACACGGCCATGGAACATTATGATGACAAGAATTCTGAAGCATTGTGATAAAAAGGGCATGGACCATTGTAATTAGAATGGCCAAGGAGCATTCTGATGACAACGGCATGGAGCATTGTGATGACAAGGGTCATCGAGCATTTTGATGACAGTGGGCATGAAGCATTGTTATGAATGTGGTCATGGATCATTGTGCTGACAATTGTCGTGGAGCATTGTGATGACAGGGGTCATAGAGCATTGTGATGACACGGTTATGGAATATTGTGATGACCAGAATTCTGTAGCACTGTGATGAAAAGGGAATGGAGCATTGTGATTACAGGGGTCATGGAGCATTGTGATGACAGTTGTTTAGAACATTGTGAAGACAGGGATCATGGAGCATAGTGATGAAAGTGGCCATGGAGAATTGTGATGACAGGCGTCATGGGACAATGTGTTGACAGTGGTCATGGAGCATTGTTAGAAAGGGAACATGGAGCAATTTGATTTCAGGGGCCATGAAAAATTGTGAATACATAGGCCATGGAGTATTCAGATGAATGTGGTCAAGGATCATTGTGACGACAAGTGTCCTGGAATATTGTGATGACACGGTTCATGGAGCATTGCGATGACAAGGGCCATGGCGAAATGTGAAGAAAGGTGTCATGGGGCTTTGTGATGACAGTGGTCATCTAGATTTGTGAAGAAAGATATCATGGAGCTGTGGGATGACAGGGGCCATGGAGCCTTGTGATGACAGGGGTCATGGGGCATTGTGATGACACGGCCATGGAACATTATGATGAAAAGAATTCTGGAGCATTGTGATAAATAGGGCATGGACCATTGTGATTAGAGGGGCCAAGGAGCATACTGATGACAACGGCATGGAGCATTGTGATGACAAGGGTCATCGAGCATTGTGATGACAGTGGTCATGAAGCATTGTGATGAATGTGGTCATGGATCATTGTGATGACAAGTGTCGTGGAGCATTGTGATGACAGGGGTCATAGAGCATTGTGATGACACGGTTATGGAATATTGTGAAGACCAGAAATCTGTAGCACAGTGATGAAAATGGAATGGAGCATTGTGATTACAGGGGTCATGGAGCATTGTGATGAAAAATGTTCTAGAATATTGTGAAGACAGGGATCATGGAGCATAGTGATGAACCGGGCCATGGAGCATTGTGATGACAGGCTTATGGGACATTTTGTTGATAGTGGTCATGGAGCATTGTTAGAAAGGGAACATGGAGCAATTTGATTTCAGGGGCCATGAAAAATTGTGAATACATTGGACATGGAGTATTCAGATGAATGTGGTCAAGGATCATTGTGACAAAATGTGTCCTGGAATATTATGATGACATGGTTCATGGAGCATTGCGATGACAAGGTCCATGGCGAAATGTGAAGACAGGTGTCATGGGGCATTGTGATGACAGTGGTCATCTAGAATTGTGAAGAAAGATATCATGGAGCAGTGGGATGACAGGGGCCATGGAGCATTGTGATGACGGGGATCATGGGGCATTGTGATGACACGGCCATGGAACATTATGATGACAAGAATTCTGGAGCATTGTGATAAAAGGGCATGGACCATTGTGATTAGAGGGGCCAAGGAGCATTCTGATGACAACGGCATGGAGCATTATGATGACAAGGGTCATGAAGCATTGTGATGAATGTGGTTATGGATCATTGTGATGACAAGTGTCGTGGAGCATTGTGATGACAGGGGTCATAGAGCATTGTGATGACACGGTTATGGAATATTGTGACGACCAGACTTCTGTAGCACTGTGATGAAAAGGGAATGGAGCATTGTGATTACAGGGGTCATGGAGCATTGTGAAGACAATTTTTCTAGAACATTGTGAAGACAGGTATCATGGAGCATAGTGATGAAAGGGGCCATGGAGCATTGTGATGACAGGCGTCATGGGACAATGTGTTGACAGTGGTCATGGAGCATTGTTAGAAAGGGAACATGGAGCAATTTGATTTCAGGGGCCATGAAAAATTGTGAATACATAGGCCATGGAGTATTCAGATGAATGTGGTCAAGGATCATTGTGACGAAAAGTGTCCTGGAATATTGTGATGACACGGTTCATGGAGCATTGCGATGACAAGGGCCATGGCGAAATGTGAAGACAGGTGTCATGGGGCATTGTGATGACAGGGGTCATCTAGAATTGTGAAGAAAGATATCATGGAGCACTGGGATGACAGGGGCCATGGAACATTGTGATGACAGGGGTCATGGGGCATTGTGATGACACGGCCATGGAACATTATGATGACAAGAATTCTGGAGCATTGTGATAAAAAGGGCATGGACCATTGTAATTAGAAGGGCCAAGGAGCATTCTGATGACAACGGCATGGAGCATTGTGATGACAAGGGTCATCGAGCATTTTGATGACAGTGGGCATGAAGCATTGTTATGAATGTGGTCATGGATCATTGTGATGACAATTGTCGTGGAGCATTGTGATGACAGGGGTCATAGAGCATTGTGATGACACGGTTATGGAATTTTGTGATGACCAGAATTCTGTAGCACTGTGATGAAAAGGGAATGGAGCATTGTGATTACAGGGGTCAGGGAGCATTGTGATGACAATTGTTCTAGAACATTGTGAAGACAGGGATCATGGAGCATAGTGATGAAAGGGCCATGGAGCATTGTGATGACAGGCGTCATGGGACAATGTGTTGACAGTGGTCATGGAGCATTGTTAGAAAGGGAACATGGAGCAATTTGATTTCAGGGACCATGAAAAATTGTGAATACATAGGCCATGGAGTTTTCAGATGAATGTGGTCATGGATCATTGTGATGACAAGTGTCGTGGAGCATTGTGATGACAGGGGTCATAGAGCATTGTGATGACACGGTTATGGAATATTGTGATGACCAGAATTCTGTAGCACTGTGATGAAAAGGGAATGGAGCATTGTGATTACAGGGGTCATGGAGCATTGTGATGACAGTTGTTTAGAACATTGTGAAGACAGGGATCATGGAGCATAGTGATGAAAGTGGCCATGGAGAATTCTGATGACAGGCGTCATGGGACAATGTGTTGACAGTGGTCATGGAGCATTGTTAGAAAGGGAACATGGAGCAATTTGATTTCAGGGGCCATGAAAAATTGTGAATACATATGCCATGGAGTATTCAGATGAATGTGGTCAAGGATCATTGTGACGACAAGTTTCCTGGAATATTGTGATGACACGGTTCATGGAGCATTGCGATGACAAGGGCCATGGCGAAATGTGAAGAAAGGTGTCATGGGGCTTTGTGATGACAGTGGTCATCTAGAATTGTGAAGAAAGATATCATGGAGCTGTGGGATGACAGGGGCCATGGAGCATTGTGATGACAGGGGTCATGGGGCATTGTGATGACACGGCCATGGAACATTATGATGAAAAGGATTCTGGAGCATTGTGATAAATAGGGCATGGACCATTGTGATTAGAGGGGCCAAGGAGCATACTGATGACAACGGCATGGAGCATTGTGATGACAAGGGTCATCGAGCATTGTGATGACAGTGGTCATGAAGCATTGTGATGAATGTGGTCATGGATCATTGTGATGACAAGTGTCGTGGAGCATTGTGATGACAGGGGTCATAGAGCATTGTGATGACACGGTTATGGAATATTGTGAAGACCAGAAATCTGTAGCACAGTGATGAAAATGGAATGGAGCATTGTGATTACAGGGGTCATGGAGCATTGTGATGACAAATGTTCTAGAATATTGTGAAGACAGGGATCATGGAGCATAGTGATGAAAGGGGCCATGGAGGATTCTGAAGACAGGCGTCATGGGACAATGTGTTGACAGTGGTCATGGAGCATTGTTAGAAAGGGAACATGGAGCAATTTGATTTCAGGGGCCATGAAAAATTGTGAATACATAATCCATGGAGTATTCAGATGAATGTGGTCAAGGATCATTGTGACGACAAGTGTCCTGGAATATTGTGATGACACGGTTCATGGAGCATTGCGATGACAAGGGCCATGGCGTAATGTGAAGACATGTGTCATGGGGCATTGTGATGACAGTGGTCATCTAGATTTGTGAAGAAAGATATCATGTTGCACTGGGATGACAGTGGCCATGGAACATTGTGATGACAGGGGTCATGGGGCATTGTGATGATACGGCCATGGAAAATTATGATGACAAGAATTCTGGAGCATTGTGATAAAAAGGGCATGGGCCATTGTGATTAAAGGGGCCAAGGAGCATTCTGATGACAACGACATGGAGCATTGTGATGACAAGGGTCATCGAGCATTGTGATGACAGTGGTCATGAAGCATTGTGATGAATTTGGTCATGGATCATTGTGATGACAAGTGTCGTGGAGCATTGTGATGACAGGTGTCATAGAGCATTGTGATGACACGGTTATGGAATATTGTGATGACCAGAATTCTGTAGCACTGTGATGAAAAGGGAATGGAGCATTGTGATTACAGGGGTCATGGAGCATTTTGATGACAATTGTTCTAGAACATTGTGATGACAGGGATCATGGAGCATAGTGATGAAAGGGGCCATGGAGCATTGTGATGACAGGCGTCATGGGACATTGTGTTGACAGTGGTGATGGAGCATTGTTAGAAAGGGAACATGGAGCATTTTGATTTCAGGGGCCATGAATAATTGTGAATACGTAGGCCATGGCGTATTCAGATGAATGTGGTCAAGGATCATTGTGACGAAAAGTGTCCTGGAATATTGTGATGAAACGGTTCATGGAGCATTGCGATGACAAGGGCCATGGAGAAATGTGAAGACAGGTGTCATGGGGCATTGTGATGACAGTGGTCATCTAGAATTGTGAAGAAAGATATCATGGAGCACTGGGATGACAGGGGCCATGGAGCATTGTGATGACAGGGGTCATGGGGCATTGTGATGACACGGCCATGGAACATTAGGATGACAAGAATTCTGGAGCATTGTGATAAAAAGGGCATGGATCTTTGTTATTAGAGAGGCCAAGGAGAATTCTGATGACAACGGCATGGAGCATTGTGATGACAAGGGTCATCGAACATTGTGATGACAGTGGTCATGAAGCATTGTGATGAATGGGGTCATGGATCATTGTGATGACAAGTGTCGTGGAGCATTGTGATTACAGGGGTCTTAGAGCATTGTGATGACACGGTTATGGAATATTGTGATGACCAGAATTCTGTAGCACTGTGACGAAATGGGAATGGAGCATTGTGATTACAGGGGTCATGGAGCATTGTGATGACAATTGTTCTAGAACATTGTGAAGACAGGGATCATGGAGCATAGTGATGAAAGGGGCCATGGAGCATTGTGATGACAGGCGTCATGGGACAATGTGTTGACAGTGGTCATGGAGCATTGTTAGAAAGGGAACATGGAGCAATTTGATTTCAGGGGCCATGAAAAATTGTGAATACATAGGCCATGGAGTATTCAGATGAATGTGGTCAAGGATCATTGTGACGAAAAGTGTCCTGGAATATTGCGATGACACGGTTCATGGAGAATTGCGATGACAAGGGCCATGGAGAAATGTGAAGAAAGGTGTCATGGGGCATTGTGATGACAGTGGTCATCTAGAAATGTGAAGAAAGATATCATGGAGCACTGGGATGACAGGGGCCATGGAGCATTGTGATGACAGGGGTCATGGGGCATTGTGATGATACGGCCATGGAACATTATGATGACAAGAATTCTGGAGCATTGTGATAAAAAGGGCATGGACCATTGTGACTAGAGGGGCCAAGGAGCATTCTGCTGACAACGGCATGGAGCATTGTGATGACAAGGGTCATCGAGCATTGTGATGACAGTGGTCATGAAGCATTGTGATGAATGTGGTTATGGATCATTGTGATGACAAGTGTCGTGGAGCATTGTGATGACAGGGGTCATAGAGCATTGTGATGACACGGTTATGGAATATTGTGATGACCAGAATTCTGTAGCACTGTGATGAAAAGGGAATGGAGCATTGTGATTACAGGGGTCATGGAGCTTTGTGATGACAATTGTTTAGAACATTGTGAAGACAGGGATCATGGAGCATCGTGATGAAAGGGGCCATGGAGCATTGTGATGACAGGCGTCATGGGACAATGTGTTAACAGTGGTCATGGAGCATTGTTAGAAAGGGAACATGGAGCAATTTGATTTCAGGGGCCATGAAAAATTGTGAATACATAGGCCATGGGGTATTCAGATGAATGTGGTCATGGATCATTGTGATGACAAGTGTCGTGGAGCATTGTGATGACACGGTTATGGAATATTGTGATGACCAGAATTCTGTAGCACTGTGATGAAAAGGGAATGGAGCATTGTGATTACAGGGGTCATGGAGCATTGTGATGACAATTGTTTAGAACATTGTGAAGACAGGGATCATGGAGCATAGTGATGAAAGGGGCCATGGAGCATTGTGATGACAGGCGTCATGGGACAATGTGTTGATAGTGGTCATGGAGCATTGTTAGAAAAGGAACATGGAGCAATTTGATTTCAGGGGCCATGAAAAATTGTGAATACATAGGCCATGGAGTATTCAGATGAACGTGGTCAAGGATCATTGGGACGAAAAGTGTCCTGGAATATTGTGATGACACAGTTCATGGAGCATTGCGATGACAAGGGCCATGGCGAAATGTGAAGACAGGTGTCATGGGGCATTGTGATGACAGTGGTCATCTAGAATTGTGAAGAAAAATATCATGGAGCACTGGGATGACAGGGGCCATGGAGCATTTTGATGACAGGGGTCATGGGGCATTGTGATGACACGGCCATGGAACATTATGATGACAAGAATTCTGGAGCATTGTGATAAAAAGGGCATGGACCATTGTGATTAGAGGGGCCAAGGAGCATTCTGATGACAACGGCATGGAGCATTGTGATGACAAGTGTCATCGAGCATTGTGATGACAGTGGTCATGAAGCATTGTAATGAATGTGGTTATGGATCATTGTTATGACAAGTGTCGTGGAGCATTGTGATGAAGGGGTCATAGAGCATTGTGATGACACGGTTATGTAATATTGTGATGACCAGAATTCTGTAGCACTGTGATGAAAAGGAAATGGAGCATTGTGATTACAGGGTTCATGGAGCATTGTGATGACAATTGTTCTAGAACATTGTGAAGACAGGGATCATGGAGCATAGTGATGAAAGGGGCCATGGAGCATTGTGATGACAGGCGTCATGGGACAATGTGTTGACAGTGGTCATGGAGCATTGTTAGAAAGGGAACATGGAGCAATTTGATTTCAGGGGCCATGAAAAATTGTGAATACATAGGACATGGAGTATTCAGATGAATGTGGTCAAGGATCATTGTGACGAAAAGTGTCCTGGAATATTGCGATGACACGGTTCATGGAGAATTGCGATGACAAGGGCCATGGAGAAATGTGAAGAAAGGTGTCATGGGGCATTGAGATGACAGTGGACATCTAGAATTGTGAAGAAAGATATCATGGGGCACTGGGATGACAGGGGCCATGGAGCATTGTGATGACAGGGGTCATGGGGCATTGTGATGACACGGCCATGGAACATTAGGATGACAAGAATTCTGGAGCATTGTGATAAAAAGGGCATGGATCTTTGTGATTAGAGGGGCCAAGGAGCATTCTGATGACAACGGCATGGAGCATTGTGATGACAAGGGTCATCGAACATTGTGATGAGAGTGGTCATGAAGCATTGTGATGAATGTGGTCATGGATCATTGTGATGACAAGTTTCGTGGAGCATTGTGATGACAGGGGTCTTAGAGCATTGTGATGACACGGTTATGTAATATTTTGATGACCAGAATTCTGTAGCACTGTGATGAAAAGGGAATGGAGCATTGTGATTACAGGGGTCATGGAGCAATGTGATGACAATTGTTCTAGAACATTGTGAAGACAGGGATCATGGAGCATAGTGATGAAAGGGGCCATGGAGCATTGTGATGACAGGCGTCATGTGACAATCTGTTGACAGTGGTCATGGAGCATTGTTAGAAAGGGAACATGGAGCAATTTGATTTCAGGGGCCATGAAAAATTGTGAATACATAGGCCATGGAGTATTCAGATGAATGTGGTCAAGGATCATTGTGACGAAAAGTGTCCTGGAATATTGCGATGACACGGTTCATGGAGAATTGCGATGAGAAGGGCCATGGAGAAATGTGAAGACTGGTGTCATGGGGCATTGTGATGACAGTGGTCATCTAGAATTGTGAAGAAAAATATCATGGAGCACTGGGATGACAGGGGCCATGGAGCATTGTGATGACAGGGGTCATGGGGCATTGTGATGATACGGCCATGGAACATTATGATGACAAGAATTCTGGAGCATTGTGATAAAAAGGGCATGGACCATTGTGATTAGAAGGGCCAAGGAGCATTCTGATGACAATGGCATGGAGCATTGTGATGACAAGGGTCATCGAGCATTGTGATGACAGTGGTCATGAAGCATTGTGATGAATGTGGTTATGAATCATTGTGATGACAAGTGTCGTGGAGCATTGTGATGACAGGGGTCAGAGCATTGTGATGACACGGTTATGGAATATTGTGATGACCAGAATTCTGTAGCACTGTGATGAAAAGGGAAAGGAGCATTGTGATTAAAGGAGTCATGGAGCTTTGTGATGACAATTGTTTAGAACATTGTGAAGACAGGGATCATGGAGCATCGTGATGAAAGGGGCCATGGAGCATTGTGATGACAGGCGTCATGGGACAATGTGTTGACAGTGGTCACGGAGCATTGTTAGAAAGGGAACATGGAGCAATTTGATTTCAGGGGCCATGAAAAATTGTGAATACATAGGCCATGGGGTATTCAGATGAATGTGGTCATGGATCATTGTGATGACAAGTGTCGTGGAGCATTGTGATGACACGGTTATGGAATATTGTGGTGACCAGAATTCTGTAGCACTGTGATGAAAAGGGAATGGAGCATTGTGATTACAGGGGTCATGGAGCATTGTGATGACAATTGTTCTAGAACATTGTGAAGACAGGGATCATGGAGCATAGTGATGAAAGGGGCCATGGAGCATTGTGATGACAGGCGTCATGGGACAATGTGTTGACTGTGGTCATGGAGCATTGTTAGAAAGGGAACATGGAGCAATTAGATTTCAGGGGCCATGAACAATTGTGAATACATAGGTCATGGAGTATTCAGATGAATGTGGTCAAGGATCATTGTGACGAAATGTGTTCTGGAATATTGTGATGACACGGTTCATGGAGCATTGCGATGACAAGGGCCATGGAGAAATGTGAAGACAGGTGTCATGGGGCATTGTGATGACAGTGGTCATCTAGAATTGTGAAGAAAGATATCATGGAGCACTGGGATGACAGGGGCCATGGAGCATTGTGATGACAGGGGTCATGGGGCATTGTGATGACACGGCCATGGAACATTAGGATGACAAGAATTCTGGAGCATTGTGATAAAAAGGGCATGGACCATTGTGATTAGAGGGGCCAAGGAGCATTCTGATGACAACGGCATGGAGCATTGTGATGACAAGGGTCATCGAGCATTGTGATGACAGTGGTCATGAAGCATTGTGATGAATGTGGTTATGGATCATTGTTATGACAAGTGTCGTGGAGCATTGTGATGACAGGGGTCATAGAGCATTGTGATGACACGGTTATGGAATATTGTGATGACCAGAATTCTGTAGCACTGTGATGAAAAGGGAATGGAGCATTGTGATTACAGGGGTCATGGAGCTTTGTGATGACAATTGTTTAGAACATTGTGAAGACAGGGATCATGGAGCATCGTGATGAAAGGGGCCATGGAGCATTGTGATGACAGGCGTCATGGGACATTGTGTTGACAGTGGTCATGGAGCATTGTTAGAAAGGGAACATGGAGCAATTTGATTTCAGGGGCCATGAAAAATTGTGAATACATAGGCCATGGGGTATTCAGATGAATGTGGTCATGGATCATTGTGATGAAAAGTGTCGTGGAGCATTGTGATGACACGGTTATGGAATATTGTGATGACCAGAATTCTGTAGCACTGTGATGAAAAGGGAATGGAGCATTGTGATTACAGGGGTCATGGAGCATTGTGATGACAATTGTTTAGAACATTGTGAAGACAGGGATCATGGAGCATAGTGATGAAAGGGGCCATGGAGCATTGTGATGACAGGCGTCATGGGACAATGTGTTGATAGTGGTCATGGAGCATTGTTAGAAAGGGAACATGGAGCAATTTGATTTCAGGGGCCATGAAAAATTGTGAATACATAGGCCATGGAGTATTCAGATGAACGTGGTCAAGGATCATTGGGACGAAAAGTGTCCTGGAATATTGTGATGACACAGTTCATGGAGCATTGCGATGACAAGGGCCATGGCGAAATGTGAAGACAGGTGTCATGGGGCATTGTGATGACAGTGGTCATCTAGAATTGTGAAGAAAGATATCATGGAGCACTGGGATGACAGGGGCCATGGAGCATTTTGATGACAGGGGTCATGGGGCATTGTGATGACACGGCCATGGAACATTATGATGACAAGAATTCTGGAGCATTGTGATAAAAAGGGCATGGACCATTGTGATTAGAGGGGCCAAGGAGCATTCTGATGACAACGGCATGGAGCATTGTGATGACAAGGGTCATCGAGCATTGTGATGACAGTGGTATTGAAGCATTGTAATGAATGTGGTTATGGATCATTGTTATGACAAGTGTCGTGGAGCATTGTGATGACAGGGGTCATAGAGCATTGTGATGACACGGTTATGTAATATTGTGATGACCAGAATTCTGTAGCACTGTGATGAAAAGGGAATGGAGCATTGTGATTACAGGGGTCATGGAGCATTGTGATGACAATTGTTCTAGAACATTGTGAAGACAGGGATCATGGAGCATAGTGATGAAAGGGGCCATGGAGCATTGTAATGACAGGCGTCATGGGACAATGTGTTGACAGTGGTCATGGAGCATTGTTAGAAAGGGAACATGGAGCAATTTGATTTCAGGGGCCATGAAAAATTGTGAATACATAGGACATGGAGTATTCAGATGAATGTGGTCAAGGATCATTGTGACGAAAAGTGTCCTGGAATATTGCGATGACACGGTTCATGGAGAATTGCGATGACAAGGGCCATGGAGAAATGTGAAGAAAGGTGTCATGGGGCATTGAGATGACAGTTGACATCTAGAATTGTGAAGAAAGATATCATGGGGCACTGGGATGACAGGGGCCATGGAGCATTGTGATGACAGGGGTCATGGGGCATTGTGATGACACGGCCATGGAACATTATGATGAAAAGGATTCTGGAGCATTGTGATAAATAGGGCATGGACCATTGTGATTAGAGGGGCCAAGGAGCATACTGATGACAACGGCATGGAGCATTGTGATGACAAGGGTCATCGAGCATTGTGATGACAGTGGTCATGAAGCATTGTGATGAATGTGGTCATGGATCATTGTGATGACAAGTGTCGTGGAGCATTGTGATGACAGGGGTCATAGAGCATTGTGATGACACGGTTATGGAATATTGTGATGACCAGAATTCTGTAGCACTGTGATGAAAAGGGAAAGGAGCATTGTGATTACAGGGGTCATGGAGCATTGTGATGACAATTGTTCTAGAACATTTTGAAGACAGGGATCATGGAGCATAGTGATGAAAGGGGCCATGAAGCATTGTGATGACAGGCGTCATGGGACAATGTGTTGACAGTGGTCATGGAGCATTGTTAGAAAGGGAACATGGAGCAATTTGATTTCAAGGGCCATGAAAAATTGTGAATACATAGGCCATGGAGTATTCAGATGAATGTGGTCAAGGATCATTGTGACGAAAAGTGTCCTGGAATATTGTGATGACACGGTTCATGGAGCATTGCGATGACAAGGGCCATGTCGAAATGTGAAGACAGCTGTCATGGGGCATTGTGATGACAGGGGTCACCTAGAATTGTGAAGAAAGATATCATGGAGCACTGGGAAGACAGGGGCCATGGAGCATTGTGATGACAGGGGTCATGGGGCATTGTGATGACACGGCCATGGAACATTATGATGACAAGAATTCTGAAGCATTGTGATAAAAAGGGCATGGACCATTGTAATTAGAATGGCCAAGGAGCATTCTGATGACAACGGCATGGAGCATTGTGATGACAAGGGTCATCGAGCATTTTGATGACAGTGGGCATGAAGCATTGTTATGAATGTGGTCATGGATCATTGTGCTGACAATTGTCGTGGAGCATTGTGATGACAGGGGTCATAGAGCATTGTGATGACACGGTTATGGAATATTGTGATGACCAGAATTCTGTAGCACTGTGATGAAAAGGGAATGGAGCATTGTGATTACAGGGGTCATGGAGCATTGTGATGACAGTTGTTTAGAACATTGTGAAGACAGGGATCATGGAGCATAGTGATGAAAGTGGCCATGGAGAATTGTGATGACAGGCGTCATGGGACAATGTGTTGACAGTGGTCATGGAGCATTGTTAGAAAGGGAACATGGAGCAATTTGATTTCAGGGGCCATGAAAAATTGTGAATACATAGGCCATGGAGTATTCAGATGAATGTGGTCAAGGATCATTGTGACGACAAGTGTCCTGGAATATTGTGATGACACGGTTCATGGAGCATTGCGATGACAAGGGCCATGGCGAAATGTGAAGAAAGGTGTCATGGGGCTTTGTGATGACAGTGGTCATCTAGATTTGTGAAGAAAGATATCATGGAGCTGTGGGATGACAGGGGCCATGGAGCCTTGTGATGACAGGGGTCATGGGGCATTGTGATGACACGGCCATGGAACATTATGATGACAAGAATTCTGGAGCATTGTGATAAATCGGGCATGGACCATTGTGATTAGAGGGGCCAAGGAGCATTCTGATGACAACGGCATGGAGCATTGTGATGACAAGGGTCATCGAGCATTGTGATGACAGTGGTCATGAAGCATTTTGATGAATGTGGTCATGGATCATTGTGATGACAAGTGTCGTGGAGCATTGTGATGACAGGGGTCATAGAGCATTGTGATGACACGGTTATGGAATATTGTGATGACCAGAATTCTGTAGCACTGTGATGAAAAGGGAAAGGAGCATTGTGATTACAGGGGTCATGGAGCATTGTGATGACAATTGTTCTAGAACATTGTGATGACAGGGATCATGGAGCATAGTGATGAAATGAGCCATGGAGCATTGTGATGACAGGCTTATGGGACATTGTGTTGATAGTGGTCATGGAGCATTGTTAGAAAGGGAACATGGAGCAATTTAATTTCAGCGGCCATGAAAAATTTTGAATACATAGGCCATGGAGTATTCAGATGAATGTCGTCAAGGATCATTGTGACGAAAAGTGTCCTGGAATATTGTGATGACACGGTTCATGGAGCATTGCGATGACAAGGGCCATGGCGAAATGTGAAGACAGGTGTCATGGGGTATTGTGAATACAATGGTCATCTAGAATTGTGAAGAAAGATATCATGGAGCACTGGGATGACAGGGGCCATGGAGCATTGTGATGACAGGGGTCATGGGGCATTGTGATGACACGGCCATGGAACATTATGATGACAAGAATTCTGGAGCATTGTGATAAATAGGGCATGGACCATTGTGATTAGAGGGGCCAAGGAGCATTCTGATGACAACGGCATGGAGCATTGTGATGACCAGGGTCATCGAGCATTGTGATGACAGTGGTCATGAAGCATTTTGATGAATGTTGTTATGGATCATTGTGATGACAAGTGTCGTGGAGCATTGTGATGACAGGGGTCATAGAGCATTGTGATGACACGGTTATGGAATATTGTGATGACCAGAATTCTGTAGCACTGTGATGAAAAGGGAAAGGAGCATTGTGATTACAGGGGTCATGGAGCATTGTGATGACAATTGTTCTAGAACATTTTGAAGACAGGGATCATGGAGCATAGTGATGAAAGGGGCCATGAAGCATTGTGATGACAGGCGTCATGGGACAATGTGTTGACAGTGGTCATGGAGCATTGTTAGAAAGGGAACATGGAGCAATTTGATTTCAAGGGCCATGAAAAATTGTGAATACATAGGCCATGGAGTATTCAGATGAATGTGGTCAAGGATCATTGTGACGAAAAGTGTCCTGGAATATTGTGATGACACGGTTCATGGAGCATTGCGATGACAAGGGCCATGTCGAAATGTGAAGACAGCTGTCATGGGGCATTGTGATGACAGGGGTCATCTAGAATTGTGAAGAAAGATATCATGGAGCACTGGGAAGACAGGGGCCATGGAGCATTGTGATGACAGGGGTCATGGGGCATTGTGATGACACGGCCATGGAACATTATGATGACAAGAATTCTGAAGCATTGTGATAAAAAGGGCATGGACCATTGTAATTAGAATGGCCAAGGAGCATTCTGATGACAACGGCATGGAGCATTGTGATGACAAGGGTCATCGAGCATTTTGATGACAGTGGGCATGAAGCATTGTTATGAATGTGGTCATGGATCATTGTGCTGACAATTGTCGTGGAGCATTGTGATGACAGGGGTCATAGAGCATTGTGATGACACGGTTATGGAATATTGTGATGACCAGAATTCTGTAGCACTGTGATGAAAAGGGAATGGAGCATTGTGATTACAGGGGTCATGGAGCATTGTGATGACAGTTGTTTAGAACATTGTGAAGACAGGGATCATGGAGCATAGTGATGAAAGTGGCCATGGAGAATTGTGATGACAGGCGTCATGGGACAATGTGTTGACAGTGGTCATGGAGCATTGTTAGAAAGGGAACATGGAGCAATTTGATTTCAGGGGCCATGAAAAATTGTGAATACATAGGCCATGGAGTATTCAGATGAATGTGGTCAAGGATCATTGTGACGACAAGTGTCCTGGAATATTGTGATGACACGGTTCATGGAGCATTGCGATGACAAGGGCCATGGCGAAATGTGAAGAAAGGTGTCATGGGGCTTTGTGATGACAGTGGTCATCTAGATTTGTGAAGAAAGATATCATGGAGCTGTGGGATGACAGGGGCCATGGAGCCTTGTGATGACAGGGGTCATGGGGCATTGTGATGACACGGCCATGGAACATTATGATGACAAGAATTCTGGAGCATTGTGATAAATCGGGCATGGACCATTGTGATTAGAGGGGCCAAGGAGCATTCTGATGACAACGGCATGGAGCATTGTGATGACAAGGGTCATCGAGCATTGTGATGACAGTGGTCATGAAGCATTTTGATGAATGTGGTCATGGATCATTGTGATGACAAGTGTCGTGGAGCATTGTGATGACAGGGGTCATAGAGCATTGTGATGACACGGTTATGGAATATTGTGATGACCAGAATTCTGTAGCACTGTGATGAAAAGGGAAAGGAGCATTGTGATTACAGGGGTCATGGAGCATTGTGATGACAATTGTTCTAGAACATTGTGATGACAGGGATCATGGAGCATAGTGATGAAATGAGCCATGGAGCATTGTGATGACAGGCTTATGGGACATTGTGTTGATAGTGGTCATGGAGCATTGTTAGAAAGGGAACATGGAGCAATTTAATTTCAGCGGCCATGAAAAATTTTGAATACATAGGCCATGGAGTATTCAGATGAATGTCGTCAAGGATCATTGTGACGAAAAGTGTCCTGGAATATTGTGATGACACGGTTCATGGAGCATTGCGATGACAAGGGCCATGGCGAAATGTGAAGACAGGTGTCATGGGGTATTGTGAATACAATGGTCATCTAGAATTGTGAAGAAAGATATCATGGAGCACTGGGATGACAGGGGCCATGGAGCATTGTGATGACAGGGGTCATGGGGCATTGTGATGACACGGCCATGGAACATTATGATGACAAGAATTCTGGAGCATTGTGATAAATAGGGCATGGACCATTGTGATTAGAGGGGCCAAGGAGCATTCTGATGACAACGGCATGGAGCATTGTGATGACCAGGGTCATCGAGCATTGTGATGACAGTGGTCATGAAGCATTTTGATGAATGTTGTTATGGATCATTGTGATGACAAGTGTCGTGGAGCATTGTGATGACAGGGGTCATAGAGCATTGTGATGACACGGTTATGGAATATTGTGATGACCAGAATTCTGTAGCACTGTGATGAAAAGGGAAAGGAGCATTGTGATTACAGGGGTCATGGAGCATTGTGATGACAATTGTTCTAGAACATTTTGAAGACAGGGATCATGGAGCATAGTGATGAAAGGGGCCATGAAGCATTGTGATGACAGGCGTCATGGGACAATGTGTTGACAGTGGTCATGGAGCATTGTTAGAAAGGGAACATGGAGCAATTTGATTTCAAGGGCCATGAAAAATTGTGAATACATAGGCCATGGAGTATTCAGATGAATGTGGTCAAGGATCATTGTGACGAAAAGTGTCCTGGAATATTGTGATGACACGGTTCATGGAGCATTGCGATGACAAGGGCCATGTCGAAATGTGAAGACAGCTGTCATGGGGCATTGTGATGACAGGGGTCATCTAGAATTGTGAAGAAAGATATCATGGAGCACTGGGAAGACAGGGGCCATGGAGCATTGTGATGACAGGGGTCATGGGGCATTGTGATGACACGGCCATGGAACATTATGATGACAAGAATTCTGAAGCATTGTGATAAAAAGGGCATGGACCATTGTAATTAGAATGGCCAAGGAGCATTCTGATGACAACGGCATGGAGCATTGTGATGACAAGGGTCATCGAGCATTTTGATGACAGTGGGCATGAAGCATTGTTATGAATGTGGTCATGGATCATTGTGCTGACAATTGTCGTGGAGCATTGTGATGACAGGGGTCATAGAGCATTGTGATGACACGGTTATGGAATATTGTGATGACCAGAATTCTGTAGCACTGTGATGAAAAGGGAATGGAGCATTGTGATTACAGGGGTCATGGAGCATTGTGATGACAGTTGTTTAGAACATTGTGAAGACAGGGATCATGGAGCATAGTGATGAAAGTGGCCATGGAGAATTGTGATGACAGGCGTAATGGGACAATGTGTTGACAGTGGTCATGGAGCATTGTTAGAAAGGGAACATGGAGCAATTTGATTTCAGGGGCCATGAAAAATTGTGAATACATAGGCCATGGAGTATTCAGATGAATGTGGTCAAGGATCATTGTGACGACAAGTGTCCTGGAATATTGTGATGACACGGTTCATGGAGCATTGCGATGACAAGGGCCATGGCGAAATGTGAAGAAAGGTGTCATGGGGCTTTGTGATGACAGTGGTCATCTAGATTTGTGAAGAAAGATATCATGGAGCTGTGGGATGACAGGGGCCATGGAGCCTTGTGATGACAGGGGTCATGGGGCATTGTGATGACACGGCCATGGAACATTATGATGAAAAGAATTCTGGAGCATTGTGATAAATAGGGCATGGACCATTGTGATTAGAGGGGCCAAGGAGCATACTGATGACAACGGCATGGAGCATTGTGATGACAAGGGTCATCGAGCATTGTGATGACAGTGGTCATGAAGCATTGTGATGAATGTGGTCATGGATCATTGTGATGACAAGTGTCGTGGAGCATTGTGATGACAGGGGTCATAGAGCATTGTGATGACACGGTTATGGAATATTGTGAAGACCAGAAATCTGTAGCACAGTGATGAAAATGGAATGGAGCATTGTGATTACAGGGGTCATGGAGCATTGTGATGAAAAATGTTCTAGAATATTGTGAAGACAGGGATCATGGAGCATAGTGATGAACCGGGCCATGGAGCATTGTGATGACAGGCTTATGGGACATTTTGTTGATAGTGGTCATGGAGCATTGTTAGAAAGGGAACATGGAGCAATTTGATTTCAGGGGCCATGAAAAATTGTGAATACATTGGACATGGAGTATTCAGATGAATGTGGTCAAGGATCATTGTGACAAAATGTGTCCTGGAATATTATGATGACATGGTTCATGGAGCATTGCGATGACAAGGTCCATGGCGAAATGTGAAGACAGGTGTCATG
Source organism: Eschrichtius robustus (assembly GCF_028021215.1). Classification (NCBI taxonomy): domain Eukaryota; kingdom Metazoa; phylum Chordata; class Mammalia; order Artiodactyla; family Eschrichtiidae; genus Eschrichtius; species Eschrichtius robustus. The sequence goes on along the minus strand of NC_090830.1, from coordinate 18,229,587 downwards.
GGGCATTGTGATGACAGTGGTCATCTAGAATTGTGAAGAAAGATATCATGGAGCAGTGGGATGACAGGGGCCATGGAGCATTGTGATGACGGGGATCATGGGGCATTGTGATGACACGGCCATGGAACATTATGATGACAAGAATTCTGGAGCATTGTGATAAAAGGGCATGGACCATTGTGATTAGAGGGGCCAAGGAGCATTCTGATGACAACGGCATGGAGCATTATGATGACAAGGGTCATGAAGCATTGTGATGAATGTGGTTATGGATCATTGTGATGACAAGTGTCGTGGAGCATTGTGATGACAGGGGTCATAGAGCATTTTGATGACACGGTTATGGAATATTGTGACGACCAGACTTCTGTAGCACTGTGATGAAAAGGGAATGGAGCATTGTGATTACAGGGGTCATGGATCATTGTGAAGACAATTTTTCTAGAACATTGTGAAGACAGGTATCATGGAGCATAGTGATGAAAGGGGCCATGGAGCATTGTGATGACAGGCGTCATGGGACAATATGTTGACAGTGGTCATGGAGCATTGTTAGAAAGGGAACATGGAGCAATTTGATTTCAGGGGCCATGAAAAATTGTGAATACATAGGCCATGGAGTATTCAGATGAATGTGGTCAAGGATCATTGTGACGAAAAGTGTCCTGGAATATTGTGATGACACGGTTCATGGAGCATTGCGATGACAAGGGCCATGGCGAAATGTGAAGACAGGTGTCATGGGGCATTGTGATGACAGGGGTCATCTAGAATTGTGAAGAAAGATATCATGGAGCACTGGGATGACAGGGGCCATGGAACATTGTGATGACAGGGGTCATGGGGCATTGTGATGACACGGCCATGGAACATTATGATGACAAGAATTCTGGAGCATTGTGATAAAAAGGGCATGGACCATTGTAATTAGAAGGGCCAAGGAGCATTCTGATGACAACGGCATGGAGCATTGTGATGACAAGGGTCATCGAGCATTTTGATGACAGTGGGCATGAAGCATTGTTATGAATGTGGTCATGGATCATTGTGATGACAATTGTCGTGGAGCATTGTGATGACAGGGGTCATAGAGCATTGTGATGACACGGTTATGGAATTTTGTGATGACCAGAATTCTGTAGCACTGTGATGAAAAGGGAATGGAGCATTGTGATTACAGGGGTCAGGGAGCATTGTGATGACAATTGTTCTAGAACATTGTGAAGACAGGGATCATGGAGCATAGTGATGAAAGGGCCATGGAGCATTGTGATGACAGGCGTCATGGGACAATGTGTTGACAGTGGTCATGGAGCATTGTTAGAAAGGGAACATGGAGCAATTTGATTTCAGGGACCATGAAAAATTGTGAATACATAGGCCATGGAGTTTTCAGATGAATGTGGTCATGGATCATTGTGATGACAAGTGTCGTGGAGCATTGTGATGACAGGGGTCATAGAGCATTGTGATGACACGGTTATGGAATATTGTGATGACCAGAATTCTGTAGCACTGTGATGAAAAGGGAATGGAGCATTGTGATTACAGGGGTCATGGAGCATTGTGATGACAGTTGTTTAGAACATTGTGAAGACAGGGATCATGGAGCATAGTGATGAAAGTGGCCATGGAGAATTGTGATGACAGGCGTCATGGGACAATGTGTTGACAGTGGTCATGGAGCATTGTTAGAAAGGGAACATGGAGCAATTTGATTTCAGGGGCCATGAAAAATTGTGAATACATATGCCATGGAGTATTCAGATGAATGTGGTCAAGGATCATTGTGACGACAAGTGTCCTGGAATATTGTGATGACACGGTTCATGGAGCATTGCGATGACAAGGGCCATGGCGAAATGTGAAGAAAGGTGTCATGGGGCTTTGTGATGACAGTGGTCATCTAGAATTGTGAAGAAAGATATCATGGAGCTGTGGGATGACAGGGGCCATGGAGCATTGTGATGACAGGGGTCATGGGGCATTGTGATGACACGGCCATGGAACATTATGATGAAAAGGATTCTGGAGCATTGTGATAAATAGGGCATGGACCATTGTGATTAGAGGGGCCAAGGAGCATACTGATGACAACGGCATGGAGCATTGTGATGACAAGGGTCATCGAGCATTGTGATGACAGTGGTCATGAAGCATTGTGATGAATGTGGTCATGGATCATTGTGATGACAAGTGTCGTGGAGCATTGTGATGACAGGGGTCATAGAGCATTGTGATGACACGGTTATGGAATATTGTGATGACCAGAATTCTGTAGCACTGTGATGAAAAGGGAAAGGAGCATTGTGATTACAGGGGTCATGGAGCATTGTGATGACAATTGTTCTAGAACATTTTGAAGACAGGGATCATGGAGCATAGTGATGAAAGGGGCCATGAAGCATTGTGATGACAGGCGTCATGGGACAATGTGTTGACAGTGGTCATGGAGCATTGTTAGAAAGGGAACATGGAGCAATTTGATTTCAAGGGCCATGAAAAATTGTGAATACATAGGCCATGGAGTATTCAGATGAATGTGGTCAAGGATCATTGTGACGAAAAGTGTCCTGGAATATTGTGATGACACGGTTCATGGAGCATTGCGATGACAAGGGCCATGTCGAAATGTGAAGACAGCTGTCATGGGGCATTGTGATGACAGGGGTCATCTAGAATTGTGAAGAAAGATATCATGGAGCACTGGGAAGACAGGGGCCATGGAGCATTGTGATGACAGGGGTCATGGGGCATTGTGATGACACGGCCATGGAACATTATGATGACAAGAATTCTGAAGCATTGTGATAAAAAGGGCATGGACCATTGTAATTAGAATGGCCAAGGAGCATTCTGATGACAACGGCATGGAGCATTGTGATGACAAGGGTCATCGAGCATTTTGATGACAGTGGGCATGAAGCATTGTTATGAATGTGGTCATGGATCATTGTGCTGACAATTGTCGTGGAGCATTGTGATGACAGGGGTCATAGAGCATTGTGATGACACGGTTATGGAATATTGTGATGACCAGAATTCTGTAGCACTGTGATGAAAAGGGAATGGAGCATTGTGATTACAGGGGTCATGGAGCATTGTGATGACAGTTGTTTAGAACATTGTGAAGACAGGGATCATGGAGCATAGTGATGAATGTGGCCATGGAGAATTGTGATGACAGGCGTCATGGGACAATGTGTTGACAGTGGTCATGGAGCATTGTTAGAAAGGGAACATGGAGCAATTTGATTTCAGGGGCCATGAAAAATTGTGAATACATAGGCCATGGAGTATTCAGATGAATGTGGTCAAGGATCATTGTGACGACAAGTGTCCTGGAATATTGTGATGACACGGTTCATGGAGCATTGCGATGACAAGGGCCATGGCGAAATGTGAAGAAAGGTGTCATGGGGCTTTGTGATGACAGTGGTCATCTAGATTTGTGAAGAAAGATATCATGGAGCTGTGGGATGACAGGGGCCATGGAGCCTTGTGATGACAGGGGTCATGGGGCATTGTGATGACACGGCCATGGAACATTATGATGAAAAGAATTCTGGAGCATTGTGATAAATAGGGCATGGACCATTGTGATTAGAGGGGCCAAGGAGCATACTGATGACAACGGCATGGAGCATTGTGATGACAAGGGTCATCGAGCATTGTGATGACAGTGGTCATGAAGCATTGTGATGAATGTGGTCATGGATCATTGTGATGACAAGTGTCGTGGAGCATTGTGATGACAGGGGTCATAGAGCATTGTGATGACACGGTTATGGAATATTGTGAAGACCAGAAATCTGTAGCACAGTGATGAAAATGGAATGGAGCATTGTGATTACAGGGGTCATGGAGCATTGTGATGAAAAATGTTCTAGAATATTGTGAAGACAGGGATCATGGAGCATAGTGATGAACCGGGCCATGGAGCATTGTGATGACAGGCTTATGGGACATTTTGTTGATAGTGGTCATGGAGCATTGTTAGAAAGGGAACATGGAGCAATTTGATTTCAGGGGCCATGAAAAATTGTGAATACATTGGACATGGAGTATTCAGATGAATGTGGTCAAGGATCATTGTGACAAAATGTGTCCTGGAATATTATGATGACATGGTTCATGGAGCATTGCGATGACAAGGTCCATGGCGAAATGTGAAGACAGGTGTCATGGGGCATTGTGATGACAGTGGTCATCTAGAATTGTGAAGAAAGATATCATGGAGCAGTGGGATGACAGGGGCCATGGAGCATTGTGATGACGGGGATCATGGGGCATTGTGATGACACGGCCATGGAACATTATGATGACAAGAATTCTGGAGCATTGTGATAAAAGGGCATGGACCATTGTGATTAGAGGGGCCAAGGAGCATTCTGATGACAACGGCATGGAGCATTATGATGACAAGGGTCATGAAGCATTGTGATGAATGTGGTTATGGATCATTGTGATGACAAGTGTCGTGGAGCATTGTGATGACAGGGGTCATAGAGCATTGTGATGACACGGTTATGGAATATTGTGACGACCAGACTTCTGTAGCACTGTGATGAAAAGGGAATGGAGCATTGTGATTACAGGGGTCATGGAGCATTGTGAAGACAATTTTTCTAGAACATTGTGAAGACAGGTATCATGGAGCATAGTGATGAAAGGGGCCATGGAGCATTGTGATGACAGGCGTCATGGGACAATGTGTTGACAGTGGTCATGGAGCATTGTTAGAAAGGGAACATGGAGCAATTTGATTTCAGGGGCCATGAAAAATTGTGAATACATAGGCCATGGAGTATTCAGATGAATGTGGTCAAGGATCATTGTGACGAAAAGTGTCCTGGAATATTGTGATGACACGGTTCATGGAGCATTGCGATGACAAGGGCCATGGCGAAATGTGAAGACAGGTGTCATGGGGCATTGTGATGACAGGGGTCATCTAGAATTGTGAAGAAAGATATCATGGAGCACTGGGATGACAGGGGCCATGGAACATTGTGATGACAGGGGTCATGGGGCATTGTGATGACACGGCCATGGAACATTATGATGACAAGAATTCTGGAGCATTGTGATAAAAAGGGCATGGACCATTGTAATTAGAAGGGCCAAGGAGCATTCTGATGACAACGGCATGGAGCATTGTGATGACAAGGGTCATCGAGCATTTTGATGACAGTGGGCATGAAGCATTGTTATGAATGTGGTCATGGATCATTGTGATGACAATTGTCGTGGAGCATTGTGATGACAGGGGTCATAGAGCATTGTGATGACACGGTTATGGAATTTTGTGATGACCAGAATTCTGTAGCACTGTGATGAAAAGGGAATGGAGCATTGTGATTACAGGGGTCAGGGAGCATTGTGATGACAATTGTTCTAGAACATTGTGAAGACAGGGATCATGGAGCATAGTGATGAAAGGGCCATGGAGCATTGTGATGACAGGCGTCATGGGACAATGTGTTGACAGTGGTCATGGAGCATTGTTAGAAAGGGAACATGGAGCAATTTGATTTCAGGGACCATGAAAAATTGTGAATACATAGGCCATGGAGTTTTCAGATGAATGTGGTCATGGATCATTGTGATGACAAGTGTCGTGGAGCATTGTGATGACAGGGGTCATAGAGCATTGTGATGACACGGTTATGGAATATTGTGATGACCAGAATTCTGTAGCACTGTGATGAAAAGGGAATGGAGCATTGTGATTACAGGGGTCATGGAGCATTGTGATGACAGTTGTTTAGAACATTGTGAAGACAGGGATCATGGAGCATAGTGATGAAAGTGGCCATGGAGAATTGTGATGACAGGCGTCATGGGACAATGTGTTGACAGTGGTCATGGAGCATTGTTAGAAAGGGAACATGGAGCAATTTGATTTCAGGGGCCATGAAAAATTGTGAATACATATGCCATGGAGTATTCAGATGAATGTGGTCAAGGATCATTGTGACGACAAGTGTCCTGGAATATTGTGATGACACGGTTCATGGAGCATTGCGATGACAAGGGCCATGGCGAAATGTGAAGAAAGGTGTCATGGGGCTTTGTGATGACAGTGGTCATCTAGAATTGTGAAGAAAGATATCATGGAGCTGTGGGATGACAGGGGCCATGGAGCATTGTGATGACAGGGGTCATGGGGCATTGTGATGACACGGCCATGGAACATTATGATGAAAAGGATTCTGGAGCATTGTGATAAATAGGGCATGGACCATTGTGATTAGAGGGGCCAAGGAGCATACTGATGACAACGGCATGGAGCATTGTGATGACAAGGGTCATCGAGCATTGTGATGACAGTGGTCATGAAGCATTGTGATGAATGTGGTCATGGATCATTGTGATGACAAGTGTCGTGGAGCATTGTGATGACAGGGGTCATAGAGCATTGTGATGACACGGTTATGGAATATTGTGAAGACCAGAAATCTGTAGCACAGTGATGAAAATGGAATGGAGCATTGTGATTACAGGGGTCATGGAGCATTGTGATGACAAATGTTCTAGAATATTGTGAAGACAGGGATCATGGAGCATAGTGATGAAAGGGGCCATGGAGGATTCTGAAGACAGGCGTCATGGGACAATGTGTTGACAGTGGTCATGGAGCATTGTTAGAAAGGGAACATGGAGCAATTTGATTTCAGGGGCCATGAAAAATTGTGAATACATAATCCATGGAGTATTCAGATGAATGTGGTCAAGGATCATTGTGACGACAAGTGTCCTGGAATATTGTGATGACACGGTTCATGGAGCATTGCGATGACAAGGGCCATGGCGTAATGTGAAGACATGTGTCATGGGGCATTGTGATGACAGTGGTCATCTAGATTTGTGAAGAAAGATATCATGTTGCACTGGGATGACAGTGGCCATGGAACATTGTGATGACAGGGGTCATGGGGCATTGTGATGATACGGCCATGGAAAATTATGATGACAAGAATTCTGGAGCATTGTGATAAAAAGGGCATGGGCCATTGTGATTAAAGGGGCCAAGGAGCATTCTGATGACAACGGTATGGAGCATTGTGATGACAAGGGTCATCGAGCATTGTGATGACAGTGGTCATGAAGCATTGTGATGAATTTGGTCATGGATCATTGTGATGACAAGTGTCGTGGAGCATTGTGATGACAGGTGTCATAGAGCATTGTGATGACACGGTTATGGAATATTGTGATGACCAGAATTCTGTAGCACTGTGATGAAAAGGGAATGGAGCATTGTGATTACAGGGGTCATGGAGCATTTTGATGACAATTGTTCTAGAACATTGTGATGACAGGGATCATGGAGCATAGTGATGAAAGGGGCCATGGAGCATTGTGATGACAGGCGTCATGGGACATTGTGTTGACAGTGGTGATGGAACATTGTTAGAAAGGGAACATGGAGCATTTTGATTTCAGGGGCCATGAATAATTGTGAATACGTAGGCCATGGCGTATTCAGATGAATGTGGTCAAGGATCATTGTGACGAAAAGTGTCCTGGAATATTGTGATGAAACGGTTCATGGAGCATTGCGATGACAAGGGCCATGGAGAAATGTGAAGACAGGTGTCATGGGGCATTGTGATGACAGTGGTCATCTAGAATTGTGAAGAAAGATATCATGGAGCACTGGGATGACAGGGGCCATGGAGCATTGTGATGACAGGGGTCATGGGGCATTGTGATGACACGGCCATGGAACATTAGGATGACAAGAATTCTGGAGCATTGTGATAAAAAGGGCATGGATCTTTGTTATTAGAGAGGCCAAGGAGAATTCTGATGACAACGGCATGGAGCATTGTGATGACAAGGGTCATCGAACATTGTGATGACAGTGGTCATGAAGCATTGTGATGAATGGGGTCATGGATCATTGTGATGACAAGTGTCGTGGAGCATTGTGATTACAGGGGTCTTAGAGCATTGTGATGACACGGTTATGGAATATTGTGATGACCAGAATTCTGTAGCACTGTGATGAAAAGGGAATGGAGCATTGTGATTACAGGGGTCATGGAGCATTGTGATGACAATTGTTCTAGAACATTGTGAAGACAGGGATCATGGAGCATAGTGATGAAAGGGGCCATGGAGCATTGTGATGACAGGCGTCATGGGACAATGTGTTGACAGTGGTCATGGAGCATTGTTAGAAAGGGAACATGGAGCAATTTGATTTCAGGGGCCATGAAAAATTGTGAATACATAGGCCATGGAGTATTCAGATGAATGTGGTCAAGGATCATTGTGACGAAAAGTGTCCTGGAATATTGCGATGACACGGTTCATGGAGAATTGCGATGACAAGGGCCATGGAGAAATGTGAAGAAAGGTGTCATGGGGCATTGTGATGACAGTGGTCATCTAGAAATGTGAAGAAAGATATCATGGAGCACTGGGATGACAGGGGCCATGGAGCATTGTGATGACAGGGGTCATGGGGCATTGTGATGATACGGCCATGGAACATTATGATGACAAGAATTCTGGAGCATTGTGATAAAAAGGGCATGGACCATTGTGACTAGAGGGGCCAAGGAGCATTCTGCTGACAACGGCATGGAGCATTGTGATGACAAGGGTCATCGAGCATTGTGATGACAGTGGTCATGAAGCATTGTGATGAATGTGGTTATGGATCATTGTGATGACAAGTGTCGTGGAGCATTGTGATGACAGGGGTCATAGAGCATTGTGATGACACGGTTATGGAATATTGTGATGACCAGAATTCTGTAGCACTGTGATGAAAAGGGAATGGAGCATTGTGATTACAGGGGTCATGGAGCTTTGTGATGACAATTGTTTAGAACATTGTGAAGACAGGGATCATGGAGCATCGTGATGAAAGGGGCCATGGAGCATTGTGATGACAGGCGTCATGGGACAATGTGTTAACAGTGGTCATGGAGCATTGTTAGAAAGGGAACATGGAGCAATTTGATTTCAGGGGCCATGAAAAATTGTGAATACATAGGCCATGGGGTATTCAGATGAATGTGGTCATGGATCATTGTGATGACAAGTGTCGTGGAGCATTGTGATGACACGGTTATGGAATATTGTGATGACCAGAATTCTGTAGCACTGTGATGAAAAGGGAATGGAGCATTGTGATTACAGGGGTCATGGAGCATTGTGATGACAATTGTTTAGAACATTGTGAAGACAGGGATCATGGAGCATAGTGATGAAAGGGGCCATGGAGCATTGTGATGACAGGCGTCATGGGACAATGTGTTGATAGTGGTCATGGAGCATTGTTAGAAAAGGAACATGGAGCAATTTGATTTCAGGGGCCATGAAAAATTGTGAATACATAGGCCATGGAGTATTCAGATGAACGTGGTCAAGGATCATTGGGACGAAAAGTGTCCTGGAATATTGTGATGACACAGTTCATGGAGCATTGCGATGACAAGGGCCATGGCGAAATGTGAAGACAGGTGTCATGGGGCATTGTGATGACAGTGGTCATCTAGAATTGTGAAGAAAAATATCATGGAGCACTGGGATGACAGGGGCCATGGAGCATTTTGATGACAGGGGTCATGGGGCATTGTGATGACACGGCCATGGAACATTATGATGACAAGAATTCTGGAGCATTGTGATAAAAAGGGCATGGACCATTGTGATTAGAGGGGCCAAGGAGCATTCTGATGACAACGGCATGGAGCATTGTGATGACAAGGGTCATCGAGCATTGTGATGACAGTGGTCATGAAGCATTGTAATGAATGTGGTTATGGATCATTGTTATGACAAGTGTCGTGGAGCATTATGATGAAGGGGTCATAGAGCATTGTGATGACACGGTTATGTAATATTGTGATGACCAGAATTCTGTAGCACTGTGATGAAAAGGGAATGGAGCATTGTGATTACAGGGTTCATGGAGCATTGTGATGACAATTGTTCTAGAACATTGTGAAGACAGGGATCATGGAGCATAGTGATGAAAGGGGCCATGGAGCATTGTGATGACAGGCGTCATGGGACAATGTGTTGACAGTGGTCATGGAGCATTGTTAGAAAGGGAACATGGAGCAATTTGATTTCAGGGGCCATGAAAAATTGTGAATACATAGGACATGGAGTATTCAGATGAATGTGGTCAAGGATCATTGTGACGAAAAGTGTCCTGGAATATTGCGATGACACGGTTCATGGAGAATTGCGATGACAAGGGCCATGGAGAAATGTGAAGAAAGGTGTCATGGGGCATTGAGATGACAGTGGACATCTAGAATTGTGAAGAAAGATATCATGGGGCACTGGGATGACAGGGGCCATGGAGCATTGTGATGACAGGGGTCATGGGGCATTGTGATGACACGGCCATGGAACATTAGGATGACAAGAATTCTGGAGCATTGTGATAAAAAGGGCATGGATCTTTGTGATTAGAGGGGCCAAGGAGCATTCTGATGACAACGGCATGGAGCATTGTGATGACAAGGGTCATCGAACATTGTGATGAGAGTGGTCATGAAGCATTGTGATGAATGTGGTCATGGATCATTGTGATGACAAGTTTCGTGGAGCATTGTGATGACAGGGGTCTTAGAGCATTGTGATGACACGGTTATGTAATATTTTGATGACCAGAATTCTGTAGCACTGTGATGAAAAGGGAATGGAGCATTGTGATTACAGGGGTCATGGAGCATTGTGATGACAATTGTTCTAGAACATTGTGAAGACAGGGATCATGGAGCATAGTGATGAAAGGGGCCATGGAGCATTGTGATGACAGGCGTCATGTGACAATCTGTTGACAGTGGTCATGGAGCATTGTTAGAAAGGGAACATGGAGCAATTTGATTTCAGGGGCCATGAAAAATTGTGAATACATAGGCCATGGAGTATTCAGATGAATGTGGTCAAGGATCATTGTGACGAAAAGTGTCCTGGAATATTGCGATGACACGGTTCATGGAGAATTGCGATGAGAAGGGCCATGGAGAAATGTGAAGACTGGTGTCATGGGGCATTGTGATGACAGTGGTCATCTAGAATTGTGAAGAAAAATATCATGGAGCACTGGGATGACAGGGGCCATGGAGCATTGTGATGACAGGGGTCATGGGGCATTGTGATGATACGGCCATGGAACATTATGATGACAAGAATTCTGGAGCATTGTGATAAAAAGGGCATGGACCATTGTGATTAGAAGGGCCAAGGAGCATTCTGATGACAATGGCATGGAGCATTGTGATGACAAGGGTCATCGAGCATTGTGATGACAGTGGTCATGAAGCATTGTGATGAATGTGGTTATGAATCATTGTGATGACAAGTGTCGTGGAGCATTGTGATGACAGGGGTCAGAGCATTGTGATGACACGGTTATGGAATATTGTGATGACCAGAATTCTGTAGCACTGTGATGAAAAGGGAAAGGAGCATTGTGATTAAAGGAGTCATGGAGCTTTGTGATGACAATTGTTTAGAACATTGTGAAGACAGGGATCATGGAGCATCGTGATGAAAGGGGCCATGGAGCATTGTGATGACAGGCGTCATGGGACAATGTGTTGACAGTGGTCACGGAGCATTGTTAGAAAGGGAACATGGAGCAATTTGATTTCAGGGGCCATGAAAAATTGTGAATACATAGGCCATGGGGTATTCAGATGAATGTGGTCATGGATCATTGTGATGACAAGTGTCGTGGAGCATTGTGATGACACGGTTATGGAATATTGTGGTGACCAGAATTCTGTAGCACTGTGATGAAAAGGGAATGGAGCATTGTGATTACAGGGGTCATGGAGCATTGTGATGACAATTGTTCTAGAACATTGTGAAGACAGGGATCATGGAGCATAGTGATGAAAGGGGCCATGGAGCATTGTGATGACAGGCGTCATGGGACAATGTGTTGACTGTGGTCATGGAGCATTGTTAGAAAGGGAACATGGAGCAATTAGATTTCAGGGGCCATGAACAATTGTGAATACATAGGTCATGGAGTATTCAGATGAATGTGGTCAAGGATCATTGTGACGAAATGTGTTCTGGAATATTGTGATGACACGGTTCATGGAGCATTGCGATGACAAGGGCCATGGAGAAATGTGAAGACAGGTGTCATGGGGCATTGTGATGACAGTGGTCATCTAGAATTGTGAAGAAAGATATCATGGAGCACTGGGATGACAGGGGCCATGGAGCATTGTGATGACAGGGGTCATGGGGCATTGTGATGACACGGCCATGGAACATTAGGATGACAAGAATTCTGGAGCATTGTGATAAAAAGGGCATGGACCATTGTGATTAGAGGGGCCAAGGAGCATTCTGATGACAACGGCATGGAGCATTGTGATGACAAGGGTCATCGAGCATTGTGATGACAGTGGTCATGAAGCATTGTGATGAATGTGGTTATGGATCATTGTTATGACAAGTGTCGTGGAGCATTGTGATGACAGGGGTCATAGAGCATTGTGATGACACGGTTATGGAATATTGTGATGACCAGAATTCTGTAGCACTGTGATGAAAAGGGAATGGAGCATTGTGATTACAGGGGTCATGGAGCTTTGTGATGACAATTGTTTAGAACATTGTAAAGACAGGGATCATGGAGCATCGTGATGAAAGGGGCCATGGAGCATTGTGATGACAGGCGTCATGGGACATTGTGTTGACAGTGGTCATGGAGCATTGTTAGAAAGGGAACATGGAGCAATTTGATTTCAGGGGCCATGAAAAATTGTGAATACATAGGCCATGGGGTATTCAGATGAATGTGGTCATGGATCATTGTGATGAAAAGTGTCGTGGAGCATTGTGATGACACGGTTATGGAATATTGTGATGACCAGAATTCTGTAGCACTGTGATGAAAAGGGAATGGAGCATTGTGATTACAGGGGTCATGGAGCATTGTGATGACAATTGTTTAGAACATTGTGAAGACAGGGATCATGGAGCATAGTGATGAAAGGGGCCATGGAGCATTGTGATGACAGGCGTCATGGGACAATGTGTTGATAGTGGTCATGGAGCATTGTTAGAAAGGGAACATGGAGCAATTTGATTTCAGGGGCCATGAAAAATTGTGAATACATAGGCCATGGAGTATTCAGATGAACGTGGTCAAGGATCATTGGGACGAAAAGTGTCCTGGAATATTGTGATGACACAGTTCATGGAGCATTGCGATGACAAGGGCCATGGCGAAATGTGAAGACAGGTGTCATGGGGCATTGTGATGACAGTGGTCATCTAGAATTGTGAAGAAAGATATCATGGAGCACTGGGATGACAGGGGCCATGGAGCATTTTGATGACAGGGGTCATGGGGCATTGTGATGACACGGCCATGGAACATTATGATGACAAGAATTCTGGAGCATTGTGATAAAAAGGGCATGGACCATTGTGATTAGAGGGGCCAAGGAGCATTCTGATGACAACGGCATGGAGCATTGTGATGACAAGGGTCATCGAGCATTGTGATGACAGTGGTATTGAAGCATTGTAATGAATGTGGTTATGGATCATTGTTATGACAAGTGTCGTGGAGCATTGTGATGACAGGGGTCATAGAGCATTGTGATGACACGGTTATGTAATATTGTGATGACCAGAATTCTGTAGCACTGTGATGAAAAGGGAATGGAGCATTGTGATTACAGGGGTCATGGAGCATTGTGATGACAATTGTTCTAGAACATTGTGAAGACAGGGATCATGGAGCATAGTGATGAAAGGGGCCATGGAGCATTGTAATGACAGGCGTCATGGGACAATGTGTTGACAGTGGTCATGGAGCATTGTTAGAAAGGGAACATGGAGCAATTTGATTTCAGGGGCCATGAAAAATTGTGAATACATAGGACATGGAGTATTCAGATGAATGTGGTCAAGGATCATTGTGACGAAAAGTGTCCTGGAATATTGCGATGACACGGTTCATGGAGAATTGCGATGACAAGGGCCATGGAGAAATGTGAAGAAAGGTGTCATGGGGCATTGAGATGACAGTTGACATCTAGAATTGTGAAGAAAGATATCATGGGGCACTGGGATGACAGGGGCCATGGAGCATTGTGATGACAGGGGTCATGGGGCATTGTGATGACACGGCCATGGAACATTAGGATGACAAGAATTCTGGAGCATTGTGATAAAAAGGGGATGGATCTTTGTGATTAGAGGGGCCAAGGAGCATTCTGATGACAACGGCATGGAGCATTGTGATGACAAGGGTCATCGAACATTGTGATGAGAGTGGTCATGAAGCATTGTGATGAATGTGGTCATGGATCATTGTGATGACAAGTTTCGTGGAGCATTGTGATGACAGGGGTCTTAGAGCATTGTGATGACACGGTTATGTAATATTGTGATGACCAGAATTCTGTAGCACTGTGATGAAAAGGGAATGGAGCATTGTGATTACAGGGGTCATGGAGCATTGTGATGACAATTGTTCTAGAACATTGTGAAGACAGGGATCATGGAGCATAGTGATGAAAGGGGCCATGGAGCATTGTGATGACAGGCGTCATGGGACAATCTGTTGACAGTGGTCATGGAGCATTGTTAGAAAGGGAACATGGAGCAATTTGATTTCAGGGGCCATGAAAAATTGTGAATACATAGGCCATGGAGTATTCAGATGAATGTGGTCAAGGATCATTGTGACGAAAAGTGTCCTGGAATATTGCGATGACACGGTTCATGGAGAATTGCGATGACAAGGGCCATGGAGAAATGTGAAGAAAGGTGTCATGGGGCATTGTGATGACAGTGGTCATCTAGAATTGTGAAGAAAGATATCATGGAGCACTGGGATGACAGGGGCCATGGAGCATTGTGGTGACAGGGGTCATGGGTCATTGTGATGATACGGCCATGGAACATTATGATGACAAGAATTCTGGAGCATTGTGATAAAAAGGGCATGGACCATTGTAATTAGAAGGGCCAAGGAGCATTCTGATGACAACGGCATGGAGCATTGTGATGACAAGGGTCATCGAGCATTGTGATGACAGTGGTCATGAAGCATTGTGATGAATGTGGTTATGAATCATTGTGATGACAAGTGTCGTGGAGCATTGTGATGACAGGGGTCAGAGCATTGTGATGACACGGTTATGGAATATTGTGATGACCAGAATTCTGTAGCACTGTGATGAAAAGAGAATGGAGCATTGTGATTACAGGGTTCATGGAGCTTTGTGATGACAATTCTTTAGAACATTGTGAAGACAGGGATCATGGAGCATCGTGATGAAAGGGGCCATGGAGCATTGTGATGACAGGCGTCATGGGACAATGTGTTGACAGTGGTCATGGAGCATTGTTAGAAAGGGAACATGGAGCAATTTGATTTCAGGGGCCATGAAAAATTGTGAATACATAGGCCATGGGGTATTCAGATGAATGTGGTCATGGATCATTGTGATGACAAGTGTCGTGGAGCATTGTGATGACACGGTTATGGAATATTGTGGTGACCAGAATTCTGTAGCACTGTGATGAAAAGGGAATGGAGCATTGTGATTACAGGGGTCATGGAGCATTGTGATGACAATTGTTCTAGAACATTGTGAAGACAGGGATCATGGAGCATAGTGATGAAAGGGGCCATGGAGCATTGTGATGACAGGCGTCATGGGACAATCTGTTGACAGTGGTCATGGAGCATTGTTAGAAAGGGAACATGGAGCAATTTGATTTCAGGGGCCATGAAAAATTGTGAATACATAGGCCATGGAGTATTCAGATGAATGTGGTCAAGGATCATTGTGACGAAAAGTGTCCTGGAATATTGCGATGACACGGTTCATGGAGAATTGCGATGACAAGGGCCATGGAGAAATGTGAAGAAAGGTGTCATGGGGCATTGTGATGACAGTGGTCATCTAGAATTGTGAAGAAAGATATCATGGAGCACTGGGATGACAGGGGCCATGGAGCATTGTGGTGACAGGGGTCATGGGGCATTGTGATGATACGGCCATGGAACATTATGATGACAAGAATTCTGGAGCATTGTGATAAAAAGGGCATGGACCATTGTAATTAGAAGGGCCAAGGAGCATTCTGATGACAACGGCATGGAGCATTGTGATGACAAGGGTCATCGAGCATTGTGATGACAGTGGTCATGAAGCATTGTGATGAATGTGGTTATGAATCATTGTGATGACAAGTGTCGTGGAGCATTGTGATGACAGGGGTCAGAGCATTGTGATGACACGGTTATGGAATATTGTGATGACCAGAATTCTGTAGCACTGTGATGAAAAGAGAATGGAGCATTGTGATTACAGGGTTCATGGAGCTTTGTGATGACAATTCTTTAGAACATTGTGAAGACAGGGATCATGGAGCATCGTGATGAAAGGGGCCATGGAGCATTGTGATGACAGGCGTCATGGGACAATGTGTTGACAGTGGTCATGGAGCATTGTTAGAAAGGGAACATGGAGCAATTTGATTTCAGGGGCCATGAAAAATTGTGAATACATAGGCCATGGGGTATTCAGATGAATGTGGTCATGGATCATTGTGATGACAAGTGTCGTGGAGCATTGTGATGACACGGTTATGGAATATTGTGGTGACCAGAATTCTGTAGCACTGTGATGAAAAGGGAATGGAGCATTGTGATTACAGGGGTCATGGAGCATTGTGATGACAATTGTTCTAGAACATTGTGAAGACAGGGATCATGGAGCATAGTGATGAAAGGGGCCATGGAGCATTGTGATGACAGGCGTCATGGGACAATGTGTTGACTGTGGTCATGGAGCATTGTTAGAAAGGGAACATGGAGCAATTAGATTTCAGGGGCCATGAACAATTGTGAATACATAGGTCATGGAGTATTCAGATGAATGTGGTCAAGGATCATTGTGACGAAATGTGTCCTGGAATATTGTGATGACACGGTTCATGGAGCATTGCGATGACAAGGGCCATGGAGAAATGTGAAGACAGGTGTCATGGGGCATTGTGATGACAGTGGTCATCTAGAATTGTGAAGAAAGATATCATGGAGCACTGGGATGACAGGGGCCATGGAGCATTGTGATGACAGGGGTCATGGGGCATTGTGATGACACGGCCATGGAACATTAGGATGACAAGAATTCTGGAGCATTGTGATAAAAAGGGCATGGACCATTGTGATTAGAGGGGCCAAGGAGCATTCTGATGACAACGGCATGGAGCATTGTGATGACAAGGGTCATCGAGCATTGTGATGACAGTGGTCATGAAGCATTGTGATGAATGTGGTTATGGATCATTGTTATGACAAGTGTCGTGGAGCATTGTGATGACAGGGGTCATAGAGCATTGTGATGACACGGTTATGGAATATTGTGATGACCAGAATTCTGTAGCACTGTGATGAAAAGGGAATGGAGCATTGTGATTACAGGGGTCATGGAGCTTTGTGATGACAATTGTTTAGAACATTGTGAAGACAGGGATCATGCAGCATCGTGATGAAAGGGGCCATGGAGCATTGTGATGACAGGCATCATGGGACATTGTGTTGACAGTGGTCATGGAGCATTGTTAGAAAGGGAACATGGAGCAAATTGATTTCAGGGGCCATGAAAAATTGTGAATACATAGGCCATGGAGTATTCAGATGAATGTGGTCAAGGATCATTGTGATGAAAATTGTCCTGGAATATTGCGATGACACGGTTCATGGAGAATTGCGATGACAAGGGCCATGGAGAAATGTGAAGAATGGTGTCATGGGGCATTGTGATGACAGTGGTCATCTAGAATTGTGAAGAAAGATATCATGGAGCACTGGGATGACAGGGGCCATGGAGCATTGTGATGACAGGGGTCATGGGGAATTGTGATGATACGGCCATGGAACATTATGATGACAAGAATTCTGGAGCATTGTGATAAAAAGGGCATGGACCATTGTGATTAGAGGGGCCAAGGAGCATTCTGATGACAACGGCATGGAGCATTGTGATGACAAGGGTCATCGAGCATTGTGATGACAGTGGTCATGAAGCATTGTGATGAATGTGGTTATGAATCATTGTGATGACAAGTGTCGTGGAGCATTGTGATGACAGGGGTCAGAGCATTGTGATGACACGGTTATGGAATATTGTGATGACCAGAATTCTGTAGCACTGTGATGAAAAGGGAATGGAGCATTGTGATTACAGGGGTCATGGAGCTTTGTGATGACAATTGTTTAGAACATTGTGAAGACAGGGATCATGGAGCATAGTGATGAAAGGGGCCATGGAGCATTGTGATGACAGGCGTCATGGGACAATGTGTTGACAGTGGTCATGGAGCATTGTTAGAAAGGGAACATGGAGCAATTTGATTTCAGGGGCCATGAAAAATTGTGAATGCATAGGCCATGGAGTATTCAGATGAATGTGGTCAAGGATCATTGTGACGAAAAGTGTCCTGGAATATTGCGATGACACGGTTCATGGAGAATTGCGATGACAAGGGCCATGGAGAAATGTGAAGAAAGGTGTCATGGGGCATTGTGATGACAGTGGTCATCTAGAATTGTGAAGAAAGATATCATGGAGCACTGGGATGACAGGGGCCATGGAGCATTGTGATGACAGGGGTCATGGGGCATTGTGATGATACGGCCATGGAACATTATGATGACAAGAATTCTGGAGCATTGTGATAAAAAGGGCATGGACCATTGTGACTAGAGGGGCCAAGGAGCATTCTGCTGACAACGGCATGGAGCATTGTGATGACAAGGGTCATCGAGCATTGTGATGACAGTGGTCATGAAGCATTGTGATGAATGTGGTTATGGATCATTGTGATGGCAAGTGTCGTGGAGCATTGTGATGACACGGGTCATAGAGCATTGTGATGACACGGTTATGGAATATTGTGATGACCAGAATTCTGTAGCACTGTGATGAAAAGGGAATGGAGCATTGTGATTACAGGGGTCATGGAGCATTGTGATGACAATTGTTCTAGAACATTGTGAAGACAGGGATCATGGAGCATAGTGATGAAAGGGGCCATGGAGCATTGTGATGACAGGCGTCATGGGACAATGTGTTGACAGTGGTCATGGAGCATTGTTAGAAAGGGAACATGGAGCAATTTGATTTCAGGGGCCATGAAAAATTGTGAATACATAGGCCATGGAGTATTCAGATGAATGTGGTCAAGGATCATTGTGACGAAAATTGTCATGGAATATTGCGATGACACGGTTCATGGAGAATTGCGATGACAAGGGCCATGGAGAAATGTGAAGAAAGGTGTCATGGGGCATTGTGATGACAGTGGTCATCTAGAATTGTGAAGAAAGATATCATGGAGCACTGGGATGACAGGGGCCATGGAGCATTGTGATGACAGGGGTCATGGGGTATTGTGATGATACGGCCATGGAACATTATGATGACAAGAATTCTGGAGCATTGTGATAAAAAGGGCATGGACCATTGTGATTAGAGGGGCCAAGGAGCATTCTGATGACAACGGCATGGAGCATTGTGATGACAAGGGTCATCGAGCATTGTGATGACAGTGGTCATGAAGCATTGTGATGAATGTGGTTATGAATCATTGTGATGACAAGTGTCGTGGAGCATTGTGATGACAGGGGTCAGAGCATTGTGATGACACGGTTATGGAATATTGTGATGACCAGAATTCTGTAGCACTGTGATGAAAAGGGAATGGAGCATTGTGATTACAGGGGTCATGGAGCTTTGTGATGACAATTGTTTAGAACATTGTGAAGACAGGGATCATGGAGCATCGTGATGAAAGGGGCCATGGAGCATTGTGATGACAGGCGTCATGGGACAATGTGTTGACAGTGGTCATGGAGCATTGTTAGAAAGGGAACATGGAGCAATTTGATTTCAGGGGCCATGAAAAATTGTGAATACATAGGCCATGGGGTATTCAGATGAATGTGGTCATGGATCATTGTGATGACAAGTGTCGTGGAGCATTGTGATGACAGGGGTCATAGAGCATTGTGATGACATGGTTATGGAATATTGTGATGACCAGAATTCTGTAGCACTGTGATGAAAAGGGAATGGAGCATTGTGATTACAGGGGTCATGGAGCATTGTGATGACAATTGTTTAGAACATTGTGTAGACAGGGATCATGGAGCATAGTGATGAAAGGGGCCATGGAACATTGTGATGACAGGCGTCATGGGACAATGTGTTGATAGTGGTCATGGAGCATTGTTAGAAAGGGAACATGGAGCAATTTGATTTCAGGGGCCATGAAAAATTGTGAATACATAGGCCATGGAGTATTCAGATGAACGTGGTCAAGGATCATTGGGACGAAATGTGTCCTGGAATATTGTGATGACACGGTTCATGGAGCATTGCGATGACAAGGGCCGTGGAGAAATGTGAAGACAGGTGTCATGGGGCATTGTGATGACAGTGGTCATCTAGAATTGTGAAGAAAGATATCATGGAGCACTGGGATGACAGGGGCCATGGAGCATTGTGATGACAGGGGTCATGGGGCATTGTGATGACACGGCCATGGAACATTAGGATGACAAGAATTCTGGAGCATTGTGATAAAAAGGTCATGGATCTTTGTTATTAGAGGGGCCAAGGAGCATTCTGATGACAACGGCATGGAGCATTGTGATGACAAGGTTCATCGAACATTGTGATGACAGTGGTCATGAAGCATTGTGATGAATGGGGTCATGGATCATTGTGATGACAAGTGTCGTGGAGCATTGTGATGACAGGGGTCTTAGAGCATTGTGATGACACGGTTATGGAATATTGTGATGACCAGAATTCTGTAGCACTGTGATGAAAAGGGAATGGAGCATTGTGATTACAGGGGTCATGGAGCATTGTGATGACAATTGTTCTAGAACATTGTGAAGACAGGGATCATGGAGCATAGTGATGAAAGGGGCCATGGAGCATTGTGATGACAGGCGTCATGGGACAATGTGTTGACAGTGGTCATGGAGCATTGTTAGAAAGGGAACATGGAGCAATTTGATTTCAGGGGCCATGAAAAATTGTGAATGCATAGGCCATGGAGTATTCAGATGAATGTGGTCAAGGATCATTGTGACGAAAAGTGTCCTGGAATATTGCGATGACACGGTTCATGGAGAATTGCGATGACAAGGGCCATGGAGAAATGTGAAGAAAGGTGTCATGGGGCATTGTGATGACAGTGGTCATCTAGAATTGTGAAGAAAGATATCATGGAGCACTGGGATGACAGGGGCCATGGAGCATTGTGATGACAGGGGTCATGGGGCATTGTGATGATACGGCCATGGAACATTATGATGACAAGAATTCTGGAGCATTGTGATAAAAAGGGCATGGACCATTGTGACTAGAGGGGCCAAGGAGCATTCTGCTGACAACGGCATGAAGCATTGTGATGACAAGGGTCATCGAGCATTGTGATGACAGTGGTCATGAAGCATTGTGATGAATGTGGTTATGGATCATTGTGATGACAAGTGTCGTGGAGCATTGTGATGACAGGGGTCATAGAGCATTGTGATGACACGGTTATGGAATATTGTGATGACCAGAATTCTGTAGCACTGTGATGAAAAGGGAATGGAGCATTGTGATTACATGGGTCATGGAGCTTTGTGATGACAATTGTTTAGAACATTGTGAAGACAGGGATCATGGAGCATCGTGATGAAAGGGGCCATGGAGCATTGTGATGACAGGCGTCATGGGACAATGTGTTGACATTGGTCATGGAGCATTGTTAGAAAGGGAACATGGAGCAATTTGATTTCAGGGGCCATGAAAAATTGTGAATACATAGGCCATGGGGTATTCAGATGAATGTGGTCATGGATCATTGTGATGACAAGTGTCGTGGAGCATTGTGATGTCACGGTTATGGAATATTGTGATGACCAGAATTCTGTAGCACTGTGATGAAAAGGGAATGGAGCATTGTGATTACAGGGGTCATGGAGCATTGTGATGACAATTGTTTAGAACATTGTGAAGACAGGGATCATGGAGCATAGTGATGAAAGGGGCCATGGAGCATTGTGATGACAGGCGTCATGGGACAATGTGTTGATAGTGGTCATGGAGCATTGTTAGAAAGGGAACATGGAGCAATTTGATTTCAGGGGCCATGAAAAATTGTGAATACATAGGCCATGGAGTATTCAGATGAACGTGGTCAAGGATCATTGGGACGAAAAGTGTCCTGGAATATTTTGATGACACAGTTCATGGAGCATTGCGATGACAAGGGCCATGGCGAAATGTGAAGACAGGTGTCATGGCGCTTTGTGATGACAGTGGTCATCTAGAATTGTGAAGAAAGATATCATGGAGCACTGGGATGACAGGGGCCATGGAACATTGTGATGACAGGGGTCATGGGGCATTGTGATGACACGGCCATGGAACATTATAATGACAAGAATTCTGGAGCATTGTGATAAATAGGGCATGGACCATTGTGATTAGAGGGGCCAAGGAGCATTGTGATGACAACGGCATGGAGCATTGTGATGACAAGGGTCATCGAGCATTGTGATGAGAGTGGTCATGAAGCATTGTGATGAATTTGGTCATGGATCATTGTGATGACAAGTGTCGTGGAGCATTGTGATGACAGGTGTAATAGAGCATTGTGATGACACGGTTATGGAATATTGTGAAGACCAGAATTCTGTAGCACTGTGATGAAAAGGGAATGGAGCATTGTGATTACAGGGGTCATGGAGCATTGTGATGACAATTGTTCTAGAACATTGTGAAGACAGGGATCATGGAGCATAGTGATGAAAGGGGCCATGGAGCATTGTGATGACAGGCGTCATGGGAATTTGTGTTGATAGTGGTCATGGAGCATTGTTAGAAAGGGAACATGGAGCAATTTGATTTCAGGGGCCATGAAAAATTGTGAATGCATAGGCCATGGAGTATTCAGATGAATGTGGTCAAGGATCATTGTGACGAAAAGTGTCCTGGAATATTGCGATGACACGGTTCATGGAGAATTGCGATGACAAGGGCCATGGAGAAATGTGAAGAAAGGTGTCATGGCGCTTTGTGATGACAGTGGTCATCTAGAATTGTGAAGAAAGATATCATGGAGCACTGGGATGACAGGGGCCATGGAGCATTTTGATGACAGGGGTCATGGGGCATTGTGATGACACGGCCATGGAACATTATGATGACAAGAATTCTGGAGCATTGTGATAAAAAGG
This sequence comes from Eschrichtius robustus, assembly GCF_028021215.1. Lineage (NCBI taxonomy): Eukaryota > Metazoa > Chordata > Mammalia > Artiodactyla > Eschrichtiidae > Eschrichtius > Eschrichtius robustus. Next base: position 18,206,309 of record NC_090830.1, on the reverse strand, counting down.
GCATGGACCATTGTTATTAGAGGGGCCAAGTAGCATTCTGATGACAACGGCATGGAGCATTGTGATGACAATGGTCATCGAGCATTGTGATGACAGTGGTCATGAAGCATTGTGATGAATGTGGTTATGGATCATTGTGATGACAAGTGTCGTGGAGCATTGTGATGACAGGGGTCATAGAGCATTGTGATGACACGGTTATGGAATATTGTGATGACCAGAATTCTGTAGCACTGTGATGAAAAGGGAATGGAGCATTGTGATTACAGGGGTCATGGAGCTTTGTGATGAAAATTGTTTAGAACATTGTGAAGACAGGGATCATGGAGCATCGTGATGAAAGGGGCCATGGAGCATTGTGATGACAGGCGTCATGGGACAATGTGTTGACAGTGATCATGGAGCATTGTTAGAAAGGGAACATGGAGCAATTTGATTTCAGGGGCCATGAAAAATTGTGAATACATAGGACATGGGGTATTCAGATGAATGTGGTCATGGATCATTGTGATGACAAGTGTCGTGGAGCATTGTGATGACACGGTTATGGAATATTGTGATGACCAGAATTCTGTAGCACTGTGATGAAAAGGGAATGGAGCATTGTGATTACAGGGGTCATGGAACATTGTGATGACAATTGTTTAGAACATTGTGAAGACAGTGATCATGGAGCATAGTGATGAAAGGGGCCATGGAGCATTGTGATGACAGGCGTCATGGGACAATGTGTTGATAGTGGTCATGGAGCATTGTTAGAAAGGGAACATGGAGCAATTTGATTTCAGGGGCCATGAAAAATTGTGAATACATAGGCTATGGAATATTCAGATGAATGTGGTCATGGATCATTGTGACGAAAAGTGTCCAGGAATATTGTGATGACACAGTTCATGGAGCATTGCGATGACAAGGGCCATGGCGAAATGTGAAGACAGGGGTCATGGGGCACTGTGATGACAGTGGTCATCTAGAATTGTGAAGAAAGATATCATGGAGCACTGGGGTGACAGGGGCCATGGAGCATTGTGATGACAGGGGTCATGGGGCATTGTGATGACAAGGCCATGGAACATTATGATGATAAGAAGTCTAGAGCATTGTGATAAAAAGGGCATGGACCATTGTGATTACAGGGGCCAAGGAGCATTCTGATGACAACGGCATGGAGCATTCTGATGACAAGGGTCATCGAGCATTTTGATGACAGTGGTCATGAAGCATTGTGATGAATGTGGTCATGGATCATTGTGATGACAAGTGTCGTGGAGCATTGTGATGACAGGGGTCATAGAGCATTGTGATGACACCGTTATGGAATATTGTGAAGACCAGAAATCTGTAGCACAGTGATGAAAATGGAATGGAGCATTGTGATTACAAGGGTCATGGAGCATTGTGATGACAAATGTTCTAGAATATTGTGAAGACAGGGATGATGGAGCATAGTGATGAAAGGGGCCATGGAGAATTGTGAAGATAGGCGGCATGGGACAATGTGTTGACAGTGGTCATGGAGCATTGTTAGAAAGGGAACATGGAGCAATTTGATTTCAGGGGCCATGAAAAATTGTGAATACATAGGCCATGGAGTATTCAGATGAATGTGGTCAAGGATCATTGTGACAAAAAGTGTCCTGGAATATTGTGATGACACGGTTCATGGAGCATTGCGATGACAAGGGCCATGGCGAAATGTGAAGACAGGTGTCATGGGGCATTGTGATGACAGTGGTCATCTAGAATTGTGAAGAAAGATATCATGGAGCACTGGGATGACAGGGGCCATGGAACATTGTGATTACAGGGGTCATGGGGCATTGTGATGACACGGCCATGGAACATTATAATGACAAGAATTCTGGAGCATTGTGATAAATAGGGCATGGACCATTGTGATTAGAGGGGCCAAGGAGCATTGTGATGACAACGGCATGGAGCATTGTGATGACAAGGGTCATCGAGCATTGTGATGACAGTGGTCATGAAGCATTGTGATGAATTTGGTCATGGATCATTGTGATGACAAGTGTCGTGGAGCATTGTGATGACAGGTGTAATAGAGCATTGTGATGACACGGTTATGGAATATTGTGAAGACCAGAATTCTGTAGCACTGTGATGAAAAGGGAATGGAGCATTGTGATTACAGGGGTCATGGAGCATTGTGATGACAATTGTTCTAGAACATTGTGAAGACAGGGATCATGGAGCATAGTGATGAAAGGGGCCATGGAGCATTGTGATGACAGGCGTCATGGGAATTTGTGTTGATAGTGGTCATGGAGCATTGTTAGAAAGGGAACATGGAGCAATTTGATTTCAGGGGCCATGAAAAATTGTGAATACATAGGCCATGGAGTATTCAGATGAATGTGGTCAAGGATCATTGTGACGAAAAGTGTCCTGGAATATTGCGATGACACGGTTCATGGAGAATTGCGATGACAAGGGCCATGGAGAAATGTGAAGAAAGGTGTCATGGGGCATTGTGATGACAGTGGTCATCTAGAATTGTGAAGAAAGATATCATGGAGCACTGGGATGACAGGGGCCATGGAGCATTGTGGTGACAGGGGTCATGGGGCATTGTGATGATACGGCCATGGAACATTATGATGACAAGAATTCTGGAGCATTGTGATAAAAAGGGCATGGACCATTGTGATTAGAAGGGCCAAGGAGCATTCTGATGACAATGGCATGGAGCATTGTGATGACAAGGGTCATCGAGCATTGTGATGACAGTGGTCATGAAGCATTGTGATGAATGTGGTTATGAATCATTGTGATGACAAGTGTCGTGGAGCATTGTGATGACAGGGGTCAGAGCATTGTGATGACACGGTTATGGAATATTGTGATGACCAGAATTCTGTAGCACTGTGATGAAAAGAGAATGGAGCATTGTGATTACAGGGTTCATGGAGCTTTGTGATGACAATTCTTTAGAACATTGTGAAGACAGGGATCATGGAGCATCGTGATGAAAGGGGCCATGGAGCATTGTGATGACAGGCGTCATGGGACAATGTGTTGACAGTGGTCATGGAGCATTGTTAGAAAGGGAACATGGAGCAATTTGATTTCAGGGGCCATGAAAAATTGTGAATACATAGGCCATGGGGTATTCAGATGAATGTGGTCATGGATCATTGTGATGACAAGTGTCGTGGAGCATTGTGATGACACGGTTATGGAATATTGTGGTGACCAGAATTCTGTAGCACTGTGATGAAAAGGGAATGGAGCATTGTGATTACAGGGGTCATGGAGCATTGTGATGACAATTGTTCTAGAACATTGTGAAGACAGGGATCATGGAGCATAGTGATGAAAGGGGCCATGGAGCATTGTGATGACAGGCGTCATGGGACAATGTGTTGACTGTGGTCATGGAGCATTGTTAGAAAGGGAACATGGAGCAATTAGATTTCAGGGGCCATGAACAATTGTGAATACATAGGTCATGGAGTATTCAGATGAATGTGGTCAAGGATCATTGTGACGAAATGTGTCCTGGAATATTGTGATGACACGGTTCATGGAGCATTGCGATGACAAGGGCCATGGAGAAATGTGAAGACAGGTGTCATGGGGCATTGTGATGACAGTGGTCATCTAGAATTGTGAAGAAAGATATCATGGAGCACTGGGATGACAGGGGCCATGGAGCATTGTGATGACAGGGGTCATGGGGCATTGTGATGACACGGCCATGGAACATTAGGATGACAAGAATTCTGGAGCATTGTGATAAAAAGGGCATGGACCATTGTGATTAGAGGGGCCAAGGAGCATTCTGATGACAACGGCATGGAGCATTGTGATGACAAGGGTCATCGAGCATTGTGATGACAGTGGTCATGAAGCATTGTGATGAATGTGGTTATGGATCATTGTTATGACAAGTGTCGTGGAGCATTGTGATGACAGGGGTCATAGAGCATTGTGATGACACGGTTATGGAATATTGTGATGACCAGAATTCTGTAGCACTGTGATGAAAAGGGAATGGAGCATTGTGATTACAGGGGTCATGGAGCTTTGTGATGACAATTGTTTAGAACATTGTGAAGACAGGGATCATGGAGCATCGTGATGAAAGGGGCCATGGAGCATTGTGATGACAGGCATCATGGGACATTGTGTTGACAGTGGTCATGGAGCATTGTTAGAAAGGGAACATGGAGCAAATTGATTTCAGGGGCCATGAAAAATTGTGAATACATAGGCCATGGAGTATTCAGATGAATGTGGTCAAGGATCATTGTGATGAAAATTGTCCTGGAATATTGCGATGACACGGTTCATGGAGAATTGCGATGACAAGGGCCATGGAGAAATGTGAAGACAGGTGTCATGGGGCATTGTGATGACAGTGGTCATCTAGAATTGTGAAGAAAGATATCATGGAGCACTGGGATGACAGGGGCCATGGAGCATTGTGATGACAGGGGTCATGGGGAATTGTGATGATACGGCCATGGAACATTATGATGACAAGAATTCTGGAGCATTGTGATAAAAAGGGCATGGACCATTGTGATTAGAGGGGCCAAGGAGCATTCTGATGACAACGGCATGGAGCATTGTGATGACAAGGGTCATCGAGCATTGTGATGACAGTGGTCATGAAGCATTGTGATGAATGTGGTTATGAATCATTGTGATGACAAGTGTCGTGGAGCATTGTGATGACAGGGGTCAGAGCATTGTGATGACACGGTTATGGAATATTGTGATGACCAGAATTCTGTAGCACTGTGATGAAAAGGGAATGGAGCATTGTGATTACAGGGGTCATGGAGCTTTGTGATGACAATTGTTTAGAACATTGTGAAGACAGGGATCATGGAGCATAGTGATGAAAGGGGCCATGGAGCATTGTGATGACAGGCGTCATGGGACAATGTGTTGACAGTGGTCATGGAGCATTGTTAGAAAGGGAACATGGAGCAATTTGATTTCAGGGGCCATGAAAAATTGTGAATGCATAGGCCATGGAGTATTCAGATGAATGTGGTCAAGGATCATTGTGACGAAAAGTGTCCTGGAATATTGCGATGACACGGTTCATGGAGAATTGCGATGACAAGGGCCATGGAGAAATGTGAAGAAAGGTGTCATGGGGCATTGTGATGACAGTGGTCATCTAGAATTGTGAAGAAAGATATCATGGAGCACTGGGATGACAGGGGCCATGGAGCATTGTGATGACAGGGGTCATGGGGCATTGTGATGATACGGCCATGGAACATTATGATGACAAGAATTCTGGAGCATTGTGATAAAAAGGGCATGGACCATTGTGACTAGAGGGGCCAAGGAGCATTCTGCTGACAACGGCATGGAGCATTGTGATGACAAGGGTCATCGAGCATTGTGATGACAGTGGTCATGAAGCATTGTGATGAATGTGGTTATGGATCATTGTGATGGCAAGTGTCGTGGAGCATTGTGATGACACGGGTCATAGAGCATTGTGATGACACGGTTATGGAATATTGTGATGACCAGAATTCTGTAGCACTGTGATGAAAAGGGAATGGAGCATTGTGATTACAGGGGTCATGGAGCATTGTGATGACAATTGTTCTAGAACATTGTGAAGACAGGGATCATGGAGCATAGTGATGAAAGGGGCCATGGAGCATTGTGATGACAGGCGTCAGGGGACAATGTGTTGACAGTGGTCATGGAGCATTGTTAGAAAGGGAACATGGAGCAATTTGATTTCAGGGGCCATGAAAAATTGTGAATACATAGGCCATGGAGTATTCAGATGAATGTGGTCAAGGATCATTGTGACGAAAATTGTCATGGAATATTGCGATGACACGGTTCATGGAGAATTGCGATGACAAGGGCCATGGAGAAATGTGAAGAAAGGTGTCATGGGGCATTGTGATGACAGTGGTCATCTAGAATTGTGAAGAAATATATCATGGAGCACTGGGATGACAGGGGCCATGGAGCATTTTGATGACAGGGGTCATGGGGTATTGTGATGATACGGCCATGGAACATTATGATGACAAGAATTCTGGAGCATTGTGATAAAAAGGGCATGGACCATTGTGATTAGAGGGGCCAAGGAGCATTCTGATGACAACGGCATGGAGCATTGTGATGACAAGTGTCATCGAGCATTGTGATGACAGTGGTCATGAAGCATTGTGATGAATGTGGTTATGAATCATTGTGATGACAAGTGTCGTGGAGCATTGTGATGACAGGGGTCAGAGCATTGTGATGACACGGTTATGGAATATTGTGATGACCAGAATTCTGTAGCACTGTGATGAAAAGGGAATGGAGCATTGTGATTACAGGGGTCATGGAGCTTTGTGATGACAATTGTTTAGAACATTGTGAAGACAGGGATCATGGAGCATCGTGATGAAAGGGGCCATGGAGCATTGTGATGACAGGCGTCGTGGGCCAATGTGTTGACAGTGGTCATGGAGCATTGTTAGAAAGGGAACATGGAGCAATTTGATTTCAGGGGCCATGAAAAATTGTGAATACATAGGCCATGGGGTATTCAGATGAATGTGGTCATGGATCATTGTGATGACAAGTGTCGTGGAGCATTGTGATGACAGGGGTCATAGAGCATTGTGATGACATGGTTATGGAATATTGTGATGACCAGAATTCTGTAGCACTGTGATGAAAAGGGAATGGAGCATTGTGATTACAGGGGTCATGGAGCATTGTGATGACAATTGTTTAGAACATTGTGTAGACAGGGATCATGGAGCATAGTGATGAAAGGGGCCATGGAACATTGTGATTACAGGGGTCATGGGGCATTGTGATGACACGGCCATGGAACATTATAATGACAAGAATTCTGGAGCATTGTGATAAATAGGGCATGGACCATTGTGATTAGAGGGGCCAAGGAGCATTGTGATGACAACGGCATGGAGCATTGTGATGACAAGGGTCATCGAGCATTGTGATGACAGTGGTCATGAAGCATTGTGATGAATTTGGTCATGGATCATTGTGATGACAAGTGTCGTGGAGCATTGTGATGACAGGTGTAATAGAGCATTGTGATGACACGGTTATGGAATATTGTGAAGACCAGAATTCTGTAGCACTGTGATGAAAAGGGAATGGAGCATTGTGATTACAGGGGTCATGGAGCATTGTGATGACAATTGTTCTAGAACATTGTGAAGACAGGGATCATGGAGCATAGTGATGAAAGGGGCCATGGAGCATTGTGATGACAGGCGTCATGGGAATTTGTGTTGATAGTGGTCATGGAGCATTGTTAGAAAGGGAACATGGAGCAATTTGATTTCAGGGGCCATGAAAAATTGTGAATACATAGGCCATGGAGTATTCAGATGAATGTGGTCAAGGATCATTGTGACGAAAAGTGTCCTGGAATATTGCGATGACACGGTTCATGGAGAATTGCGATGACAAGGGCCATGGAGAAATGTGAAGAAAGGTGTCATGGGGCATTGTGATGACAGTGGTCATCTAGAATTGTGAAGAAAGATATCATGGAGCACTGGGATGACAGGGGCCATGGAGCATTGTGGTGACAGGGGTCATGGGGCATTGTGATGATACGGCCATGGAACATTATGATGACAAGAATTCTGGAGCATTGTGATAAAAAGGGCATGGACCATTGTGATTAGAAGGGCCAAGGAGCATTCTGATGACAACGGCATGGAGCATTGTGATGACAAGGGTCATCGAGCATTGTGATGACAGTGGTCATGAAGCATTGTGATGAATGTGGTTATGAATCATTGTGATGACAAGTGTCGTGGAGCATTGTGATGACAGGGGTCAGAGCATTGTGATGACACGGTTATGGAATATTGTGATGACCAGAATTCTGTAGCACTGTGATGAAAAGAGAATGGAGCATTGTGATTACAGGGTTCATGGAGCTTTGTGATGACAATTCTTTAGAACATTGTGAAGACAGGGATCATGGAGCATCGTGATGAAAGGGGCCATGGAGCATTGTGATGACAGGCGTCATGGGACAATGTGTTGACAGTGGTCATGGAGCATTGTTAGAAAGGGAACATGGAGCAATTTGATTTCAGGGGCCATGAAAAATTGTGAATACATAGGCCATGGGGTATTCAGATGAATGTGGTCATGGATCATTGTGATGACAAGTGTCGTGGAGCATTGTGATGACACGGTTATGGAATATTGTGGTGACCAGAATTCTGTAGCACTGTGATGAAAAGGGAATGGAGCATTGTGATTACAGGGGTCATGGAGCATTGTGATGACAATTGTTCTAGAACATTGTGAAGACAGGGATCATGGAGCATAGTGATGAAAGGGGCCATGGAGCATTGTGATGACAGGCGTCATGGGACAATGTGTTGACTGTGGTCATGGAGCATTGTTAGAAAGGGAACATGGAGCAATTAGATTTCAGGGGCCATGAACAATTGTGAATACATAGGTCATGGAGTATTCAGATGAATGTGGTCAAGGATCATTGTGACGAAATGTGTCCTGGAATATTGTGATGACACGGTTCATGGAGCATTGCGATGACAAGGGCCATGGAGAAATGTGAAGACAGGTGTCATGGGGCATTGTGATGACAGTGGTCATCTAGAATTGTGAAGAAAGATATCATGGAGCACTGGGATGACAGGGGCCATGGAGCATTGTGATGACAGGGGTCATGGGGCATTGTGATGACACGGCCATGGAACATTAGGATGACAAGAATTCTGGAGCATTGTGATAAAAAGGGCATGGACCATTGTGATTAGAGGGGCCAAGGAGCATTCTGATGACAACGGCATGGAGCATTGTGATGACAAGGGTCATCGAGCATTGTGATGACAGTGGTCATGAAGCATTGTGATGAATGTGGTTATGGATCATTGTTATGACAAGTGTCGTGGAGCATTGTGATGACAGGGGTCATAGAGCATTGTGATGACACGGTTATGGAATATTGTGATGACCAGAATTCTGTAGCACTGTGATGAAAAGGGAATGGAGCATTGTGATTACAGGGGTCATGGAGCTTTGTGATGACAATTGTTTAGAACATTGTGAAGACAGGGATCATGGAGCATCGTGATGAAAGGGGCCATGGAGCATTGTGATGACAGGCATCATGGGACATTGTGTTGACAGTGGTCATGGAGCATTGTTAGAAAGGGAACATGGAGCAAATTGATTTCAGGGGCCATGAAAAATTGTGAATACATAGGCCATGGAGTATTCAGATGAATGTGGTCAAGGATCATTGTGATGAAAATTGTCCTGGAATATTGCGATGACACGGTTCATGGAGAATTGCGATGACAAGGGCCATGGAGAAATGTGAAGACAGGTGTCATGGGGCATTGTGATGACAGTGGTCATCTAGAATTGTGAAGAAAGATATCATGGAGCACTGGGATGACAGGGGCCATGGAGCATTGTGATGACAGGGGTCATGGGGAATTGTGATGATACGGCCATGGAACATTATGATGACAAGAATTCTGGAGCATTGTGATAAAAAGGGCATGGACCATTGTGATTAGAGGGGCCAAGGAGCATTCTGATGACAACGGCATGGAGCATTGTGATGACAAGGGTCATCGAGCATTGTGATGACAGTGGTCATGAAGCATTGTGATGAATGTGGTTATGAATCATTGTGATGACAAGTGTCGTGGAGCATTGTGATGACAGGGGTCAGAGCATTGTGATGACACGGTTATGGAATATTGTGATGACCAGAATTCTGTAGCACTGTGATGAAAAGGGAATGGAGCATTGTGATTACAGGGGTCATGGAGCTTTGTGATGACAATTGTTTAGAACATTGTGAAGACAGGGATCATGGAGCATAGTGATGAAAGGGGCCATGGAGCATTGTGATGACAGGCGTCATGGGACAATGTGTTGACAGTGGTCATGGAGCATTGTTAGAAAGGGAACATGGAGCAATTTGATTTCAGGGGCCATGAAAAATTGTGAATGCATAGGCCATGGAGTATTCAGATGAATGTGGTCAAGGATCATTGTGACGAAAAGTGTCCTGGAATATTGCGATGACACGGTTCATGGAGAATTGCGATGACAAGGGCCATGGAGAAATGTGAAGAAAGGTGTCATGGGGCATTGTGATGACAGTGGTCATCTAGAATTGTGAAGAAAGATATCATGGAGCACTGGGATGACAGGGGCCATGGAGCATTGTGATGACAGGGGTCATGGGGCATTGTGATGATACGGCCATGGAACATTATGATGACAAGAATTCTGGAGCATTGTGATAAAAAGGGCATGGACCATTGTGACTAGAGGGGCCAAGGAGCATTCTGCTGACAACGGCATGGAGCATTGTGATGACAAGGGTCATCGAGCATTGTGATGACAGTGGTCATGAAGCATTGTGATGAATGTGGTTATGGATCATTGTGATGGCAAGTGTCGTGGAGCATTGTGATGACACGGGTCATAGAGCATTGTGATGACACGGTTATGGAATATTGTGATGACCAGAATTCTGTAGCACTGTGATGAAAAGGGAATGGAGCATTGTGATTACAGGGGTCATGGAGCATTGTGATGACAATTGTTCTAGAACATTGTGAAGACAGGGATCATGGAGCATAGTGATGAAAGGGGCCATGGAGCATTGTGATGACAGGCGTCAGGGGACAATGTGTTGACAGTGGTCATGGAGCATTGTTAGAAAGGGAACATGGAGCAATTTGATTTCAGGGGCCATGAAAAATTGTGAATACATAGGCCATGGAGTATTCAGATGAATGTGGTCAAGGATCATTGTGACGAAAATTGTCATGGAATATTGCGATGACACGGTTCATGGAGAATTGCGATGACAAGGGCCATGGAGAAATGTGAAGAAAGGTGTCATGGGGCATTGTGATGACAGTGGTCATCTAGAATTGTGAAGAAATATATCATGGAGCACTGGGATGACAGGGGCCATGGAGCATTTTGATGACAGGGGTCATGGGGTATTGTGATGATACGGCCATGGAACATTATGATGACAAGAATTCTGGAGCATTGTGATAAAAAGGGCATGGACCATTGTGATTAGAGGGGCCAAGGAGCATTCTGATGACAACGGCATGGAGCATTGTGATGACAAGGGTCATCGAGCATTGTGATGACAGTGGTCATGAAGCATTGTGATGAATGTGGTTATGAATCATTGTGATGACAAGTGTCGTGGAGCATTGTGATGACAGGGGTCAGAGCATTGTGATGACACGGTTATGGAATATTGTGATGACCAGAATTCTGTAGCACTGTGATGAAAAGGGAATGGAGCATTGTGATTACAGGGGTCATGGAGCTTTGTGATGACAATTGTTTAGAACATTGTGAAGACAGGGATCATGGAGCATCGTGATGAAAGGGGCCATGGAGCATTGTGATGACAGGCGTCGTGGGCCAATGTGTTGACAGTGGTCATGGAGCATTGTTAGAAAGGGAACATGGAGCAATTTGATTTCAGGGGCCATGAAAAATTGTGAATACATAGGCCATGGGGTATTCAGATGAATGTGGTCATGGATCATTGTGATGACAAGTGTCGTGGAGCATTGTGATGACAGGGGTCATAGAGCATTGTGATGACATGGTTATGGAATATTGTGATGACCAGAATTCTGTAGCACTGTGATGAAAAGGGAATGGAGCATTGTGATTACAGGGGTCATGGAGCATTGTGATGACAATTGTTTAGAACATTGTGTAGACAGGGATCATGGAGCATAGTGATGAAAGGGGCCATGGAACATTGTGATGACAGGCGTCATGGGACAATGTGTTGATAGTGGTCATGGAGCATTGTTAGAAAGGGAACATGGAGCAATTTGATTTCAGGGGCCATGAAAAATTGTGAATACATAGGCCATGGAGTATTCAGATGAACGTGGTCAAGGATCATTGGGACGAAATGTGTCCTGGAATATTGTGATGACACGGTTCATGGAGCATTGCGATGACAAGGGCCGTGGAGAAATGTGAAGACAGGTGTCATGGGGCATTGTGATGACAGTGGTCATCTAGAATTGTGAAGAAAGATATCATGGAGCACTGGGATGACAGGGGCCATGGAGCATTGTGATGACAGGGGTCATGGGGCATTGTGATGACACGGCCATGGAACATTAGGATGACAAGAATTCTGGAGCATTGTGATAAAAAGGTCATGGATCTTTGTTATTAGAGGGGCCAAGGAGCATTCTGATGACAACGGCATGGAGCATTGTGATGACAAGGTTCATCGAACATTGTGATGACAGTGGTCATGAAGCATTGTGATGAATGGGGTCATGGATCATTGTGATGACAAGTGTCGTGGAGCATTGTGATGACAGGGGTCATAGAGCATTGTGATGACACGGTTATGGAATATTGTGATGACCAGAATTCTGTAGCACTGTGATGAAAAGGGAATGGAGCATTGTGATTACAGGGGTCATGGAGCTTTGTGATGACAATTGTTTAGAACATTGTGAAGACAGGGATCATGGAGCATCGTGATGAAAGGGGCCATGGAGCATTGTGATGACAGGCGTCATGGGCCAATGTGTTGACAGTGGTCATGGAGCATTGTTAGAAAGGGAACATGGAGCAATTTGATTTCAGGGGCCATGAAAAATTGTGAATACATAGGCCATGGGGTATTCAGATGAATGTGGTCATGGATCATTGTGATGACAAGTGTCGTGGAGCATTGTGATGACAGGGGTCATAGAGCATTGTGATGACATGGTTATGGAATATTGTGATGACCAGAATTCTGTAGCACTGTGATGAAAAGGGAATGGAGCATTGTGATTACAGGGGTCATGGAGCATTGTGATGACAATTGTTTAGAACATTGTGTAGACAGGGATCATGGAGCATAGTGATGAAAGGGGCCATGGAACATTGTGATGACAGGCGTCATGGGACAATGTGTTGATAGTGGTCATGGAGCATTGTTAGAAAGGGAACATGGAGCAATTTGATTTCAGGGGCCATGAAAAATTGTGAATACATAGGCCATGGAGTATTCAGATGAACGTGGTCAAGGATCATTGGGACGAAATGTGTCCTGGAATATTGTGATGACACGGTTCATGGAGCATTGCGATGACAAGGGCCGTGGAGAAATGTGAAGACAGGTGTCATGGGGCATTGTGATGACAGTGGTCATCTAGAATTGTGAAGAAAGATATCATGGAGCACTGGGATGACAGGGGCCATGGAGCATTGTGATGACAGGGGTCATGGGGCATTGTGATGACACGGCCATGGAACATTAGGATGACAAGAATTCTGGAGCATTGTGATAAAAAGGTCATGGATCTTTGTTATTAGAGGGGCCAAGGAGCATTCTGATGACAACGGCATGGAGCATTGTGATGACAAGGTTCATCGAACATTGTGATGACAGTGGTCATGAAGCATTGTGATGAATGGGGTCATGGATCATTGTGATGACAAGTGTCGTGGAGCATTGTGATGACAGGGGTCATAGAGCATTGTGATGACACGGTTATGGAATATTGTGATGACCAGAATTCTGTAGCACTGTGATGAAAAGGGAATGGAGCATTGTGATTACATGGGTCATGGAGCTTTGTGATGACAATTGTTTAGAACATTGTGAAGACAGGGATCATGGAGCATCGTGATGAAAGGGGCCATGGAGCATTGTGATGACAGGCGTCATGGGACAATGTGTTGACATTGGTCATGGAGCATTGTTAGAAAGGGAACATGGAGCAATTTGATTTCAGGGGCCATGAAAAATTGTGAATACATAGGCCATGGGGTATTCAGATGAATGTGGTCATGGATCATTGTGATGACAAGTGTCGTGGAGCATTGTGATGACACGGTTATGGAATATTGTGATGACCAGAATTCTGTAGCACTGTGATGAAAAGGGAATGGAGCATTGTGATTACAGGGGTCATGGAGCATTGTGATGACAATTGTTTAGAACATTGTGAAGACAGGGATCATGGAGCATAGTGATGAAAGGGGCCATGGAGCATTGTGATGACAGGCGTCATGGGACAATGTGTTGATAGTGGTCATGGAGCATTGTTAGAAAGGGAACATGGAGCAATTTGATTTCAGGGGCCATGAAAAATTGTGAATACATAGGCCATGGAGTATTCAGATGAACGTGGTCAAGGATCATTGGGACGAAAAGTGTCCTGGAATATTTTGATGACACAGTTCATGGAGCATTGCGATGACAAGGGCCATGGCGAAATGTGAAGACAGGTGTCATGGCGCTTTGTGATGACAGTGGTCATGTAGAATTGTGAAGAAAGATATCATGGAGCACTGGGATGACAGGGGCCATGGAACATTGTGATGACAGGGGTCATGGGGCATTGTGATGACACGGCCATGGAACATTATAATGACAAGAATTCTGGAGCATTGTGATAAATAGGGCATGGACCATTGTGATTAGAGGGGCCAAGGAGCATTGTGATGACAACGGCATGGAGCATTGTGATGACAAGGGTCATCGAGCATTGTGATGAGAGTGGTCATGAAGCATTGTGATGAATTTGGTCATGGATCATTGTGATGACAAGTGTCGTGGAGCATTGTGATGACAGGTGTAATAGAGCATTGTGATGACACGGTTATGGAATATTGTGAAGACCAGAATTCTGTAGCACTGTGATGAAAAGGGAATGGAGCATTGTGATTACAGGGGTCATGGAGCATTGTGATGACAATTGTTCTAGAACATTGTGAAGACAGGGATCATGGAGCATAGTGATGAAAGGGGCCATGGAGCATTGTGATGACAGGCGTCATGGGAATTTGTGTTGATAGTGGTCATGGAGCATTGTTAGAAAGGGAACATGGAGCAATTTGATTTCAGGGGCCATGAAAAATTGTGAATGCATAGGCCATGGAGTATTCAGATGAATGTGGTCAAGGATCATTGTGACGAAAAGTGTCCTGGAATATTGCGATGACACGGTTCATGGAGAATTGCGATGACAAGGGCCATGGAGAAATGTGAAGAAAGGTGTCATGGAGCTTTGTGATGACAGTGGTCATCTAGAATTGTGAAGAAAGATATCATGGAGCACTGGGATGACAGGGGCCATGGAGCATTTTGATGACAGGGGTCATGGGGCATTGTGATGACACGGCCATGGAACATTATGATGACAAGAATTCTGGAGCATTGTGATAAAAAGGGCATGGACCATTGTTATTAGAGGGGCCAAGTAGCATTCTGATGACAACGGCATGGGGCATTGTGATGACAATGGTCATCGAGCATTGTGATGACAGTGGTCATGAAGCATTGTGATGAATGTGGTTATGGATCATTGTGATGACAAGTGTCGTGGAGCATTGTGATGACAGGGGTCATAGAGCATTGTGATGACACGGTTATGGAATATTGTGATGACCAGAATTCTGTAGCACTGTGATGAAAAGGGAATGGAGCATTGTGATTACAGGGGTCATGGAGCTTTGTGATGAAAATTGTTTAGAACATTGTGAAGACAGGGATCATGGAGCATCGTGATGAAAGGGGCCATGGAGCATTGTGATGACAGGCGTCATGGGACAATGTGTTGACAGTGATCATGGAGCATTGTTAGAAAGGGAACATGGAGCAATTTGATTTCAGGGGCCATGAAAAATTGTGAATACATAGGACATGGGGTATTCAGATGAATGTGGTCATGGATCATTGTGATGACAAGTGTCGTGGAGCATTGTGATGACACGGTTATGGAATATTGTGATGACCAGAATTCTGTAGCACTGTGATGAAAAGGGAATGGAGCATTGTGATTACAGGGATCATGGAGCATTGTGATGACAATTGTTTAGAACATTGTGAAGACAGGGATCATGGAGCATAGTGATGAAAGGGGCCATGGAGCATTGTGATGACAGGCGTCATGGGACAATGTGTTGATAGTGGTCATGGAGCATTGTTAGAAAGGGAACATGGAGCAATTTGATTTCAGGGGCCATGAAAAATTGTGAATACATAGGCTATGGAGTATTCAGATGAATGTGGTCATGGATCATTGTGACGAAAAGTGTCCTGGAATATTGTGATGACACAGTTCATGGAGTATTGCGATGACAAGGGCCATGGCGAAATGTGAAGACAGGGGTCATGGGGCACTGTGATGACAGTGGTCATCTAGAATTGTGAAGAAAGATATCATGGAGCACTGGGGTGACAGGGGCCATGGAGCATTGTGATGACAGGGGTCATGGGGCATTGTGATGACAAGGCCATGGAACATTATGATGATAAGAAGTCTAGAGCATTGTGATAAAAAGGGCATGGACCATTGTGATTACAGGGGCCAAGGAGCATTCTGATGACAACGGCATGGAGCATTCTGATGACAAGGGTCATCGAGCATTTTGATGACAGTGGTCATGAAGCATTGTGATGAATGTGGTCATGGATCATTGTGATGACAAGTGTCGTGGAGCATTGTGATGACAGGGGTCATAGAGCATTGTGATGACACGGTTATGGAATATTGTGAAGACCAGAAATCTGTAGCACAGTGATGAAAATGGAATGGAGCATTGTGATTACAAGGGTCATGGAGCATTGTGATGACAAATGTTCTAGAATATTGTGAAGACAGGGATGATGGAGCATAGTGATGAAAGGGGCCATGGAGAATTGTGAAGATAGGCGGCATGGGACAATGTGTTGACAGTGGTCATGGAGCATTGTTAGAAAGGGAACATGGAGCAATTTGATTTCAGGGGCCATGAAAAATTGTGAATACATAGGCCATGGAGTATTCAGATGAATGTGGTCAAGGATCATTGTGACAAAAAGTGTCCTGGAATATTGTGATGACACGGTTCATGGAGCATTGCGATGACAAGGGCCATGGCGAAATGTGAAGACAGGTGTCATGGGGCATTGTGATGACAGTGGTCATCTAGAATTGTGAAGAAAGATATCATGGAGCACTGGGATGACAGGGGCCATGGAACATTGTGATTACAGGGGTCATGGGGCATTGTGATGACACGGCCATGGAACATTATAATGACAAGAATTCTGGAGCATTGTGATAAATAGGGCATGGACCATTGTGATTAGAGGGGCCAAGGAGCATTGTGATGACAACGGCATGGAGCATTGTGATGACAAGGGTCATCGAGCATTGTGATGACAGTGGTCATGAAGCATTGTGATGAATTTGGTCATGGATCATTGTGATGACAAGTGTCGTGGAGCATTGTGATGACAGGTGTAATAGAGCATTGTGATGACACGGTTATGGAATATTGTGAAGACCAGAATTCTGTAGCACTGTGATGAAAAGGGAATGGAGCATTGTGATTACAGGGGTCATGGAGCATTGTGATGACAATTGTTCTAGAACATTGTGAAGACAGGGATCATGGAGCATAGTGATGAAAGGGGCCATGGAGCATTGTGATGACAGGCGTCATGGGAATTTGTGTTGATAGTGGTCATGGAGCATTGTTAGAAAGGGAACATGGAGCAATTTGATTTCAGGGGCCATGAAAAATTGTGAGTACATAGGCCATGGAGTATTCAGATGAACGTGGTCAAGGATCATTGGGACGAAAAGTGTCCTGGAATATTGTGATGACACAGTTCATGGAGCATTGCGATGACAAGGGCCATGGCGAAATGTGAAGACAGGTGTCATGGCGCTTTGTGATGACAGTGGTCATCTAGAATTGTGAAGAAAGATATCATGGAGCACTGGGATGACAGGGGCCATGGAGCATTTTGATGACAGGGGTCATGGGGCATTGTGATGACACGGCCATGGAACATTATGATGACAAGAATTCTGGAGCATTGTGATAAAAAGGGCATGGACCATTGTGATTAGAGGGGCCAAGGAGCATTCTGATGACAACGGCATGGAGCATTGTAATGACAAGGGTCATCGAGCATTGTGATGACAGTGGTCATGAAGCATTGTGATGAATGTGGTTATGGATCATTGTGATGACAAGTGTCGTGGAGCATTGTGATGACAGGGGTCATAGAGCATTGTGATGACACGGTTATGGAATATTGTGATGACCAGAATTCTGTAGCACTGTGATGAAAAGGGAATGGAGCATTGTGATTACAGGGGTCATGGAGCTTTGTGATGACAATTGTTTAGAACATTGTGAAGACAGGGATCATGGAGCATCGTGATGAAAGGGGCCATGGAGCATTGTGATGACAGGCGTCATGGGACAATGTGTTGACAGTGGTCATGGAGCATTGTTAGAAAGGGAACATGGAGCAATTTGATTTCAGGGGCCATGAAAAATTGTGAATACATAGGCCATGGGGTATTCAGATGAATGTGGTCATGGATCATTGTGATGACAAGGGTCGTGGAGCATTGTGATGACAGGTGTCATAGAGCATTGTGATGACACGGTTATGGAATATTGTGAAGACCAGAATTCTGTAGCACTGTGATGAAAAGGGAATGGAGCATTGTGATTACAGGGGTCATGGAGCATTGTGATGACAATTGTTCTAGAACATTGTGAAGACAGGGATCATGGAGCATAGTGATGAAAGGGGCCATGGAGCATTGTGATGACAGGCGTCATGGGACAATGTGTTCACAGTGGTCATGGAGCATTGTTAGAAAGGGAACATGGAGCAATTTGATTTCAGGGGCCATGCAAAATTGTGAATACATAGGCCATGGAATATTCAGATGTATGTGGTCAAGGATCATTGTGACGACAAGTGTCCTGGAATATTGTGATGACACGGTTCATGGAGCATTGCGATGACAAGGGCCATGGCGAAATGTGAAGGCAGGTGTCATGGGGCTTTGTGATGACAGTGGTCATCTAGAATTGTGAAGAAAGGTATCATGGAGCACTGGGATAAGAGGGGCCATGGAGCATTGTGATGACAGGGGTAATGGGGCATTGTGATCACACAGCCATGGAACATTATGATGACAAGGATTCTGGAGCATTGTGATAAAAAGTGCATGGACCATTGTGATTAGAGGGGCCAAGGAGCATTCTGATGACAACGGCATAGAGCATTGTGATGACAAGTGTCATCGAGCATTGTGATGACAGTGGTCATGAAGCATTGTGATGAATGTGGTCATGGATCATTGTGATGACAAGTGTCGTGGAGCATTGTGATGACAGGTGTAATAGAGCATTGTGATGACACGGTTATGGAATATGGAGAAGACCAGAATTCTGTAGCACTGTGATGAAAAGGGAATGGAGCATTGTGATTACAGGGGTCATGGAGCATTGTGATGAAAATTGTTCTAGAACATTGTGAAGACAGGGATCAAGGAGCATAGTGATGAAAGGGCCCATGGAGCATTGTGATGACAGGCGTCATGGGACATTGTGTTGACAGTGGTCATGGAGCATTGTTAGAAAGGGAACATGGAGAAATTTGACTTCAGGGGCCATGAAAAATTGTGAATACATAGGCCATGGAGTATTCTGATGAATGTGGTCAAGGATCATTGTGACGACAAGTGTCCTGGAATATTGTGATGACACGGTTCATGGAGCATTGCGATGACAAGGGCCATGGCGAAATGTGAAGACAGGTGTCATGGGGCATTGTGATGACAGTGGTCATCTAGAATTGTGAAGAAAGATATCATGGAGCACTGGGATAACAGGGGCCATGGAACATTGTGATTACAGGGGTCATGGGGCATTGTGATGACACGGCCATGGAACATTATAATTACAAGAATTCTGGACCATTGTGATAAATAGGGCATGGACCATTGTGATTAGAGGGGCCAAGGAGCATTCTGATGACAACGGCATGGAGCATTGTGATGACAAGGGTCATCGAGCATTGTGATGACAGTGGTCATGAATCATTGTGATGAATGTGGTCATGGATCATTGTGATGACAAGTGTCGTGGAGCATTGTGATGACAGGGGTCATAGAGCATTGTGATGACACGGTTATGGAATATTTTGATGACCAGAATTCTGTAGCACTGTGATGAAAAGGGAATGGAACATTGTCATTACAGGGGTCATGGCGCATTGTGATGAAAATTGTTCTAGAACATTGTGATGACAGGGATCATGGAGCATAGTGATGAAAGGGGCCATGAAGCATTGTGATGACAGGCGTCATGGGACAATGTGTTGACAGTGGTCATGGAGCATTGTTAGAAAGGGAACATGGAGCAATTTGATTTCAGGGGCCATGAACAATTGTGAATACATAGGCCATGGAGTATTCAGATGAATGTGGTCAAGGATCATTGTGACGAAAAGTGTCCTGGAATATTGTGATGACACGGTTCATGGAGCATTGCGATGACAAGGGCCATGGCGAAATGTGAAGGCAGGTGTCATGGGGCTTTGTGATGACAGTGGTCATCTAGAATTGTGAAGAAAGATATCATGGAGCACTGGGATGACAGGGGCCATGGAGCATTGTGATGAGAGGGGTCATGGGGCATTGTGATGACACGGCCATGGAACATTATGATGACAAGAATTCTGGAGCATTGTGATAAAAAGGGCATGGACCATTGTGATTAGAGGGGCCAAGGAGCATTCTGATGACAACGGCATGGAACATTGTGATGACAAGTGTCATCGAGCATTGTGATGACAGTGGTCATGAAGCATTGTGATGAATGTGGTCATGGATCATTGTGATGACAAGTGTCGTGGAGCATTGTGATGACAGGGGTCATGGAGCATAGTGATGAAAGGGGCCATGGAGTATTGTGATGAAAATTGTTCTAGAACATTGTGATGACAGGGATCATGGAGCATAGTGATGAAAGGAGCAGTGGAGAATTGTGTTGACAGGCGTCATGGGACATTGTGATGACACGGCCATGGAACATTATGATGACAATAATTCTGGAGCATTGTGATAAAAGGGGCATGGACCATTGTGATTAGAGGGGCCAAGTAGCATTCTGATGACAATGGCATGGAGCATTGTGATGACAAGGGTCATCGAGCATTGTGATGACAGTGGTCATAGAGCATTGTGATGACACGGTTATGGAATATTGCGATGACCAGAATTCTGTAGCACTGTGATGAAAGGGAATGGAGCATTGTGATTACAGGGGTCATGGAGCATTGTGATGACAATGGTTCTAGAACATTGTGATGACAGGGATCATGGAGCATAGTGATGAAAGGGGCCATGGAGCATTGTGATGACAGGCGTCATGGGACATTGTGTTGACAGTGGTCATGGAGCATTGTTAGAAAGGGAACATGGAGCAATTTGATTTCAGGGGCCATGAACAATTGTGAAAACATACGCCATGGAGTATTCAGATGAATGTTGTCAAGGATCATTGTGACGAAAAGTGTCCTGGAATATTGTGATGACACGGTTCATGGAGCATTGCGATGACAAGGGCCATGGCGAAATGTGAAGACATGTGTCATGGGGCATTGTGATGACAGTGGTCATCTAGATTTGTGAAGAAAGATATCATGTTGCACTGGGATGACAGTGGCCATGGAACATTGTGATGACAGGGGTCATGGGGCATTGTGAAGATACGGCCATGGAAAAATTTGATGACAAGAATTCTGGAGCATTTTCATAAAAAGGGCATGGACCATTGTGATTAGAGGGGCCAAGGAGCATTCTGATGAAAACGGCATGGATCATTGTGATGACAATGGTCATCGAGCATTGTGATGACAGTGGTCATGAAGCATTGTGATGAAAGTGGTCATGGATCATTGTGATGACAAGTGTCGTGGAGCATTGTGATGACAGGGGTCATAGAGCATTGTGATGACACGGTTATGGAATATTGTGATGACCAGAATTCTGTAGCACTGTGATGAAAAGGGAATGGAGCATTGTGATTACAGGGGTCATGGAGCATTGTGATGACCATTGTTCTAGAACATTGAGAAGACAGGGATCATGGAGCATAGTGATGAAAGGGGCCATGGAGCATTGTGATGACAGGCGTCATGGGACAATGTGTTGACAGTGTTCTTGGAGCATTGTTAGAAAGGGAACATGGAGCAATTTGATTTTAGGGGCCATGAACAATTGTGAATACATAGGCCATGGAGTATTCAGATGAATGTAGTCAAGGATCATTGTGACGAAAAGTGTACTGGAATATTGTGATGACACTGTTCATGGAGCATTGCGATGACAAGGGCCATGGAGAAATGTGAAGACAGGTGTCATGGGGCATTGTGATGAAAGTGGTCATCTAGAATTGTGAAGAAAGATATCATGGAGCACTGGGATGACAGGGGCCATGGAGCATTGTGATGACAGGGGTCATGGGGCATTGTGATGACACGGCCATGGAACATTATGATGACAAGAATTCTGGAGCATTGTGATAAAAAGGGCATGGACCATTGTGATTAGAGGGGTCAAGGAGCATTCTGATGACAACGGCATGGAGCATTGTGATGTCCAGGGTCATCGAGCATTGTGATGACAGTGGTCATGAAGCATTTTAATGAATGCGGTCATGGATCATTGTGATGACAGGGGTCATAGAGCATTGTGATGACACGGTTATGGAGTATTGTGATGACCAGAATTCTGTAGCACTGTGATGAAAAGGGAATGGAGCATTGTGATTACAGGGGTCATGGAGCATTGTGATGACAATGGTTCTAGAACATTGTGATGACAGGGATCATGGAGGATAGTGATGAAAGGGGCCATGGAGTATTGTGATGAAAATTGTTCTAGAACATTGTGATGACAGGGATCATGGAGCATAGTGATGAAAGGAGCAGTG
Source organism: Eschrichtius robustus (assembly GCF_028021215.1). Taxonomy (NCBI): domain Eukaryota; kingdom Metazoa; phylum Chordata; class Mammalia; order Artiodactyla; family Eschrichtiidae; genus Eschrichtius; species Eschrichtius robustus. The sequence continues at coordinate 18,183,518 of NC_090830.1, read as the reverse complement.
GAGAATTGTGTTGACAGGCGTCATGGGACATTGTGATGACACGGCCATGGAACATTATGATGACAATAATTCTGGAGCATTGTGATAAAAAGGGCATGGACCATTTTGATTAGAGGGGCCAAGGAGCATTCTGATGACAACGGCATGGAGCATTGTGATGACAAGGGTCATCGAGCATTGTGATGACAGTGGTCATGAAGCATTGTGATGAATGTGGTCATGGATCATTGTGATGACAAGTGTCGTGGAGCATTGTGATGACAGGGGTCATAGAGCATTGTGATGACACGATTATGGAATATTGTGATGACCAGAATTCTGTAGCACTGTGATGAATAGGGAATGGAGCATTGTGATTACAGGGGTCATGGAGCATTGTGATGAAAATTGTTCTAGAACATTGTGATGACAGGGATCATGGAGCATAGTGATGAAAGGGGCCATGAAGCATTGTGATGACAGGCGTCATGGGACAATGTGTTGACAGTGGTCATGGAGCATTGTTAGAAAGGGAACATGGAGCAATTTGATTTCAGGGGCCATGAAAAATTGTGAATACATAGGCCATGGAATATTCAGATGTATGTGGTCAAGGATCATTGTGACGACAAGTGTCCTGGAATATTGTGATGACACGGTTCATTAAGCATTGCGATGACAAGGGCCATGGCGAAATGTGAAGGCAGGTGTCATGGGGCTTTGTGATGACAGTGGTCATCTAGAATTGTGAAGAAAGGTATCATGGAGCACTGATTTAAGAGGGGCCATGGAGCAGTGTAATGACATGGGTAATGGGGCATTGTGATGACACAGCCATGGAACATTATGATGACAAGGATTCTGGAGCATTGTGATAAAAAGGGCACGGACCATTGTGATTACAGGGGCCAAGGAGCATTCTGATGACAACGGCATAGAGCATTGTGATGACAAGTGTCATCGAGCATTGTGATGACATTGGTCATGAAGCATTGTGATGAATGTGGTCATGGATTATTGTGATGACAAGTGTCGTGGAGCATTGTGATGACAGGTGTCATAGAGCATTGTGATGACACGTTTATGGAATATTGAGAAGACCAGAATTCTGTAGCATTGTGATGAAAAGGGAATGGAGCATTGTGATTACAGGGGTCATGGAGCATTGTGATGACAATTGTTCTAGAACATTGTGAAGACAGGGATCATGGAGCATAGTGATGAAAGGGCCCATGGAGCATTGTGATGACAGGCGTCATGGGACTTTGTGTTGACAGTGGTCATGGAGCATTGTTAGAAAGGGAACATGGAGCAATTTGATTTCAGGGGCCATGAAAAATTGTGAATACATAGGCCATGGAGTATTCAGATGAATGAGGTCAAGGATCATTGTGACAAAAAGTGTCCTGGAATATTGTGATGACACGGTTCATGGAGCATTGCGATGAGAAGGGCCATGGCGAAATGTGAAGACAGGTGTCATGGGGCATTGTGATGACAGTGGTCATCTAGAATTGTGAAGAAAGATATCATGGAGCACTGGGATGACAGGGGCCATGGAACATTGTGATTACAGGGGTCATGGGGCATTGTGATGACACGGCCATGGAACATTAGGATGACAAGAATTCTGGAGCATTGTGATAAAAAGGTCATGGATCTTTGTTATTAGAGGGGCCAAGGAGCATTCTGATGACAACGGCATGGAGCATTGTGATGACAAGGTTCATCGAACATTGTGATGACAGTGGTCATGAAGCATTGTGATGAATGGGGTCATGGATCATTGTGATGACAAGTGTCGTGGAGCATTGTGATGACAGGGGTCTTAGAGCATTGTGATGACACGGTTATGGAATATTGTGATGACCAGAATTCTGTAGCACTGTGATGAAAAGGGAATGGAGCATTGTGATTACAGGGGTCATGGAGCATTGTGATGACAATTGTTCTAGAACATTGTGAAGACAGGGATCATGGAGCATAGTGATGAAAGGGGCCATGGAGCATTGTGATGACAGGCGTCATGGGACAATGTGTTGACAGTGGTCATGGAGCATTGTTAGAAAGGGAACATGGAGCAATTTGATTTCAGGGGCCATGAAAAATTGTGAATGCATAGGCCATGGAGTATTCAGATGAATGTGGTCAAGGATCATTGTGACGAAAAGTGTCCTGGAATATTGCGATGACACGGTTCATGGAGAATTGCGATGACAAGGGCCATGGAGAAATGTGAAGAAAGGTGTCATGGGGCATTGTGATGACAGTGGTCATCTAGAATTGTGAAGAAAGATATCATGGAGAACTGGGATGACAGGGGCCATGGAGCATTGTGATGACAGGGGTCATGGGGCATTGTGATGATACGGCCATGGAACATTATGATGACAAGAATTCTGGAGCATTGTGATAAAAAGGGCATGGACCATTGTGACTAGAGGGGCCAAGGAGCATTCTGCTGACAACGGCATGAAGCATTGTGATGACAAGGGTCATCGAGCATTGTGATGACAGTGGTCATGAAGCATTGTGATGAATGTGGTTATGGATCATTGTGATGACAAGTGTCGTGGAGCATTGTGATGACAGGGGTCATAGAGCATTGTGATGACACGGTTATGGAATATTGTGATGACCAGAATTCTGTAGCACTGTGATGAAAAGGGAATGGAGCATTGTGATTACATGGGTCATGGAGCTTTGTGATGACAATTGTTTAGAACATTGTGAAGACAGGGATCATGGAGCATCGTGATGAAAGGGGCCATGGAGCATTGTGATGACAGGCGTCATGGGACAATGTGTTGACATTGGTCATGGAGCATTGTTAGAAAGGGAACATGGAGCAATTTGATTTCAGGGGCCATGAAAAATTGTGAATACATAGGCCATGGGGTATTCAGATGAATGTGGTCATGGATCATTGTGATGACAAGTGTCGTGGAGCATTGTGATGACACGGTTATGGAATATTGTGATGACCAGAATTCTGTAGCACTGTGATGAAAATGGAATGGAGCATTGTGATTACAGGGGTCATGGAGCATTGTGATGACAATTGTTTAGAACATTGTGAAGACAGGGATCATGGAGCATAGTGATGAAAGGGGCCATGGAGCATTGTGATGACAGGCGTCATGGGACAATGTGTTGATAGTGGTCATGGAGCATTGTTAGAAAGGGAACATGGAGCAATTTGATTTCAGGGGCCATGAAAAATTGTGAATACATAGGCCATGGAGTATTCAGATGAACGTGGTCAAGGATCATTGGGACGAAAAGTGTCCTGGAATATTTTGATGACACAGTTCATGGAGCATTGCGATGACAAGGGCCATGGCGAAATGTGAAGACAGGTGTCATGGCGCTTTGTGATGACAGTGGTCATCTAGAATTGTGAAGAAAGATATCATGGAGCACTGGGATGACAGGGGCCATGGAACATTGTGATGACAGGGGTCATGGGGCATTGTGATGACACGGCCATGGAACATTATAATGACAAGAATTCTGGAGCATTGTGATAAATAGGGCATGGACCATTGTGATTAGAGGGGCCAAGGAGCATTGTGATGACAACGGCATGGAGCATTGTGATGACAAGGGTCATCGAGCATTGTGATGAGAGTGGTCATGAAGCATTGTGATGAATTTGGTCATGGATCATTGTGATGACAAGTGTCGTGGAGCATTGTGATGACAGGTGTAATAGAGCATTGTGATGACACGGTTATGGAATATTGTGAAGACCAGAATTCTGTAGCACTGTGATGAAAAGGGAATGGAGCATTGTGATTACAGGGGTCATGGAGCATTGTGATGACAATTGTTCTAGAACATTGTGAAGACAGGGATCATGGAGCATAGTGATGAAAGGGGCCATGGAGCATTGTGATGACAGGCGTCATGGGAATTTGTGTTGATAGTGGTCATGGAGCATTGTTAGAAAGGGAACATGGAGCAATTTGATTTCAGGGGCCATGAAAAATTGTGAATGCATAGGCCATGGAGTATTCAGATGAATGTGGTCAAGGATCATTGTGACGAAAAGTGTCCTGGAATATTGCGATGACACGGTTCATGGAGAATTGCGATGACAAGGGCCATGGAGAAATGTGAAGAAAGGTGTCATGGCGCTTTGTGATGACAGTGGTCATCTAGAATTGTGAAGAAAGATATCATGGAGCACTGGGATGACAGGGGCCATGGAGCATTTTGATGACAGGGGTCATGGGGCATTGTGATGACACGGCCATGGAACATTATGATGACAAGAATTCTGGAGCATTGTGATAAAAAGGGCATGGACCATTGTTATTAGAGGGGCCAAGTAGCATTCTGATGACAACGGCATGGAGCATTGTGATGACAATGGTCATCGAGCATTGTGATGACAGTGGTCATGAAGCATTGTGATGAATGTGGTTATGGATCATTGTGATGACAAGTGTCGTGGAGCATTGTGATGACAGGGGTCATAGAGCATTGTGATGACACGGTTATGGAATATTGTGATGACCAGAATTCTGTAGCACTGTGATGAAAAGGGAATGGAGCATTGTGATTACAGGGGTCATGGAGCTTTGTGATGAAAATTGTTTAGAACATTGTGAAGACAGGGATCATGGAGCATCGTGATGAAAGGGGCCATGGAGCATTGTGATGACAGGCGTCATGGGACAATGTGTTGACAGTGATCATGGAGCATTGTTAGAAAGGGAACATGGAGCAATTTGATTTCAGGGGCCATGAAAAATTGTGAATACATAGGACATGGGGTATTCAGATGAATGTGGTCATGGATCATTGTGATGACAAGTGTCGTGGAGCATTGTGATGACACGGTTATGGAATATTGTGATGACCAGAATTCTGTAGCACTGTGATGAAAAGGGAATGGAGCATTGTGATTACAGGGGTCATGGAGCATTGTGATGACAATTGTTTAGAACATTGTGAAGACAGGGATCATGGAGCATAGTGATGAAAGGGGCCATGGAGCATTGTGATGACAGGCGTCATGGGACAATGTGTTGATAGTGGTCATGGAGCATTGTTAGAAAGGGAACATGGAGCAATTTGATTTCAGGGGCCATGAAAAATTGTGAATACATAGGCTATGGAGTATTCAGATGAATGTGGTCATGGATCATTGTGACGAAAAGTGTCCTGGAATATTGTGATGACACAGTTCATGGAGCATTGCGATGACAAGGGCCATGGCGAAATGTGAAGACAGGGGTCATGGGGCACTGTGATGACAGTGGTCATCTAGAATTGTGAAGAAAGATATCATGGAGCACTGGGGTGACAGGGGCCATGGAGCATTGTGATGACAGGGGTCATGGGGCATTGTGATGACAAGGCCATGGAACATTATGATGATAAGAAGTCTAGAGCATTGTGATAAAAAGGGCATGGACCATTGTGATTACAGGGGCCAAGGAGCATTCTGATGACAACGGCATGGAGCATTCTGATGACAAGGGTCATCGAGCATTTTGATGACAGTGGTCATGAAGCATTGTGATGAATGTGGTCATGGATCATTGTGATGACAAGTGTCGTGGAGCATTGTGATGACAGGGGTCATAGAGCATTGTGATGACACGGTTATGGAATATTGTGAAGACCAGAAATCTGTAGCACAGTGATGAAAATGGAATGGAGCATTGTGATTACAAGGGTCATGGAGCATTGTGATGACAAATGTTCTAGAATATTGTGAAGACAGGGATGATGGAGCATAGTGATGAAAGGGGCCATGGAGAATTGTGAAGATAGGCGGCATGGGACAATGTGTTGACAGTGGTCATGGAGCATTGTTAGAAAGGGAACATGGAGCAATTTGATTTCAGGGGCCATGAAAAATTGTGAATACATAGGCCATGGAGTATTCAGATGAATGTGGTCAAGGATCATTGTGACAAAAAGTGTCCTGGAATATTGTGATGACACGGTTCATGGAGCATTGCGATGACAAGGGCCATGGCGAAATGTGAAGACAGGTGTCATGGGGCATTGTGATGACAGTGGTCATCTAGAATTGTGAAGAAAGATATCATGGAGCACTGGGATGACAGGGGCCATGGAACATTGTGATTACAGGGGTCATGGGGCATTGTGATGACACGGCCATGGAACATTATAATGACAAGAATTCTGGAGCATTGTGATAAATAGGGCATGGACCATTGTGATTAGAGGGGCCAAGGAGCATTGTGATGACAACGGCATGGAGCATTGTGATGACAAGGGTCATCGAGCATTGTGATGACAGTGGTCATGAAGCATTGTGATGAATTTGGTCATGGATCATTGTGATGACAAGTGTCGTGGAGCATTGTGATGACAGGTGTAATAGAGCATTGTGATGACACGGTTATGGAATATTGTGAAGACCAGAATTCTGTAGCACTGTGATGAAAAGGGAATGGAGCATTGTGATTACAGGGGTCATGGAGCATTGTGATGACAATTGTTCTAGAACATTGTGAAGACAGGGATCATGGAGCATAGTGATGAAAGGGGCCATGGAGCATTGTGATGACAGGCGTCATGGGAATTTGTGTTGATAGTGGTCATGGAGCATTGTTAGAAAGGGAACATGGAGCAATTTGATTTCAGGGGCCATGAAAAATTGTGAGTACATAGGCCATGGAGTATTCAGATGAACGTGGTCAAGGATCATTGGGACGAAAAGTGTCCTGGAATATTGTGATGACACAGTTCATGGAGCATTGCGATGACAAGGGCCATGGCGAAATGTGAAGACAGGTGTCATGGCGCTTTGTGATGACAGTGGTCATCTAGAATTGTGAAGAAAGATATCATGGAGCACTGGGATGACAGGGGCCATGGAGCATTTTGATGACAGGGGTCATGGGGCATTGTGATGACACGGCCATGGAACATTATGATGACAAGAATTCTGGAGCATTGTGATAAAAAGGGCATGGACCATTGTGATTAGAGGGGCCAAGGAGCATTCTGATGACAACGTCATGGAGCATTGTAATGACAAGGGTCATCGAGCATTGTGATGACAGTGGTCATGAAGCATTGTGATGAATTTGGTTATGGATCATTGTGATGACAAGTGTCGTGGAGCATTGTGATGACAGGGGTCATAGAGCATTGTGATGACACGGTTATGGAATATTGTGATGACCAGAATTCTGTAGCACTGTGATGAAAAGGGAATGGAGCATTGTGATTACAGGGGTCATGGAACTTTGTGATGACAATTGTTTAGAACATTGTGAAGACAGGGATCATGGAGCATCGTGATGAAAGGGGCCATGGAGCATTGTGATGACAGGCGTCATGGGACAATGTGTTGACAGTGGTCATGGAGCATTGTTAGAAAGGGAACATGGAGCAATTTGATTTCAGGGGCCATGAAAAATTGTGAATACATAGGCCATGGGGTATTCAGATGAATGTGGTCATGGATCATTGTGATGACAATGGTCGTGGAGCATTGTGATGACAGGTGTCATAGAGCATTGTGATGACACGGTTATGGAATATTGTGAAGACCAGAATTCTGTAGCACTGTGATGAAAAGGGAATGGAGCATTGTGATTACAGGGGTCATGGAGCATTGTGATGACAATTGTTCTAGAACATTGTGAAGACAGGGATCATGGAGCATAGTGATGAAAGGGGCCATGGAGCATTGTGATGACAGGCGTCATGGGACAATGTGTTCACAGTGGTCATGGAGCATTGTTAGAAAGGGAACATGGAGCAATTTGATTTCAGGGGCCATGCAAAATTGTGAATACATAGGCCATGGAATATTCAGATGTATGTGGTCAAGGATCATTGTGACGACAAGTGTCCTGGAATATTGTGATGACACGGTTCATGGAGCATTGCGATGACAAGGGCCATGGCGAAATGTGAAGGCAGGTGTCATGGGGCTTTGTGATGACAGTGGTCATCTAGAATTGTGAAGAAAGGTGTCATGGAGCACTGGGATAAGAGGGGCCATGGAGCATTGTGATGACAGGGGTAATGGGGCATTGTGATCACACAGCCATGGAACATTATGATGACAAGGATTCTGGAGCATTGTGATAAAAAGTGCATGGACCATTGTGATTAGAGGGGCCAAGGAGCATTCTGATGACAACGGCATAGAGCATTGTGATGACAAGTGTCATCGAGCATTGTGATGACAGTGGTCATGAAGCATTGTGATGAATGTGGTCATGGATCATTGTGATGACAAGTGTCGTGGAGCATTGTGATGACAGGTGTAATAGAGCATTGTGATGACACGGTTATGGAATATGGAGAAGACCAGAATTCTGTAGCACTGTGATGAAAAGGGAATGGAGCATTGTGATTACAGGGGTCATGGAGCATTGTGATGAAAATTGTTCTAGAACATTGTGAAGACAGGGATCAAGGAGCATAGTGATGAAAGGGCCCATGGAGCATTGTGATGACAGGCGTCATGGGACATTGTGTTGACAGTGGTCATGGAGCATTGTTAGAAAGGGAACATGGAGAAATTTGACTTCAGGGGCCATGAAAAATTGTGAATACATAGGCCATGGAGTATTCTGATGAATGTGGTCAAGGATCATTGTGACGACAAGTGTCCTGGAATATTGTGATGACACGGTTCATGGAGCATTGCGATGACAAGGGCCATGGCGAAATGTGAAGACAGGTGTCATGGGGCATTGTGATGACAGTGGTCATCTAGAATTGTGAAGAAAGATATCATGGAGCACTGGGATAACAGGGGCCATGGAACATTGTGATTACAGGGGTCATGGGGCATTGTGATGACACGGCCATGGAACATTATAATTACAAGAATTCTGGACCATTGTGATAAATAGGGCATGGACCATTGTGATTAGAGGGGCCAAGGAGCATTCTGATGACAACGGCATGGAGCATTGTGATGACAAGGGTCATCGAGCATTGTGATGACAGTGGTCATGAATCATTGTGATGAATGTGGTCATGGATCATTGTGATGACAAGTGTCGTGGAGCATTGTGATGACAGGGGTCATAGAGCATTGTGATGACACGGTTATGGAATATTGTGATGACCAGAATTCTGTAGCACTGTGATGAAAAGGGAATGGAACATTGTCATTACAGGGGTCATGGCGCATTGTGATGAAAATTGTTCTAGAACATTGTGATGACAGGGATCATGGAGCATAGTGATGAAAGGGGCCATGAAGCATTGTGATGACAGGCGTCATGGGACAATGTGTTGACAGTGGTCATGGAGCATTGTTAGAAAGGGAACATGGAGCAATTTGATTTCAGGGGCCATGAACAATTGTGAATACATAGGCCATGGAGTATTCAGATGAATGTGGTCAAGGATCATTGTGACGAAAAGTGTCCTGGAATATTGTGATGACACGGTTCATGGAGCATTGCGATGACAAGGGCCATGGCGAAATGTGAAGGCAGGTGTCATGGGGCTTTGTGATGACAGTGGTCATCTACAATTGTGAAGAAAGATATCATGGAGCACTGGGATGACAGGGGCCATGGAGCATTGTGATGAGAGGGGTCATGGGGCATTGTGATGACACGGCCATGGAACATTATGATGACAAGAATTCTGGAGCATTGTGATAAAAAGGGCATGGACCATTGTGATTAGAGGGGCCAAGGAGCATTCTGATGACAACGGCATGGAACATTGTGATGACAAGTGTCATCGAGCATTGTGATGACAGTGGTCATGAAGCATTGTGATGAATGTGGTCATGGATCATTGTGATGACAAGTGTCGTGGAGCATTGTGATGACAGGGGTCATGGAGCATAGTGATGAAAGGGGCCATGGAGTATTGTGATGAAAATTGTTCTAGAACATTGTGATGACAGGGATCATGGAGCATAGTGATGAAAGGAGCAGTGGAGAATTGTGTTGACAGGCGTCATGGGACATTGTGATGACACGGCCATGGAACATTATGATGACAATAATTCTGGAGCATTGTGATAAAAGGGGCATGGACCATTGTGATTAGAGGGGCCAAGTAGCATTCTGATGACAATGGCATGGAGCATTGTGATGACAAGGGTCATCGAGCATTGTGATGACAGTGGTCATAGAGCATTGTGATGACACGGTTATGGAATATTGCGATGACCAGAATTCTGTAGCACTGTGATGAAAGGGAATGGAGCATTGTGATTACAGGGGTCATGGAGCATTGTGATGACAATGGTTCTAGAACATTGTGATGACAGGGATCATGGAGCATAGTGATGAAAGGGGCCATGGAGCATTGTGATGACAGGCGTCATGGGACATTGTGTTGACAGTGGTCATGGAGCATTGTTAGAAAGGGAACATGGAGCAATTTGATTTCAGGGGCCATGAACAATTGTGAAAACATACGCCATGGAGTATTCAGATGAATGTTGTCAAGGATCATTGTGACGAAAAGTGTCCTGGAATATTGTGATGACACGGTTCATGGAGCATTGCGATGACAAGGGCCATGGCGAAATGTGAAGACATGTGTCATGGGGCATTGTGATGACAGTGGTCATCTAGATTTGTGAAGAAAGATATCATGTTGCACTGGGATGACAGTGGCCATGGAACATTGTGATGACAGGGGTCATGGGGCATTGTGAAGATACGGCCATGGAAAAATTTGATGACAAGAATTCTGGAGCATTTTCATAAAAAGGGCATGGACCATTGTGATTAGAGGGGCCAAGGAGCATTCTGATGAAAACGGCATGGATCATTGTGATGACAATGGTCATCGAGCATTGTGATGACAGTGGTCATGAAGCATTGTGATGAAAGTGGTCATGGATCATTGTGATGACAAGTGTCGTGGAGCATTGTGATGACAGGGGTCATAGAGCATTGTGATGACACGGTTATGGAATATTGTGATGACCAGAATTCTGTAGCACTGTGATGAAAAGGGAATGGAGCATTGTGATTACAGGGGTCATGGAGCATTGTGATGACCATTGTTCTAGAACATTGAGAAGACAGGGATCATGGAGCATAGTGATGAAAGGGGCCATGGAGCATTGTGATGACAGGCGTCATGGGACAATGTGTTGACAGTGTTCTTGGAGCATTGTTAGAAAGGGAACATGGAGCAATTTGATTTTAGGGGCCATGAACAATTGTGAATACATAGGCCATGGAGTATTCAGATGAATGTAGTCAAGGATCATTGTGACGAAAAGTGTACTGGAATATTGTGATGACACTGTTCATGGAGCATTGCGATGACAAGGGCCATGGAGAAATGTGAAGACAGGTGTCATGGGGCATTGTGATGAAAGTGGTCATCTAGAATTGTGAAGAAAGATATCATGGAGCACTGGGATGACAGGGGCCATGGAGCATTGTGATGACAGGGGTCATGGGGCATTGTGATGACACGGCCATGGAACATTATGATGACAAGAATTCTGGAGCATTGTGATAAAAAGGGCATGGACCATTGTGATTAGAGGGGTCAAGGAGCATTCTGATGACAACGGCATGGAGCATTGTGATGTCCAGGGTCATCGAGCATTGTGATGACAGTGGTCATGAAGCATTTTAATGAATGCGGTCATGGATCATTGTGATGACAGGGGTCATAGAGCATTGTGATGACACGGTTATGGAGTATTGTGATGACCAGAATTCTGTAGCACTGTGATGAAAAGGGAATGGAGCATTGTGATTACAGGGGTCATGGAGCATTGTGATGACAATGGTTCTAGAACATTGTGATGACAGGGATCATGGAGGATAGTGATGAAAGGGGCCATGGAGTACTGTGATGAAAATTGTTCTAGAACATTGTGATGACAGGGATCATGGAGCATAGTGATGAAAGGAGCAGTGGAGAATTGTGTTGACAGGCGTCATGGGACATTGTGATGACACGGCCATGGAACATTATGATGACAATAATTCTGGAGCATTGTGATAAAAAGGGCATGGACCATTTTGATTAGAGGGGCCAAGGAGCATTCTGATGACAACGGCATGGAGCATTGTGATGACAAGGGTCATCGAGCATTGTGATGACAGTGGTCATGAAGCATTGTGATGAATGTGGTCATGGATCATTGTGATGACAAGTGTCGTGGAGCATTGTGATGACAGGGGTCATAGAGCATTGTGATGACACGATTATGGAATATTGTGATGACCAGAATTCTGTAGCACTGTGATGAATAGGGAATGGAGCATTGTGATTACAGGGGTCATGGAGCATTGTGATGAAATTTGTTCTAGAACATTGTGATGACAGGGATCATGGAGCATAGTGATGAAAGGGGCCATGAAGCATTGTGATGACAGGCGTCATGGGACAATGTGTTGACAGTGGTCATGGAGCATTGTTAGAAAGGGAACATGGAGCAATTTGATTTCAGGGGCCATGAAAAATTGTGAATACATAGGCCATGGAATATTCAGATGTATGTGGTCAAGGATCATTGTGACGACAAGTGTCCTGGAATATTGTGATGACACGGTTCATTAAGCATTGCGATGACAAGGGCCATGGCGAAATGTGAAGGCAGGTGTCATGGGGCTTTGTGATGACAGTGGTCATCTAGAATTGTGAAGAAAGGTATCATGGAGCACTGATTTAAGAGGGGCCATGGAGCAGTGTAATGACATGGGTAATGGGGCATTGTGATGACACAGCCATGGAACATAATGATGACAAGGATTCTGGAGCATTGTGATAAAAAGGGCACGGACCATTGTGATTACAGGGGCCAAGGAGCATTCTGATGACAACGGCATAGAGCATTGTGATGACAAGTGTCATCGAGCATTGTGATGACATTGGTCATGAAGCATTGTGATGAATGTGGTCATGGATCATTGTGATGAAAAGTGTCGTGGAGCATTGTGATGACAGGTGTCATAGAGCATTGTGATGACACGTTTATGGAATATTGAGAAGACCAGAATTCTGTAGCATTGTGATGAAAAGGGAATGGAGCATTGTGATTACAGGGGTCATGGAGCATTGTGATGACAATTGTTCTAGAACATTGTGAAGACAGGGATCATGGAGCATAGTGATGAAAGGGCCCATGGAGCATTGTGATGACAGGCGTCATGGGACTTTGTGTTGACAGTGGTCATGGAGCATTGTTAGAAAGGGAACATGGAGCAATTTGATTTCAGGGGCCATGAAAAATTGTGAATACATAGGCCATGGAGTATTCAGATGAATGAGGTCAAGGATCATTGTGACAAAAAGTGTCCTGGAATATTGTGATGACACGGTTCATGGAGCATTGCGATGAGAAGGGCCATGGCGAAATGTGAAGACAGGTGTCATGGGGCATTGTGATGACAGTGGTCATCTAGAATTGTGAAGAAAGATATCATGGAGCACTGGGATGACAGGGGCCATGGAACATTGTGATTACAGGGGTCATGGGGCATTGTGATGACACGGCCATGGAACATTATAATGACAAGAATTCTGGAGCATTGTGATAAATAGGGCATGGACCATTGTGATTAGAGGGGCCAAGGAGCATTCTGATGACAACGGCATGGAGCATTGTGATGACAAGTGTCATCGAGCATTGTGATGACAGTGGTCATGAAGCATTGTGATGAATGTGGTCATGGATCATTGTGATGACAAGTGTCGTGGAGCATTGTGATGACAGGGGTCATACAGCATTGTGATGACACGGTTATGGAATATTGTGATGACCAGAATTCTGTAGCACTGTGATGAAAAGGGAATGGAACATTGTCATTACAGGGGTCATGGCGCATTGTGATGAAAATTGTTCTAGAACATTGTGATGACAGGGATCATGGAGCATAGTGATGAAAGGGGCCATGAAGCATTGTGATGACAGGCGTCATGGGACAATGTGTTGACAGTGGTCATGGAGCATTGTTAGAAAGGGAACATGGAGCAATTTGATTTCAGGGGCCATGAAAAATTGTGAATACATAGGCCATGGAGTATTCAGATGAATGTGGTCAAGGATCATTGTGACAAAAAGTGTCCTGGAATATTGTGATGACACGGTTCATGGAGCATTGCGATGACAAGGGCCATGGCGAAATCTGAAGACAGGTGTCATGGGGCATTGTGATGACAGTGGTCATCTAGAATTGTGAAGAAAGGTATCATGGAGCACTGGGATAAGAGGGGCCATGGAGCATTGTGATGACAGGGGTAATGGGGCATTGTGATGACACAGCCATGGAACATTATGATGACAAGGATTCTGGAGCATTGTGATAAAAAGTGCATGGACCATTGTGATTAGAGGGGCCAAGGAGCATTCTGATGACAACGGCATAGAGCATTGTGATGACAAGTGTCATCGAGCATTGTGATGACAGTGGTCATGAAGCATTGTGATGAATGTGGTCATGGATCATTGTGATGACAAGTGTCGTGGAGCATTGTGATGACAGGTGTCATAGAGCATTGTGATGACACGGTTATGGAATATTGAGAAGACCAGAATTCTGTAGCACTGTGATGAAAAGGGAATGGAGCATTGTGATTACAGGGGTCATGGAGCATTGTGATGACAATTGTTCTAGAACATTGTGAAGACAGGGATCATGGAGCATAGTGATGAAAGGGCCCATGGAGCATTGTGATGACAGGCGTCATGGGACTTTGTGTTGACAGTGGTCATGGAGCATTGTTAGAAAGGGAACATGGAGCAATTTGATTTCAGGGGCCATGAAAAATTGTGAATACATAGGCCATGGAATATTCAGATGTATGTGGTCAAGGATCATTGTGACGACAAGTGTCCAGGAATATTGTGATGACAAGTTTCATGGAGCATTGCGATGACAAGGGCCATGGGGAAATGTGAAGGCAGGTGTCATAGGGCTTTGTGATGACAGTGGTCATCTAGAATTGTGAAGAAAGATATCATGGAGCACTGGGATAACAGGGGCCATGGAGCATTGTGATGACAGGTGTCATGGGGCATTGTGATGACACAGCCATGGAACATTATGATGACAAGAATTTTGGAGCATTGTGATAAAAAGGGCATGGACCATTGTGATTAGAGGGGCCAAGGAGCATTCTGATGACAACGGCATGGAGCATTGTGATGACAAGGGTCATCGAGCATTCTGATGACAGTGGTCATGAAGCATTGTGATGAATTTGGTCATGAATCATTGTGATGACAAGTGTCGTGGAGCATTGTGATGACAGGTGTCATAGAGCATTGTGATGACACGGTTATGGAATATTGTGAAGACCAGAATTCTGTAGCACTGTGATGAAAAGGGAATGGAGCATTGTGATTACAGGGGTCATGGAGCATTGTGATGACAATTGTTTAGAACATTGTGAAGACAGGGATCATGGAGCATAGTGATGAAAGGGGCCATGGAGCATTGTGATGACAGGCGTCATGGGACATTGTGTTGACAGTGGTCATGGAGCATTGTTAGAAAGGGAACATGGAGCAATTTGATTTCAGGGGCCATGAAAAATTGTGAAGACATAGGCCATGGAGTATTCAGATGAATGTGGTCAAGGATCATTGTGACGAAAAGTGTCCTGGAATATTGTGATGACACGGTTCATGGAGCATTGCGATGACAAGGGCCATGGAGAAATGTGAAGACAGGGGTCATGGGGCACTGTGATGACAGTGGTAATCTAGAATTGTGAAGAAAGATATCATGGATCACTGGGGTGACAGGGGCCATGGAGCATTGTGATGACAGGGGTCATGGGGCATTGTGTTGACACGGCCATGGAACATTATGATGACAAGAAGTCTGGAGCATTGTGATAAAAAGGGCATGGACCATTGTGATTACAGGGGCCAAGGAGCATTCTGATGACAACGGCATGGAGCATTGTGATGGCAAGGGTCATCGAGCATTTTGATGACAGTGGTCATGAAGCATTGTGATGAATGTGGTCATGGATCATTGTGATGACAAGTGTCGTGGAGCATTGTGATGACAGGGGTCATAGAGCATTGTGATGACACGGTTATGGAATATTGTGAAGACCAGAAATCTGTAGCACAGTGATGAAAATGGAATGGAGCATTGTGATTACAAGGGTCATGGAGCATTGTGATGACAAATGTTCTAGAATATTGTGAAGACAGGGATCATGGAGCATAGTGATGAAAGGCGCCATGGAGAATTGTGAAGACAGGCGGCATGGGACAATGTGTTGACAGTGGTCATGGAGCATTGTTAGAAAGGGAACATGGAGCAATTTGATTTCAGGGGCCATGAAAAATTGTGAATACATAGGCCATGGAGTATTCAGATGAATGTGGTCAAGGATCATTGTGACAAAAAGTGTCCTGGAATATTGTGATGACACGGTTCATGGAGCATTGCGATGACAAGGGCCATGGCGAAATATGAAGACAGGTGTCATGGGGCATTGTGATGACAGTGGTCATCTAGAATTGTGAAGAAAGATATCATGGAGCACTGGGATGACAGGGGCCATGGAACATTGTGATTACAGGGGTCATGGGGCATTGTGATGACACGGCCATGGAACATTATAATGACAAGAATTCTGGAGCATTGTGATAAATAGGGCATGGACCATTGTGATTAGAGGGGCCAAGGAGCATTCTGATGACAACGGCATGGAGCATTGTGATGACAAGTGTCATCGAGCATTGTGATGACAGTGGTCATGAAGCATTGTGATGAATGTGGTCATGGATCATTGTGATGACAAGTGTCGTGGAGCATTGTGATGACAGGGGTCATAGAGCATTGTGATGACACGGTTATGGAATATTGTGATGACCAGAATTCTGTAGCACTGTGATGAAAAGGGAATGGAACATTGTGATTACAGGGGTCATGGCGCATTGTGATGAAAATTGTTCTAGAACATTGTGATGACAGGGATCATGGAGCATAGTGATGAAAGGGGCCATGAAGCATTGTGATGACAGGCGTCATGGGACAATGTGTTGACAGTGGTCATGGAGCATTGTTAGAAAGGGAACATGGAGCAATTTGATTTCAGGGGCCATGAAAAATTGTGAATACATAGGCCATGGAGTATTCAGATGAATGTGGTCAAGGATCATTGTGACAAAAAGTGTCCTGGAATATTGTGATGACACGGTTCATGGAGCATTGCGATGACAAGGGCCATGGCGAAATCTGAAGACAGGTGTCATGGGGCATTGTGATGACAGTGGTCATCTAGAATTGTGAAGAAAGGTATCATGGAGCACTGGGATAAGAGGGGCCATGGAGCATTGTGATGACAGGGGTAATGGGGCATTGTGATGACACAGCCATGGAACATTATGATGACAAGGATTCTGGAGCATTGTGATAAAAAGTGCATGGACCATTGTGATTAGAGGGGCCAAGGAGCATTCTGATGACAACGGCATAGAGCATTGTGATGACAAGTGTCATCGAGCATTGTGATGACAGTGGTCATGAAGCATTGTGATGAATGTGGTCATGGATCATTGTGATGACAAGTGTCGTGGAGCATTGTGATGACAGGTGTCATAGAGCATTGTGATGACACGGTTATGGAATATTGAGAAGACCAGAATTCTGTAGCACTGTGATGAAAAGGGAATGGAGCATTGTGATTACAGGGGTCATGGAGCATTGTGATGACAATTGTTCTAGAACATTGTGAAGACAGGGATCATGGAGCATAGTGATGAAAGGGCCCATGGAGCATTGTGATGACAGGCGTCATGGGACTTTGTGTTGACAGTGGTCATGGAGCATTGTTAGAAAGGGAACATGGAGCAATTTGATTTCAGGGGCCATGAAAAATTGTGAATACATAGGCCATGGAATATTCAGATGTATGTGGTCAAGGATCATTGTGACGACAAGTGTCCAGGAATATTGTGATGACAAGTTTCATGGAGCATTGCGATGACAAGGGCCATGGGGAAATGTGAAGGCAGGTGTCATAGGGCTTTGTGATGACAGTGGTCATCTAGAATTGTGAAGAAAGATATCATGGAGCACTGGGATAACAGGGGCCATGGAGCATTGTGATGACAGGTGTCATGGGGCATTGTGATGACACAGCCATGGAACATTATGATGACAAGAATTTTGGAGCATTGTGATAAAAAGGGCATGGACCATTGTGATTAGAGGGGCCAAGGAGCATTCTGATGACAACGGCATGGAGCATTGTGATGACAAGGGTCATCGAGCATTCTGATGACAGTGGTCATGAAGCATTGTGATGAATTTGGTCATGAATCATTGTGATGACAAGTGTCGTGGAGCATTGTGATGACAGGTGTCATAGAGCATTGTGATGACACGGTTATGGAATATTGTGAAGACCAGAATTCTGTAGCACTGTGATGAAAAGGGAATGGAGCATTGTGATTACAGGGGTCATGGAGCATTGTGATGACAATTGTTTAGAACATTGTGAAGACAGGGATCATGGAGCATAGTGATGAAAGGGGCCATGGAGCATTGTGATGACAGGCGTCATGGGACATTGTGTTGACAGTTGTCATGGAGCATTGTTAGAAAGGGAACATGGAGCAATTTGATTTCAGGGGCCATGAAAAATTGTGAAGACATAGGCCATGGAGTATTCAGATGAATGTGGTCAAGGATCATTGTGACGAAAAGTGTCCTGGAATATTGTGATGACACGGTTCATGGAGCATTGCGATGACAAGGGCCATGGAGAAATGTGAAGACAGGGGTCATGGGGCACTGTGATGACAGTGGTAATCTAGAATTGTGAAGAAAGATATCATGGATCACTGGGGTGACAGGGGCCATGGAGCATTGTGATGACAGGGGTCATGGGGCATTGTGTTGACACGGCCATGGAACATTATGATGACAAGAAGTCTGGAGCATTGTGATAAAAAGGGCATGGACCATTGTGATTACAGGGGCCAAGGAGCATTCTGATGACAACGGCATGGAGCATTGTGATGGCAAGGGTCATCGAGCATTTTGATGACAGTGGTCATGAAGCATTGTGATGAATGTGGTCATGGATCATTGTGATGACAAGTGTCGTGGAGCATTGTGATGACAGGGGTCATAGAGCATTGTGATGACACGGTTATGGAATATTGTGAAGACCAGAAATCTGTAGCACAGTGATGAAAATGGAATGGAGCATTGTGATTACAAGGGTCATGGAGCATTGTGATGACAAATGTTCTAGAATATTGTGAAGACAGGGATCATGGAGCATAGTGATGAAAGGCGCCATGGAGAATTGTGAAGACAGGCGGCATGGGACAATGTGTTGACAGTGGTCATGGAGCATTGTTAGAAAGGGAACATGGAGCAATTTGATTTCAGGGGCCATGAAAAATTGTGAATACATAGGCCATGGAGTATTCAGATGAATGTGGTCAAGGATCATTGTGACAAAAAGTGTCCTGGAATATTGTGATGACACGGTTCATGGAGCATTGCGATGACAAGGGCCATGGCGAAATATGAAGACAGGTGTCATGGGGCATTGTGATGACAGTGGTCATCTAGAATTGTGAAGAAAGATATCATGTAGCACTGGGATGACAGGGGCCATGGAACATTGTGATTACAGGGGTCATGGGGCATTGTGATGACACGGCCATGGAACAATATAATGACAAGAATTCTGGAGCATTGTGATAAATAGGGCATGGACCATTGTGATTAGAGGGGCCAAGGAGCATTCTGATGACAACGGCATGGAGCATTGTGATGACAAGGGTCATCGAGCATTGTGATGACAGTGGTCATGAAGCATTGTGATGAATGTGGTCATGGATCATTGTGATGACAAGTGTCGTGGAGCATTGTGATGACAGGGGTCATAGAGCATTGAGATGACACGGTTATGGAATATTGTGATGACCAGAATTCTGTAGCACTGTGATGAATAGGGAATGGAGCATTGTGATTACAGGGGTCATGGAGCATTGTGATGAAAATTGTTCTAGAACATTGTGAAGACAGGGATCATGGAGCATAGTGATGAAAGGGGCCATGGAGCATTGTGATGACAGGCGTCATGGGACTTTGTGTTGACAGTGGTCATGGAGCATTTTTAGAAAGGGAACATGGAGCAATTTGATTTCAGGGGCCATGAAAAATTGTGAATACATAGGCCATGGAGTATTCAGATGAATGTGGTCAAGGATCATTGTGACAAAATGTGTCCTGGAATATTGTGATGACACGGTTCATGGAGCATTGCGATGACAAGGGCCATGGCGAAATGTGAAGGCAGGTGTCATGGGGCTTTGTGATGACAGTGGTCATCTAGAATTGTGAAGAAAGATATCATGGAGCACTGGGATAACAGGGGCCATGGAGCATTGTGATGACAGGTGTCATGGGGCATTGTGATGACACAGCCATGGAACATTATGATGACAAGAATTTTGGAGCATTGTGATAAAAAGGGCATGGACCATTGTGATTAGAGGGGCCAAGGAGCATTCTGATGACAACGGCATGGAGCATTGTGATGACAAGTGTCATCGAGCATTGTGATGACAGTGGTCATGAAGCATTGTGATGAATGTGGTCATGGATCATTGTGATGACAATTGTCGTGGAGCATTGTGATGACAGGTGTCATAGAGCATTGTGATGACACGGTTATGGAATATTGTGACGACCAGAATTCTGTAGCACTGTGATGAAAAGGGAATGGAGCATTGTGATTACAGGGGTCATGGAGCATTGTGATGACAATTGTTCTAGAACATTGTGAAGACATGGATCATGGAGCATAGTGATGAAAGGGGCCATGGAGCATTGTGATGACAGGCGTCATGGGACAGTGTGTTGACAGTGGTCATGGAGCATTGTTAGAAAGGGAACATGGAGCAATTTGATTTCAGGGGCCATGAAAAATTGTGAATAAATAGGCCATGTAGTATTCAGATGAATGTGGTCAAGGATCATTGAGACGACAAGTGTCCTGGAATATTGTGATGACACGGTTCATGGAGCATTGCGATGACAAGGGCCATGGCGAAATGTGAAGACAGGTGTCATGGGACATTGTGATGACAGTGGTCATCTAGAATTGTGAAGAAAGATATCATGGAGCACTGGGATGACAGGGGCCATGGAGCATTGTGATGACAGGGGTCATGGGGCATTGTGATGACACGGCCATGGAACATTATGATGCCAAGTATTCTGGAGCATTGTGATAAAAAGGGCATGGACCATTGTGATTAGAGGGGTCAAGGAGCATTCTGATGACAACGGCATGGAGCATTGTGATGACCAGGGTCATCGAGCATTGTGATGACAGTGGTCATGAAGCATTTTAATGAATGCGGTCATGGATCATTGTGATGACAGGGGTCATAGAGCATTGTGATGACACGGTTATGGAGTATTGTGATGACCAGAATTCTGTAGCACTGTGATGAAAAGGGAATGGAGCATTGTGATTACAGGGGTCATGGAGCATTGTGATGACCATGGTTCTAGAACATTGTGATGACAGGGATCATGGAGGATAGTGATGAAAGGGGCCATGGAGTATTGTGATGAAAATTGTTCTAGAACATTGTGATGACAGGGATCATGGAGCATAGTGATGAAAGGAGCAGTGGAGAATTGTGTTGACAGGCGTCATGGGACATTGTGATGACACGGCCATGGAACATTATGATGACAATAATTCTGGAGCATTGTGATAAAAAGGGCATGGACCATTGTGATTAGAGGGGCCAAGTAGCATTCTGATGAAAATGGCATGGAGCATTGTGATGACAAGGGTCATCGAGCATTGTGATGACACGGTTATGGAATATTGCGATGACCAGAATTCTGTAGCACTGTGATGAAAGGGAATGGAGCATTGTGATTACAGGGGTCATGGAGCATTGTGATGACAATGGTTCTAGAACATTGTGATGAAAGGGATCATGGAGCATAGTGATGAAAGGGGCCATGGAGCATTGTGATGACAGGCGTCATGGGACATTGTGTTGACAGTGGTCATGGAGCATTGTTAGAAAGTGAACATGGAGCAATTTGATTTCAGGGGCCATGAACAATTGTGAAAACAAACGCCATGGAGTATTCAGATGAATGTTGTCAAGGATCATTGTGACGAAAAGTGTCCTGGAATATTGTGATGACACGGTTCATGGAGCATTGCGATGACAAGGGCCATGGCGAAATGTGAAGACATGTGTCATGGGGCATTGTGATGACAGTGGTCATCTAGATTTGTGAAGAAAGATATCATGTTGCACTGGGATGACAGTGGCCATGGAACATTGTGATGACAGGGGTCATGGGGCATTGTGAGGATACGGCCATGGAACATTATGATGACAAGAATTCTGGAGCATTTTGATAAAAAGGGCATGGACCATTGTGATTAGAGGGGCCAAGGAGCATTCTGATGACAACGGCATGGAGCATTGTGATGACAAGGGTCATCGAGCATTGTGTTGAGAGTGGTCATGAAGCATTGTGATGAATGTGGTCATGGATCATTGTGATGACAAGTGTCGTGGAGCATTGTGATGACAGGGGTCATAGAGCATTGTGATGACACGGTTATGGAATATTGTGATGACCAGAATTCTGTAGCACTGTGATGAAAAGGGAATGGAGCATTGTGATTACAGGGGTCATGGAGCATTGTGATGAAAATTGTTCTAGAACATTGTGATGACAAGGATCATGGAGCATAGTGATGAAAGGGGCCATGAATCATTGTGATGACAGGCGTCATGGGACAATGTGTTGACAGTGGTCATGGAGCATTGTTAGAAAGGGAACATGGAGCAATTTGATTTCAGGGGCCATGAAAAATTGTGAATACGTAGGCCATGGAATATTCAGATGTATGTGGTCAAGGATCATTGTGACGACAAGTGCCCAGGAATATTGTGATGACACGGTTCATGGAGCATTGCGATGACAAGGGCCATGGCGAAATGTGAAGACAGGGGTCATGGGGCACTGTGATGACAGTGGTCATCTAGAATTGTGAAGAAAGATATCATGGAGCACTGGGGTGACAGGGGCCATGGAGCATTGTGATGACAGGGTTCATGGGGCATTGTGATGACACGGCCATGGAACATTATGATGACAAGAAGTCTGGAGCATTGTGATAAAAAGGGGATGGACCATTGTGATTACAGGGGCCAAGGAGCATTCTGATGACAACGGCATGGAGCATTGTGATGACAAGGGTCATCGAGCATTTTGATGACAGTGGTCATGAAGCATTGTGATGAATGTGGTCATGGATCATTGTGATGACAAGTGTCGTGGAGCATTGTGATGACAGGGGTCATAGAGCATTGTGATGACACGGTTATGGAATATTGTGAAGACCAGAATTCTGTAGCACTGTGATGAAAAGGGAATGGAGCATTGTGATTACAGGGGTCATGGAGCATTGTGATGACAATTGTTCTAGAACATTGTGAAGACAGGGATCATGGAGCATAGTGATGAATGGGGCCATGGAGCATTGTGATGACAGGCGTCATGGGACTTTGTGTTGACAGTGGTCATGGAGCATTGTTAGAAAGGGAACATGGAGCAATTTGATTTCAGGGGCCATGAAAAATTGTGAATACATAGGCCATGGAGTATTCAGATGAATGTGGTCAAGGATCATTGTGACAAAAAGTGTCCTGGAATATTGTGATGACACGGTTCATGGAGCATTGCGATGACAAGGGCCATGGCGAAATGTGAAGACAGGTGTCATGGGGCATTGTGATGACAGTGGTCATCTAGAATTGTGAAGAAAGATATCATGGAGCACTGGGATGACAGGGGCCATGGAACATTGTGATTACAGGGGTCATGGGGCATTGTAATGACACGGCCATGGAACATTATGATGACAAGAATTCTGGAGCATTGTGATAAATAGGGCATGGACCATTGTGATTAGAGGGGCCAAGGAGCATTCTGATGACAACGGCATGGAGCATTGTGATGACAAGGGTCATCGAGCATTGTGATGACAGTGGTCATGAAGCATTGTGATGAATTTGGTCATGGATCATTGTGATGACAAGTGTCGTGGAGCATTGTGATGACAGGTGTCATAGAGCATTGTGATGACACGGTTATGGAATATTGTGAAGACCAGAATTCTGTAGCACTGTGATGAAAAGGGAATGGAGCATTGTGATTACAGGGGTCATGGAGCATTGTGATGACAATTGTTCTAGAACATTGTGAAGACAGGGATCATGGAGCATAGTGATGAAAGGGGCGATGGAGCATTGTGATGACAGGCTTCATGGGACTTTGTGTTGACAGTGGTCATGGAGCATTGTTAGAAAGGGAACATGGAGCAATTTGATTTCAGGGGCCATGAAAAATTGTGAATACGTAGGCCATGGAGTATTCAGATGAATGTGGTCAAGGATCATTGTGACAAAATGTGTCCTGGAATATTGTGATGACACGGTTCATGGAGCATTGCGATGACAAGGGCCATGGCAAAATGTGAAGACAGGTGTCATGGGGCATTGTGATGACAGTGGTCATCTAGAATTGTGAAGAAAGATATCATGGAGCACTGGGATGACAGGGGCCATGGAACATTGTGATTACAGGGGTCATGGGGCATTGTGATGACACGGCCATGGAACATTATGATGAGAAGAATTCTGGAGCATTGTGATAAAAAGGGCATGGACCATTGTGATTACAGGGGCCAAGGAGCATTCTGATGACAACGGCATGGAGCATTGTGATGGCAAGGGTCATCGAGCATTTTGATGACAGTGGTCATGAAGCATTGTGATGAATGTGGTCATGGATCATTGTGATGACAAGTGTCGTGGAGCATTGTGATGACAGGGGTCATAGAGCATTGTGATGACACGGTTATTGAATATTGTGAAGACCAGAAATCTGTAGCACAGTGATGAAAATGGAATGGAGCATTGTGATTACAAGGGTCATGGAGCATTGTGATGACAAATGTTCTAGAATATTGTGAAGACAGGGATCATGGAGCATAGTGATGAAAGGGGCCATGGAGAATTGTGAAGACAGGCGGCATGGGACAATGTGTTGACAGTGGTCTTGGGGCATTGTTAGAAAGGGAACATGGAGCAATTTGATTTCAGGGGCCATGAAAAATTTTGAATACATAGGCCATGGAGTATTCAGATGAATGTGGTCAAGGATCATTGTGATGAAAAGTATCCTGGAATATTGTGATGACACGGTTCATGGAGCATTGCGATGACAAGGGCCATGGCGAAATGTGAAGACAGGTGTCATGGGGCATTGTGATGACAGTGGTCATCTAGAATTGTGAAGAAAGATATCATGGAGCACTGGGATGACAGGGGCCATGGAGCATTGTGATAACAGGGGTCATGGGGCATTGTGATGACACGGCCATGGAACAATATAATGACAAGAATTCTGGAGCATTGTGATAAATAGGGCATGGACCATTGTGATTAGAGGGGCCAAGGAGCATTCTGATGACAACGGCATGGAGCATTGTGATGACAAGGGTCATCGAGCATTGTGATGACAGTGGTCATGAAGCATTGTGATGAATGTGGTCATGGATCATTGTGATGACAAGTGTCGTGGAGCATTGTGATGACAGGGGTCATAGAGCATTGTGATGACACGGTTATGGAATATTGTGATGACCAGAATTCTGTAGCACTGTGATGAATAGGGAATGGAGCATTGTGATTACAGGGGTCATGGAGCATTGTGATGAAAATTGTTCTAGAACATTGTGATGACAGGGATCATGGAGCATAGTGATGAAAGGGGCCATGAAGCATTGTGATGACAGGCGTCATGGGACAATGTGTTGACAGTGGTCATGGAGCATTGTTAGAAAGGGAACATGGAGCAATTGGATTTCAGGGGCCATGAAAAATTGTGAATACATAGGCCATGGAATATTCAGATGTATGTGGTCAAGGATCATTGTGACGACATGTGTCCTGGAATATTGTGATGACACGGTTCATGGAGCATAGCGATGACAAGGGCCATGGCGAAATGTGAAGGCAGGTGTCATGGGGCTTTGTGATGACAGTGGTCATCTAGAATTGTGAAGAAAGTTATCATGGAGCACTGGGATAAGAGGGGCCATGGAGCATTGTGATGACAGGGGTAATGGGGCATTGTGATGACACAGCCATGGAACATTATGATGACAAGGATTCTGGAGCATTGTGATAAAAAGGGCATGGACCATTGTGATTAGAGGGGCCAAGGAGCATTCTGATGACAACGGCATAGAGCATTGTGATGACAAGTGTCATCGAGCATTGTGATGACAGTGGTCATGAGGCATTGTGATGAATGTGGTCATGGATCATTGTGATGACAAGTGTCGTGGAGCATTGTGATGACAGGTGTCATAGAGCATTGTGATGACACGGTTATGGAATATTGAGAAGACCAGAATTCTGTAGCACTGTGATGAAAAGGGAATGGAGCATTGTGATTACAGGGGTCATGGAGCATTGTGATGACAATTGTTCTAGAACATTGTGAAGACAGGGATCATGGAGCATAGTGATGAAAGGGCCCATGGAGCATTGTGATGACAGGCGTCATGGGACTTTGTGTTGACAGTGGTCATGGAGCATTGTTAGAAAGGGTACATGGAGCAATTTGATTTCAGGGGCCATGAAAAATTGTGAATACATAGGCCATGGAGTATTCAGATGAATGAGGTCAAGGATCATTGTGACAAAAAGTGTCCTGGAATATTGTGATGACACGGTTCATGGAGCATTGCGATGACAAGGGCCATGGCGAAATGTGAAGACAGGTGTCATGGGGCATTGTGATGACAGTGGTCATCTAGAATTGTGAAGAAAGATATCATGGAGCACTGGGATGACAGGGGCCATGGAACATTGTGATGACAGGGGTCATGGGGCATTGTGATGACACGGCCATGGAACATTATGATGACAAGAATTCTGGAGCATTTTGATAAAAAGGGCATGGACCATTGTGATTAGAGGGGCCAAGGAGCATTCTGATGACAACGGCATGGAGCATTGTGATGACAAGGGTCATCGAGCATTGTGATGAGAGTGGTCATGAAGCATTGTGATGAATGTGGTCATGGATCATTGTGATGACAAGTGTCGTGGAGCATTGTGATGACAGGGGTCATAGAGCATTGTGATGACACGGTTATGGAATATTGTGATGACCAGAATTCTGTAGCACTGTGATGAAAAGGGAATGGAGCATTGTGATTACAGGGGTCATGGAGCATTGTGATGAAAATTGTTCTAGAACATTGTGATGACAAGGATCATGGAGCATAGTGATGAAAGGGGCCATGAAGCATTGTGATGACAGGCGTCATGGGACAATGTGTTGACAGTGGTCATGGAGCATTGTTAGAAAGGGAACATGGAGCAATTTGATTTCAGGGGCCATGAAAAATTGTGAATACGTAGGCCATGGAATATTCAGATGTATGTGGTCAAGGATCATTGTGACGACAAGTGCCCAGGAATATTGTGATGACACGGTTCATGGAGCATTGCGATGACAAGGGCCATGGCGAAATGTGAAGACAGGGGTCATGGGGCACTGTGATGACAGTGGTCATCTAGAATTGTGAAGAAAGATATCATGGAGCACTGTGGTGACAGGGGCCATGGAGCATTGTGATGACAGGGTTCATGGGGCATTGTGATGACACGGCCATGGAACATTATGATGACAAGAAGTCTGGAGCATTGTGATAAAAAGGGGATGGACCATTGTGATTACAGGGGCCAAGGAGCATTCTGATGACAACGGCATGGAGCATTGTGATGACAAGGGTCATCGAGCATTTTGATGACAGTGGTCATGAAGCATTGTGATGAATGTGGTCATGGATCATTGTGATGACAAGTGTCGTGGAGCATTGTGATGACAGGGGTCATAGAGCATTGTGATGACACGGTTATGGAATATTGTGAAGACCAGAATTCTGTAGCACTGTGATGAAAAGGGAATGGAGCATTGTGATTACAGGGGTCATGGAGCATTGTGATGACAATTGTTCTAGAACATTGTGAAGACAGGGATCATGGAGCATAGTGATGAATGGGGCCATGGAGCATTGTGATGACAGGCGTCATGGGACTTTGTGTTGACAGTGGTCATGGAGCATTGTTAGAAAGGGAACATGGAGCAATTTGATTTCAGGGGCCATGAAAAATTGTGAATACATAGGCCATGGAGTATTCAGATGAATGTGGTCAAGGATCATTGTGACAAAAAGTGTCCTGGAATATTGTGATGACACGGTTCATGGAGCATTGCGATGACAAGGGCCATGGCGAAATGTGAAGACAGGGGTCATGGGGCACTGTGATGACAGTGGTAATCTAGAATTGTGAAGAAAGATATCATGGATCACTGGGGTGACAGGGGCCATGGAGCATTGTGATGACAGGGGTCATGGGGCATTGTGTTGACACGGCCATGGAACATTATGATGACAAGAAGTCTGGAGCATTGTGATAAAAAGGGCATGGACCATTGTGATTACAGGGGCCAAGGAGCATTCTGATGACAACTGCATGGAGCATTGTGATGGCAAGGGTCATCGAGCATTTTGATGACAGTGGTCATGAAGCATTGTGATGAATGTGGTCATGGATCATTGTGATGACAAGTGTCGTGGAGCATTGTGATGACAGGGGTCATAGAGCATTGTGATGACACGGTTATGGAATATTGTGAAGACCAGAAATCTGTAGCACAGTGATGAAAATGGAATGGAGCATTGTGATTACAAGGGTCATGGAGCATTGTGATGACAAATGTTCTAGAATATTGTGAAGACAGGGATCATGGAGCATAGTGATGAAAGGCGCCATGGAGAATTGTGAAGACAGGCGGCATGGGACAATGTGTTGACAGTGGTCATGGAGCATTGTTAGAAAGGGAACATGGAGCAATTTGATTTCAGGGGCCATGAAAAATTGTGAATACATAGGCCATGGAGTATTCAGATGAATGTGGTCAAGGATCATTGTGACAAAAATTGTCCTGGAATATTGTGATGACACGGTTCATGGAGCATTGCGATGACAAGGGCCATGGCGAAATATGAAGACAGGTGTCATGGGGCATTGTGATGACAGTGGTCATCTAGAATTGTGAAGAAAGATATCATGTAGCACTGGGATGACAGGGGCCATGGAACATTGTGATTACAGGGGTCATGGGGCATTGTGATGACACGGCCATGGAACAATATAATGACAAGAATTCTGGAGCATTGTGATAAATAGGGCATGGACCATTGTGATTAGAGGGGCCAAGGAGCATTCAGATGACAACGGCATGGAGCATTGTGATGACAAGGGTCATCGAGCATTGTGATGACAGTGGTCATGAAGCATTGTGATGAATGTGGTCATGGATCATTGTGATGACAAGTGTCGTGGAGCATTGTGATGACAGGGGTCATAGAGCATTGAGATGACACGGTTATGGAATATTGTGATGACCAGAATTCTGTAGCACTGTGATGAATAGGGAATGGAGCATTGTGATTACAGGGGTCATGGAGCATTGTGATGAAAATTGTTCTAGAACATTGTGAAGACAGGGATCATGGAGCATAGTGATGAAAGGGGCCATGGAGCATTGTGATGACAGGCGTCATGGGACTTTGTGTTGACAGTGGTCATGGAGCATTTTTAGAAAGGGAACATGGAGCAATTTGATTTCAGGGGCCATGAAAAATTGTGAATACATAGGCCATGGAGTATTCAGATGAATGTGGTCAAGGATCATTGTGACAAAATGTGTCCTGGAATATTGTGATGACACGGTTCATGGAGCATTGCGATGACAAGGGCCATGGCGAAATGTGAAGGCAGGTGTCATGGGGCTTTGTGATGACAGTGGTCATCTAGAATTGTGAAGAAAGATATCATGGAGCACTGGGATAACAGGGGCCATGGAGCATTGTGATGACAGGTGTCATGGGGCATTGTGATGACACAGCCATGGAACATTATGATGACAAGAATTTTGGAGCATTGTGATAAAAAGGGCATGGACCATTGTGATTAGAGGGGCCAAGGGGCATTCTGATGACAACGGCATGGAGCATTGTGATGACAAGTGTCATCGAGCATTGTGATGACAGTGGTCATGAAGCATTGTGATGAATGTGGTCATGGATCATTGTGATGACAATTGTCGTGGAGCATTGTGATGACAGGTGTCATAGAGCATTGTGATGACACGGTTATGGAATATTGTGAAGACCAGAATTCTGTAGCACTGTGATGAAAAGGGAATGGAGCATTGTGATTACAGGGGTCATGGAGCATTGTGATGACAATTGTTCTAGAACATTGTGAAGACATGGATCATGGAGCATAGTGATGAAAGGGGCCATGGAGCATTGTGATGACAGGCGTCATGGGACAGTGTGTTGACAGTGGTCATGGAGCATTGTTAGAAAGGGAACATGGAGCAATTTGATTTCAGGGGCCATGAAAAATTGTGAATACATAGGCCATGGAGTATTCAGATGAATGTGGTCAAGGATCATTGTGACGAAAAGGGTCCTGGAATATTGTGATGACACGGTTCATGGAGCATTGCGATGACAAGGGCCATGGCGAAATGTGAAGACAGGTGTCATGGGACATTGTGATGACAGTGGTCATCTAGAATTGTGAAGAAAGATATCATGGAGCACTGGGATGACAGGGGCCATGGAGCATTGTGATGACAGGGGTCATGGGGCATTGTGATGACACGGCCATGGAACATTATGATGCCAAGTATTCTGGAGCATTGTGATAAAAAGGGCATGGACCATTGTGATTAGAGGGGTCAAGGAGCATTCTGATGACAACGGCATGGAGCATTGTGATGACCAGGGTCATCGAGCATTGTGATGACAGTGGTCATGAAGCATTTTAATGAATGCGGTCATGGATCATTGTGATGACAGGGTTCATAGAGCATTGTGATGACACGGTTATGGAGTATTGTGATGACCAGAATTCTGTAGCACTGTGATGAAAAGGGAATGGAGCATTGTGATTACAGGGGTCATGGAGCATTGTGATGACCATGGTTCTAGAACATTGTGATGACAGGGATCATGGAGGATAGTAATGAAAGGGGCCATGGAGTATTGTGATGAAAATTGTTCTAGAACATTGTGATGACAGGGATCATGGAGCATAGTGATGAAAGGAGCAGTGGAGAATTGTGTTGACAGGCGTCATGGGACATTGTGATGACACGGCCATGGAACATTATGATGACAATAATTCTGGAGCATTGTGATAAAAAGGGCATGGACCATTGTGATTAGAGGGGCCAAGTAGCATTCTGATGACAATGGCATGGAGCATTGTGATGACAAGGGTCATCGAGCATTGTGATGACACGGTTATGGAATATTGCGATGACCAGAATTCTGTAGCACTGTGATGAAAGGGAATGGAGCATTGTGATTACAGGGGTCATGGAGCATTGTGATGACAATGGTTCTAGAACATTGTGATGAAAGGGATCATGGAGCATAGTGATGAAAGGGGCCATGGAGCATTGTGATGACAGGCGTCATGGGACATTGTGTTGACAGTGGTCATGGAGCATTGTTAGAAAGTGAACATGGAGCAATTTGATTTCAGGGGCCATGAACAATTGTGAAAACAAACGCCATGGAGTATTCAGATGAATGTTGTCAAGGATCATTGTGACGAAAAGTGTCCTGGAATATTGTGATGACACGGTTCATGGAGCATTGCGATGACAAGGGCCATGGCGAAATGTGAAGACATGTGTCATGGGGCATTGTGATGACAGTGGTCATCTAGATTTGTGAAGAAAGATATCATGTTGCACTGGGATGACAGTGGCCATGGAACTTTGTGATGACAGGGGTCATGGGGCATTGTGAGGATACGGCCATGGAACATTATGATGACAAGAATTCTGGAGCATTTTGATAAAAAGGGCATGGACCATTGTGATTAGAGGGGCCAAGGAGCATTCTGATGACAACGGCATGGAGCATTGTGATGACAAGGGTCATCGAGCATTGTGATGAGAGTGGTCATGAAGCATTGTGATGAATGTGGTCATGGATCATTGTGATGACAAGTGTCGTGGAGCATTGTGATGACAGGGGTCATAGAGCATTGTGATGACACGGTTATGGAATATTGTGATGACCAGAATTCTGTAGCACTGTGATGAAAAGGGAATGGAGCATTGTGATTACAGGGGTCATGGAGCATTGTGATGAAAATTGTTCTAGAACATTGTGATGACAAGGATCATGGAGCATAGTGATGAAAGGGGCCATGAAGCATTGTGATGACAGGCGTCATGGGACAATGTGTTGACAGTGGTCATGGAGCATTGTTAGAAAGGGAACATGGAGCAATTTGATTTCAGGGGCCATGAAAAATTGTGAATACGTAGGCCATGGAATATTCAGATGTATGTGGTCAAGGATCATTGTGATGACAAGTGCCCAGGAATATTGTGATGACACGGTTCATGGAGCATTGCGATGACAAGGGCCATGGCGAAATGTGAAGACAGGGGTCATGGGGCACTGTGATGACAGTGGTCATCTAGAATTGTGAAGAAAGATATCATGGAGCACTGGGGTGACAGGGGCCATGGAGCATTGTGATGACAGGGTTCATGGGGCATTGTGATGACACGGCCATGGAACATTATGATGACAAGAAGTCTGGAGCATTGTGATAAAAAGGGGATGGACCATTGTGATTACAGGGGCCAAGGAGCATTCTGATGACAACGGCATGGAGCATTGTGATGACAAGGGTCATCGAGCACTTTGATGACAGTGGTCATGAAGCATTGTGATGAATGTGGTCATGGATCATTGTGATGACAAGTGTCGTGGAGCATTGTGATGACAGGGGTCATAGAGCATTGTGATGACACGGTTATGGAATATTGTGAAGACCAGAATTCTGTAGCACTGTGATGAAAAGGGAATGGAGCATCGTGATTACAGGGGTCATGGAGCATTGTGATGACAATTGTTCTAGAACATTGTGAAGACAGGGATCATGGAGCATAGTGATGAATGGGGCCATGGAGCATTGTGATGACAGGCGTCATGGGACTTTGTGTTGACAGTGGTCATGGAGCATTGTTAGAAAGGGAACATGGAGCAATTTGATTTCAGGGGCCATGAAAAATTGTGAATACATAGGCCATGGAGTATTCAGATGAATGTGGTCAAGGATCATTGTGACAAAAAGTGTCCTGGAATATTGTGATGACACGGTTCATGGAGCATTGCGATGACAAGGGCCATGGCGAAATGTGAAGACAGGTGTCATGGGGTATTGTGATGACAGTGGTCATCTAGAATTGTGAAGAAAGATATCATGGAGCACTGGGATGACAGGGGCCATGGAACATTGTGATTACAGGGGTCATGGGGCATTGTGATGACACGGCCATGGAACATTATGATGAGAAGAATTCTGGAGCATTGTGATAAAAAGGGCATGGACCATTGTGATTACAGGGGCCAAGGAGCATTCTGATGACAACGGCATGGAGCATTGTGATGGCAAGGGTCATCGAGCATTTTGATGACAGTGGTCATGAAGCATTGTGATGAATGTGGTCATGGATCATTGTGATGACAAGTGTCGTGGAGCATTGTGATGACAGGGGTCATAGAGCATTGTGATGACACGGTTATTGAATATTGTGAAGACCAGAAATCTGTAGCACAGTGATGAAAATGGAATGGAGCATTGTGATTACAAGGGTCATGGAGCATTGTGATGACAAATGTTCTAGAATATTGTGAAGACAGGGATCATGGAGCATAGTGATGAAAGGGGCCATGGAGAATTGTGAAGACAGGCGGCATGGGACAATGTGTTGACAGTGGTCTTGGGGCATTGTTAGAAAGGGAACATGGAGCAATTTGATTTCAGGGGCCATGAAAAATTGTGAATACATAGGCCATGGAGTATTCAGATGAATGTGGTCAAGGATCATTGTGATGAAAAGTATCCTGGAATATTGTGATGACACGGTTCATGGAGCATTGCGATGACAAGGGCCATGGCGAAATGTGAAGACAGGTGTCATGGGGCATTGTGATGACAGTGGTCATCTAGAATTGTGAAGAAAGATATCATGGAGCACTGGGATGACAGGGGCCATGGAACATTGTGATTACAGGGGTCATGGGGCATTGTGATGACACGGCCATGGAACAATATAATGACAAGAATTCTGGAGCATTGTGATAAATAGGGCATGGACCATTGTGATTAGAGGGGCCAAGGAGCATTCTGATGACAACGGCATGGAGCATTGTGATGACAAGGGTCATCGAGCATTGTGATGACAGTGGTCATGAAGCATTGTGATGAATGTGGTCATGGATCATTGTGATGACAAGTGTCGTGGAGCATTGTGATGACAGGGGTCATAGAGCATTGTGATGACACGGTTATGGAATATTGTGAAGACCAGAATTCTGTAGCACTGTGATGAAAAGGGAATGGAGCATTGTGATTACAGGGGTCATGGAGCATTGTGATGACAATTGTTCTAGAACATTGTGAAGACAGGGATCATGGAGCATAGTGATGAATGGGGCCATGGAGCATTGTGATGACAGGCGTCATGGGACTTTGTGTTGACAGTGGTCATGGAGCATTGTTAGAAAGGGAACATGGAGCAATTTGATTTCAGGGGCCATGAAAAATTGTGAATACATAGGCCATGGAGTATTCAGATGAATGTGGTCAAGGATCATTGTGACAAAAAGTGTCCTGGAATATTGTGATGACACGGTTCATGGAGCATTGCGATGACAAGGGCCTTGGCGAAATGTGAAGACAGGTGTCATGGGGCATTGTGATGACAGTGGTCATCTAGAATTGTGAAGAAAGATATCATGGAGCACTGGGATGACAGGGGCCATGGAACATTGTGATTACAGGGGTCATGGGGCATTGTAATGACACGGCCATGGAACATTATAATGACAAGAATTCTGGAGCATTGTGATAAATAGGGCATGGACCATTGTGATTAGAGGGGCCAAGGAGCATTCTGATGACAACGGCATGGAGCATTGTGATGACAAGGGTCATCGAGCATTGTGATGACAGTGGTCATGAAGCATTGTGATGAATGTGGTCATGGATCATTGTGATGACAAGTGTCGTGGAGCATTGTGATGACAGGTGTCATAGAGCATTGTGATGACACGGTTATGGAATATTGAGAAGACCAGAATTCTGTAGCACTGTGATGAAAAGGGAATGGAGCATTGTGATTACAGGGGTCATGGAGCATTGTGATGACAATTGTTCTAGAACATTGTGAAGACAGGGATCATGGAGCATAGTGATGAAAGGGCCCATGGAGCATTGTGATGACAGGCGTCATGGGACTTTGTGTTGACAGTGGTCATGGAGCATTGTTAGAAAGGGAACATGGAGCAATTTGATTTCAGGGGCCATGAAAAATTGTGAATACATAGGCCATGGAATATTCAGATGTATGTGGTCAAGGATCATTGTGACGACAAGTGTCCAGGAATATTGTGATGATACGTTTCATGGAGCATTGCGATGACAAGGGCCATGGGGAAATGTGAAGGCAGGTGTCATAGGGCTTTGTGATGACAGTGGTCATCTAGAATTGTGAAGAAAGATATCACGGAGCACTGGGATAACAGGGGCCATGGAGCATTGTGATGACAGGTGTCATGGGGCATTGTGATGACACAGCCAGGGAACATTATGATGACAAGAATTTTGGAGCATTGTGATAAAAAGGGCATGGACCATTGTGATTAGAGGGGCCAAGGAGCATTCTGATGACAACGGCATGGAGCATTGTGATGACAAGGATCATCGAGCATTCTGATGACAGTGGTCATGAAGCATTGTGATGAATTTGGTCATGAATCATTGTGATGACAAGTGTCGTGGAGCATTGTGATGACAGGTGTCATAGAGCATTGTGATGACACGGTTATGGAATATTGTGAAGACCAGAATTCTGTAGCACTGTGATGAAAAGGGAATGGAGCATTGTGATTACAGGGGTCATGGAGCATTGTGATGACAATTGTTTAGAACATTGTGAAGACAGGGATCATGGAGCATAGTGATGAAAGGGGCCATGGAGCATTGTGATGACAGGCGTCATGGGACATTGTGTTGACAGTGGTCATGGAGCATTGTTAGAAAGGGAACATGGAGCAATTTGATTTCAGGGGCCATGAAAAATTGTGAAGACATAGGCCATGGAGTATTCAGATGAATGTGGTCAAGGATCATTGTGACGAAAAGTGTCCTGGAATATTGTGATGACACGGTTCATAGAGCATTGCGATGACAAGGGCCATGGCGAAATGTGAAGACAGGGGTCATGGGGCACTGTGATGACAGTGGTCATCTAGAATTGTGAAGAAATATATCATGGAGCACTGGGGTGACAGGGGCCATGGAGCATTGTGATGACAGGGGTCATGGGGCATTGTGATGACATGGCCATGGAACATTATGATCACAAGAAGTCTGGAGCATTGTGATAAAAAGGGCATGGACCATTGTGATTACAGGGGCCAAGGAGCATTCTGATGACAACGGCATGGAGCATTGTGTTGGCAAGGGTCATCGAGCATTTTGATGACAGTGGTCATGAAGCATTGTGATGAATGTGGTCATGGATCATTGTGATGACAAGTGTCGTGGAGCATTGTGATGACAGGGGTCATAGAGCATTGTGATGACACGGTTATGGAATATTGTGAAGACCAGAAATCTGTAGCACAGTGATGAAAATGGAATGGAGCATTGTGATTACAAGGGTCATGGAGCATTGTGATGACAAATGTTCTAGAATATTGTGAAGACAGGGATCATGGAGCATAGTGATGAAAGGGGCCATGGAGAATTGTGAAGACAGGCGGCATGGGACAATGTGTTGACAGTGGTCATGGAGCATTGTTAGAAAGGGAACATGGAGCAATTTGATTTCAGGGGCCATGAAAAATTGTGAATACATAGGCCATGGAGTATTCAGATGAATGTGGTCAAGGATCATTGTGATGAAAAGTGTCCTGGAATATTGTGATGACACGGTTCATGGAGCATTGCGATGACAAGGGCCATGGCGAAATGTGAAGACAGGTGTCATGGGGCATTGTGATGACAGTGGTCATCTAGAATTGTGAAGAAAGATATCATGGAGCACTGGGATGACAGGGGCCATGGAACATTGTGATTACAGGGGTCATGGGGCATTGTGATGACACGGCCATGGAACAATATAATGACAAGAATTCTGGAGCATTGTGATAAATAGGGCATGGACCATTGTGATTAGAGGGGCCAAGGAGCATTCTGATGACAACGGCATGGAGCATTGTGATGACAAGGGTCATCGAGCATTGTGATGACAGTGGTCATGAAGCATTGTGATGAATGTGGTCATGGATCATTGTGATGACAAGTGTCGTGGAGCATTGTGATGACAGGGGTCATAGAGCATTGTGATGACACGGTTATGGAATATTGTGATGACCAGAATTCTGTAGCACTGTGATGAATAGGGAATGGAGCATTGTGATTACAGGGGTCATGGAGCATTGTGATGAAAATTGTTCTAGAACATTGTGATGACAGGGATCATGGAGCATAGTGATGAAAGGGGCCATGAAGCATTGTGATGACAGGCGTCATGGGACAATGTGTTGACAGTGGTCATGGAGCATTGTTAGAAAGGGAACATGGAGCAATTTGATTTCAGGGGCCATGAAAAATTGTGAATACATAGGCCATGGAATATTCAGATGTATGTGGTCAAGGATCTTTGTGACGACATGTGTCCTGGAATACTGTGATGACACGGTTCATGGAGCATAGCGATGACAAGGGCCATGGCGAAATGTGAAGGCAGGTGTCATGGGGCTTTGTGATGACAGTGGTCATCTAGAATTGTGAAGAAAGTTATCATGGAGCACTGGGATAAGAGGGGCCATGGAGCATTGTGATGACAGGGGTAATGGGGCATTGTGATGACACAGCCATGGAACATTATGATGACAAGGATTCTGGAGCATTGTGATAAAAAGGGCATGGACCATTGTGATTAGAGGGGCCAAGGAGCATTCTGATGACAACGGCATAGAGCATTGTGATGACAAGTGTCATCGAGCATTGTGAATGACAGTGGTCATGAGGCATTGTGATGAATGTGGTCATGGATCATTGTGATGACAAGTGTCGTGGAGCATTGTGATGACAGGTGTCATAGAGCATTGTGATGACACGGTTATGGAATATTGAGAAGACCAGAATTCTGTAGCACTGTGATGAAAAGGGAATGGAGCATTGTGATTACAGGGGTCATGGAGCATTGTGATGACAATTGTTCTAGAACATTGTGAAGACAGGGATCATGGAGCATAGTGATGAAAGGGCCCATGGAGCATTGTGATGACAGGCGTCATGGGACTTTGTGTTGACAGTGGTCATGGAGCATTGTTAGAAAGGGTACATGGAGCAATTTGATTTCAGGGGCCATGAAAAATTGTGAATACATAGGCCATGGAGTATTCAGATGAATGAGGTCAAGGATCATTGTGACAAAAAGTGTCCTGGAATATTGTGATGACACGGTTCATGGAGCATTGCGATGACAAGGGCCATGGCGAAATGTGAAGACAGGTGTCATGGGGCATTGTGATGACAGTGGTCATCTAGAATTGTGAAGAAAGATATCATGGAGCACTGGGATGACAGGGGCCATGGAACATTGTGATTACAGGGGTCATGGGGCATTGTGATGACACGGCCATGGAACATTATGATGACAAGAATTCTGGAGCATTGTGATAAATAGGGCATGGACCATTGTGATTAGAGGGGCCAAGGAGCATTCTGATGACAACGGCATGGAGCATTGTGATGACAAGGGTCATCG
This sequence comes from Eschrichtius robustus, assembly GCF_028021215.1. Classification (NCBI taxonomy): domain Eukaryota; kingdom Metazoa; phylum Chordata; class Mammalia; order Artiodactyla; family Eschrichtiidae; genus Eschrichtius; species Eschrichtius robustus. Next base: position 18,144,564 of record NC_090830.1, on the reverse strand, counting down.
AGCAATGTGATGACAGTCGTCATGAAGCATTGTGATGAATGTGGTCATGGATCATTGTGATGACAAGTGTCGTGGAGCATTGTGATGACAGGGGTCATAGAGCATTGTGATGACACGGTTATGGAATATTGTGATGACCAGAATTCTGTAGCATTGTGATGAAAAGGGAATGGAACATTGTGATTACAGGGGTCATGGCGCATTGTGATGAAAATTGTTCTAGAACATTGTGATGACAGGGATCATGGAGCATAGTGATGAAAGGGGCCATGAAGCATTGTGATGACAGGCGTCATGGGACAATGTGTTGACAGTGGTCATGGAGCATTGTTAGAAAGGGAACATGGAGCAATTTGATTTCAGGGGCCATGAAAAATTGTGAATACATAGGCCATGGAGTATTCAGATGAATGTGGTCAAGGATCATTGTGACAAAAAGTGTCCTGGAATATTGTGATGACACGGTTCATGGAGCATTACGATGACAAGGGCCATGGCGAAATGTGAAGACAGGTGTCATGGGGCATTGTGATGACAGTGGTCATCTAGAATTGTGAAGAAAGATATCATGGAGCACTGGGATGAAAGGGGCCATGGAACATTGTGATTACAGGGGTCATGGGGCATTGTGATGACACGGCCATGGAACATTATAATGACAAGAATTCTGGAGCATTGTGATAAATAGGGCATGGACCATTGTGATTAGAGGGGCCAAGGAGCATTCTGATGACAACGGCATGGAGCATTGTGATGACAAGGGTCATCGAGCATTGTGATGACAGTGGTCATGAAGCATTGTGATGAATGTGGTCATGGATCATTGTGATGACAAGTGTCGTGGAGCATTGTGATGACAGGTGTCATAGAGCATTGTGATGACACGGTTATGGAATATTGAGAAGACCAGAATTCTGTAGCACTGTGATGAAAAGGGAATGGAGCATTGTGATTACAGGGGTCATGGAGCATTGTGATGACAATTGTTCTAGAACATTGTGAAGACAGGGATCATGGAGCATAGTGATGAAAGGGCCCATGGAGCATTGCGATGACAGGCGTCATGGGACTTTGTGTTGACAGTGGTCATGGAGCATTGTTAGAAAGGGAACATGGAGCAATTTGATTTCAGGGGCCATGAAAAATTGTGAATACATAGGCCATGGTGTATTCAGATGAATGTGGCCAAGGATCATTGTGACGACAAGTGTCCAGGAATATTGTGATGACACGGTTCATGGAGCATTGCGATGACAAGGGCCATGGCGAAATGTGAAGACAGGTGTCATGGGGCATTGTGATGACAGTGGTCATGTAGAATTGTGAAGAAAGATATCATGGAGCACTGGGATGACAGGGGCCATGGAACATTGTGATGACAGGGGTCATGGGGCATTGTGATGACACGGCCATGGAACATTATGATGACAAGAATTCTGGAGCATTGTGATAAAAAGGGCATGGACCATTGTGATTAGAGGGGCCAAGGAGCATTCGGATGACAACGGCATGGAGCATTGTGATGACAAGGGTCATCGAGCATTGTGATGACAGTGGTCATGAAGCATTGTGATGAATTTGGTCATGGATCATTGTGATGACAAGTGTCGTGGAGCATTGTGATGACAGGTGTCATAGAGCATTGTGATGACACGGTTATGGCATATTGTGAAGACCAGAATTCTGTAGCACTGTGATGAAAAGGGAATGGAGCATTGTGATTACAGGGGTCATGGAGCATTGTGATGACAATTGTTCTAGAACATTGTGAAGACAGGGATCATGGAGCATAGTGATGAAAGGGGCCATGGAGCATTGTGATGACAGGCGTCATGGGACTTTGTGTTGACAGTGGTCATGGAGCTTTGTTAGAAAGGGAACATGGAGCAATTTGATTTCAGGGGCCATGAAAAATTGTGAATACATAGGCCATGGAGTATTCAGATGAATGTGGTCAAGGATCATTGTGACGAAAAGTGTCCTGGAATATTGTGATGACTCGGTTCATGGAGCATTGCGATGACAAGGGCCATGGCGAAATGTGAAGACAGGTGTCATGGGGCATTGTGATGACAGTGGTCCTCTATAATTGTGAAGAAAGATATCATGGAGCACTGGGATGACAGGGGCCATGGAGCATTGTGATGACAGGGGTCATGGGGCATTGTGATGACACGGCCATGGAACATTATGATGACAAGAATTCTGGAGCATTGTGATAAATCGGGCATGGACCATTGTGATTAGAGGGGCCAAGGAGCATTCTGATGACAACGGCATGGAGCATTGTGATGACAAGTGTCATCGAGCATTGTGATGACAGTGGTCATGAAGCATTGTGATGAATGTGGTCATGGATCATTGTGATGACAAGTGTCGTGGAACATTGTGATGACAGGGGTCATAGAGCATTGTGATGACACGGTTATGGAATATTGTGATGACCAGAATTCTGTAGCACTGTGATGAAAAGGGAATGGAGCATTGTGATTACAGGGGTCATGGAGCATTGTGATGACAATTGTTCTAGAACATTGTGAAGACAGGGATCATGGAGCATAGTGATGAAAGGGGCCATGGAGCATTGTGATGACAGGCGTCACGGGACAATGTGTTGACAGTGGTCATGGAGCATTGTTAGAAAGGGAACATGGAGCAATTTGATTTCAGGGGCCATGAAAAATTGTGAATACATAGGCCATGGAGTATTCAGATGAATGTGGTCAAGGATCATTGTGACGACAAGTGTCCTGGAATATTGTGATGACACGGTTCATGGAGCATTGCGATGACAAGGGCCATGGCGAAATGTGAAGACAGGTGTCATGGGGCATTGTGATGACAGTGGTCATCTAGAATTGTGAAGAAAGATATCATGGAGCACTGGGATGACAGGGGCCATGGAGCATTGTGACGACAGGGGTCATGGGGCATTGTGATGACACGGCCATGGAACATTAGGATGACAAGAATTCTGGAGCATTGTGATAAAAAGGGCATGGACCATTGTAATGAGAAGGGCCAAGGAGCATTCTGATGACAACGGCATGGAGCATTGTGATGACAAGAGTCATCGAGCATTGTGATGACAGTGGGCATGAAGCATTGTGATGAATGTGGTTATGGATCATTGTGATGACAAGTGTCGTGGAGCATTGTGATGACAGGGGTCATAGAGTATTGTGATGACATGGTTATGGAATATTGTGACGACCAGAATTCTGTAGCACTGTGATGAAAAGGGAATGGAGCATTGTGATTACAGGGGTAATGGAGCATTGTGATGACAATTTTTCTAGAACATTGTGAAGACAGGTATCATGGAGCATAGTGATGAAAGGGGCCATGGAGCATTGTGATGACAGGCGTCATGGGACAATGTGTTGACAGTGGTCATGGAGCATTGTTAGAAAGGGAACATGGAGCAATTTGATTTCAGGGGCCATGAAAAATTGTGAATACATAGGCCACGGAGTATTCAGATGTATGTGGTCAAGGATCATTGTGACGAAATGTGTCCTGGAATATTGTGATGACACGGTTCATGGAGCATTGCGATGACATGGGCCATGGCGAAATATGAAGACAGGTGTCATGGGGCTTTGTGATGACAGTGGTCATCTAGAATTGTGAAGAAAGATATCATGGAGCACTGGGATGACAGGGGCCATGGAGCATTGTGATGACAAGGGTCATGGGGCATTGTGATGACACGGCCATGAAACATTATGATGACAAGAATTCTGGAGCATTGTGATAAAAAGGGAATGGACCATTGTGATTAGAGGGGCCAAGGAGCATTCTGATGACAAGTGTCATCGAGCATTGTGATGACAGTGGTCATGAAGCATTGTGATGAATGTGGTCATGGATCATTGTGATGACAAGTGTCGTGGAACATTGTGATGACAGGGGTCATAGAGCATTGTGATGACACGGTTATGGAATATTGTGATGACCAGAATTCTGTAGCACTGTGATGAAAAGGGAATGGAGCATTGTGATTACAGGGGTCATGGAGCATTGTGATGACAATTGTTCTAGAACATTGTGAAGACAGGGATCATGGAGCATAGTGATGAAAGGGGCCATGGAGCATTGTGATGACAGGCGTCATGGGACAATGTGTTGACAGTGTCATGGAGCATTGTTAGAAAGGGAACATGGAGCAATTTGATTTCAGGGGCCATGAAAAATTGTGAAGACATAGGCCATGGAGTATTCAGATGAATGTGGTCAAGGATCATTGTGACGAAAAGTGTCCTGGAATATTGTGATGACACGGTTCATAGAGCATTGCGATGACAAGGGCCATGGCGAAATGTGAAGACAGGGGTCATGGGGCACTGTGATGACAGTGGTCATCTAGAATTGTGAAGAAATATATCATGGAGCACTGGGGTGACAGGGGCCATGGAGCATTGTGATGACAGGGGTCATGGGGCATTGTGATGACATGGCCATGGAACATTATGATCACAAGAAGTCTGGAGCATTGTGATAAAAAGGGCATGGACCATTGTGATTACAGGGGCCAAGGAGCATTCTGATGACAACGGCATGGAGCATTGTGTTGGCAAGGGTCATCGAGCATTTTGATGACAGTGGTCATGAAGCATTGTGATGAATGTGGTCATGGATCATTGTGATGACAAGTGTCGTGGAGCATTGTGATGACAGGGGTCATAGAGCATTGTGATGACACGGTTATGGAATATTGTGAAGACCAGAAATCTGTAGCACAGTGATGAAAATGGAATGGAGCATTGTGATTACAAGGGTCATGGAGCATTGTGATGACAAATGTTCTAGAATATTGTGAAGACAGGGATCATGGAGCATAGTGATGAAAGGGGCCATGGAGAATTGTGAAGACAGGCGGCATGGGACAATGTGTTGACAGTGGTCATGGAGCATTGTTAGAAAGGGAACATGGAGCAATTTGATTTCAGGGGCCATGAAAAATTGTGAATACATAGGCCATGGAGTATTCAGATGAATGTGGTCAAGGATCATTGTGATGAAAAGTGTCCTGGAATATTGTGATGACACGGTTCATGGAGCATTGCGATGACAAGGGCCATGGCGAAATGTGAAGACAGGTGTCATGGGGCATTGTGATGACAGTGGTCATCTAGAATTGTGAAGAAAGATATCATGGAGCACTGGGATGACAGGGGCCATGGAACATTGTGATTACAGGGGTCATGGGGCATTGTGATGACACGGCCATGGAACAATATAATGACAAGAATTCTGGAGCATTGTGATAAATAGGGCATGGACCATTGTGATTAGAGGGGCCAAGGAGCATTCTGATGACAACGGCATGGAGCATTGTGATGACAAGGGTCATCGAGCATTGTGATGACAGTGGTCATGAAGCATTGTGATGAATGTGGTCATGGATCATTGTGATGACAAGTGTCGTGGAGCATTGTGATGACAGGGGTCATAGAGCATTGTGATGACACGGTTATGGAATATTGTGATGACCAGAATTCTGTAGCACTGTGATGAATAGGGAATGGAGCATTGTGATTACAGGGGTCATGGAGCATTGTGATGAAAATTGTTCTAGAACATTGTGATGACAGGGATCATGGAGCATAGTGATGAAAGGGGCCATGAAGCATTGTGATGACAGGCGTCATGGGACAATGTGTTGACAGTGGTCATGGAGCATTGTTAGAAAGGGAACATGGAGCAATTTGATTTCAGGGGCCATGAAAAATTGTGAATACATAGGCCATGGAATATTCAGATGTATGTGGTCAAGGATCTTTGTGACGACATGTGTCCTGGAATACTGTGATGACACGGTTCATGGAGCATAGCGATGACAAGGGCCATGGCGAAATGTGAAGGCAGGTGTCATGGGGCTTTGTGATGACAGTGGTCATCTAGAATTGTGAAGAAAGTTATCATGGAGCACTGGGATAAGAGGGGCCATGGAGCATTGTGATGACAGGGGTAATGGGGCATTGTGATGACACAGCCATGGAACATTATGATGACAAGGATTCTGGAGCATTGTGATAAAAAGGGCATGGACCATTGTGATTAGAGGGGCCAAGGAGCATTCTGATGACAACGGCATAGAGCATTGTGATGACAAGTGTCATCGAGCATTGTGAATGACAGTGGTCATGAGGCATTGTGATGAATGTGGTCATGGATCATTGTGATGACAAGTGTCGTGGAGCATTGTGATGACAGGTGTCATAGAGCATTGTGATGACACGGTTATGGAATATTGAGAAGACCAGAATTCTGTAGCACTGTGATGAAAAGGGAATGGAGCATTGTGATTACAGGGGTCATGGAGCATTGTGATGACAATTGTTCTAGAACATTGTGAAGACAGGGATCATGGAGCATAGTGATGAAAGGGCCCATGGAGCATTGTGATGACAGGCGTCATGGGACTTTGTGTTGACAGTGGTCATGGAGCATTGTTAGAAAGGGTACATGGAGCAATTTGATTTCAGGGGCCATGAAAAATTGTGAATACATAGGCCATGGAGTATTCAGATGAATGAGGTCAAGGATCATTGTGACAAAAAGTGTCCTGGAATATTGTGATGACACGGTTCATGGAGCATTGCGATGACAAGGGCCATGGCGAAATGTGAAGACAGGTGTCATGGGGCATTGTGATGACAGTGGTCATCTAGAATTGTGAAGAAAGATATCATGGAGCACTGGGATGACAGGGGCCATGGAACATTGTGATTACAGGGGTCATGGGGCATTGTGATGACACGGCCATGGAACATTATGATGACAAGAATTCTGGAGCATTGTGATAAATAGGGCATGGACCATTGTGATTAGAGGGGCCAAGGAGCATTCTGATGACAACGGCATGGAGCATTGTGATGACAAGGGTCATCGAGCAATGTGATGACAGTCGTCATGAAGCATTGTGATGAATGTGGTCATGGATCATTGTGATGACAAGTGTCGTGGAGCATTGTGATGACAGGGGTCATAGAGCATTGTGATGACACGGTTATGGAATATTGTGATGACCAGAATTCTGTAGCATTGTGATGAAAAGGGAATGGAACATTGTGATTACAGGGGTCATGGCGCATTGTGATGAAAATTGTTCTAGAACATTGTGATGACAGGGATCATGGAGCATAGTGATGAAAGGGGCCATGAAGCATTGTGATGACAGGCGTCATGGGACAATGTGTTGACAGTGGTCATGGAGCATTGTTAGAAAGGGAACATGGAGCAATTTGATTTCAGGGGCCATGAAAAATTGTGAATACATAGGCCATGGAGTATTCAGATGAATGTGGTCAAGGATCATTGTGACAAAAAGTGTCCTGGAATATTGTGATGACACGGTTCATGGAGCATTACGATGACAAGGGCCATGGCGAAATGTGAAGACAGGTGTCATGGGGCATTGTGATGACAGTGGTCATCTAGAATTGTGAAGAAAGATATCATGGAGCACTGGGATGAAAGGGGCCATGGAACATTGTGATTACAGGGGTCATGGGGCATTGTGATGACACGGCCATGGAACATTATAATGACAAGAATTCTGGAGCATTGTGATAAATAGGGCATGGACCATTGTGATTAGAGGGGCCAAGGAGCATTCTGATGACAACGGCATGGAGCATTGTGATGACAAGGGTCATCGAGCATTGTGATGACAGTGGTCATGAAGCATTGTGATGAATGTGGTCATGGATCATTGTGATGACAAGTGTCGTGGAGCATTGTGATGACAGGGGTCATAGAGCATTGTGATGACACGGTTATGGAATATTGTGATGACCAGAATTCTGTAGCACTGTGATGAATAGGGAATGGAGCATTGTGATTACAGGGGTCATGGAGCATTGTGATGAAAATTGTTCTAGAACATTGTGATGACAGGGATCATGGAGCATAGTGATGAAAGGGGCCATGAAGCATTGTGATGACAGGCGTCATGGGACAATGTGTTGACAGTGGTCATGGAGCATTGTTAGAAAGGGAACATGGAGCAATTTGATTTCAGGGGCCATGAAAAATTGTGAATACATAGGCCATGGAGTATTCAGATGAATGTGGTCAAGGATCATTGTGACGACAAGTGTCCTGGAATATTGTGATGACACGGTTCATGGAGCATTGCGATGACAAGGGCCATGGCGAAATGTGAAGGCAGGTGTCATGGGGCTTTGTGATGACAGTGGTCATGTAGAATTGTGAAGAAAGATATCATGGAGCACTGGGATGACAGGGGCCATGGAACATTGTGATGACAGGGGTCATGGGGCATTGTGATGACACGGCCATGGAACATTATGATGACAAGAATTCTGGAGCATTGTGATAAAAAGGGCATGGACCATTGTGATTAGAGGGGCCAAGGAGCATTCGGATGACAACGGCATGGAGCATTGTGATGACAAGGGTCATCGAGCATTGTGATGACAGTGGTCATGAAGCATTGTGATGAATTTGGTCATGGATCATTGTGATGACAAGTGTCGTGGAGCATTGTGATGACAGGTGTCATAGAGCATTGTGATGACACGGTTATGGCATATTGTGAAGACCAGAATTCTGTAGCACTGTGATGAAAAGGGAATGGAGCATTGTGATTACAGGGGTCATGGAGCATTGTGATGACAATTGTTCTAGAACATTGTGAAGACAGGGATCATGGAGCATAGTGATGAAAGGGGCCATGGAGCATTGTGATGACAGGCGTCATGGGACTTTGTGTTGACAGTGGTCATGGAGCTTTGTTAGAAAGGGAACATGGAGCAATTTGATTTCAGGGGCCATGAAAAATTGTGAATACATAGGCCATGGAGTATTCAGATGAATGTGGTCAAGGATCATTGTGACGAAAAGTGTCCTGGAATATTGTGATGACTCGGTTCATGGAGCATTGCGATGACAAGGGCCATGGCGAAATGTGAAGACAGGTGTCATGGGGCATTGTGATGACAGTGGTCCTCTATAATTGTGAAGAAAGATATCATGGAGCACTGGGATGACAGGGGCCATGGAGCATTGTGATGACAGGGGTCATGGGGCATTGTGATGACACGGCCATGGAACATTATGATGACAAGAATTCTGGAGCATTGTGATAAATCGGGCATGGACCATTGTGATTAGAGGGGCCAAGGAGCATTCTGATGACAACGGCATGGAGCATTGTGATGACAAGTGTCATCGAGCATTGTGATGACAGTGGTCATGAAGCATTGTGATGAATGTGGTCATGGATCATTGTGATGACAAGTGTCGTGGAACATTGTGATGACAGGGGTCATAGAGCATTGTGATGACACGGTTATGGAATATTGTGATGACCAGAATTCTGTAGCACTGTGATGAAAAGGGAATGGAGCATTGTGATTACAGGGGTCATGGAGCATTGTGATGACAATTGTTCTAGAACATTGTGAAGACAGGGATCATGGAGCATAGTGATGAAAGGGGCCATGGAGCATTGTGATGACAGGCGTCACGGGACAATGTGTTGACAGTGGTCATGGAGCATTGTTAGAAAGGGAACATGGAGCAATTTGATTTCAGGGGCCATGAAAAATTGTGAATACATAGGCCATGGAGTATTCAGATGAATGTGGTCAAGGATCATTGTGACGACAAGTGTCCTGGAATATTGTGATGACACGGTTCATGGAGCATTGCGATGACAAGGGCCATGGCGAAATGTGAAGACAGGTGTCATGGGGCATTGTGATGACAGTGGTCATCTAGAATTGTGAAGAAAGATATCATGGAGCACTGGGATGACAGGGGCCATGGAGCATTGTGACGACAGGGGTCATGGGGCATTGTGATGACACGGCCATGGAACATTAGGATGACAAGAATTCTGGAGCATTGTGATAAAAAGGGCATGGACCATTGTAATGAGAAGGGCCAAGGAGCATTCTGATGACAACGGCATGGAGCATTGTGATGACAAGAGTCATCGAGCATTGTGATGACAGTGGGCATGAAGCATTGTGATGAATGTGGTTATGGATCATTGTGATGACAAGTGTCGTGGAGCATTGTGATGACAGGGGTCATAGAGTATTGTGATGACATGGTTATGGAATATTGTGACGACCAGAATTCTGTAGCACTGTGATGAAAAGGGAATGGAGCATTGTGATTACAGGGGTAATGGAGCATTGTGATGACAATTTTTCTAGAACATTGTGAAGACAGGTATCATGGAGCATAGTGATGAAAGGGGCCATGGAGCATTGTGATGACAGGCGTCATGGGACAATGTGTTGACAGTGGTCATGGAGCATTGTTAGAAAGGGAACATGGAGCAATTTGATTTCAGGGGCCATGAAAAATTGTGAATACATAGGCCACGGAGTATTCAGATGTATGTGGTCAAGGATCATTGTGACGAAATGTGTCCTGGAATATTGTGATGACACGGTTCATGGAGCATTGCGATGACATGGGCCATGGCGAAATATGAAGACAGGTGTCATGGGGCTTTGTGATGACAGTGGTCATCTAGAATTGTGAAGAAAGATATCATGGAGCACTGGGATGACAGGGGCCATGGAGCATTGTGATGACAAGGGTCATGGGGCATTGTGATGACACGGCCATGAAACATTATGATGACAAGAATTCTGGAGCATTGTGATAAAAAGGGAATGGACCATTGTGATTAGAGGGGCCAAGGAGCATTCTGATGACAAGTGTCATCGAGCATTGTGATGACAGTGGTCATGAAGCATTGTGATGAATGTGGTCATGGATCATTGTGATGACAAGTGTCGTGGAACATTGTGATGACAGGGGTCATAGAGCATTGTGATGACACGGTTATGGAATATTGTGATGACCAGAATTCTGTAGCACTGTGATGAAAAGGGAATGGAGCATTGTGATTACAGGGGTCATGGAGCATTGTGATGACAATTGTTCTAGAACATTGTGAAGACAGGGATCATGGAGCATAGTGATGAAAGGGGCCATGGAGCATTGTGATGACAGGCGTCATGGGACAATGTGTTGACAGTGTCATGGAGCATTGTTAGAAAGGGAACATGGAGCAATTTGATTTCAGGGGCCATGAAAAATTGTGAATACATAGGCCATGGAGTATTCAGATGAATGTGGTCAAGGATTATTCTAACGACAAGTGTCCTGGAATATTGTGATGACACGGTTCATGGAGCATTGCGATGACATATGCCATGGAGACATGTGAAGACAGGTGTCATGGGGCTTTGTGATGACAGTGGTCATCTAGAATTGTGAAGAAAGATATCATGGGGCATTGTGATGACACGGCCATGGAACATTATGATGACAAGAATTCTGGAGCATTGTGATAAATCGGGCATGGACCATTGTGATTAGAGGGGCCAAGGAGCATTCTGATGACAACGGCATGGAGCATTGTGATGACAAGGGTCATCGAGCATTGTGATGACAGTGGTCATGAAGCATTGTGATGAATGTGGTCATGCATCATTGTGATGACAATTGTCGTGGAGCATTGTGATGACAGGGGTCATAGAGCATTGTGATGACACGGTTATGGAATATTGTGATGACCAGAATTCTGTAGCACTGTGATGAAAAGGGAATGGAGCATTGTGATTACAGGGGTCATGCAGCATTGTGATGACTATTGTTCTAGAACATTGTGATGACAGGGATCATGGAGCATAGTGATGAAAGGGGCCATGGAGCATTGTGATGACAGGCGTCATGGGACAATGTGTTGACAGTGTCATGGAGCATTGTTAGAAAGGGAACATGGAGCAATTTGATTTCAGCGGCCATGAAAAATTGTGAATACATAGGCCATGGAGTATTCAGATGAATGTGGTCAAGGATCATTGTGACGACAAGTGTCCTGGAATATTGTGATGACACGGTTCATGGAGCATTGCGATAACAAGGGCCATGGCGAAATGTGAAGAGAGGTGTCATGGGGCATTGTGATGACAGTGGTCATCTAGAATTGTGAAGAAAGATATCACGGAGCACTGGGATGACAGGGGCCATGGAGCATTGTGATGGCACGGGTCATGGGGCATTGTGATGACACGGCCATGGAACATTATGATAACAAGAATTCTGGAGCATTTTGATAAAAAGGGCATGGACCATTGTGATTAGAGGGGCCAAGGAGCATTGAGATGACAACATCATGGAGCATTGTGATGTCAAGGGTCATCGAGCATTGTGATGACAGTGGTCATGAAGCATTGTGATGAATGTGGTCATGCATCATTGTGATGACATGTGTCGTGGAGCATTGTGATGACAGGGATCATAGAGCATTGTGATGACACGGTTATGGAATATTGTGATGTCCAGAATTCTGTAGCACTGTGATGAAAAGGGAATGGAGAATTGTGATTACAGGGGTCATGGAGCTTTGTGATGACAATTGTTTAAAACATTGTGAAGACAGGGATCATGGAGCATAGTGATGAAATGAGCCATGGAGCATTGTGATGACAGGCTTATGGGACATTGTGTTGATAGTGGTCATGGAGCATTGTTAGAAAGGGAACATGGAGCAATTTAATTTCAGGGGCCATGAAAAATTTTGAATACATAGGCCATGGAGTATTCAGATGAATGTCGTCAATGATCATTGTGACGAAAAGTGTCCTGGAATATTGTGATGACACGGTTCATGGAGCATTGCGATGACAAGGGCCATGGCGAAATGTGAAGACAAGTGTCATGGGGCATTGTGACGACAATGGTCATCTAGTATTGTGAAGAAAGATATCATGGAGCACTGGGATGACAGGGGCCATGGAGCATTGTGATGACAGGGGTCATGGGGCATTGTGATGACACGGCCATGGAACATTATGATGACAAGAATTCTGGAGCATTGTGATAAATCGGGCATGGACCATTGTGATTAGAGGGGCCAAGGAGCATTCTGATGACAACGGCATGGAGCATTGTGATGACAAGTGTCATCGAGCATTGTGATGACAGTGGTCATGAAGCATTGTGATGAATGTGGTCATGGATCATTGTGATGACAAGTGTCGTGGAACATTGTGATGACAGGGGTCATAGAGCATTGTGATGACACGGTTATGGAATATTGTGATGACCAGAATTCTGTAGCACTGTGATGAAAAGGGAATGGAGCATTGTGATTACAGGGGTCATGGAGCATTGTGATGACAATTGTTCTAGAACATTGTGAAGACAGGGATCATGGAGCATAGTGATGAAAGGGGCCATGGAGCATTGTGATGACAGGCGTCACGGGACAATGTGTTGACAGTGGTCATGGAGCATTGTTAGAAAGGGAACATGGAGCAATTTGATTTCAGGGGCCATGAAAAATTGTGAATACATAGGCCATGGAGTATTCAGATGAATGTGGTCAAGGATCATTGTGACGACAAGTGTCCTGGAATATTGTGATGACACGGTTCATGGAGCATTGCGATGACAAGGGCCATGGCGAAATGTGAAGACAGGTGTCATGGGGCATTGTGATGACAGTGGTCATCTAGAATTGTGAAGAAAGATATCATGGAGCACTGGGATGACAGGGGCCATGGAGCATTGTGACGACAGGGGTCATGGGGCATTGTGATGACACGGCCATGGAACATTAGGATGACAAGAATTCTGGAGCATTGTGATAAAAAGGGCATGGACCATTGTAATGAGAAGGGCCAAGGAGCATTCTGATGACAACGGCATGGAGCATTGTGATGACAAGAGTCATCGAGCATTGTGATGACAGTGGGCATGAAGCATTGTGATGAATGTGGTTATGGATCATTGTGATGACAAGTGTCGTGGAGCATTGTGATGACAGGGGTCATAGAGTATTGTGATGACATGGTTATGGAATATTGTGACGACCAGAATTCTGTAGCACTGTGATGAAAAGGGAATGGAGCATTGTGATTACAGGGGTAATGGAGCATTGTGATGACAATTTTTCTAGAACATTGTGAAGACAGGTATCATGGAGCATAGTGATGAAAGGGGCCATGGAGCATTGTGATGACAGGCGTCATGGGACAATGTGTTGACAGTGGTCATGGAGCATTGTTAGAAAGGGAACATGGAGCAATTTGATTTCAGGGGCCATGAAAAATTGTGAATACATAGGCCACGGAGTATTCAGATGTATGTGGTCAAGGATCATTGTGACGAAATGTGTCCTGGAATATTGTGATGACACGGTTCATGGAGCATTGCGATGACATGGGCCATGGCGAAATATGAAGACAGGTGTCATGGGGCTTTGTGATGACAGTGGTCATCTAGAATTGTGAAGAAAGATATCATGGAGCACTGGGATGACAGGGGCCATGGAGCATTGTGATGACAAGGGTCATGGGGCATTTTGATGACACGGCCATGAAACATTATGATGACAAGAATTCTGGAGCATTGTGATAAAAAGGGAATGGACCATTGTGATTAGAGGGGCCAAGGAGCATTCTGATGACAAGTGTCATCGAGCATTGTGATGACAGTGGTCATGAAGCATTGTGATGAATGTGGTCATGGATCATTGTGATGACAAGTGTCGTGGAACATTGTGATGACAGGGGTCATAGAGCATTGTGATGACACGGTTATGGAATATTGTGATGACCAGAATTCTGTAGCACTGTGATGAAAAGGGAATGGAGCATTGTGATTACAGGGGTCATGGAGCATTGTGATGACAATTGTTCTAGAACATTGTGAAGACAGGGATCATGGAGCATAGTGATGAAAGGGGCCATGGAGCATTGTGATGACAGGCGTCATGGGACAATGTGTTGACAGTGTCATGGAGCATTGTTAGAAAGGGAACATGGAGCAATTTGATTTCAGGGGCCATGAAAAATTGTGAATACATAGGCCATGGAGTATTCAGATGAATGTGGTCAAGGATTATTCTAACGACAAGTGTCCTGGAATATTGTGATGACACGGTTCATGGAGCATTGCGATGACATATGCCATGGAGACATGTGAAGACAGGTGTCATGGGGCTTTGTGATGACAGTGGTCATCTAGAATTGTGAAGAAAGATATCATGGGGCATTGTGATGACACGGCCATGGAACATTATGATGACAAGAATTCTGGAGCATTGTGATAAATCGGGCATGGACCATTGTGATTAGAGGGGCCAAGGAGCATTCTGATGACAACGGCATGGAGCATTGTGATGACAAGGGTCATCGAGCATTGTGATGACAGTGGTCATGAAGCATTGTGATGAATGTGGTCATGCATCATTGTGATGACAATTGTCGTGGAGCATTGTGATGACAGGGGTCATAGAGCATTGTGATGACACGGTTATGGAATATTGTGATGACCAGAATTCTGTAGCACTGTGATGAAAAGGGAATGGAGCATTGTGATTACAGGGGTCATGCAGCATTGTGATGACTATTGTTCTAGAACATTGTGATGACAGGGATCATGGAGCATAGTGATGAAAGGGGCCATGGAGCATTGTGATGACAGGCGTCATGGGACAATGTGTTGACAGTGTCATGGAGCATTGTTAGAAAGGGAACATGGAGCAATTTGATTTCAGCGGCCATGAAAAATTGTGAATACATAGGCCATGGAGTATTCAGATGAATGTGGTCAAGGATCATTGTGACGACAAGTGTCCTGGAATATTGTGATGACACGGTTCATGGAGCATTGCGATAACAAGGGCCATGGCGAAATGTGAAGAGAGGTGTCATGGGGCATTGTGATGACAGTGGTCATCTAGAATTGTGAAGAAAGATATCACGGAGCACTGGGATGACAGGGGCCATGGAGCATTGTGATGGCACGGGTCATGGGGCATTGTGATGACACGGCCATGGAACATTATGATAACAAGAATTCTGGAGCATTTTGATAAAAAGGGCATGGACCATTGTGATTAGAGGGGCCAAGGAGCATTGAGATGACAACATCATGGAGCATTGTGATGTCAAGGGTCATCGAGCATTGTGATGACAGTGGTCATGAAGCATTGTGATGAATGTGGTCATGCATCATTGTGATGACATGTGTCGTGGAGCATTGTGATGACAGGGATCATAGAGCATTGTGATGACACGGTTATGGAATATTGTGATGTCCAGAATTCTGTAGCACTGTGATGAAAAGGGAATGGAGAATTGTGATTACAGGGGTCATGGAGCTTTGTGATGACAATTGTTTAAAACATTGTGAAGACAGGGATCATGGAGCATAGTGATGAAATGAGCCATGGAGCATTGTGATGACAGGCTTATGGGACATTGTGTTGATAGTGGTCATGGAGCATTGTTAGAAAGGGAACATGGAGCAATTTAATTTCAGGGGCCATGAAAAATTTTGAATACATAGGCCATGGAGTATTCAGATGAATGTCGTCAATGATCATTGTGACGAAAAGTGTCCTGGAATATTGTGATGACACGGTTCATGGAGCATTGCGATGACAAGGGCCATGGCGAAATGTGAAGACAAGTGTCATGGGGCATTGTGACGACAATGGTCATCTAGTATTGTGAAGAAAGATATCATGGAGCACTGGGATGACAGGGGCCATGGAGCATTGTGATGACAGGGGTCTTGGGGCATTGTGATGACACGGCCATGGAACATTATGATGACAAGAATTCTGGAGCATTGTGATAAATAGGGCATGGACCATTGTGATTAGAGGGGCCAAGGAGCATTCTGATGACAACGGCATGGAGCATTGTGATGACCAGGGTCATCGAGCATTGTGATGACAGTGGTCATGAAGCATTGTGATGAATGTGGTCATGGATCATTTTGATGACAAGTGTCGTGGTGCATTGTGATGACAGGGGTCATAGAGCATTGTGATGACACGGTTATGGAATATTTTGATGACCAGAATTCTGTAGCACTGTGATGAAAAGGGAATGGAGCATTGTGATTACAGGGGTCATGGAGCATTGTGATGACAATTGTTCTAGAACATTGTGAAGACAGGGATCATGGAGCATAGTGATGAAAGGGGCCATGGAGCATTGTGATGACAGGCGTCATGGGACAATGTGTTGACAGTGGTCATGGAGCATTGTTAGAAAGGGAATATGGAGCAATTTGATATCAGGGGCCATGAAAAATTGTGAATAAATAGGCCATGGAGTATTCAGATGAATGTGGTCAAGGATCATTGAGACGACAAGTGTCCTGGAATATTGTGATGACACGGTTCATGGAGCATTGCGATGACAGGTGCCATGGAGAAATGTGAAGACAGGTGTCATGGGGCTTTGTGATGACAGTGGTCATCTAGAATTGTGAAGAAAGACATCATGGGGCATTGTGATGACACGGCCATGGAACATTATGATGACAAGAATTCTAGAGCATTGTGATAAATCGGGCATGGACCATTGTGATTAGAGGGGCCAAGGAGCATTCTGATGACAACGGCATGGAGCATTGTGATGACAAGGGTCATCGAGCATTGTGATGACAGTGGTCATGAAGCATTGTGATGAATGTGGTCATGGATCATTGTGATGACAAGTGTCGTGGAGCATTGTGATGACAGGGGTCATAGAGCATTGTGATGACACGGTTATGGAATATTGTGATGACCAGAATTCTGTAGCACTGTGATGAAAAGGGAATGGAGCATTGTGATTACAGGGGTCATGGAGCATTGTGATGACAATTGTTCTAGAACATTGTGATGACAGGGATCATGGAGCATAGTGATGAAAGGGGCCATGGAGCATTGTGATGACAGGCGTCATGGGACAATGTGTTGACAGTGTCATGGAGCATTGTTAGAAAGGGAACATGGAGCAATTTGATTTCAGCGGCCATGAAAAATTGTGAATACATAGGCCATGGAGTATTCAGATGAATGTGGTCAAGGATCATTGTGACGACAAGTGTCCTGGAATATTGTGATGACACGGTTCATGGAGCATTGCGATGACAAGGGCCATGGCGAAATGTGAAGAGAGGTGTCATGGGGCATTGTGATGAAAGTGGTCATCTAGAATTGTGAAGAAAGATATCACGGAGCACTGAGATGACAGGGACCATGGAGCATTGTGATGGCACGGGTCATGGGGCATTGTGATGACACGGCCATGGAACATTATGATGACAAGAATTCTGGAGCATTGTGATAAATCGGGCATGGACCATTGTGATTAGAGGGGCCAAGGAGCATTCTGATGACAACGGCATGGAGCATTGTGATGACAAGGGTCATCGAGCATTGTGATGACAGTGGTCATGAAGCATTTTGATGAATGTGGTCATGGATCATTGTGATGACAAGTGTCGTGGAGCATTGTGATGACAGGGGTCATAGAGCATTGTGATGACACGGTTATGGAATATTGTGATGACCAGAATTCTGTAGCACTGTGATGAAAAGGGAAAGGAGCATTGTGATTACAGGGGTCATGGAGCATTGTGATGACAATTGTTCTAGAACATTGTGATGAGAGGGATCATGGAGCATATTGATGAAATGAGCCATGGAGCATTGTGATGACAGGCTTATGGGACATTGTGTTGATAGTGGTCATGGAGCATTGTTAGAAAGGGAACATGGAGCAATTTAATTTCAGCGGCCATGAAAAATTTTGAATACATAGGCCATGGAGTATTCAGATGAATGTCGTCAAGGATCATTGTGACGAAAAGTGTCCTGGAATATTGTGATGACACGGTTCATGGAGCATTGCGATGACAAGGGCCATGGCGAAATGTGAAGACAGGTGTCATGGGGTATTGTGAATACAATGGTCATCTAGAATTGTGAAGAAAGATATCATGGAGCACTGGGATGACAGGGGCCATGGAGCATTGTGATGACAGGGGTCATGGGGCATTGTGATGACACGGCCATGGAACATTATGATGACAAGAATTCTGGAGCATTGTGATAAATAGGGCATGGACCATTGTGATTAGAGGGGCCAAGGAGCATTCTGATGACAACGGCATGGAGCATTGTGATGACCAGGGTCATCGAGCATTGTGATGACAGTGGTCATGAAGCATTTTGATGAATGTGGTCATGGATCATTGTGATGACAAGTGTCGTGGAGCATTGTGATGACAGGGGTCATAGAGCATTGTGATGACACGGTTATGGAATATTGTGATGACCAGAATTCTGTAGCACTGTGATGAAAAGGGAAAGGAGCATTGTGATTACAGGGGTCATGGAGCATTTTGATGACAATTGTTCTAGAACATTTTGAAGACAGGGATCATGGAGCATAGTGATGAAAGGGGCCATGAAGCATTGTGATGACAGGCGTCATGGGACAATGTGTTGACAGTGGTCATGGAGCATTGTTAGAAAGGGAACATGGAGCAATTTGATTTCAAGGGCCATGAAAAATTGTGAATACATAGGCCATGGAGTATTCAGATGAATGTGGTCAAGGATCATTGTGACGAAAATTGTCCTGGAATATTGTGATGACACGGTTCATGGAGCATTGCGATGACAACGGCCATGGAGAAATGTGAAGACAGGTGTCATGGGGCTTTGTGATGACAGTGGTCATCTAGAATTGTGAAGAAAGATATCATGGGGCATTGTGATGACACGGCCATGGAACATTATGATGACAAGAATTCTGGAGCATTGTGATAAATCGGGCATGGACCATTGTGATTAGAGGGGCCAAGGAGCATTCTGATGACAACGGCATGGAGCATTGTGATGACAAGGGTCATCGAGCATTGTGATGACAGTGGTCATGAAGCATTGTGATGAATGTGGTCATGGATCATTGTGATGACAGGGATCATAGAGCATTGTGATGACACGGTTATGGAATATTGTGATTACCAGAATTCTGTAGCACTGTGATGAAAAGGGAATGGAGCATTGTGATTACAGGGGTCATGGAGCATTGTGATGACAATTGTTCTAGAACATTGTGAAGACAGGGATCATGGAGCATAGTGATGAAAGGGGCCATGGAGCATTGTGATGACAGGCGTCATGGGACTTTGTGTTGACAGTGGTCATGGAGCATTGTTAGAAAGGGAACATGGAGCAATTTGATTTCAGGGGCCATGAAAAATTGTGAATACATAGGCCATGGAGTATTCAGATGAATGTGGTCAAGGATCATTGTGACGAAAAGTGTCCTGGAATATTGTGATGACTCGGTTCATGGAGCATTGCGATGACAAGGGCCATGGCGAAATGTGAAGACAGGTGTCATGGGGCATTGTGATGACAGTGGTCCTCTAGAATTGTGAAGAAAGATATCATGGAGCACTGGGATGACAGGGGCCATGGAGCATTGTGATGACAGGGGTCATGGGGCATTGTGATGACACGGCCATGGAACATTATGATGACAAGAATTCTGGAGCATTGTGATAAATCGGGCATGGACCATTGTGATTAGAGGGGCCAAGGAGCATTCTGATGACAACGGCATGGAGCATTGTGATGACAAGTGTCATCGAGCATTGTGATGACAGTGGTCATGAAGCATTGTGATGAATGTGGTCATGGATCATTGTGATGACAAGTGTCGTGGAACATTGTGATGACAGGGGTCATAGAGCATTGTGATGACACGGTTATGGAATATTGTGATGACCAGAATTCTGTAGCACTGTGATGAAAAGGGAATGGAGCATTGTGATTACAGGGGTCATGGAGCATTGTGATGACAATTGTTCTAGAACATTGTGAAGACAGGGATCATGGAGCATAGAGATGAAAGGGGCCATGGAGCATTGTGATGACAGGCGTCACGGGACAATGTGTTGACAGTGGTCATGGAGCATTGTTAGAAAGGGAACATGGAGCAATTTGATTTCAGGGGCCATGAAAAATTGTGAATACATAGGCCATGGAGTATTCAGATGAATGTGGTCAAGGATCATTGTGACGACAAGTGTCCTGGAATATTGTGATGACACGGTTCATGGAGCATTGCGATGACAAGGGCCATGGCGAAATGTGAAGACAGGTGTCATGGGGCATTGTGATGACAGTGGTCATCTAGAATTGTGAAGAAAGATATCATGGAGAACTGGGATGACAGGGGCCATGGAGCATTGTGATGACAGGGGTCATGGGGCATTGTGATGACACGGCCATGGAACATTAGGATGACAAGAATTCTGGAGCATTGTGATAAAAAGGGCATGGACCATTGTAATGAGAAGGGCCAAGGAGCATTCTGATGACAACGGCATGGAGCATTGTGATGACAAGGGTCATCGAGCTTTGTGATGACAGTGGGCATGAAGCATTGTGATGAATGTGGTTATGGATCATTGTGATGACAAGTGTCGTGGAGCATTGTGATGACAGGGGTCATAGAGTATTGTGATGACATGGTTATGGAATATTGTGACGACCAGAATTCTGTAGCACTGTGATGAAAAGGGAATGGAGCATTGTGATTACAGGGGTAATGGAGCATTGTGATGACAATTTTTCTAGAACATTGTGAAGACAGGTATCATGGAGCATAGTGATGAAAGGGGCCATGGAGCATTGTGATGACAGGCGTCATGGGACAATGTGTTGACAGTGGTCATGGAGCATTGTTAGAAAGGGAACATGGAGCAATTTGATTTCAGGGGCCATGAAAAATTGTGAATACATAGGCCACGGAGTATTCAGATGTATGTGGTCAAGGATCATTGTGACGAAATGTGTCCTGGAATATTGTGATGACACGGTTCATGGAGCATTGCGATGACAAGGGCCATGGCGAAATATGAAGACAGGTGTCATGGGGCTTTGTGATGACAGTGGTCATCTAGAATTGTGAAGAAAGATATCATGGAGCACTGGGATGACAGGGGCCATGGAGCATTGTGATGACAAGGGTCATGGGGCATTGTGATGACACGGCCGTGAAACATTATGATGACAAGAATTCTGGAGCATTGTGATAAAAAGGGAATGGACCATTGTGATTAGAGGGGCCAAGGAGCATTCTGATGACAAGTGTCATCGAGCATTGTGATGACAGTGGTCATGAAGCATTGTGATGAATGTGGTCATGGATCATTGTGATGACAAGTGTCGTGGAACATTGTGATGACAGGGGTCATAGAGCATTGTGATGACACGGTTATGGAATATTGTGATGACCAGAATTCTGTAGCACTGTGATGAAAAGGGAATGGAGCATTGTGATTACAGGGGTCATGGAGCATTGTGATGACAATTGTTCTAGAACATTGTGAAGACAGGGATCATGGAGCATAGTGATGAAAGGGGCCATGGAGCATTGTGATGACAGGCGTCATGGGACAATCTGTTGACAGTGTCATGGAGCATTGTTAGAAAGGGAACATGGAGCAATTTGATTTCAGGGGCCATGAAAAATTGTGAATACATAGGCCATGGAGTATTCAGATGAATGTGGTCAAGGATCATTCTAACGACAAGTGTCCTGGAATATTGTGATGACACGGTTTATGGAGCATTGCGATGACATATGCCATGGAGAAATGTGAAGACAGGTGTCATGGGGCTTTGTGATGACAGTGGTCATCTAGAAATGTGAAGAAAGATATCATGGGGCATTGTGATGACACGGCCATGGAACATTATGATGACAAGAATTCTGGAGCATTGTGATAAATCGGGCATGGACCATTGTGATTAGAGGGGCCAAGGAGCATTGTGATGACAACGGCATGGAGCATTGTGATGACAAGGGTCATCGAGCATTGTGATGACAGTGGTCATGAAGTATTGTGATGAATGTGGTCATGGATCATTGTGATGACAAGTGTCGTGGAGCATTGTGATGACAGGTGTCATAGAGCATTGTGATGACACGGTTATTGAATATTGTGATGACCAGAATTCTGTAGCACTGTGATGAAAAGGGAAATGAGCATTGTGATTACAGGGGTCATGGAGCATTGTGATGACAATTGTTCTAGATCATTTTGAAGACAGGGATCATGGAGCATAGTGATGAAAGGGGCCATGAAGCATTGTGATGACAGGCGTCATGGGACAATGTGTTGACAGTGGTCATGGAGCATTGTTAGAAAGGGAACATGGAGCAATTTGATTTCAAGGGCCATTAAAAATTGTGAATACATAGGCCATGGAGTATTCAGATGAATGTGGTCAAGGATCATTGTGACGAAAAGTGTCCTGGAATATTGTGATGACACGGTTCATGGAGCATTGCGATGACAACGGCCATGGAGAAATGTGAAGACAGGTGTCATGGGGCTTTGTGATGACAGTGGTCATCTAGAATTGTGAAGAAAGATATCATGGGGCATTGTGATGACACGGCCATGGAACATTATGATGACAAGAATTCTGGAGCATTGTGATAAATCGGGCATGGACCATTGTGATTAGAGGGGCCAAGGAGCATTCTGATGACAACGGCATGGAGCATTGTGATGACAAGGGTCATCGAGCATTGTGATGACAGTGGTCATGAAGCATTGTGATGAATGTGGTCATGGATCATTGTGATGACAGGGGTCATAGAGCATTGTGATGACACGGTTATGGAATATTGTGATTACCAGAATTCTGTAGCACTGTGATGAAAAGGGAATGGAGCATTGTGATTACAGGGGTCATGGAGCATTGTGATGACAATTGTTCTAGAACATTGTGAAGACAGGGATCATGGAGCATAGTGATGAAAGGGGCCATGGAGCATTGTGATGACAGGCGTCATGGGACTTTGTGTTGACAGTGGTCATGGAGCATTGTTAGAAAAGGAACATGGAGCAATTTGATTTCAGGGGCCATGAAAAATTGTGAATACATAGGCCATGGAGTATTCAGATGAATGTGGTCAAGGATCATTGTGACGAAAAGTGTCCTGGAATATTGTGATGACTCGGTTCATGGAGCATTGCGATGACAAGGGCCATGGCGAAATGTGAAGACAGGTGTCATGGGGCATTGTGATGACAGTGGTCCTCTAGAATTGTGAAGAAAGATATCATGGAACACTGGGATGACAGGGGCCATGGAGCATTGTGATGACAGGGGTCATGGGGCATTGTGATGACACGGCCATGGAACATTATGATGACAAGAATTCTGGAGCATTGTGATAAATCGGGCATGGACCATTGTGATTAGAGGGG
Organism: Eschrichtius robustus; assembly: GCF_028021215.1. NCBI lineage: Eukaryota > Metazoa > Chordata > Mammalia > Artiodactyla > Eschrichtiidae > Eschrichtius > Eschrichtius robustus. The sequence continues at coordinate 18,120,468 of NC_090830.1, read as the reverse complement.
CCAAGGAGCATTCTGATGACAACGGCATGGAGCATTGTGATGACAAGTGTCATCGAGCATTGTGATGACAGTGGTCATGAAGCATTGTGATGAATGTGGTCATGGATCATTGTGATGACAAGTGTCGTGGAACATTGTGATGACAGGGGTCATAGAGCATTGTGATGACACGGTTATGGAATATTGTGATGACCAGAATTCTGTAGCACTGTGATGAAAAGGGAATGGAGCATTGTGATTACAGGGGTCATGGAGCATTGTGATGACAATTGTTCTAGAACATTGTGAAGACAGAGACCATGGAGCATAGTGATGAAAGGGGCCATGGAGCATTGTGATGACAGGCTTCACGGGACAATGTGTTGACAGTGGTCATGGAGCATTGTTAGAAAGGGAACATGGAGCAATTTGATTTCAGGGGCCATGAAAAATTGTGAATACATAGGCCATGGAGTATTCAGGTGAATGTGGTCAAGGATCATTGTGACGACAAGTGTCCTGGAATATTGTGATGACACGGTTCATGGAGCATTGCGATGACAAGGGCCATGGCGAAATGTGAAGGCAGGTGTCATGGGGCTTTGTGATGACAGTGGTCATGTAGAATTGTGAAGAAAGGTATCATGGAGCACTGGGATAAGAGGGGCCATGGAGCATTGTGATGACAGGGGTAATGGGGCATTGTGATGACACGGCCATGGAACATTAGGATGACAAGAATTCTGGAGCATTGTGATAAAAAGGGCATGGACCATTGTAATGAGAAGGGCCAAGGCGCATTCTGATGACAACGGCATGGAGCATTGTGATGACAAGGGTCATCGAGCATTGTGATGACAGTGGGCATGAAGCATTGTGATGAATGTGGTTATGGATCATTGTGATGACAAGTGTCGTGGAGCATTGTGATGACAGGGGTCATAGAGTATTGTGATGACATGGTTATGGAATATTGTGACGACCAGAATTCTGTAGCACTGTGATGAAAAGGGAATGGAGCATTGTGATTAAAGGGGTAATGGAGCATTGTGATGACAATTTTTCTAGAACATTGTGAAGACAGGGATCATGGAGCATAGTGATGAAAGGGGCCATGGAGCATTGTGATGACAGGCGTCATGGGACAATGTGTTGACAGTGGTCATGGAGCATTGTTAGAAAGGGAACATGGAGCAATTTGATTTCAGGGGCCATGAAAAATTGTGAATACATAGGCCACGGAGTATTCAGATGTATGTGGTCAAGGATCATTGTGACGAAATGTGTCCTGGAATATTGTGATGACACGGTTCATGGAGCTTTGCGATGACATGGGCCATGGCGAAATATGAAGACAGGTGTCATGGGGCTTTGTGATGACAGTGGTCATCTAGAATTGTGAAGAAAGATATCATGGAGCACTGGGATGACAGGGGCCATGGAGCATTGTGATGACAAGGGACATGGGGCATTGTGATGACACGGCCGTGAAACATTATGATGACAAGAATTCTGGAGCATTGTGATAAAAAGGGAATGGACCATTGTGATTAGAGGGGCCAAGGAGCATTCTGATGACAAGTGTCATCGAGCATTGTGATGACAGTGGTCATGAAGCATTGTGATGAATGTGGTCATGGATCATTGTGATGACAAGTGTCGTGGAACATTGTGATGACAGGGGTCATAGAGCATTGTGATGACACGGTTATGGAATATTGTGATGACCAGAATTCTGTAGCACTGTGATGAAAAGGGAATGGAGCATTGTGATTACAGGGGTCATGGAGCATTGTGATGACAATTGTTCTAGAACATTGTGAAGACAGGGATCATGGAGCATAGTGATGAAAGGGGCCATGGAGCATTGTGATGACAGGCGTCATGGGACAATGTGTTGACAGTGTCATGGAGCATTGTTAGAAAGGGAACATGGAGCAATTTGATTTCAGGGGCCATGAAAAATTGTGAATACATAGGCCATGGAGTATTCAGATGAATGTGGTCAAGGATCATTCTAACGACAAGTGTCCTGGAATATTGTGATGACACGGTTCATGGAGCATTGCTATGACATATGCCATGGAGAAATGTGAAGACAGGTGTCATGGGGCTTTGTGATGACAGTGGTCATCTAGAATTGTGAAGAAAGATATCATGGGGCATTGTGATGACACGGCCATGGAACATTATGATGACAAGAATTCTGGAGCATTGTGATAAATCGGGCATGGACCATTGTGATTAGAGGGGCCAAGGAGCATTCTGATGACAACGGCATGGAGCATTGTGATGACAAGGGTCATCGAGCATTGTGATGACAGTGGTCATGAAGCATTGTGATGAATGTGGTCATGCATCATTGTGATGACAATTGTCGTGGAGCATTGTGATGACAGGGGTCATAGAGCATTGTGATGACACGGTTATGGAATATTGTGATGACCAGAATTCTGTAGCACTGTGATGAAAAGGGAATGGAGCATTGTGATTACAGGGGTCATGCAGCATTGTGATGACTATTGTTCTAGAACATTGTGATGACAGGGATCATGGAGCATAGTGATGAAAGGGGCCATGGAGCATTGTGATGACAGGCGTCATGGGACAATGTTTTGACAGTGTCATGGAGCATTGTTAGAAAGGGAACATGGAGCAATTTGATTTCAGCGGCCATGAAAAATTGTGAATACATAGGCCATGGAGTATTCAGATGAATGTGGTCAAGGATCATTGTGACGACAAGTGTCCTGGAATATTGTGATGACACGGTTCATGGAGCATTGCGATAACAAGGGCCATGGCGAAATGTGAAGAGAGGTGTCATGGGGCATTGTGATGACAGTGGTCATCTAGAATTGTGAAGAAAGATATCACGGAGCACTGGGATGACAGGGGCCATGGAGCATTGTGATGGCACGGGTCATGGGGCATTGTGATGACACGGCCATGGAACATTATGATAACAAGAATTCTGGAGCATTTTGATAAAAAGGGCATGGACCATTGTGATTAGAGGGGCCAAGGAGCATTGAGATGACAACATCATGGAGCATTGTGATGACAAGGGTCATCGAGCATTGTGATGACAGTGGTCATGAAGCATTGTGATGAATGTGGTCCTGCATCATTGTGATGACATGTGTCGTTGAGCATTGTGATGACAGGGATAATAGAGCATTGTGATGACACGGTTATGGAATATTGTGATGTCCAGAATTCTGTAGCACTGTGATGAAAAGGGAATGGAGAATTGTGATTACAGGGGTCATGGAGCTTTGTGATGACAATTGTTTAAAACATTGTGAAGACAGGGATCATGGAGCATAGTGATGAAATGAGCCATGGAGCATTGTGATGACAGGCTTATGGGACATTGTGTTGATAGTGGTCATGGAGCATTGTTAGAAAGGGAACATGGAGCAATTTAATTTCAGGGGCCATGAAAAATTTTGAATACATAGGCCATGGAGTATTCAGATGAATGTCGTCAATGATCATTGTGACGAAAAGTGTCCTGGAATATTGTGATGACACGGTTCATGGAGCATTGCGATGACAAGGGCCATGGCGAAATGTGAAGACAAGTGTCATGGGGAATTGTGAAGACAATGGTCATCTAGAATTGTGAAGAAAGATATCATGGAGCACTGGGATGACAGGGGCCATGGAGCATTGTGATGACAGGGGTCTTGGGGCATTGTGATGACACGGCCATGGAACATTATGATGACAAGAATTCTGGAGCATTGTGATAAATAGGGCATGGACCATTGTGATTAGAGGGGCCAAGGAGCATTCTGATGACAACGGCATGGAGCATTGTGATGACCAGGGTCATCGAGCATTGTGATGACAGTGGTCATGAAGCATTGTGATGAATGTGGTCATGGATCATTGTGATGACAAGTGTCGTGGAGCATTGTGATGACAGGGGTCATAGAGCATTGTGATGACACGGTTATGGAATATTTTGATGACCAGAATTCTGTAGCACTGTGATGAAAAGGGAATGGAGCATTGTGATTACAGGGGTCATGGAGCATTGTGATGACAATTGTTCTAGAACATTGTGAAGACAGGGATCATGGAGCATAGTGATGAAAGGGGCCATGGAGCATTGTGATGACAGGCGTCATGGGACAATGTTTTGACAGTGGTCATGGAGCATTGTTAGAAAGGGAACATGGAGCAATTTGATTTCAGGGGCCATGAAAAATTGTGAATAAATAGGCCATGGAGTATTCAGATGAATGTGGTCAAGGATCATTGAGACGACAAGTGTCCTGGAATATTGTGATGACACGGTTCATGGAGCATTGCGATGACAGGTGCCATGGAGAAATGTGAAGACAGGTGTCATGGGGTTTTGTGATGACAGTGGTCATCTAGAATTGTGAAGAAAGATATCATGGGGCATTGTGATGACACGGCCATGGAACATTATGATGACAAGAATTCTAGAGCATTGTGATAAATCGGGCATGGACCATTGTGATTAGAGGGGCCAAGGAGCATTCTGATGACAACGGCATGGAGCATTGTGATGACAAGTGTCATCGAGCATTGTGATGAAAGTGGTCATGAAGCATTGTGATGAATGTGGTCATGGATCATTGTGATGACAAGTGTCGTGGAGCATTGTGATAACAGGGGTCATAGAGCATTGTGATGACACGGTTATGGAATATTGTGATGACCAGAATTCTGTAGCACTGTGATGAAAAGGGAATGGAGCATTGTGATTACAGGGGTCATGGAGCATTGTGATGACAATTGTTCTAGAACATTGTGATGACAGGGATCATGGAGCATAGTGATGAAAGGGGCCATGGAGCATTGTGATGACAGGCGTCATGGGACAATGTGTTGACAGTGTCATGGAGCATTGTTAGAAAGGGAACATGGAGCAATTTGATTTCAGCGGCCATGAAAAATTGTGAATACATAGGCCATGGAGTATTCAGATGAATGTGGTCAAGGATCATTGTGACGACAAGTGTCCTGGAATATTGTGATGACACGGTTCATGGAGCATTGCGATGACAAGGGCCATGGCGAAATGTGAAGAGAGGTGTCATGGGGCATTGTGATGACAGTGGTCATCTAGAATTGTGAAGAAAGATATCACGGAGCACTGGGATGAGAGGGGCCATGGAGCATTGTGATGGCACGGGTCATGGGGCATTGTGATGACACGGCCATGGAACATTATGATGATAAGAATTCTGGAGCATTGTGATAAATCGGGCATGGACCATTGTGATTAGAGGGGCCAAGGAGCATTCTGATGACAACGGCATGGAGCATTGTGATGACAAGGGTCATCGAGCATTGTGATGACAGTGGTCATGAAGCATTGTGATAAATGTGGTCATGGATCATTGTGATGACAAGTGTCGTGGAGCATTGTGATGACAGGGGTCATAGAGCATTGTGATGACACGGTTATGGAATATTGTGATGACCAGAATTCTGTAGCACTGTGATGAAAAGGGAAAGGAGCATTGTGATTAAAGGGGTCATGGAGCATTGTGATGACAATTGTTCTAGAACATTGTGATGACAGGGATCATGGAGCATAGTGATGAAATGAGCCATGGAGCATTGTGATGACAGGCTTATGAGACATTGTGTTGATAGTGGTCATGGAGCATTGTTAGAAAGGGAACATGGAGCAATTTAATTTCAGGGGCCATGAAAAATTTTGAATACATAGGCCATGGAGTATTCAGATGAATGTCGTTAAGGATCATTGTGACGAAAAGTGTCCTGGAATATTGTGATGACACGGTTCATGGAGCATTGCGATGACAAGGGCCATGGCGAAATGTGAAGACAGGTCTCATGGGGTATTGTGAATACAATGGTCATCTAGAATTGTGAAGAAAGATATCATGGAGCACTGGGATGACAGGGGCCATGGAGCATTGTGATGACAGGGGTCATGGGGCATTGTGATGACACGGCCATGGAACATTATGATGACAAGAATTCTGGAGCATTGTGATAAATAGGGCATGGACCATTGTGATTACAGGGGCCAAGGAGCATTCTGATGACAACGGCATGGAGCATTGTGATGACCAGGGTCATCGAGCATTGTGATGACAGTGGTCATGAAGCATTGTGATGAATGTGGTCATGGATCATTGTGATGACATGTGTCGTGGAGCATTGTGATGACAGGGGTCATAGAGCATTGTGATGACACGGTTATGGTATATTGTGATGACCAGAATTCTGTAGCACTGTGATGAAAAGGGAAAGGAGCATTGTGATTACAGGGGTCATGGAGCATTGTGATGACAATTGTTCTAGAACATTTTGAAGACAGGGATCATGGAGCATAGTGATGAAAGGGGCCATGAAGCATTGTGATGACAGGCGTCATGGGACAATGTGTTGACAGTGGTCATGGAGCATTGTTAGAAAGGGAACATGGAGCAATTTGATTTCAAGGGCCATGAAAAATTGTGAATACATAGGCCATGGAGTATTCAGATGAATGTGGTCAAGGATCATTGTGACGAAAAGTGTCCTGGAATATTGTGATGACACGGTTCATGGAGCATTGCGATGACAACCGCCATGGAGAAATGTGAAGACAGGTGTCATGGGGCTTTGTGATGACAGTGGTCATCTAGAATTGTGAAGAAAGATATCATGGGGCATTGTGATGACACGGCCATGGAACATTATGATGACAAGAATTCTGGAGCATTGTGATAAATCGGGCATGGACCATTGTGATTAGAGGGGCCAAGGAGCATTCTGATGACAACGGCATGGAGCATTGTGATGACAAGGGTCATCGAGCATTGTGATGACAGTGGTCATGAAGCATTGTGATGAATGTGGTCATGGATCATTGTGATGACAGGGGTCATAGAGCATTGTGATGACACGGTTATGGAATATTGTGATTACCAGAATTCTGTAGCAATGTGATGAAAATGGAATGGAGCATTGTGATTACAGGGGTCATGGAGCGTTGTGATGACAATTGTTCTAGAACATTGGGATGACAGGGATCATGGAGCAGAGTGATGAAAGGGGCCATGGAGCATTGTGATGACAGGCGTCATGGGACAATGTGTTGACAGTGGTCATGGAGCATTGTTCGAAAGGGAACATGGAGCAATTTGATTTCAGGGGCCATGAAAAATTGTGAATACATAGGCCATGGAGTATGCAGATGAATGTGGTCAAGGATCATTGTGACGACAAGTGTCCTGGAATATGGTGATGACACGGTTCATGGAGCATTGCGATGACAAGGGCCATGTTGAAATGTGAAGAGAGGTGTCATGGGGCATTGTGATGACAGTGGTCATCTGGAATTGTGAAGAAAGATATCATGGAGCACTGGGATGACAGGGGCCATGGAGCATTCTGATGACAGGGGTCATGGGGCATTGTGATGACACGGCCATGGAACGTTATGATGACAAGTATTCTGGAGCATTGTGATAAAAAGGGCATGGACCATTGTGATTAGAGGGGCCAAGGAGCATTCTGATGACAATGGCATGGAGCATTGTGATGACAAGGGTCATCGAGCATTGTGATGGCAGTGGTCATGAAGCATTGTGATGACAAGTGTCGTGGAGCATTGTGATGACAGGGGTCATAGAGCATTGTGATGACACGGTTATGGAATATTATGATGACCAGAATTCTGTAGCACTGTGCTGAAATGGGAATGGAGCATTGTGATTACAGGGGTCATGGAGCATTGTGAGGACAATTGTTCAAGAACATTGTGATGACAGGGATCATGGAGCATAGTGATGAAAGGGGCCATGGAGCATTGTGATGACAGGCGTCATGGGACATTGTGTTGACAGTGGTCATGGAGCATTGTTAGAAAGGGAACATGGAGCAATTTGATTTCAGGGGCCATGAAAAATTGTGAATACATAGGCCATGGAGTATTCAGATGTATGTGGTCAAGGATCATTGTGACGACAAGTGTCCTGGAATATTGTGATGACACGGTTCATGGAGCATTGCGATGACATGTGCCATGGAGAAATGTGAAGACAGGTGTCATGGGGCTTTGTGATGACAGTGGTCATCTAGAATTGTGAAGAAAGATATCATGGGGCATTGTGATGACACGGCCATGGAACATTATGATGACAAGAATTCTAGAGCATTGTGATAAATAGGGCATGGACCATTGTGATTATAGGGGCCAAGGAGCATTCTGATGACAACGGCATGGAGCATTGTGATGACAAGGGTCATCGAGCATTGTGATGACAGTGGTCATGAAGCATTGTGGTGAATGTGGTCATGCATCATTGTGATGACAAGTGTCGTGGAGCATTGTGATGACAGGGGTCATAGAGCATTGTGATGACACGGTTATGGAATATTGTGATGACCAGAATTCTGTAGCACTGTGATGAAAAGGGAATGGAGCATTGTGATTACAGGGGTCATGGAGCATTGTGATGACAATTGTTCTAGAACATTGTGAAGACAGGGATCATGGAGCATAGTGATGAAAGGGGCCATGGAGCATTGTGATGACAGGCGTCATGGGACAATGTGTTGACAGTGGTCATGGAGCATTGTTAGAAAGGGAACATGGAGCAATTTGATTTCAGGGGCCATGAAAAATTGTGAATAAATAGGCCATGGAGTATTCAGATGAATGTGGTCAAGGATCATTGAGACGACAAGTGTCCTGGAATATTGTGATGACACGGTTCATGGAGCATTGCGATGACATGTGCCATGGAGAAATGTGAAGACAGGTGTCATGGGGCTTTGTGATGACAGTGGTCATCTAGAATTGTGAAGAAAGATATCATGGGGCATTGTGATGACACGGCCATGGAACATTATGATGACAAGAATTCTGGAGCATTGTGATAAATCGGGCATGGACCATTGTGATTAGAGGGGCCAAGGAGCATTCTGATGACAACGGCATGGAGCATTGTGATGACAAGGGTCATCGAGCATTGTGATGACAGTGGTCATGAAGCATTGTGATGAATGTGGTCATGGATCATTGTGATGACAAGTGTCGTGGAGCATTGTGATGACAGGGGTCATAGAGCATTGTGATGACACGGTTATGGAATATTGTGATGACCAGAATTCTGTAGCACTGTGATGAAAAGGGAATGGAGCATTGTGATTACAGGGGTCATGGAGCATTGTGATGACAATTGTTCTAGAACATTGTGATGACAGGGATCATGGAGCATAGTGATGAAAGGTGCCATGGAGCATTGTGATGACAGGCGTCATGGGACAATGTGTTGACAGTGTCATGGAGCATTGTTAGAAAGGGAACATGGAGCAATTTGATTTCAGCGGCCATGAAAAATTGTGAATACATAGGCCATGGAGTATTCAGATGAATGTGGTCAAGGATCATTGTGACGACAAGTGTCCTGGAATATTGTGATGACACGGTTCATGGAGCATTGCGATGACAAGGGCCATGGCGAAATGTGAAGAGAGTTGTCATGGGGCATTGTGATGACAGTGGTCATCTAGAATTGTGAAGAAAGATATCACGGAGCACTGGGATGACAGGGGCCATGGAGCATTGTGATGACAGGGTGCATGGGGCTTTGTGATGACACGGCCATGGAACATTATGATGACAAGAATTCTGGAGCATTGTGATAAATCGGGCATGGACCATTGTGATTAGAGGGGCCAAGGAGCATTCTGATGACAACGGCATGGAGCATTGTGATGACAAGGGTCATCGAGCATTGTGATGACAGTGGTCATGAAGCATTGTGATGAATGTGGTCATGGATCATTGTGATGACAATTGTTCTAGAACATTGTGATGACAGGGATCATGGAGCATAGTGATGAAATGAGCCATGGAGGATTGTGAAGACAGGCTTATGGGACATTGTGTTGACAGTGGTCATGGAGCATTGTTAGAAAGGGAACATGGAGCAATTTAATTTCAGGGGCCATGAAAAATTTTGAATACATAGGCCATGGAGTATTCAGATGAATGTCGTCAAGGATCATTGTGACGAAAAGTGTCCTGGAATATTGTGATGACACGGTTCATGGAGCATTGCGATGACAAGGGCCATGGCGAAATGTGAAGACAGGTGTCATGGGGCATTGTGAATACAATGGTCATCTAGAATTGTGAAGAAAGATATCATGGAGCAATGGGATGACAGGGGCCATGGAGCATTGTGATGACAGGGGTCATGGGGCTTTGTGATGACACGGCCATGGAACATTATGATGACAAGAATTCTGGAGCATTGTGATAAATAGGGCATGGACCATTGTGATTAGAGGGGCCAAGGAGCATTCTGATGACAACGGCATGGAGCATTGTTATGACCAGGGTCATCGAGCATTGTGATGACAGTGGTCATGAAGCATTGTGATGAATGTGGTCATGGATCATTGTGATGACAAGTGTCGTGGAGCAATGTGATGACAGGGGTTATAGAGCATTGTGATGACACGGTTATGGAATATTGTGATGACCAGAATTCTGTAGCACTGTGATGAAAAGGGAAAGGAGCATTGTGATTACAGGGGTCATGGAGCATTGTGATGACAATTGTTCTAGAACATTTTAAAGACAGGGATCATGGAGCATAGTGATGAAAGGGGCCATGGAGCATTGTGATGACAGGCGTCATGGGACAATGTGTTGACAGTGGTCATGGAGCATTGTTAGAAAGGGAACATGGAGCAATTTGATTTCAGGGGCCATGAAAAATTGTGAATACATAGGCCATGGAGTATTCAGATGAATGTGGTCAAGGATCATTGTGACGACAAGTGTCCTGGAATATTGTGATGACACGGTTCATGGAGCATTGCGATGACAAGGGCCATGGAGAAATGTGAAGACAGGTGTCATGGGGCTTTGTGATGACAGTGGTCATCTAGAATTGTGAAGAAAGATATCATGGGGCATTGTGATGACACGGCCATGGAACATTATGATGACAAGAATTCTGGAGCATTGTGATAAATAGGGCATGGACCATTGTGATTAGAGGGGCCAAGGAGCATTCTGATGACAACGGCATGGAGCATTGTGATGACAAGGGTCATCCAGCATTGTGATGACAGTGGTCATGAAGCATTGTGATGAATGTGGTCATGGATCATTGTGATGACAGGGGTCATAGAGCATTGTGATGACACGGTTATGGAATATTGTGATTACCAGAATTCTGTAGCAATGTGATGAAAATGGAATGGAGCATTGTGATTACAGGGGTCATGGAGCGTTGTGATGACAATTGTTCTAGAACATTGTGAAGACAGGGATCATGGAGCATAGTGATGAAAGGGGCCATGGAGCATTGCGATGACAGGCGTCATGGGACAATGTGTTGACAGTGGTCATGGAGCATTGTTAGAAAGGGAACATGGAGCAATTTGATTTCAGGGGCCATGAAAAATTGTGAATAAATAGGCCATGTAGTATTCAGATGAATGTGGTCAAGGATCATTGAGACGACAAGTGTCCTGGAATATTGTGATGACACGGTTCATGGAGCATTGCGATGACATGTGCCATGGAGAAATGTGAAGACAGGTGTCATGGGGCTTTGTGATGACAGTGGTCATCTAGAATTGTGAAGAAAGATATCATGGGGCATTGTGATGACACGGCCATGGAACATTATGATGACAAGAATTCTGGAGCATTGTGATAAATCGGGCATGGACCATTGTGATTAGAGGGGCCAAGGAGCATTCTGATGACAACGGCATGGAGCATTGTGATGACAAGGGTCATCGAGCATTGTGATGACAGTGGTCATGAAGCATTGTGATGAATGTGGTCATGGATCATTGTGATGACAAGTGTCGTGGAGCATTGTGATGACAGGGGTCATAGAGCATTGTGATGACACGGTTATGGAATATTGTGATGACCAGAATTCTGTAGCACTGTGATGAAAAGGGAATGGAGCATTGTGATTACAGGGGTCATGGAGCATTGTGATGACAATTGTTCTAGAACATTGTGATGACAGGGATCATGGAGCATAGTGATGAAAGGGGCCATGGAGCATTGTGATGACAGGCGTCATGGGACAATGTGTTGACAGTGTCATGGAGCATTGTTAGAAAGGGAACATGGAGCAATTTGATTTCAGCGGCCATAAAAAATTGTGAATACATAGGCCATGGAGTATTCAGATGAATGTGGTCAAGGATCATTGTGACGACAAGTGTCCTGGAATATTGTGATGACACGGTTCATGGAGCATTGCGATGACAAGGGCCATGGCGAAATGTGAAGAGAGGTGTCATGGGGCATTGTGATGACAGTGGTCATCTAGAATTGTGAAGAAAGATATCACGGAGCACTGGGATGACAGGGGCCATGGAGCATTGTGATGGCACGGGTCATGGGGCATTGTGATGACACGGCCATGGAACATTATGATAACAAGAATTCTGGAGCATTTTGATAAAAAGGGCATGGACCATTGTGATTAGAGGGGCCAAGGATCAATGAGATGACAACATCATGGAGCATTGTGATGACAAGGGTCATCGAGCATTGTGATGACAGTGGTCATGAAGCATTGTGATGAATGTGGTCATGGATCATTGTGATGACAAGTGTCGTGGAGCATTGTGATGACAGGGATAATAGAGCATTGTGATGACAAGGTTATGGAATATTTTGATGACCAGAATTCCGTAGCACTGTGATGAAAGGGGAATGGAGCATTGTGATTACAGGGGTCATGGAGCATTGTGATGACAATTGTTCTAGAACATTGTGAAGACAGGGATCATGGAGCATAGTGATGAAAGGGGCCATGGAGCATTGTGATGACAGGCGTCATGGGACAATGTGTTGACAGTGGTCATGGAGCATTGTTAGAAAGGGAACATGGAGCAATTTGATTTCAGGGGCCATGAAAAATTGTGAATACATAGGCCATGGAGTATTCAGATGAATGTGGTCAAGGATCATTGTGACGACAAGTGTCCTGGAATATTGTGATGACACGGTTCATGGAGCATTGCGATGACAAGGGCCATGGAGAAATGTGAAGACAGGTGTCATGGGGCTTTGTGATGACAGTGGTCATCTAGAATTGTGAAGAAAGATATCATGGGGCATTGTGATGACACGGCCATGGAACATTATGATGACAAGAATTCTGGAGCATTGTGATAAATAGGGCATGGACCATTGTGATTAGAGGGGCCAAGGAGCATTCTGATGACAACGGCATGGAGCATTGTGATGACAAGGCTCATCGAGCATTGTGATGACAGTGGTCATGAAGCATTGTGATGAATGTGGTCATGGATCATTGTGATGACAGGGGTCATAGAGCATTGTGATGACACGGTTATGGAATATTGTGATTACCAGAATTCTGTAGCAATGTGATGAAAATGGAATGGAGCATTGTGATTACAGGGGTCATGGAGCGTTGTGATGACAATTGTTCTAGAACATTGTGAAGACAGGGATCATGGAGCATAGTGATGAAAGGGGCCATGGAGCATTGTGATGACAAGTGTCGTGGAGCATTGTGATGACAGGGATCATAGAGCATTGTGATGACACGGTTATGGAATATTGTGATGTCCAGAATTCTGTAGCACTGTGATGAAAAGCGAATGGAGAATTGTGATTACAGGGGTCATGGAGCATTTTGATGACAATTGTTTAAAACATTGTGAAGACAGGGATCATGGAGCATAGTGATGAAATGAGCCATGGAGCATTGTGATGACAGGCTTATGGGACATTGTGTTGATAGTGGTCATGGAGCATTGTTAGAAAGGGAACATGGAGCAATTTAATTTCAGGGGCCATGAAAAATTTTGAATATATAGGCCATGGAGTATTCAGATCAATGTGGTCAAGGATCATTGTGACGAAAAGTGTCCTGGAATATTGTGATGACACGGTTCATGGAGCATTGCGATGACAAGGGCCATGGAGAAATGTGAAGACAGGTGTCATGGGGCTTTGTGATGACAGTGGTCATCTAGAATTGTGAAGAAAGATATCATGGGGCATTGTGATGACACGGCCAAGGAACATTATGATGACAAGAATTCTGGAGCATTGTGATAAATAGGGCATGGACCATTGTGATTAGAGGGGCCAAGGAGCATTCTGATGACAACGGCGTGGAGCATTCTGATGACAAGGGTCATCGAGCATTGTGATGACAGTGGTCATGAAGCATTGTGATGAATGTGGTCATGGATCATTGTGATGACAGGGGTCATAGAGCATTGTGATGACACGGTTATGGAATATTGTGATGACCAGAATTCTGTAGCAATGTGATGAAAATGGAATGGAGCATTGTGATTACAGGGGTCATGGAGCTTTGTGATGACAATTGTTCTAGAACATTGTGATGACAGGGATCATGGAGCATAGTGATGAAAGGGGCCATGGAGCATTGTGATGACAGGCGTCATGGGACAATGTGTTGACAGTGGTCATGGAGCATTGTAGGAAAGGGAACATGGAGCAATTTGATTACAGGGGCCATGAAAAATTGTGAATACATAGGCCATGGAGTATGCAGATGAATGTGGTCAAGGATCATTGTGACGACAAGTGTCCTGGAATATTGTGATGACACGGTTCATGGAGCATTGCGATGACAAGGGCCATGTTGAAATGTGAAGAGAGGTGTCATGGGGCATTGTGATGACAGTGGTCATCTGGAATTGTGAAGAAAGATATCATGGAGCACTGGGATGACAGGGGCCATGGAGCATTGTGATGACAGGGGTCATGGGGCATTGTGATGACACGGCCATGGAACATTATGATGACAAGGATTCTGGAGCATTGTGATAAAAAGGGCATGGACCATTGTGATTAGAGGGGCCAAGGAGCATTCTGATGACAATGGCATGGAGCATTGTGATGACAACGGTCATCGAGCATTGTGATGGCAGTGGTCATGAAGCATTGTGATGAATGTGGTCATGGATCATTGTGATGACAAGTGTCGTGGAGCATTGTGATGACAGGGGTCATAGAGCATTGTGATGACACGGTTATGGAATATTGTGATGACCAGAATTCTGTAGCACTGTGCTTAAAATGGAATGGAGCATTGTGATTACAGGGGTCATGGAGCATTGTGAGGACAATTGTTCAAGAACATTGTGATGACAGGGATCATGGAGCATAGTGATGAAAGGGGCCATGGAGCATTGTGATGACAGGCGTCATGGGACATTGTGTTGACAGTGGTCATGGAGCATTGTTAGAAAGGGAACATGGAGCAATTTGATTTCAGGGGCCATGAAAAATTGTGAATACATAGGCCATGGAGTATTCAGATGAATGTGGTCAAGGATCATTGTGACGACAAGTGTCCTGGAATATTGTGATGACACGGTTCATGGAGCATTGCGATGACATGTGCCATGGAGAAATGTGAAGACAGGTGTCATGGGGCTTTGTGATGACACTGGTCATCTAGAATTTTGAAGAAAGATATCATGGGGCATTGTGATGACACGGCCATGGAACATTATGATGACAAGAATTCTGGAGCATTGTGATAAATCGGGCATGGACCATTGTGATTAGAGGGGCCAAGGAGCATTCTGATGACAACGACATGGAGCATTGTGATGACAAGGGTCATCGAGCATTGTGATGACAGTGGTCATGAAGCATTGTGATGAATGTGGTCATGGATCATTGTGATGACAAGTGTCGTGGAGCATTGTGATGACAGGGGTCATAGAGCATTGTGATGACACGGTTATGGAATATTGTGATGACCAGAATTCTGTAGCACTGTGATGAAAAGGGAATGGAGCATTGTGATTACAGGGGTCATGGAGCATTGTGATGACAATTGTTCTAGAACATTGTGATGACAGGGATCATGGAGCATAGTGATGAAATGAGCCATGGAGCATTGTGATGACAGGCTTATGGGACATTGTGTTGATAGTGGTCATGGAGAATTGTTAGAAAGGGAACATGGAGCAATTTAATTTCAGGGGCCATGAAAAATTTTGAATACATAGGCCATGGAGTATTCAGATGAATGTCGTCAAGGATCATTGTGACGACAAGTGTCCTGGAATATTGTGATGACACGGTTCATGGAGCATTGCGATGACAAGGGCCATGGCGAAATGTGAAGACAGGTGTCATGGGGCATTGTGAATACAATGGTCATCTAGAATTGTGAAGAAAGATATCATGGAGCACTGGGATGACAGGGGCCATGGAGCATTGTGATGACAGGGGTCATGGGGCATTGTGATGACACGGCCATGGAACATTATGATGACAAGAATTCTGGAGCATTGTGATAAATAGGGCATGGACCATTGTGATTAGAGGGGCCAAGGATCATTCTGATGACAACGGCATAGAGCATTGTTATGACAAGGGTCATCGAGCATTGTGATGACAGTGGTCATGAAGCATTTTGATGAATGTGGTCATGGATCATTGTGATGACAAGTGTCGTGGAACATTGTGATGACAGGGGTCATAGAGCATTGTGATGACACGGTTATGGAATATTGTGATGACCAGAATTCTGTAGCACTGTGATGAAAAGGGAATGGAGCATTGTGTTTACAGGGGTCATGGAGCATTGTGTTGACAATTGTTCTAGAACATTGTGATGACAGGGATCATGGAACATAGTGATGAAAGGGGCCATGGAAAATTGTGATGACAGGCGTCATGGGACATTGTGTTGACAGTGGTCATGGAGCATTGTTAGAAAGGGAACATGGAGCAATTTGATTTCAGGAGCCATGAACAATTGTGAATACATAGGCCATGGAGTATTCAGATGAATGTGGTCAAGGATCATTGTGACGAAAAGTGTCCTGGAATATTGTGATGACACGGTTCATGGAGCTTTGCGATGACAAGGGCAATGGGGAAATGTGAAGACAGGTGCCATGGGGCATTGTGATGACAGTGATCATATAGAATTGTGAAGAAAGATATCATGGAGCACAGGGATGACAGGGGCCATGGAGCATTGTGATGACAGGGGTTATGGGGCTTTGTGATGACACGGCCATGGAGCATTATGATGACAAGAATTCTGGAACATTGTGATAAAATGGGCATGGACCATTGTGATTAGAGGGGCCTTGGAGCATTCTGATGACAACTGCATGGAGCATTTTGATGACAAGGGTCATCGAGCATTGTGATGACAGTGGTCATGAAGCATTGTGATGAATGTGGTCATGGATCATTGTGATGACAAGTGTCGTGGAGCATTGTGATGACAGGGGTCATAGAGCATTGTGATGACACGGTTATGGAATATTGTGATGACCAGAATTCTGTAGCACTGTGATGAATAGGGAATGGAGCATTGTGATTACAGGGGTCATGGAGCATTGTGATGACAATTGTTCTAGAACATTGTGATGACAGGGATCATGGAGCATAGTGATGAAAGGGGCCATGGAGCATTGTGATGACAGGCGTCATGGGACATTGTGTTGACAGTGGTCATGGAGCATTGTTAGAAAGGGAACATGGAGCAATTTGATTTCAGGGGCCATGAAAAATTCCGAATACATAGGCCATGGAGTATTCAGATGAATGTGGTCAAGGATCATTGTGACGAAATGTGTCCTGGAATATTGTGATGACACGGTTCATGGAGCTTTGCAATGACAAGGGCAATGGGGAAATGTGAAGACAGGTGTCATGGGGCATTGTGATGACAGTGGTCATCTAGAATTGTGAAGAAAGATATCATGGAGCACTGGGATGATAGGGTATATGGAACATTGTGATGACAGGGGTCATGGGGCATTGTGATGACACGGCCATGGAACATTATGATGACAAGAATTCTGGAGCATTGTGATAAAAAGGGTATGGACCATTGTGATTAGAGGGGCCAAGGAGCATTCTGATGACAACGGCATGGAGCATTGTGATGACAAGGGTCATCGAGCATTGTGATGACAGTGGTCATGAAGCATTTTGATGAATGTGGTCATGGATCATTGTGATGACAAGTGTCGTGGAACATTGTGATGACAGGGGTCATAGAGCATTGTGATGACACGGTTATGGAATATTGTGATGACCAGAATTCTGTAGCACTGTGATGAAAAGGGAATGGAGCATTGTGTTGACAATTGTTCTAGAACATTGTGATGACAGGGATCATGGAACATAGTGATGAAAGGGGCCATGGAAAATTGTGATGACAGGCGTCATGGGACACTGTGTTGACAGTGGTCATGGAGCATTGTTAGAAAGGGAACATGCAGCAATTTGATTTCAGGGGCCATGAACAATTGTGAATACATAGGCCATGGAGTATTCAGATGAATGTGGTCAAGGATCATTGTGACGAAAAGTGTCCTGGAATATTGTGATGACACGGTTCATGGAGCTTTGCGATGACAAGGGCCATGGCGAAATGTGAAGACAGGTGTCATGGGGCATTGTGATGACAGTGGTCATCTAGAATTTTGAAGAACGATATCATGGACCACTGGGATGACAGGGGCCATGGAGCATTGTGATGACAGGGGTCATGGGGCATTGTGATGACACGGCCATGGAACATTATGATGACAAGAATTCTGGAGCATTGTGATAAAAAGGTCATGGACCATTGTGATTAGAGGGGCCTAGGAGCATTCTGATGACAACGGCATGGAGCATTGTGATGACAATGGTCATCGAGCATTGTGATGATAGTGGTCATGAAGCATTTTGATGAATGTGGTCATGCATCATTGTGATGACAAGTGTCGTGGAGCATTGTGATGACAGGGGTCATAGAGCATTGTGATGACACGGTTATGGAATATTGTGATGACCAGAATTCTGTAGCACTGTGATGAATAGGGAATGGAGCATTGTGATTACAGGGGTCATGGAGCATTGTGATGACAATTGTTCTAGAACATTTTGATGACAGGGAGCATCGAGCATAGTGATGAAAGGGGCCATGGAGCATTGTGATGACAGGCGTCATGGGACATTGTGTTGACAGTGGTCATGGAGCATTGTTAGAAAGGGAACATGGAGCAATTTGATTTCAGGGGCCATGAAAAATTCCGAATACATAGGCCATGGAGTATTCAGATGAATGTGGTCAAGGATCATTGTGACGAAAAGTGTCCTGGAATATTGTGATGACACGGTTCATGGAGCTTTGCGATGACAAGGGCAATGGCGAAATGTGAAGACAGGTGTCATGGGGCATTGTGATGACAGTGGTCATCTAGAATTGTGAAGAAAGATATCATGGAGCACTGGGATGATAGGGTACATGGAACATTGTGATGACAGGGTTCATGGGGCATTGTGATGACACGGCCATGGAACATTATGATGACAAGAATTCTGGAGCATTGTGATAAAAAGGTCATGGACCATTGTGATTACAGGGGCCAAGGAGCATTCTGATGACAACGGCATGGAGCATTGTGATGACAAGGGTCATCGAGCATTATGATGATAGTGGTCATGAAGCATTGTGATGAATGTGGTCATGCATCATTGTGATGACAAGTGTCGTGGAGCATTGTGATGACAGGGGTCATAGAGCATTGTGATGACACGGTTATGGAATATTGTGATGACCAGAATTCTGTAGCACAGTGATGAAAAGGGAATGGAGCTTTGTGATTACAGGGGTCATGGAGCATTGTGATGACAAATGTTCTAGAACATTGTGAGACAGGGATCATGGAGCATAGTGATGAAAGGGGCAATGGAGATTTGTGTTGACAGGCGTCATGGGACATTGTGTTGACAGTCGACATGGAGCATTGTTAGAAAGGGAACATGGAGCAATTTGATTTCAGTGGTCATGAAAAATTGCGAATACATACGCCATGGATTATTCAGATGAATGTGGTCAAGGATCATTGTGACGAAAAGTGTCCTGGAATATTGTGATGACACGGTTCATGGAGCATTGCGATGACAAGGGCCATGGCGAAATGTGAAGACAGGTGTCATGGGGCATTGTGATGACAGTGATCATATAGAATTGTGAAGAAAGATATCATGGAGCTCAGGGATGACAGGGGCCATGGAGCATTGTGATGACAGGGGTCATGGGGCTTTGTGATGACACGGCCATGGAGCATTATGATGACAAGAATTCTGGAACATTGTGATAAAATGGGCATGGACCATTGTGATTAGAGGGGCCATGGAGCATTCTGATGACAACTGCATGGAGCATTTTGATGACAAGGGTCATCGAGCATTGTGATGACAGTGGTCATGAAGCATTGTGATGAATATGGTCATGGATCATTGTGACCACAAGTGTCGTGGAGCATTGTGATGACAGGGGTCATAGAGCATTGTGATGACACGGTTATGGAATATTGTGATGACCAGAATTCTGTAGCACTGTGATGAATAGGGAATGGAGCATTGTGATTACAGGGGTCATGGAGCATTGTGATGACAATTGTTCTAGAACATTGTGATGACAGGGATCATGGAGCATAGTGATGAAAGGGGCCATGGAGCATTGTGATGACAGGCGTCATGGGACATTGTGTTGACAGTGGTCATGGAGCATTGTTAGAAAGGGAACATGGAGCAATTTGATTTCAGGGGCCATGAAAAATTCCGAATACATAGGCCATGGAGTATTCAGATGAATGTGGTCAAGGATCATTGTGACGAAAAGTGTCCTGGAATATTGTGATGACACGGTTCATGGAGCTTTGCGATGACAAGGGCAATGGCGAAATGTGAAGCCAGGTGTCATGGGGCATTGTGATGACAGTGGTCATCTAGAATTGTGAAGAAAGATATCATGGAGCACTGGGATGATAGGGTACATAGAACATTGTGATGACAGGGGTCATGGGGCATTGTGATGAAACGGCCATGGAACATTATGATGAAAAGAATTCTGGAGCATTGTGATAAAAAGGGTATGGACCATTGTGATTAGAGGGGCCAAGGAGCATTCTGATGACAACGGCATGGAGCATTTTGATGACAAGGGTCATCGAGCATTGTGATGACAGTGGTCATGAAGCATTGTGATGAATGTGGTCATGGATCATTGTGATCACCAGTGTCGTGGAGCATTGTGATGACAGGGGTTATAGAGCATTGTGATGACACGGTTATGGAATATTGTGATGACCAGAATTCTGTAGCACTGTGATGAATAGGGAATGGAGCATTGTGATTACAGGGGTCATGGAGCATTGTGATGACAATTGTTCTAGAACATTGTGATGACAGGGATCATGGAGCATAGTGATGAAAGGGGCCATGGAGCATTGTGATGACAGGCGTCATGGGACATTGTGTTGACAGTGGTCATGGAGCATTGTTAGAAAGGGAACATGGAGCAATTTGATTTCAGGGGCCATGAAAAATTGTGAATACATAGGCCATGGAGTATTCAGATGAATGTGGTCAAGGATCATTGTGACAAAAAGTGTCCTGGAAAATTGTGATGACACGGTTCATGGAGCATTGCGATGACAAGGGCCATGGTGAAATGTGAAGACAGGTGTCATGGGGCATTTAGATGACACTGGTCCTCTAGATTTGTGAAGAAAGATATCATGGAGCACTGGGATGACAGGGGCCACGGAGCATTGTGATGACAGGGGTCATGGGGCTTTGTGATGACACGGCAATGGAGCATTATGATGACAAGAATTCTGGAACATTGTGATAAAATGGGCATGGACCATTGTGATTAGAGGGGCCATGGAGCATTCTGATGACAACTGCATGGAGCATTTTGATGACAAGTGTCATCGAGCATTGTGATGACAGTGGTCATGAAGCATTGTGATGAATGTGGTCATGGATCATTGTGATGACAAGTGTCGTGGAGCATTGTGATGACAGGGGTCATAGAGCATTGTGATGACACGGTTATGGAATATTGTGATGACCAGAATTCTGTAGCACTGTGATGAATAGGGAATGGAGCATTGTGATTACAGAGGTCATGGAGCATTGTGATGACAATTGTTCTAGAACATTGTGATGACAGGGATCATGGAGCATAGTGATGAAAGGGGCTATGGAGCATTGTAATGACAGGCGTCATGGGACATTGTGTTGACAGTGGTCATGGAGCATTGTTAGAAAGGGAACATGGAGCAATTTGATTTCAGGGGCCATGAAAAATTGCGAATACATAGGCCATGGAGTATTCAGATGAATGTGGTCAAGGATCATTGTGAGGGAAAGTGTCCTGGAACATTGTGATGACACGGTTCATGGAGCATTGCGATGACAAGGGCCATGGTGAAATGTGAAGACAGGTGTCATGGGGCATTGTGATGACAGTGGTCATCTAGAATTGTGAAGAACGATATCATGGAGCACTGGGATGACAGGGGCCATGGAGCATTGTGATGACAGGGGTCATGGGGCTTTGGGATGACACGGCCATGGAGCATTATGATGACAAGAATTCTGGAATATTGTGATAAAATGGGCATGGACCATTGTGATTAGAGGGGCCATGGAGCATTCTGATGACAACTGCATGGAGCATTTTGATGACAAGGGTCATCGAGCATTGTGATGACAGTGGTCATGAAGCATTGTGATGAATATGGTCATGGATCATTGTGACCACAAGTGTCGTGGAGCATTGTGATGACAGGGGTCATAGAGCATTGTGATGACACGGTTATGGAATATTGTGATGACCAGAATTCTGTAGCACTGTGATGAATAGGGAATGGAGCATTGTGATTACAGGGGTCATGGAGCATTGTGATGACAATTGTTCTAGAACATTGTGATGACAGGGATCATGGAGCATAGTGATGAAAGGGGCCATGGAGCATTGTGATGACAGGCGTCATGGGACATTGTGTTGACAGTGGTCATGGAGCATTGTTAGAAAGGGAACATGGAGCAATTTGATTTCAGGGGCCATGAAAAATTCCGAATACATAGGCCATGGAGTATTCAGATGAATGTGGTCAAGGATCATTGTGACGAAAAGTGTCCTGGAATATTGTGATGACACGGTTCATGGAGCTTTGCGATGACAAGGGCAATGGCGAAATGTGAAGCCAGGTGTCATGGGGCATTGTGATGACAGTGGTCATCTAGAATTGTGAAGAAAGATATCATGGAGCACTGGGATGATAGGGTACATAGAACATTGTGATGACAGGGGTCATGGGGCATTGTGATGAAACGGCCATGGAACATTATGAAGACAAGAATTCTGGAGCATTGTGATAAAAAGGGTATGGACCATTGTGATTAGAGGGGCCAAGGAGCATTCTGATGACAACGGCATGGAGCATTTTGATGACAAGGGTCATCGAGCATTGTGATGACAGTGGTCATGAAGCATTGTGATGAATGTGGTCATGGATCATTGTGATCACCAGTGTCGTGGAGCATTGTGATGACAGGGGTTATAGAGCATTGTGATGACACGGTTATGGAATATTGTGATGACCAGAATTCTGTAGCACTGTGATGAATAGGGAATGGAGCATTGTGATTACAGGGGTCATGGAGCATTGTGATGACAATTGTTCTAGAACATTGTGATGACAGGGATCATGGAGCATAGTGATGAAAGGGGCCATGGAGCATTGTGATGACAGGCGTCATGGGACATTGTGTTGACAGTGGTCATGGAGCATTGTTAGAAAGGGAACATGGAGCAATTTGATTTCAGGGGCCATGAAAAATTGTGAATACATAGGCCATGGAGTATTCAGATGAATGTGGTCAAGGATCATTGTGACAAAAAGTGTCCTGGAAAATTGTGATGACACGGTTCATGGAGCATTGCGATGACAAGGGCCATGGCGAAATGTGAAGACAGGTGTCATGGGGCATTTAGATGACACTGGTCCTCTAGATTTGTGAAGAAAGATATCATGGAGCACTGGGATGACAGGGGCCACGGAGCATTGTGATGACAGGGGTCATGGGGCTTTGTGATGACACGGCCATGGAGCATTATGATGACAAGAATTCTGGAACATTGTAATAAAATGGGCATGGACCATTGTGATTAGAGGGGCCATGGAGCATTCTGATGACAACTGCATGGAGCATTTTGATGACAAGTTTCATCGAGCATTGTGATGACAGTGGTCATGAAGCATTGTGATGAATGTGGTCATGGATCATTGTGATGACAAGTGTCGTGGAGCATTGTGATGACAGGGGTCATAGAGCATTGTGATGACACGGTTATGGAATATTGTGATGACCAGAATTCTGTAGCACTGTGATGAATAGGGAATGGAGCATTGTGTTGACAATTGTTCTAGAACATTGTGATGACAGGGATCATGGAACATAGTGATGAAAGGGGCCATGGAAAATTTTGATGACAGGCGTCATGGGACACTGTGTTGACAGTGGTCATGGAGCATTGTTAGAAAGGGAACATGCAGCAATTTGATTTCAGGGGCCATGAACAATTGTGAATACATAGGCCATGGAGTATTCAGATGAATGTGGTCAAGGATCATTGTGACGAAAAGTGTCCTGGAATATTGTGATGACACGGTTCATGGAGCTTTGCGATGACAAGGGCCATGGCGAAATGTGAAGACAGGTGTCATGGGGCATTGTGATGACAGTGGTCATCTAGAATTGTGAAGAACGATATCATGGACCACTGGGATGACAGGGGCCATGGAGCATTGTGATGACAGGGGTCATGGGGCATTGTGATGACACGGCCATGGAACATTATGATGACAAGAATTCTGGAGCATTGTGATAAAAAGGTCATGGACCATTGTGATTAGAGGGGCCTAGGAGCATTCTGATGACAACGGCATGGAGCATTGTGATGACAATGGTCATCGAGCATTGTGATGATAGTGGTCATGAAGCATTGTGATGAATGTGGTCATGCATCATTGTGATGACAACTGTCGTGGAGCATTGTGATGACAGGGGTCATAGAGCATTGTGATGACACGGTTATGGAATATAGTGATGACCAGAATTCTGTAGCACAGTGATGAAAAAGGAATGGAGCATTGTGATTACAGGGGTCATGGAGCATTGTGATGACAAATGTTCTAGAACATTGTGAGACAGGGATCATGGAGCATAGTGATGAAAGGGGCCATGGAGCATTGTGATGACAGGCGTCATGGGACATTTTGTTGACAGTGGTCATGGAGCATTGTTAGAAAGGGAACATGGAGCAATTTGATTTCAGGGGCCATGAAAAATTCCGAATACATAGGCCACGGAGTATTCAGATGAATGTGGTCAAGGATCATTGTGACGAAAAGTGTCCTGGAATATTGTGATGACACGGTTCATGGAGGTTGCAATGAAAAGGGCAATGGGGAAATGTGAAGACAGGTGTCATGGGGCATTGTGATGACAGTGGTCATCTAGAATTGTGAAGAAAGATATCATGGAGCACTGGGATGATAGGGTACATGGAACATTGTGATTACAGGGGTCATGGGGCATTGTGATGACACGGCCATGGAACATTATGATGAAAAGAATTCTGGAGCATTGTGATAAAAAGGGTATGGACCATTGGGATTAGAGGGGCCAAGGATCATTCTGATGACAACGGCATAGAGCATTGTTATGACAAGGGTCATCGAGCATTGTGATGACAGTGGTCATGAAGCATTTTGATGAATGTGGTCATGGATCATTGTGATGACAAGTGTCGTGGAACATTGTGATGACAGGGGTCATAGAGCATTGTGATGACACGGTTATGGAATATTGTGATGACCAGAATTCTGTAGCACTGTGATGAAAAGGGAATGGAGCATTGTGTTTACAGGGGTCATGGAGCATTGTGTTGACAAATGTTCTAGAACATTGTGATGACAGGGATCATGGAACATAGTGATGAAAGGGGCCATGGAAAATTGTGATGCAGGCGTCATGGGACATTGTGTTGACAGTGGTCATGGAGCATTGTTAGAAAGGGAACATGGAGCAATTTGATTTCAGGAGCCATGAACAATTGTGAATACATAGGCCATGGAGTATTCAGATGAATGTGGTCAAGGATCATTGTGACGAAAAGTGTCCTGGAATATTGTGATGACACGGTTCATGGAGCTTTGCGATGACAAGGGCCATGGCGAAATGTGAAGAGAGGTGTCATGGGGCATTGTGATGACAGTGGTCATCTAGAATTGTGAAGAAAGATATCACGGAGCACTGGGATGACAGGGGCCATGGAGCATTGTGATGACAGGGTTCATGGGGCTTTGTGATGACACGGCCATGGAACATTATGATGACAAGAATTCTGGAGCATTGTGATAAATCGGGCATGGACCATTGTGATTAGAGGGGCCAAGGAGCATTCTGATGACAACGCCATGGAGCATTGTGATGACAAGGGTCATCGAGCATTGTGATGACAGTGGTCATGAAGCATTGTGATGAATGTGGTCATGGATCATTGTGATGACAATTGTTCTAGAACATTGTGATGACAGGGATCATGGAGCATAGTGATGAAATGAGCCATGGAGGATTGTGAAGACAGGCTTATGGGACATTGTGTTGACAGTGGTCATGGAGCATTGTTAGAAAGGGAACATGGAGCAATTTAATTTCAGGGGCCATGAAAAATTTTGAATACATAGGCCATGGATTATTCAGATAAATGTCGTCAAGGATCATTGTGACGAAAAGTGTCCTGGAATATTGTGATGACACGGTTCATGGAGCATTGCGATGACAAGGGCCATGGCGAAATGTGAAGACAGGTGTCATGGGGCATTGTGAATACAATGGTCATCTAGAATTGTGAAGAAAGATATCATGGAGCAATGGGATGACAGGGGCCATGGAGCATTGTGATGACAGGGGTCATGGGGCTTTGTGATGACACGGCCATGGAACATTATGATGACAAGAATTCTGGAGCATTGTGATAAATAGGGCATGGACCATTGTGATTAGAGGGGCCAAGGAGCATTCTGATGACAACGGCATGGAGCATTGTTATGACCAGGGTCATCGAGCATTGTGATGACAGTGGTCATGAAGCATTGTGATGAATGTGGTCATGGATCATTGTGATGACAAGTGTCGTGGAGCAATGTGATGACAGGGGTTATAGAGCATTGTGATGACACGGTTATGGAATATTGTGATGACCAGAATTCTGTAGCACTGTGATGAAAAGGGAAAGGAGCATTGTGATTACAGGGGTCATGGAGCATTGTGATGACAATTGTTCTAGAACATTTTAAAGACAGGGATCATGGAGCATAGTGATGAAAGGGGCCATGGAGCATTGTGATGACAGGCGTCATGGGACAATGTGTTGACAGTGGTCATGGAGCATTGTTAGAAAGGGAACATGGAGCAATTTGATTTCAGGGGCCATGAAAAATTGTGAATACATAGGCCATGGAGTATTCAGATGAATGTGGTCAAGGATCATTGTGACGACAAGTGTCCTGGAATATTGTGATGACACGGTTCATGGAGCATTGCGATGACAAGGGCCATGGAGAAATGTGAAGACAGGTGTCATGGGGCTTTGTGATGACAGTGGTCATCTAGAATTGTGAAGAAAGATATCATGGGGCATTGTGATGACACGGCCATGGAACATTATGATGACAAGAATTCTGGAGCATTGTGATAAATAGGGCATGGACCATTGTGATTAGAGGGGCCAAGGAGCATTCTGATGACAACGGCATGGAGCATTGTGATGACAAGGGTCATCCAGCATTGTGATGACAGTGGTCATGAAGCATTGTGATGAATGTGGTCATGGATCATTGTGATGACAGGGGTCATAGAGCATTGTGATGACACGGTTATGGAATATTGTGATTACCAGAATTCTGTAGCAATGTGATGAAAATGGAATGGAGCATTGTGATTACAGGGGTCATGGAGCGTTGTGATGACAATTGTTCTAGAACATTGTGAAGACAGGGATCATGGAGCATAGTGATGAAAGGGGCCATGGAGCATTGCGATGACAGGCGTCATGGGACAATGTGTTGACAGTGGTCATGGAGCATTGTTAGAAAGGGAACATGGAGCAATTTGATTTCAGGGGCCATGAAAAATTGTGAGTAAATAGGCCATGTAGTATTCAGATGAATGTGGTCAAGGATCATTGAGACGACAAGTGTCCTGGAATATTGTGATGACACGGTTCATGGAGCATTGCGATGACATGTGCCATGGAGAAATGTGAAGACAGGTGTCATGGGGCTTTGTGATGACAGTGGTCATCTAGAATTGTGAAGAAAGATATCATGGGGCATTGTGATGACACGGCCATGGAACATTATGATGACAAGAATTCTGGAGCATTGTGATAAATCGGGCATGGACCATTGTGATTAGAGGGGCCAAGGAGCATTCTGATGACAACGGCATGGAGCATTGTGATGACAAGGGTCATCGAGCATTGTGATGACAGTGGTCATGAAGCATTGTGATGAATGTGGTCATGGATCATTGTGATGACAAGTGTCGTGGAGCATTGTGATGACAGGGGTCATAGAGCATTGTGATGACACGGTTATGGAATATTGTGATGACCAGAATTCTGTAGCACTGTGATGAAAAGGGAATGGAGCATTGTGATTACAGGGGTCATGGAGCATTGTGATGACAATTGTTCTAGAACATTGTGATGACAGGGATCATGGAGCATAGTGATGAAAGGGGCCATGGAGCATTGTGATGACAGGCGTCATGGGACAATGTGTTGACAGTGTCATGGAGCATTGTTAGAAAGGGAACATGGAGCAATTTGATTTCAGCGGCCATAAAAAATTGTGAATACATAGGCCATGGAGTATTCAGATGAATGTGGTCAAGGATCATTGTGACGACAAGTGTCCTGGAATATTGTGATGACACGGTTCATGGAGCATTGCGATGACAAGGGCCATGGCGAAATGTGAAGAGAGGTGTCATGGGGCATTGTGATGACAGTGGTCATCTAGAATTGTGAAGAAAGATATCACGGAGCACTGGGATGACAGGGGCCATGGAGCATTGTGATGGCACGGGTCATGGGGCATTGTGATGACACGGCCATGGAACATTATGATAACAAGAATTCTGGAGCATTTTGATAAAAAGGGCATGGACCATTGTGATTAGAGGGGCCAAGGATCAATGAGATGACAACATCATGGAGCATTGTGATGACAAGGGTCATCGAGCATTGTGATGACAGTGGTCATGAAGCATTGTGATGAATGTGGTCATGGATCATTGTGATGACAAGTGTCGTGGAGCATTGTGATGACAGGGATAATAGAGCATTGTGATGACAAGGTTATGGAATATTTTGATGACCAGAATTCCGTAGCACTGTGATGAAAGGGGAATGGAGCATTGTGATTACAGGGGTCATGGAGCATTGTGATGACAATTGTTCTAGAACATTGTGAAGACAGGGATCATGGAGCATAGTGATGAAAGGGGCCATGGAGCATTGTGATGACAGGCGTCATGGGACAATGTGTTGACAGTGGTCATGGAGCATTGTTAGAAAGGGAACATGGAGCAATTTGATTTCAGGGGCCATGAAAAATTGTGAATACATAGGCCATGGAGTATTCAGATGAATGTGGTCAAGGATCATTGTGACGACAAGTGTCCTGGAATATTGTGATGACACGGTTCATGGAGCATTGCGATGACAAGGGCCATGGAGAAATGTGAAGACAGGTGTCATGGGGCTTTGTGATGACAGTGGTCATCTAGAATTGTGAAGAAAGATATCATGGGGCATTGTGATGACACGGCCATGGAACATTATGATGACAAGAATTCTGGAGCATTGTGATAAATAGGGCATGGACCATTGTGATTAGAGGGGCCAAGGAGCATTCTGATGACAACGGCATGGAGCATTGTGATGACAAGGCTCATCGAGCATTGTGATGACAGTGGTCATGAAGCATTGTGATGAATGTGGTCATGGATCATTGTGATGACAGGGGTCATAGAGCATTGTGATGACACGGTTATGGAATATTGTGATTACCAGAATTCTGTAGCAATGTGATGAAAATGGAATGGAGCATTGTGATTACAGGGGTCATGGAGCGTTGTGATGACAATTGTTCTAGAACATTGTGAAGACAGGGATCATGGAGCATAGTGATGAAAGGGGCCATGGAGCATTGTGATGACAAGTGTCGTGGAGCATTGTGATGACAGGGATCATAGAGCATTGTGATGACACGGTTATGGAATATTGTGATGTCCAGAATTCTGTAGCACTGTGATGAAAAGGGAATGGAGAATTGTGATTACAGGGGTCATGGAGCATTTTGATGACAATTGTTTAAAACATTGTGAAGACAGGGATCATGGAGCATAGTGATGAAAGGAGCCATGGAGCATTTTGATGACAGGCTTATGGGACATTGTGTTGATAGTGGTCATGGAGCATTGTTAGAAAGGGAACATGGAGCAATTTAATTTCAGGGGCCATGAAAAATTTTGAATATATAGGCCATGGAGTATTCAGATCAATGTGGTCAAGGATCATTGTGACGAAAAGTGTCCTGGAATATTGTGATGACACGGTTCATGGAGCATTGCGATGACAAGGGCCATGGAGAAATGTGAAGACAGGTGTCATGGGGCTTTGTGATGACAGTGGTCATCTAGAATTGTGAAGAAAGATATCATGGGGCATTGTGATGACACGGCCAAGGAACATTATGATGACAAGAATTCTGGAGCATTGTGATAAATAGGGCATGGACCATTGTGATTAGAGGGGCCAAGGAGCATTCTGATGACAACGGCGTGGAGCATTCTGATGACAAGGGTCATCGAGCATTGTGATGACAGTGGTCATGAAGCATTGTGATGAATGTGGTCATGGATCATTGTGATGACAGGGGTCATAGAGCATTGTGATGACACGGTTATGGAATATTGTGATGACCAGAATTCTGTAGCAATGTGATGAAAATGGAATGGAGCATTGTGATTACAGGGGTCATGGAGCTTTGTGATGACAATTGTTCTAGAACATTGTGATGACAGGGATCATGGAGCATAGTGATGAAAGGGGACATGGAGCATTGTGATGACAGGCGTCATGGGACAATGTGTTGACAGTGGTCATGGAGCATTGTAGGAAAGGGAACATGGAGCAATTTGATTACAGGGGCCATGAAAAATTGTGAATACATAGGCCATGGAGTATGCAGATGAATGTGGTCAAGGATCATTGTGACGACAAGTGTCCTGGAATATTGTGATGACACGGTTCATGGAGCATTGCGATGACAAGGGCCATGTTGAAATGTGAAGAGAGGTGTCATGGGGCATTGTGAATACAATGGTCATCTAGAATTGTGAAGAAAGATATCATGGAGCACTGGGATGACAGGGGCCATGGAGCATTGTGATGACAGGGGTCATGGGGCATTGTGATGACACGGCCATGGAACATTATGATGACAAGAATTCTGGAGCATTGTGATAAATAGGGCATGGACCATTGTGATTAGAGGGGCCAAGGAGCATTCTGATGACAACGGCATGGAGCATTGTGATGACCAGGGTCATCGAGCATTGTGATGACAGTGGTCATGAAGCATTGTGATGAATGTGGTCATGGATCATTGTGATGACAAGTGTCGTGGAGAATTGTGATGACAGGGGTCATAGAGCATTGTGATGACACGTTTATGGAACATTGTGATGACCAGAATTCTGTAGCACTGTGATGAAAAGGGAAAGGAGCATTGTGATTACAGGGGTCATGGAGCATTGTGATGACAATTGTTCTAGAACATTTTGAAGACAGGGATCATGGAGCATAGTGATGAAAGGGGCCATGGAGCATTGTGATGACAGGCGTCATGGGACAATGTGTTGACAGTGGTCATGCAGCATTGTTAGAAAAGGAACATGGAGCAATTTGATTTCAGGGGCCATGAAAAATTGTGAATACATAGGCCATGGAGTATTCAGATGAATGTGGTCAAGGATCATTGTGATGACAAGTGTCTTGGAATATTGTGATGACACGGTTCATGGAGCATTGCGATGACAAGGGCCATGGAGAAATGTGAAGACAGGTGTCATGGGGCTTTGTGATGACAGTGGTCATCTAGAATTGTGTAGAAAGATATCATGGGGCATTGTGATGACACGGCCATGGAACATTATGATGACAAGAATTCTGGAGCATTGTGATAAATAGGGCATGGACAATTGTGATTAGAGGGGCCAAGGAGCATTCTGATGACAACGGCGTGGAGCATTGTGATGACAAGGGTCATCGAGCATTGTGATGGCAGTGGTCATGAAGCATTGTGATGAATGTGGTTATGGATCATTGTGATGACAAGTGTCGTGGAGCATTGTGATGACAGGGGTCATAGAGCATTTTGATGACACGGTTATGGAATATTGTGATGACCAGAATTCTGTAGCACTGTGATGAAAAGGGAATGGAGCATTGTGATTACAGGGGTCATGGAGCATTGTGAGGACAATTGTTCTAGAACATTGTGATGACAGGGATCATGGAGCATAGTGATGAAAGGGGCCATGGAGCATTGTGATGACAGGCGTCATGGGACATTGTGTTGACAGTGGTCATGGAGCATTGTTAGAAAGGGAACATGGAGCAATTTGATTTCAGGGGCCATGAAAAATTGTGAATACATAGGCCATGGAGTATTCAGATGAATGTGGTCAAGGATCATTGTGACGACAAGTGTCCTGGAATATTGTGATGACACGGATCATGGAGCATTGCGATGACATGTGCCATGGAGAAATGTGAAGACAGGTGTCATGGGGCACTGTGATGACAGTGGTCATCTAGAATTGTGAAGAAAGATATCATGGGGCATTGTGATGACACGGCCATGGAACATTATGATGACAAGAATTCTGGAGCATTGTGATAAATAGGGCATGGACCATTGTGATTAGAGGGGCCAAGGAGCATTCTGATGACAACGGCATGGAGCATTGTGATGACAAGGGTCATCGAGCATTGTGATGACAGTGGTCATGAAGCATTGTGATGAATGTGGTCATGCATCATTGTGATGACAAGTGTCGTGGAGCATTGTGATGACAGGTGTCATAGAGCATTGTGATGACACGGTTATGGAATATTGTGATGACCAGAATTCTGTAGCACTGTGATGAAAAGGGAATGGAGCATTGTGATTACAGGGGTCATGGAGCATTGTGATGACAATTGTTCTAGAACATTGTGATGACAGGGATCATGGAGCATAGTGATGAAAGGGGCCATGGAGCATTGTGATGACAGGCGTCATGGGACAATGTGTTGACAGTGTCATGGAGCATTGTTAGAAAGGGAACATGGAGCAATTTGATTTCAGGGGCCATGAAAAATTGTGAATGCATAATCCATGGAGTATTCAGATGAATGTGGTCAAGGATCATTGTGACGACAAGTGTCCTGGAATATTGTGATGACACGGTTCATGGAGCATTGCGATGACAAGGGCCATGGCGAAATGTGAAGAGAGGTGTCATGGGGCATTGTGATGACAGTGGTCATCTAGAATTGTGAAGAAAGATATCATGGAGCACTGGGATGACAGGGGCCATGGAGCATTGTGATGGCACGGGTCATGGGGCATTGTGATGACACGGCCATGGAACATTATGATGACAACAATTCTGGAGCATTGTGATAAAAAGGGCATGGACCATTGTGATTAGAGGGGCCAAGGAGCATTCTGATGACAACGGCATGGAGCATTGTGATGACAAGGGTCATCGAGCATTGTGATGACAGTGGTCATGAAGCATTGTGATGAATGTGGTCATGGATCATTGTGATGACAAGTGTCGTGGAGCATTGTGATGACAGGGATCATAGAGCATTGTGATGACACGGTTATGGAATATTCTGATGTCCAGAATTCTGTAGCACTGTGATGAAAATGGAATGGAGAATTGTGATTACAGGGGTCATGGAGCATTTTGAGGACAATTGTTCAAGAACATTGTGATGACAGGGATCATGGAGCATAGTGATGAAAGGGGCCATGGAGCATTGTGATGACAGGCGTCATGGGACATTGTGTTGACAGTGGTCATGGAGCATTGTTAGAAAGGGAACATGGAGCAATTTGATTTCAGGGGCCATGAAAAATTGTGAATACATAGGCCATGGAGTATTCAGATGAATGTGGTCAAGGATCATTGTGACGACAAGTGTCCTGGAATATTGTGATGACACGGTTCATGGAGCATTGCGATGACATGTGCCATGGAGAAATGTGAAGACAGGTGTCATGGGGCTTTGTGATGACACTGGTCATCTAGAATTTTGAAGAAAGATATCATGGGGCATTTTGATGACACGGCCATGGAACATTATGATGACAAGAATTCTGGAGCATTGTGATAAATCGGGCATGGACCATTGTGATTAGAGGGGCCAAGGAGCATTCTGATGACAACGACATGGAGCATTGTGATGACAAGGGTCATCGAGCATTGTGATGACAGTGGTCATGAAGCATTGTGATGAATGTGGTCATGGATCATTGTGATGACAAGTGTCGTGGAGCATTGTGATGACAGGGGTCATAGAGCATTGTGATGACACGGTTATGGAATATTGTGATGACCAGAATTCTGTAGCACTGTGATGAAAAGGGAATGGAGCATTGTGATTACAGGGGTCATGGAGCATTGTGATGACAATTGTTCTAGAACATTGTGATGACAGGGATCATGGAGCATAGTGATGAAATGAGCCATGGAGCATTGTGATGACAGGCTTATGGGACATTGTGTTGATAGTGGTCATGGAGCATTGTTAGAAAGGGAACATGGAGCAATTTAATTTCAGGGGCCATGAAAAATTTTGAATACATAGGCCATGGAGTATTCAGATGAATGTCGTCAAGGATCATTGTGACGACAAGTGTCCTGGAATATTGTGATGACACGGTTCATGGAGCATTGCGATGACAAGGTCCATGGCGAAATGTGAAGACAGGTGTCATGGGGCATTGTGAATACAATGGTCATCTAGAATTGTGAAGAAAGATATCATGGAGCACTGGGATGACAGGGGCCATGGAGCATTGTGATGACAGGGGTCATGGGGCATTGTGATGACACGGCCATGGAACATTATGATGACAAGAATTCTGGAGCATTGTGATAAATAGGGCATGGACCATTGTGATTAGAGGGGCCAAGGAGCATTCTGATGACAACGGCATGGAGCATTGTGATGACCAGGGTCATCGAGCATTGTGATGACAGTGGTCATGAAGCATTGTGATGAATGTGGTCATGGATCTTTGTGATGACAAGTGTCGTAGAGCATTGTGATGACAGGGGTCATAGAGCATTGTGATGACACGGTTATGGAATATTGTGATGACCAGAATTCTGTAGCACTGTGATGAAAAGGGAAAGGAGCATTGTGATTACAGGGGTCATGGAGCATTGTGATGACAATTGTTCTAGAACATTTTGAAGACAGGGATCATGGAGCATAGTGATGAAAGGGGCCATGGAGCATTGTGATGACAGGCGTCATGGGACAATGTGTTGACAGTGGTCATGCAGCATTGTTAGAAAAGGAACATGGAGCAATTTGATTTCAGGGGCCATGAAAAATTGTGAATACATAGGCCATGGAGTATTCAGATGAATGTGGTCAAGGATCATTGTGATGACAAGTGTCCTGGAATATTGTGATGACACGGTTCATGGAGCATTGCGATGACAAGGGCCATGGAGAAATGTGAAGACAGGTGTCATGGGGCTTTGTGATGACAGTGGTCATCTAGAATTGTGAAGAAAGATATCATGGGGCATTGTGATGACACGGCCATGGAACATTATGATGACAAGAATTCTGGAGCATTGTGATAAATAGGGCATGGACCATTGTGATTAGAGGGGCCAAGGAGCATTCTGATGACAACGGCATGGAGCATTGTGATGACAAGGGTCATCGAGCATTTTGATGACAGTGGTCATGAAGCATTGTGATGAATGTGGTCATGCATCATTGTGATGACAAGTGTCGTGGAGCATTGTGATGACAGGTGTCATAGAGCATTGTGATGACACGGTTATGGAATATTGTGATAACCAGAATTCTGTAGCACTGTGATGAAAAGGGAATGGAGCATTGTGATTACAGGGGTCATGGAGCATTGTGATGACAATTGTTCTAGAACATTGTGATGACAGGGATCATGGAGCATAGTGATGAAAGGGGCCATGGAGCATTGTGATGACAGGCGTCATGGGACAAGGTGTTGACAGTGTCATGGAGCATTGTTAGAAAGGGAACATGGAGCAATTTGATTTCAGGGGCCATGAAAAATTGTGAATACATTGGACATGGAGTATTCAGATGAATGTGGTCAAGGATCATTGTGACGAAAAGTGTCCTGGAATATTGTGATGACACGGTTCATGGAGCATTGCGATGACAAGGGCCATGGCGAAATGTGAAGACAGGTGTCATGGGGCATTGTGATGACAGTGGTCATCTAGAATTGTGAAGAAAGATATCATGGAACACTGGGATGACAGGGGCCATGGAGCATTGTGATTTCAGGGGTCTAGGGGCATTGTGATGACACGGCCATGGAACATTATGATGACAAGAATTCTGGAGCATTGTGATAAATATGGCATGGACCATTGTGATTAGAGGGGCCAAGGAGCATTCTGATAAGAATGGCATGGAGCATTGTGATGACCAGGGTCATCAAGCATTGTGATGACAGTGGTCATGAAGCATTGTGATGAATGTGGTCATGGATCATTGTGATGACAAGTGTCGTGGAGCATTGTGATGACAGGGGTCATAGAGTATTGTGATGACACGGTTATGGAATATTGTGACGACCAGAATTCTGTAGCACTGTGATGAAAAGGGAATGGAGCATTGTGATTACAGGGGTCATGGAGCATTTTGCTGACAATTGTTCTAGAACATTGTGAAGACAGGGATCATGGAGCATAGTGATGAGAGGGGCCATGGAGCATTGTGATGACAGGCGTCATGGGATATTGTGTTGACAGTGGTCATGGAGCATTGTTAGATAGGGAACATGGAGCAATTTGATTTCAGGGGCCATGAAAAATTGTGAATACATAGGCCATGGAGTATTCAGATGAATGTGGTCAAGGATCATTGTGACGAAAAGTGTCCTGGAATATTGTGATGACACGGTTCATGGAGCATTGCGATGACAAGGGCCATGGCGAAATGTGAAGACAGGTGTCATGGGGCATTGTGATGACAGTGGTCATCTAGAATTGTGAAGAAAGATATCATGGAGCACTGGGATGACAGGGGCCATGGAGCATTGTGATGACAGGGGTCATGGGGCATTGAGATGACACGGCCATGGAACATTATGATGACAAGAATTCTGGAGCATTGTGATAAAAAGGTCATGGACCATTGTAATTAGAAGGGCCAAGGAGCATTCTGATGACAACGGCATGGAGCATTGTGATGACAAGGGTCATCGAGCATTGTGATGACAGTGGTCATGAAGCATTGTGATGAATGTGGTCATGGATCATTGTGATGACAAGTGTCGTGGAGCATTGTGATGACAGGGATCATAGAGCATTGTGATGACACGGTTATGGAATATTGTGATGTCCAGAATTCTGTAGCACTGTGATGAAAAGGGAATGGAGCATTGTGATTACAGGGGTCATGGAGCATTGTGATGACAATTGTTCTAGAACATTGTGATGACAGGGATCATGGAGCATAGTGATGAAAGGAGCCATGGAGCATTGTGATGACAGGCTTATGGGATATTGTGTTGATAGTGGTCATGGAGCATTGTTTGAAAGGGAACATGGAGCAATTTAATTTCAGGGGCCATGAAAAATTTTGAATACATAGGCCATGGAGTATTCAGATGAATGTCGTCAAGGATCATTGTGACGAAAAGTGTCCTGGAATATTGTGATGACACGGTTCATGGAGCATTGCGATGACAAGGGCCATGGCGAAATGTGAAGACAGGTGTCATGGGGCATTGTGAAGACAATGGTCATCTAGAATTGTGAAGAAAGATATCATGGAACACTGGGATGACAGGGGCCATGGAGCATTGTGATTTCAGGGGTCTTGGGGCATTGTGATGACACGGCCATGGAACATTATGATGACAAGAATTCTGGAGCATTGTGATAAATATGGCATGGACCATTGTGATTAGAGGGGCCAAGGAGCATTCTGATAACAATGGCATGGAGCATTGTGATGACCAGGGTCATCAAGCATTGTGATGACAGTGGTCATTATCATTGTGATGAATGTGGTCATGGATCATTGTGATGACAAGTGTCGTGGAGCATTGTGATGACAGGGGTCATAGAGCATTGTGATGACACGGTTATGGATTATTTTGATGACCAGAATTCTGTAGCACTGTGATGAAAAGGGAATGGAGCATTGTGATTACAGGGGTCATGGAGCATTGTGATGACAATTGTTCTAGAACATTGTGAAGACAGGGATCATGGAGCATAGTGATGAAAGGGGCCATGGAGCATTGTGATGACAGGCATCATGGGACAATGTGTTGACAGTGGTCATGGAGCATTGTTAGAAAGGGAACATGGAGCAATTTGATTTCAGGGGCCATGAAAAATTGTGAATAAATAGGCCATGGAGTATTCAGATGAATGTGGTCAAGGATCATTGTGACGACAAGTATCCTGGAATATTGTGATGACACGGTTCATGGAGCATTGCGATGACATGTGCCATGGAGAAATGTGAAGACAGGTGTCATGGGGCTTTGTGATGACACTGGTCATCTAGTATTGTGAAGAAAGATATCATGGGGCATTGTGATGACACGGCCATGGAACATTATGATGACAAGAATTCTGGAGCATTGTGATAAATCGGGCATGGACCATTGTGATTAGAGGGGCCATGGAGCATTCTGATGACAACGGCATGGAGCATTGTGATGACAAGGGTCATCGAGCATTGTGATGACAGTGGTCATGAAGCATTGTGATGAATGTGGTCATGGATCATTGTGATGACAAGTGTCGTGGAGCATTGTGATGACAGGGGTCATAGAGCATTGTGATGACACGGTTATGGAATATTGTGATGACCAGAATTCTGTAGCACTGTGATGAAAAGGGAATGGAGCATTGTGATTACAGGGGTCATGGAGCATTGTGATGACAATTGTTCTAGAACATTGTGATGACAGGGATCATGGAGCATAGTGATGAACGGGGCCATGGAGCATTGTGATGACAGGCGTCATGGGACAATGTGTTGACAGTGTCATGGAGCATTGTTAGAAAGGGAACATGGAGCAATTTGATTTCAGCGGCCATGAAAAATTGTGAATACATAGGCCATGGAGTATTCAGATGAATGTCGTCAAGGATCATTGTGACGAAAAGTGTCCTGGAATATTGTGATGACACGGTTCATGGAGCATTGCGATGACAAGGGCCATGGCGAAATGTGAAGAGAGGTGTCATGGGGCATTGTGATGACAGTGGTCATCTAGAATTGTGAAGAAAGATATCACGGAGCACTGGGATGACAGGGGCCATGGAGCATTGTGATGGCACGGGTCATGGGGCATTGTGATGACACGGCCATGGAACATTATGATAACAAGAATTCTGGAGAATTTTGATAAAAAGGGCATGGACCATTGTGATTAGAGGGGCCAAGGAGCATTGAGATGACAACTGCATGGAGCATTGTGATGACAAGGGTCATCGAGCATTGTGATGACAGTGGTCATGAAGCATTGTGATGAATGTGGTCATGGATCATTGTGATGACAATTGTCGTGGAGCATTGTGATGACAGGGATCATAGAGCATTGTGATGAGACGGTTATGGAATATTGTGATTTCCAGAATTCTGTAGCACTGTGATGAAAAGGGAATGGAGAATTGTGATTACAGGGGTCATGGAGCTTTGTGATGACAATTGTTTAAAACATTGTGAAGACAGGGATCATGGAGCATAGTGATGAAATGAGCCATGGAGCATTGTGATGACAGGCTTATGGGACATTGTGTTGATAGTGGTCATGGAGCATTGTTAGAAAGGGAACATGGAGCAATTTAATTTCAGGGGCCATGAAAAATTTTGAATACATAGGCCATGGAGTATTCAGATGAATGTCGTCAAGGATCATTGTGACGAAAAGTGTCCTGGAATATTGTGATGACACGGTTCATGGAGCATTGCGATGACAAGGGCCATGGCGAAATGTGAAGACAGGTGTCATGGGGCATTGTGAATACAATGGTCATCTAGAATTGTGAAGAAAGATATCATGGAGCACTGGGATGACAGGGGCCATGGAGCATTGTGATGACAGGGGTCATGGGGCATTGTGATGACACGGCCATGGAACATTATGATGACAAGAATTCTGGAGCATTGTGATAAATAGGGCATGGACCATTGTGATTAGAGGGGCCAAGGAGCATTCTGATGACAACGGCATGGAGCATTGTGATGACCAGGGTCATCGAGCATTGTGATGACAGTGGTCAATAAGCATTGTGATGAATGTGGTCATGGATCATTGTGATGACAATTGTCGTGGAGAATTGTGATGACAGGGGTCATAGAGCATTGTGATGACACGGTTATGGAATATTGTGATGACCAGAATTCTGTAGCACTGTGATGAAAAGGGAAAGGAGCATTGTGATTACAGGGGTCATGGAGCATTGTGATGACAATTGTTCTAGAACATTTTGAAGACAGGGATCATGGAGCATAGTGATGAAAGGGGCCATGGAGCATTGTGATGACAGGCGTCATGGGACAATGTGTTGACAGTGGTCATGCAGCATTGTTAGAAAAGGAACATGGAGCAATTTGATTTCAGGGGCCATGAAAAATTGTGAATACATAGGCCATGGAGTATTCAGATGAATGTGGTCAAGGATCATTGTGATGACAAGTGTCCTGGAATATTGTGATGACACGGTTCATGGAGCATTGCGATGACAAGGGCCATGGAGAAATGTGAAGACAGGTGTCATGGGGCTTTGTGATGACAGTGGTCATCTAGAATTGTGAAGAAAGATATCATGGGGCATTGTGATGACACGGCCATGGAACATTATGATGACAAGAATTCTGGAGCATTGTGATAAATAGGGCATGGACCATTGTGATTAGAGGGGCCAAGGAGCATTCTGATGACAACGGTGTGGAGCATTGTGATGACAAGGGTCATCGAGCATTGTGATGGCAGTGGTCATGAAGCATTGTGATGAATGTGGTTATGGATCATTGTGATGACAAGTGTCGTGGAGCATTGTGATGACAGGGGTCATAGAGCATTGTGATGACACGGTTATGGAATATTGTGATGACCAGAATTCTGTAGCACTGTGATGAAAAGGGAATGGAGCATTGTGATTACAGGGGTCATGGAGCATTGTGAGGACAATTGTTCAAGAACATTGTGATGACAGGGATCATGGAGCATAGTGATGAAAGGGGCCATGGAGCATTGTGATGACAGGCGTCATGGGACAATGTGTTGACAGTGTCATGGAGCATTGTTAGAAAGGGAACATGGAGCAATTTGATTTCAGGGGCCATGAAAAATTGTGAATGCATAATCCATGGAGTATTCAGATGAATGTGGTCAAGGATCATTGTGACGACAAGTGTCCTGGAATATTGTGATGACACGGTTCATGGAGCATTGCGATGACAAGGGCCATGGCGAAATGTGAAGAGAGGTGTCATGGGGCATTGTGAAGACAGTGGTCATCTAGAATTGTGAAGAAAGATATCATGGAGCACTGGGATGACAGGGGCCATGGAGCATTGTGATGGCACGGGTCATGGGGCATTGTGATGACACGGCCATGGAACATTATGATGACAACAATTCTGGAGCATTGTGATAAAAAGGGCATGGACCATTGTGATTAGAGGGGCCAAGGAGCATTCTGATGACAACGACATGGAGCATTGTGATGACAAGGGTCATCGAGCATTGTGATGACAGTGGTCATGAAGCATTGTGATGAATGTGGTCATGGATCATTGTGATGACAAGTGTCGTGGAGCATTGTGATGACAGGGATCATAGAGCATTGTGATGACACGGTTATGGAATATTCTGATGTCCAGAATTCTGTAGCACTGTGATGAAAATGGAATGGAGAATTGTGATTACAGGGGTCATGGAGCATTGTGAGGACAATTGTTCAAGAACATTGTGATGACAGGGATCATGGAGCATAGTGATGAAAGGGGCCATGGAGCATTGTGATGACAGGCGTCATGGGACATTGTGTTGACAGTGGTCATGGAGCATTGTTAGAAAGGGAACATGGAGCAATTTGATTTCAGGGGCCATGAAAAATTGTGAATACATAGGCCATGGAGTATTCAGATGAATGTGGTCAGGATCATTGTGACGACAAGTGTCCTGGAATATTGTGATGACACGGTTCATGGAGCATTGCGATGACATGTGCCATGGAGAAATGTGAAGACAGGTGTC
Source organism: Eschrichtius robustus (assembly GCF_028021215.1). Classification (NCBI taxonomy): domain Eukaryota; kingdom Metazoa; phylum Chordata; class Mammalia; order Artiodactyla; family Eschrichtiidae; genus Eschrichtius; species Eschrichtius robustus. Next base: position 18,077,985 of record NC_090830.1, on the reverse strand, counting down.
ATGGGGCTTTGTGATGACACTGGTCATCTAGAATTTTGAAGAAAGATATCTTGGGGCATTGTGATGACACGGCCATGGAACATTATGATGACAAGAATTCTGGAGCATTGTGATAAATCGGGCATGGACCATTGTGATTAGAGGGGCCAAGGAGCATTCTGATGACAACGACATGGAGCATTGTGATGACAAGGGTCATCGAGCATTGTGATGACAGTGGTCATGAAGCATTGTGATGAATGTGGTCATGGATCATTGTGATGACAAGTGTCGTGGAGCATTGTAATGACAGGGGTCATAGAGCATTGTGATGACACGGTTATGGAATATTGTGATGACCAGAATTCTGTAGCACTGTGATGAAAAGGGAATGGAGCATTGTGATTACAGGGGTCATGGAGCATTGTGATGACAATTGTTCTAGAACATTGTGATGACAGGGATCATGGAGCATAGTGATGAAATGAGCCATGGAGCATTGTGATGACAGGCTTATGGGACATTGTGTTGATAGTGGTCATGGAGCATTGTTAGAAAGGGAACATGGAGCAATTTAATTTCAGGGGCCATGAAAAATTTTGAATACATAGGCCATGGAGTATTCAGATGAATGTCGTCAAGGATCATTGTGACGACAAGTGTCCTGGAATATTGTGATGACACGGTTCATGGAGCATTGCGATGACAAGGTCCATGGCGAAATGTGAAGACAGGTGTCATGGGGCATTGTGAATACAATGGTCATCTAGAATTGTGAAGAAAGATATCATGGAGCACTGGGATGACAGGGGCCATGGAGCATTGTGATGACAGGGGTCATGGGGCATTGTGATGACACGGCCATGGAACATTATGATGACAAGAATTCTGGAGCATTGTGATAAATAGGGCATGGACCATTGTGATTAGAGGGGCCAAGGAGCATTCTGATGACAACGGCATGGAGCATTGTGATGACCAGGGTCATCGAGCATTGTGATGACAGTGGTCATGAAGCATTGTGATGAATGTGGTCATGGATCATTGTGATGACAAGTGTCGTAGAGCATTGTGATGACAGGGGTCATAGAGCATTGTGATGACACGGTTATGGAATATTGTGATGACCAGAATTCTGTAGCACTGTGATGAAAAGGGAAAGGAGCATTGTGATTACAGGGGTCATGGAGCATTGTGATGACAATTGTTCTAGAACATTTTGAAGACAGGGATCATGGAGCATAGTGATGAAAGGGGCCATGGAGCATTGTGATGACAGGCGTCATGGGACAATGTGTTGACAGTGGTCATGCAGCATTGTTAGAAAAGGAACATGGAGCAATTTGATTTCAGGGGCCATGAAAAATTGTGAATACATAGGCCATGGAGTATTCAGATGAATGTGGTCAAGGATCATTGTGATGACAAGTGTCCTGGAATATTGTGATGACACGGTTCATGGAGCATTGCGATGACAAGGGCCATGGCGAAATGTGAAGACAGGTGTCATGGGGCTTTGTGATGACAGTGGTCATCTAGAATTGTGAAGAAAGATATCATGGGGCATTGTGATGACACGGCCATGGAACATTATGATGACAAGAATTCTGGAGCATTGTGATAAATAGGGCATGGACCATTGTGATTAGAGGGGCCAAGGAGCATTCTGATGACAACGGCATGGAGCATTGTGATGACAAGGGTCATCGAGCATTTTGATGACAGTGGTCATGAAGCATTGTGATGAATGTGGTCATGCATCATTGTGATGACAAGTGTCGTGGAGCATTGTGATGACAGGTGTCATAGAGCATTGTGATGACACGGTTATGGAATATTGTGATAACCAGAATTCTGTAGCACTGTGATGAAAAGGGAATGGAGCATTGTGATTACAGGGGTCATGGAGCATTGTGATGACAATTGTTCTAGAACATTGTGATGACAGGGATCATGGAGCATAGTGATGAAAGGGGCCATGGAGCATTGTGATGACAGGCGTCATGGGACAAGGTGTTGACAGTGTCATGGAGCATTGTTAGAAAGGGAACATGGAGCAATTTGATTTCAGGGGCCATGAAAAATTGTGAAAACATAATCCATGGAGTATTCAGATGAATGTGGTCAAGGATCATTGTGACGACAAGTGTCCTGGAATATTGTGATGACACGGTTCATGGAGCATTGTGATGACAAGGGCCATGGCGAAATGTGAAGAGAGGTGTCATGGGGCATTGTGAAGACAATGGTCATCTAGAATTGTGAAGAAAGATATCATGGAACACTGGGATGACAGGGGCCATGGAGCATTGTGATTTCAGGGGTCTAGGGGCATTGTGATGACACGGCCATGGAACATTATGATGACAAGAATTCTGGAGCATTGTGATAAATATGGCATGGACCATTGTGATTAGAGGGGCCAAGGAGCATTCTGATAAGAATGGCATGGAGCATTGTGATGACCAGGGTCATCAAGCATTGTGATGACAGTGGTCATGAAGCATTGTGATGAATGTGGTCATGGATCATTGTGATGACAAGTGTCGTGGAGCATTGTGATGACAGGGGTCATAGAGTATTGTGATGACACGGTTATGGAATATTGTGACGACCAGAATTCTGTAGCACTGTGATGAAAAGGGAATGGAGCATTGTGATTACAGGGGTCATGGAGCATTGTGCTGACAATTGTTCTAGAACATTGTGAAGACAGGGATCATGGAGCATAGTGATGAGAGGGGCCATGGAGCATTGTGATGACAGGCGTCATGGGATATTGTGTTGACAGTGGTCATGGAGCATTGTTAGATAGGGAACATGGAGCAATTTGATTTCAGGGGCCATGAAAAATTGTGAATACATAGGCCATGGAGTATTCAGATGAATGTGGTCTAGGATCATTGTGACGAAAAGTGTCCTGGAATATTGTGATGACACGGTTCATGGAGCATTGCGATGACAAGGGCCATGGCGAAATGTGAAGACAGGTGTCATGGGGCATTGTGATGACAGTGGTCATCTAGAATTGTGAAGAAAGATATCATGGAGCACTGGGATGACAGGGGCCATGGAGCATTGTGATGACAGGGGTCATGGGGCATTGAGATGACACGGCCATGGAACATTATGATGACAAGAATTCTGGAGCATTGTGATAAAAAGGTCATGGACCATTGTAATTAGAAGGGCCAAGGAGCATTCTGATGACAACGGCATGGAGCATTGTGATGACAAGGGTCATCGAGCATTGTGATGACAGTGGTCATGAAGCATTGTGATGAATGTGGTCATGGATCATTGTGATGACAAGTGTCGTGGAGCATTGTGATGACAGGGATCATAGAGCATTGTGATGACACGGTTATGGAATATTGTGATGTCCAGAATTCTGTAGCACTGTGATGAAAAGGGAATGGAGCATTGTGATTACAGGGGTCATGGAGAATTGTGATGACAATTGTTCTAGAACATTGTGATGACAGGGATCATGGAGCATAGTGATGAAAGGAGCCATGGAGCATTGTGATGACAGGCTTATGGGATATTGTGTTGATAGTGGTCATGGAGCATTGTTTGAAAGGGAACATGGAGCAATTTAATTTCAGGGGCCATGAAAAATTTTGAATACATAGGCCATGGAGTATTCAGATGAATGTCGTCAAGGATCATTGTGACGAAAAGTGTCCTGGAATATTGTGATGACACGGTTCATGGAGCATTGCGATGACAAGGGCCATGGCGAAATGTGAAGACAGGTGTCATGGGGCATTGTGAAGACAATGGTCATCTAGAATTGTGAAGAAAGATATCATGGAACACTGGGATGACAGGGGCCATGGAGCATTGTGATTTCAGGGGTCTTGGGGCATTGTGATGACACGGCCATGGAACATTATGATGACAAGAATTCTGGAGCATTGTGATAAATATGGCATGGACCATTGTGATTAGAGGGGCCAAGGAGCATTCTGATAACAATGGCATGGAGCATTGTGATGACCAGGGTCATCAAGCATTGTGATGACAGTGGTCATTATCATTGTGATGAATGTGGTCATGGATCATTGTGATGACAAGTGTCGTGGAGCATTGTGATGACAGGGGTCATAGAGCATTGTGATGACACGGTTATGGATTATTTTGATGACCAGAATTCTGTAGCACTGTGATGAAAAGGGAATGGAGCATTGTGATTACAGGGGTCATGGAGCATTGTGATGACAATTGTTCTAGAACATTGTGAAGACAGGGATCATGGAGCATAGTGATGAAAGGGGCCATGGAGCATTGTGATGACAGGCATCATGGGACAATGTGTTGACAGTGGTCATGGAGCATTGTTAGAAAGGGAACATGGAGCAATTTGATTTCAGGGGCCATGAAAAATTGTGAATAAATAGGCCATGGAGTATTCAGATGAATGTGGTCAAGGATCATTGTGACGACAAGTATCCTGGAATATTGTGATGACACGGTTCATGGAGCATTGCGATGACATGTGCCATGGAGAAATGTGAAGACAGGTGTCATGGGGCTTTGTGATGACACTGGTCATCTAGAATTGTGAAGAAAGATATCATGGGGCATTGTGATGACACGGCCATGGAACATTATGATGACAAGAATTCTGGAGCATTGTGATAAATCGGGCATGGACCATTGTGATTAGAGGGGCCAAGGAGCATTCTGATGACAACGGCATGGAGCATTGTGATGACAAGGGTCATCGAGCATTGTGATGACAGTGGTCATGAAGCATTGTGATGAATGTGGTCATGGATCATTGTGATGACAAGTGTCGTGGAGCATTGTGATGACAGGGGTCATAGAGCATTGTGATGACACGGTTATGGAATATTGTGATGACCAGAATTCTGTAGCACTGTGATGAAAAGGGAATGGAGCATTGTGATTACAGGTGTCATGGAGCATTGTGATGACAATTGTTCTAGAACATTGTGATGACAGGGATCATGGAGCATAGTGATGAACGGGGCCATGGAGCATTGTGATGACAGGCGTCATGGGACAATGTGTTGACAGTGTCATGGAGCATTGTTAGAAAGGGAACATGGAGCAATTTGATTTCAGCGGCCATGAAAAATTGTGAATACATAGGCCATGGAGTATTCAGATGAATGTCGTCAAGGATCATTGTGACGAAAAGTGTCCTGGAATATTGTGATGACACGGTTCATGGAGCATTGCGATGACAAGGGCCATGGCGAAATGTGAAGAGAGGTGTCATGGGGCATTGTGATGACAGTGGTCATCTAGAATTGTGAAGAAAGATATCACGGAGCACTGGGATGACAGGGGCCATGGAGCATTGTGATGGCACGGGTCATGGGGCATTGTGATGACACGGCCATGGAACATTATGATAACAAGAATTCTGGAGCATTTTGATAAAAAGGGCATGGACCATTGTGATTAGAGGGGCCAAGGAGCATTGAGATGACAACTGCATGGAGCATTGTGATGACAAGGGTCATCGAGCATTGTGATGACAGTGGTCATGAAGCATTGTGATGAATGTGGTCATGGATCATTGTGATGACAAGTGTCGTGGAGCATTGTGATGACAGGGATCATAGAGCATTGTGATGAGACGGTTATGGAATATTGTGATTTCCAGAATTCTGTAGCACTGTGATGAAAAGGGAATGGAGAATTGTGATTACAGGGGTCATGGAGCTTTGTGATGACAATTGTTTAAAACATTGTGAAGACAGGGATCATGGAGCATAGTGATGAAATGAGCCATGGAGCATTGTGATGACAGGCTTATGGGACATTGTGTTGATAGTGGTCATGGAGCATTGTTAGAAAGGGAACATGGAGCAATTTAATTTCAGGGGCCATGAAAAATTTTGAATACATAGGCCATGGAGTATTCAGATGAATGTCGTCAAGGATCATTGTGACGAAAAGTGTCCTGGAATATTGTGATGACACGGTTCATGGAGCATTGCGATGACAAGGGCCATGGCGAAATGTGAAGACAGGTGTCATGGGGCATTGTGAATACAATGGTCATCTAGAATTGTGAAGAAAGATATCATGGAGCACTGGGATGACAGGGGCCATGGAGCATTGTGATGACAGGGGTCATGGGGCATTGTGATGACACGGCCATGGAACATTATGATGACAAGAATTCTGGAGCATTGTGATAAATAGGGCATGGACCATTGTGATTAGAGGGGCCAAGGAGCATTCTGATGACAACGGCATGGAGCATTGTGATGACCAGGGTCATCGAGCATTGTGATGACAGTGGTCAATAAGCATTGTGATGAATGTGGTCATGGATCATTGTGATGACAATTGTCGTGGAGAATTGTGATGACAGGGGTCATAGAGCATTGTGATGACACGGTTATGGAATATTGTGATGACCAGAATTCTGTAGCACTGTGATGAAAAGGGAAAGGAGCATTGTGATTACAGGGGTCATGGAGCATTGTGATGACAATTGTTCTAGAACATTTTGAAGACAGGGATCATGGAGCATAGTGATGAAAGGGGCCATGGAGCATTGTGATGACAGGCGTCATGGGACAATGTGTTGACAGTGGTCATGCAGCATTGTTAGAAAAGGAACATGGAGCAATTTGATTTCAGGGGCCATGAAAAATTGTGAATACATAGGCCATGGAGTATTCAGATGAATGTGGTCAAGGATCATTGTGATGACAAGTGTCCTGGAATATTGTGATGACACGGTTCATGGAGCATTGCGATGACAAGGGCCATGGAGAAATGTGAAGACAGGTGTCATGGGGCTTTGTGATGACAGTGGTCATCTAGAATTGTGAAGAAAGATATCATGGGGCATTGTGATGACACGGCCATGGAACATTATGATGACAAGAATTCTGGAGCATTGTGATAAATAGGGCATGGACCATTGTGATTAGAGGGGCCAAGGAGCATACTGATGACAACGGTGTGGAGCATTGTGATGACAAGGGTCATCGAGCATTGTGATGGCAGTGGTCATGAAGCATTGTGATGAATGTGGTTATGGATCATTGTGATGACAAGTGTCGTGGAGCATTGTGATGACAGGGGTCATAGAGCATTGTGATGACACGGTTATGGAATATTGTGATGACCAGAATTCTGTAGCACTGTGATGAAAAGGGAATGGAGCATTGTGATTACAGGGGTCATGGAGCATTGTGAGGACAATTGTTCAAGAACATTGTGATGACAGGGATCATGGAGCATAGTGATGAAAGGGGCCATGGAGCATTGTGATGACAGGCGTAATGGGACATTGTGTTGACAGTGGTCATGGAGCATTGTTAGAAAGGGGACATGGAGCAATTTGATTTCAGGGGCCATGAAAAATTGTGAATACATAGGCCATGGAGTATTCAGATGAATGTGGTCAAGGATCATTGTGACGACAAGTGTCCTGGAATATTGTGATGACACGGATCATGGAGCATTGCGATGACATGTGCCATGGAGAAATGTGAAGACAGGTGTCATGGGGCTTTGTGATGACAGTGGTCATCTGGAATTGTGAAGAAAGATATCATGGGGCATTGTGATGTCACGGCCATGGAACATTATGATGACAACAATTCTGGAGCATTGTGATAAAAAGGGCATGGACCATTGTGATTAGAGTGGCCAAGGAGCATTCTGATGACAACGGCATGGAGCATTGTGATGACAAGGGTCATCGAGCATTGTGATGACAGTGGTCATGAAGCATTGTGATGAATGTGGTCATGGATCATTGTGATGACAAGTGTCGTGGAGCATTGTGATGACAGGGGTCATAGAGCATTGTGATGACACGGTTATGGAATATTGTGATGACCAGAATTCTGTAGCACTGTGATGAAAAGGGAATGGAGCATTGTGATTACAGGTGTCATGGAGCATTGTGATGACAATTGTTCTAGAACATTGTGATGACAGGGATCATGGAGCATAGTGATGAACGGGGCCATGGAGCATTGTGATGACAGGCGTCATGGGACAATGTGTTGACAGTGTCATGGAGCATTGTTAGAAAGGGAACATGGAGCAATTTGATTTCAGCGGCCATGAAAAATTGTGAATACATAGGCCATGGAGTATTCAGATGAATGTCGTCAAGGATCATTGTGACGAAAAGTGTCCTGGAATATTGTGATGACACGGTTCATGGAGCATTGCGATGACAAGGGCCATGGCGAAATGTGAAGAGAGGTGTCATGGGGCATTGTGATGACAGTGGTCATCTAGAATTGTGAAGAAAGATATCACGGAGCACTGGGATGACAGGGGCCATGGAGCATTGTGATGGCACGGGTCATGGGGCATTGTGATGACACGGCCATGGAACATTATGATAACAAGAATTCTGGAGCATTTTGATAAAAAGGGCATGGACCATTGTGATTAGAGGGGCCAAGGAGCATTGAGATGACAACTGCATGGAGCATTGTGATGACAAGGGTCATCGAGCATTGTGATGACAGTGGTCATGAAGCATTGTGATGAATGTGGTCATGGATCATTGTGATGACAAGTGTCGTGGAGCATTGTGATGACAGGGATCATAGAGCATTGTGATGAGACGGTTATGGAATATTGTGATTTCCAGAATTCTGTAGCACTGTGATGAAAAGGGAATGGAGAATTGTGATTACAGGGGTCATGGAGCTTTGTGATGACAATTGTTTAAAACATTGTGAAGACAGGGATCATGGAGCATAGTGATGAAATGAGCCATGGAGCATTGTGATGACAGGCTTATGGGACATTGTGTTGATAGTGGTCATGGAGCATTGTTAGAAAGGGAACATGGAGCAATTTAATTTCAGGGGCCATGAAAAATTTTGAATACATAGGCCATGGAGTATTCAGATGAATGTCGTCAAGGATCATTGTGACGAAAAGTGTCCTGGAATATTGTGATGACACGGTTCATGGAGCATTGCGATGACAAGGGCCATGGCGAAATGTGAAGACAGGTGTCATGGGGCATTGTGAATACAATGGTCATCTAGAATTGTGAAGAAAGATATCATGGAGCACTGGGATGACAGGGGCCATGGAGCATTGTGATGACAGGGGTCATGGGGCATTGTGATGACACGGCCATGGAACATTATGATGACAAGAATTCTGGAGCATTGTGATAAATAGGGCATGGACCATTGTGATTAGAGGGGCCAAGGAGCATTCTGATGACAACGGCATGGAGCATTGTGATGACCAGGGTCATCGAGCATTGTGATGACAGTGGTCAATAAGCATTGTGATGAATGTGGTCATGGATCATTGTGATGACAATTGTCGTGGAGAATTGTGATGACAGGGGTCATAGAGCATTGTGATGACACGGTTATGGAATATTGTGATGACCAGAATTCTGTAGCACTGTGATGAAAAGGGAAAGGAGCATTGTGATTACAGGGGTCATGGAGCATTGTGATGACAATTGTTCTAGAACATTTTGAAGACAGGGATCATGGAGCATAGTGATGAAAGGGGCCATGGAGCATTGTGATGACAGGCGTCATGGGACAATGTGTTGACAGTGGTCATGCAGCATTGTTAGAAAAGGAACATGGAGCAATTTGATTTCAGGGGCCATGAAAAATTGTGAATACATAGGCCATGGAGTATTCAGATGAATGTGGTCAAGGATCATTGTGATGACAAGTGTCCTGGAATATTGTGATGACACGGTTCATGGAGCATTGCGATGACAAGGGCCATGGAGAAATGTGAAGACAGGTGTCATGGGGCTTTGTGATGACAGTGGTCATCTAGAATTGTGAAGAAAGATATCATGGGGCATTGTGATGACACGGCCATGGAACATTATGATGACAAGAATTCTGGAGCATTGTGATAAATAGGGCATGGACCATTGTGATTAGAGGGGCCAAGGAGCATACTGATGACAACGGTGTGGAGCATTGTGATGACAAGGGTCATCGAGCATTGTGATGGCAGTGGTCATGAAGCATTGTGATGAATGTGGTTATGGATCATTGTGATGACAAGTGTCGTGGAGCATTGTGATGACAGGGGTCATAGAGCATTGTGATGACACGGTTATGGAATATTGTGATGACCAGAATTCTGTAGCACTGTGATGAAAAGGGAATGGAGCATTGTGATTACAGGGGTCATGGAGCATTGTGAGGACAATTGTTCAAGAACATTGTGATGACAGGGATCATGGAGCATAGTGATGAAAGGGGCCATGGAGCATTGTGATGACAGGCGTAATGGGACATTGTGTTGACAGTGGTCATGGAGCATTGTTAGAAAGGGGACATGGAGCAATTTGATTTCAGGGGCCATGAAAAATTGTGAATACATAGGCCATGGAGTATTCAGATGAATGTGGTCAAGGATCATTGTGACGACAAGTGTCCTGGAATATTGTGATGACACGGATCATGGAGCATTGCGATGACATGTGCCATGGAGAAATGTGAAGACAGGTGTCATGGGGCTTTGTGATGACAGTGGTCATCTGGAATTGTGAAGAAAGATATCATGGGGCATTGTGATGTCACGGCCATGGAACATTATGATGACAACAATTCTGGAGCATTGTGATAAAAAGGGCATGGACCATTGTGATTAGAGTGGCCAAGGAGCATTCTGATGACAACGGCATGGAGCATTGTGATGACAAGGGTCATCGAGCATTGTGATGACAGTGGTCATGAAGAATTGTGATGAATGTGGTCATGGATCATTGTGATGACAAGTGTCGTGGAGCATTGTGATGACAGGGATCATAGAGCATTGTGATGACACGGTTATGGAATATTCTGATGTCCAGAATTCTGTAGCACTGTGATGAAAAGGGAATGGAGAATTGTGATTACAGGGGTCATGGAGCATTGTGATGACAATTGTTTAAAACATTGTGAAGACAGGGATCATGGAGCAGAGTGATGAAAGGAGCCATGGAGCATTGTGATGACAGGCTTATGGGACATTGTGTTGATAGTGGTCTTGGAGCATTGTTAGAAAGGGAACATGGAGCAATTTAATTTCAGGGGCCATGAAAAATTTTGAATACATAGGCCATGGAGTATTCAGATGAATGTCGTCAAGGATCATTGTGACGAAAAGTGTCCTGGAATATTGTGATGACACGGTTCATGGAGCATTGCGATGACAAGGGCCATGGCGAAATGTGAAGACAGGTGTCATGGGGCATTGTGAAGACAATGGTCATCTAGATTTGTGAAGAAAGATATCATGGAGCACTGGGATGACAGGGGCCATGGAGCATTGTGATGACAGGGGTCATGGGGCATTGTGATGACACGGCCATGGAACATTATGATGACAAGAATTCTGGAGCATTGTGATAAAAAGGGCATGGACCATTGTGATTAGAGGGGCCAAGGAGCATTCTGATGACAATGGCATGGAGCATTGTGATGACAAGGGTCATCGAGCATTGTGATGGCAGTGGTCATGAAGCATTGTGATGAATGTGGTCATGGATCATTGTGATGACAAGTGTCGTGGAGCATTGTGATGACAGGGGTCATAGAGCATTGTGATGACACGGTTATGGAATATTGTGATGACCAGAATTCTGTAGCACTGTGATGAAAAGGGAATGGAGCATTGTGATTACAGGGGTCATGGAGCATTGTGATGACAATTGTTCTAGAACATTGTGATGACAGGGATCATGGAGCATAGTGATGAAAGGGGCCATGGAGCATTGTGATGACAGGCGTCATGGGACAATGTGTTGACAGTGTCATGGAGAATTGTTAGAAAGGGAACATGGAGCAATTTGATTTCAGCGGCCATGAAAAATTGTGAATACATAGGCCATGGAGTATTCAGATGAATGTCGTCAAGGATCATTGTGACGAAAAGTGTCCTGGAATATTGTGATGACACGGTTCATGGAGCATTGCGATGACAAGGGCCATGGCGAAATGTGAAGAGAGGTGTCATGGGGCATTGTGATGACAGTGGTCATCTAGAATTGTGAAGAAAGATATCACGGAGCACTGGGATGACAGGGGCCATGGAGCATTGTGATGGCACGGGTCATGGGGCATTGTGATGACACGGCCATGGAACATTATGATAACAAGAATTCTGGAGCATTTTGATAAAAAGGGCATGGACCATTGTGATTAGAGGGGCCAAGGAGCATTGAGATGACAACTGCATGGAGCATTGTGATGACAAGGGTCATCGAGCATTGTGATGACAGTGGTCATGAAGCATTGTGATGAATGTGGTCATGGATCATTGTGATGACAAGTGTCGTGGAGCATTGTGATGACAGGGATCATAGAGCATTGTGATGAGACGGTTGTGGAATATTGTGATGTCCAGAAATCTGTAGCACTGTGATGAAAAGGGAATGGAGAATTGTGATTACAGGGGTCATGGAGCTTTGTGATGACAATTGTTCTAGAACATTTTGAAGACAGGGATCATGGAGCATAGTGATGAAAGGGGCCATGGAGCATTGTGATGACAGGCGTCATGGGAAAATGTGTTGACAGTGGTCATGCAGCATTGTTAGAAAAGGAACATGGAGCAATTTGATTTCAGGGGCCATGAAAAATTGTGAATACATAGGCCATGGAGTATTCAGATGAATGTGGTCAAGGATCATTGTGATGACAAGTGTCGTGGAGCATTGTGATGACAGGGATCATAGAGCATTGTGATGACACGGTTATGGAATATTCTGATGTCCAGAATTCTGTAGCACTGTGATGAAAATGGAATGGAGAATTGTGATTACAGGGGTCATGGAGCATTGTGATGACAATTGTTTAAAACATTGTGAAGACAGTGATCATGGAGCATAGTGATGAAAGGAGCCATGGAGCATTGTGATGACAGGCTTATGGGACATTGTGTTGATAGTGGTCTTGGAGCATTGTTAGAAAGGGAACATGGAGCAATTTAATTTCAGGGGCCATGAAAAATTTTGAATACATAGGCCATGGAGTATTCAGATGAATGTCGTCAAGGATCATTGTGACGAAAAGTGTCCTGGAATATTGTGATGACACGGTTCATGGAGCATTGCGATGACAAGGGCCATGGCGAAATGTGAAGACAGGTGTCATGGGGCTTTGTGATGACAGTGGTCATCTAGAATTGTGAAGAAAGATATCATGGGGCATTGTGATGACACGGCCATGGAACATTATGATGAAAAGAATTCTGGAGCATTGTGATAAATAGGGCATGGACCATTGTGATTAGAGGGGCCAAGGAGCATTCTGATGACAACGGCGTGGAGCATTGTGATGACAAGGGTCATCGAGCATTGTGATGGCAGTGGTCATGAAGCATTGTGATGAATGTGGTTATGGATCATTGTGATGACAAGTGTCGTGGAACATTGTGATGACAGGGGTCATAGAGCATTGTGATGACACGGTTATGGAATATTGTGATGACCAGAATTCTGTAGCACTGTGATGAAAAGGGAATGGAGCATTGTGATTACAGGGGTCTTGGAGCATTGTGAGGACAATTGTTCAAGAACATTGTGATGACAGGGATCATGGAGCATAGTGATGAAAGGGGCCATGGAGCATTGTTATGACAGGCGTCATGGGACATTGTGTTGACAGTGGTCATGGAGCATTGTTAGAAAGGGAACATGGAGCAATTTGATTTCAGGGGCCATGAAAAATTGTGAATACATAGGCCATGGAGTATTCAGATGAATGTGGTCAAGGATCATTGTGACTACAAGTGTCCTGGAATATTGTGATGACACGTATCATGGAGCATTGCGATGACATGTGCCATGGAGAAATGTGAAGACAGGTGTCATGGGGCTTTGTGATGACAGTGGTCATCTAGAATTGTGAAGAAAGATATCATGGGGCATTGTGATGACACGGCCATGGAACATTATGATGACAACAATTCTGGAGCATTGTGATAAAAAGGGCATGGACCATTGTGATTAGAGTGGCCAAGGAGCATTCTGATGACAACGGCATGGAGCATTGTGATGACAAGGGTCATCGAGCATTGTGATGACAGTGGTCATGAAGAATTGTGATGAATGTGGTCATGGATCATTGTGATGGCAAGTGTCGTGGAGCATTGTGATGACAGGGATCATAGAGCATTGTGATGACACGGTTATGGAATATTCTGATGTCCAGAATTCTGTAGCACTGTGATGAAAAGGGAATGGAGAATTGTGATTACAGGGGTCATGGAGCATTGTGATGACAATTGTTTAAACATTGTGAAGACAGGGATCATGGAGCATAGTGATGAAAGGAGCCATGGAGCATTGTGATGACAGGCTTATGGGACATTGTGTTGATAGTGGTCTTGGAGCATTGTTAGAAAGGGAACATGGAGCAATTTAATTTCAGGGGCCATGAAAAATTTTGAATACATAGGCCATGGAGTATTCAGATGAATGTCGTCAAGGATCATTGTGACGAAAAGTGTCCTGGAATATTGTGATGACACGGTTCATGGAGCATTGCGATGACAAGGGCCATGGTGAAATGTGAAGAGCGGTGTCATGGGGCATTGTGAAGACAATGGTCATCTAGATTTGTGAAGAAAGATATCATGGAGCACTGGGATGACAGGGGCCATGGAGCATTGTGATGACAGGGTTCATGGGGCATTGTGATGACACGGCCATGGAACATTATGATGACAAGAATTGTGGAGCATTGTGATAAAAAGGGCATGGACCATTGTGATTAGAGGGGCCAAGGAGCATTCTGATGACAATGGCATGGAGCATTGTGATGACAGTGGTCATGAAGCATTGTGATGAATGTGGTTATGGATCATTGTGATGACAAGTGTCGTGGAGCATTGTGATGACAGGGGTCATAGAGCATTGTGATGACACGGTTATGGAATATTGTGATGACCAGAATTCTGTAGCACTGTGATGAAAAGGGAATGGAACATTGTGATTACAGGGTTCATGGAGCATTGTGATGACAATTGTTCAAGAACATTGTGATGACAGGGATCATGGAGCAATGTGATGAAAGGGGCCATGGAGCATTGTGATGACAGGCGTCATGGGACATTGTGTTGACAGTGGTCATGGAGCATTGTTAGAAAGGGAACATGGAGCAATTTGATTTCAGGGGCCATGAAAAATTTTGAATACATAGGCCATGGAGTATTCAGATGAATGTGGTCAAGGATCATTGTGATGAAAAGTGTCCTGGAATATTGTGATGACACGGTTCATGGAGCATTGCGATGACAAGGGCCATGGCGAAATGTGAAGACAGGTGTCATGGGGCATTGTGATGACAGGGGTCATCTAGAATTGTGAAGAAAGATATCATGGAGCACTGGGATGACAGGGGCCATGGAGCATTGTGATGACAGGGGTCATGGGTCATTGTGATGACACGGCCATGGAACATTATGATGACAAGAATTCTGGAGCATTGTGATAAAAAGGGCATGGACCATTGTAATTAGAAGGGCCAAGGAGCATTCTGATGACAACGGCATGGAGCATTATGATGACAAAGTTCATCGAGCATTGTGATGACAGTGGTCATGAAGCATTGTGATGAATGTGGTTATGGATCATTGTGATGACAAGTGTCGTGGAGCATTGTGATGACAGGGGTCATAGAGTATTGTGATGACACGGTTATGGAATATTGTGACGACCAGAATTCTGTAGCACTGTGATGAAAAGGGAATGGAGCATTGTGATTACAGGGGTAATGGAGCATTGTGATGACAATTTTTCTAGAACATTGTGAAGACAGGGATCATGGAGCATAGTGATGAAACGGGCCATGGAGCATTGTGATGACAGGCGTCATGGGACAATGTGTTGACAGTGGTCATGGAGCATTGTTAGAAAGGGAACATGGAGCAATTTGATTTCAGGGGCCATGAGAAATTGTGAATACATAGGCCACGGAGTATTCAGATGTATGTGGTCAAGGATCATTGTGACGAAATGTGTCCTGGAATATTGTGATGACACGGTTCATGGAGCATTGCGATGACAAGGGCCATGGCGAAATGTGAAGACAGGTGTCATGGGGCTTTGTGATGACAGTGGTCATCTAGAATTGTGAAGAAAGATATCATGGAGCACTGGGATGACAGGGACCATGGAGCATTGTGATGACAGGGGTCATGGGGCATTGTGATGACACGGCCATGGAACATTATGATGACAAGAAGTCTGGAGCATTGTGATAAATAGGGCATGGACCATTGTGATTAGAGGGGCCAAGGAGCATTCTGATGACAACGGCATGGAGCATTGTGATGACAAGGGTCATCGAGCATTGTGATGACAGTGGTCATGAAGCATTGTGATGCATGTGGTCATGGATCATTGTGATGACAAGTGTCGTGGAGCATTGTGATGACAGGGGTCATAGAGCATTGTGATGACACGGTTATGGAATTTTGTTATCACCAGAATTCTGTAGCACTGTAATGAAAAGGGAATGGAGCATTGTGATTACAGGGGTCATGGAGCATTGTGATGACAATTGTTCTAGAACATTGTGAAGACAGGGATCATGGAGCATAGTGATGAAAGGGGCCATGGAGAATTGTGATGAGAGGCGTCATGGGACAATGTGTTGACAGTGTCATGGAGCATTGTTAGAAAGGGAACATGGAGCAATTTGATTTCAGGGGCCATGAAAAATTGTGAATACATAGGCCATGGAGTATTCAGATGAATGTGGTCAAGGATCATTGTGACGACAAGTGTCCTGGAATATTGTGATGACACGGTTCATGGAGCATTGCGATGACAAGGGCCATGGCGAAATGTGAAGGCAGGTGTCATATGGCTTTGTGATGACAGTGGTCATCTAGAATTGTGAAGAAAGATATCATGAAGCACTGGGATGACAGGGGCCATGGAGCAATGTGATGGCAGGGGTCATGGGGCATTGTGATGACACGGCCATGGAACATAATGATGACAAGAATTCTGGAGCATTGTGATAAACAGGGCATGGACCATTGTGATTAGAGGGGCCAAGGAGCATTCTGATGACAACGGCATGGAGCATTGTGATGACAAGGGTCATCGAGCATTGTGATGACAGTGGTCATGAAGCATTGTGATGAATGTGGTCATGGATCATTGTGATGACAAGTGTCGTGGAGCATTGTGATGACAGGGGTCATAGAGTATTGTGATGACACGGTTATGGAATATTGTGACGACCAGAATTATGTAGCACTGTGATGAAAAGGGAATGGAGCATTGTGATTACAGGGGTAATGGAGCATTGTGATGAAAATTTTTCTAGAACATTGTGAAGACAGGGATCATGGAGCATAGTGATGAAAGGGGCCATGGAGCATTGTGATGACAGGCGTCATGGGACAATGTGTTGACAGTGGTCATGGAGCATTGTTAGAAAGGGAACATGGAGCAATTTGATTTCAGGGGCCATGAAAAATTTTGAATACATAGGCCACGGAGTATTCAGATGTATGTGGTCAAGGATCATTGTGACGAAAAGTGTACTGGAATATTGTGATGACACGCTTCATGGAGCATTGCGATGACAAGGGCAATGGCGAAATGTGAAGACAGGTATCATGGGGAATTGTGATGACAGTGGTCATCTAGAATTGTGAAGAAATATATCATGGAGCACTGGGATAACAGGGGCCATGGAGCATTGTGATGACAGGGGTCATGGGGCATTGTGATGACACGGCAATGGAACATTATGATGACAAGAATTCTGGAGCATTGTGATAAATAGGGCATGGACCATTGTGATTAGAGGAGCCAAGGAGCATTCTGATGACAACGGCATGGAGCATTGTGATGACAAGGTTCATCGAGCATTGTGATGACAGTGGTCATGAAGCATTGTGATGAATTTGGTCATGGATCATTGTGATGACAAGTGTCGTGGAGCATTGTGATGACAGGTGTCATAGAGCATTGTGATGACACGGTTATGGTATATTGTGAAGACCAGAATTATGTAGCACTGTGATGAAAAGGGAATGGAGCATTGTGATTACAGGGGTCATGGAGCATTGTGATGACAATTGTTCTAGAACATTGTGAAGACAGGTATCATGGAGCATAGTGATGAAAGGGGCCATGGAGCATTGTGATGACAGGCGTCATGGGACTTTGTGTTGACAGTGGTCATGGAGCATTGTTAGAAAGGGAACATGGAGCAATTTGATTTCAGGGGCCATGAAAAATTGTGAATACATAGGCCATGGAGTATTCAGATGAATGTGGTCAAGGATCATTGTGACAAAAAGTGTCCTGGAATATTGTGATGACACGGTTCATGGAGCATTGCGATGACAAGGGCCATGGCGAAATGTGAAGAAAGGTGTCATGGGGCATTGTGATGACAGTGGTCATCTAGAATTGTGAAGAAAGATATCATGGAGCACTGGGATGACAGGGGCCATGGAGCATTGTGATGACAGTGGTCATGGGGCATTGTGATGACACGGCCATGGAAGATTATGATGACAAGAATTCTGGAGCATTGTGATAAAAATGGCATGGACCATTGTGATTTGAGGGGCCAAGGAGCATTCTGATGACAACGGCATGGAGCATTGTGATGACCAGGGTCATCGAGCATTGTGATGACAGTGGTCATGAAGCATTGTGATGAATGTGGTCATGGATCATTGTGATGACAATTGTCGTGCAGCATTGTGATGACAGGGGACATAGAGCATTGTGATGACACGGTTATGGAATATTGTGATGACCAGAATTCTGTAGCACTGTGATGAAAAGGGAATGGAGCATTGTGATTACAGGGGTCATGGAGCATTGTGATGACAATTGTTCTAGAACATTGTGATGACAGGGATCATGGAGCATAGTGATGAGAGGGGCCATGGAGCATTGTGATGACAGGCGTCATGGGATATTGTGTTGACAGTGGTCATGGAGCATTGTTAGATAGGGAACATGGAGCAATTTGATTTCAGGGGCCATGAAAAATTGCGAATACATAGGCCATGGAGGATTCAGATGAATGTGGTCAAGGATCATTGTGACGACAAGTGTCCTGGAATATTGTGATGACACGGTTCATGGAGCATTGCGATGACAAGGGCCATGGCGAAATGTGAAGACAGGTGTCATGGGGCATTGTGATGACAGGGGTCATCTAGAATTGTGAAGAAAGATATCATGGAGCACTGGGATGACAGGGGCCATGGAGCATTGTGATGACAGTGGTCATGGGGCATTGTGATGACACGGCCATGGAACATTATGATGACAAGAATTCTGGAGCATTGTGATAAAAAGGGCATGGACCATTGTAATTAGAAGGGCCAAGGAGCATTCTGATGACAACGGCATGGAGCATTGTGATGACAAGGGTCATCGAGCATTGTGATGGCAGTGGTCATGAAGCATTGTTATGAATGTGGTCATGAATCATTGTGATGACAAGTGTCGTGGAGCATTGTGATAACAGGTGTCATAGAGCATTGTGATGACATGGTTATGGAATATTGTGATGACCAGAATTTTGTAGCACTGTGATGAAAAGGGAATGGAGCATTGTGATTACAGGGGTCATGGAGCATTGTGATGACAATTGTTCTAGAACATTGTGATGACAGGGATCATGGAGCATAGTGATGAGAGGGGCCATGGAGCATTGTGATGACAGGCGTCATGGGATATTGTGTTGACAGTGGTCATGGAGCATTGTTAGATAGGGAACATGGAGCAATTTGATTTCAGGGGCCATGAAAAATTGCGAATACATAGGCCATGGAGTATTCAGATGAATGTGGTCAAGGATCATTGTGACGACAAGTGTCCTGGAATATTTTGATGACACGGTTCATGGAGCATTGCGATGACAAGGGCCATGGCGAAATGTGAAGACAGGTGTCATGGGGCTTTGTGATGACAGTGGTCATCTAGAATTGTGAAGAAAGATATCATGGAGCAGTGGGATGACAGGGGCCATGGAGCATTGTGATGACAGGGGTCATGGGGCATTGTGATGACACGGCCATGGAACATTATGATGACAAGAATTCTGGAGCATTGTGATAAAAAGGGCATGGACCATTGTGATTAGAGGGGCCAAGGAGCATTCTGATGAAAACAGCATGGAGCATTGTGATGACAAGTTTCATCGAGCATTGTGATGACAGTGGTCATGAAGCATTGTGATGAATGTGGTCATGGATCATTGTGATGACAAGTGTCGTGGAGCATTGTGATGACAGGGGTCATAGAGCATTGTGATGACACGGTTATGGAATATTGTGACGACCAGAATTCTGTAGCACTGTGATGAAAAGGGAATGGAGCATTGTGATTACAGGGGTAATGGAGCATTGTGATGACAATTTTTCTAGAACATTGTGAAGACAGGGATCATGGAGCATAGTGATGAAAGGGGCCATGGAGCATTGTGATGACAGGCGTCATGGGACAATGCGTTGACAGTGGTCATGGAGCATTGTTAGAAAGGGAACATGGAGCAATTTGATTTCAGGGGCCATGAGAAATTGTGAATACATAGGCCACGGAGTATTCAGATGTATGTGGTCAAGGATCATTGTGACGAAATGTGTCCTGGAATATTGTGATGACACGGTTCATGGAGCATTGCGATGACAAGGGCCATGGCGAAATGTGAAGACAGGTGTCATGGGGCTTTGTGATGACAGTGGTCATCTAGAATTGTGAAGAAAGATATCATGGAGCACTGGGATGACAGGGTCCATGGAGCATTGTGATGACAGGGGTCATGGGGCATTGTGATGACACGGCCATGGAACATTATGATGACAAGAAGTCTGGAGCATTGTGATAAAAAGGGAATGGACCATTGTGATTAGAGGGGCCAAGGAGCATTCTGATGACAACGGCATGGAGCATTGTGATGACAAGGGTCATCGAGCATTGTGATGACAGTGGTCATGAAGCATTGTGATGCATGTGGTCATGGATCATTGTGATGAAAAGTGTCGTGGAGCATTGTGATGACAGGGGTCATAGAGCATTGTGATGACACGGTTATGGAATTTTGTTATCACCAGAATTCTGTAGCACTGTAATGAAAAGGGAATGGAGCATTGTGATTACAGGGGTCATGGAGCATTGTGATGACAATTGTTCTAGAACATTGTGAAGACAGGGATCATGGAGCATAGTGATGAAAGGGGCCATGGAGCATTGTTATGAGAGGCGTCATGGGACAATGTGTTGACAGTGTCATGGAGCATTGTTAGAAAGGGAACATGGAGCAATTTGATTTCAGGGGCCATGAAAAATTGTGAATACATAGGCCATGGAGTATTCAGATGAATGTGGTCAAGGATCATTGTGACGACAAGTGTCCTGGAATATTGTGATGACACGGTTCATGGAGCATTGCGATGACAAGGGCCATGGCGAAATGTGAAGGCAGGTGTCATATGGCTTTGTGATGACAGTGGTCATCTAGAATTGTGAAGAAAGATATCATGAAGCACTGGGATGACAGGGGCCATGGAGCAATGTGATGGCATGGGACATGGGGCATTGTGATGACACGGCCATGGAACATAATGATGATAAGAATTCTGGAGCATTGTGATAAACAGGGCATGGACCATTGTGATTAGAGGGGCCAAGGAGCATTCTGATGACAACGGCATGGAGCATTGTGATGACAAGGGTCATCGAACATTGTGATGACAGTGGTCATGAAGCATTGTGATGAATGTGGTTATGGATCATTGTGATGACAAGTGTCGTGGAGCATTGTGATGACAGGGGTCATAGAGTATTGTGATGACACGGTTATGGAATATTGTGACGACCAGAATTCTGTAGCACTGTGATGAAAAGGGAATGGAGCATTGTGATTACAGGGGTAATGGAGCATTGTGATGAAAATTTTTCTAAAACATTGTGAAGACAGGGATCATGGAGCATAGTGATGAAAAGGGCCATGGAGCATTGTGATGACAGGCGTCATGGGACAATGTGTTGACAGTGGTCATGGAGCATTGTTAGAAAGGGAACATGGAGCAATTTGATTTCAGGGGCCATGAAAAATTGTGAATACATAGGCCATGGAATATTCAGATGTATGTGGTCAAGGATCATTGTGACGACAAGTGTCCTGGAATATTGTGTTGACACGGTTCATGGAGCATTGCGATGACAAGGGCCATGGCGAAATGTGAAGGCAGGTGTCATGGGGCTTTGTGATGACAGTGGTCATCTAGAATTGTGAAGAAATATATCATGGAGCACTGGGATAACAGGGGCCATGGAGCATTGTGATGAAAGGGGTCATGGGGCATTGTGATGACACGGCCATGGAACATTATGATGACAAGAATTCTGGAGCATTGTGATAAATAGGGCATGGACCATTGTGATTAGAGGAGCCAAGGAGCATTCTGATGACAACGGCATGGAGCATTGTGATGACAAGGTTCATCGAGCATTGTGATGACAGTTGTCATGAAGCATTGTGATGAATTTCGTCATGGATCATTGTGATGACAAGTGTCGTGGAGCATTGTGATGACAGGTGTCATAGAGCATTGTGATGACACGGTTATGGTATATTGTGAAGACCAGAATTCTGTAGCACTGTGATGAAAAGGGAATGGAGCATTGTGATTACAGGGGTCATGGAGCATTGTGATGACAATTGTTCTAGAACATTGTGAAGACAGGTATCATGGAGCATAGTGATGAAAGGGGCCATGGAGCATTGTGATGACAGGCGTCATGGGACAATGCGTTGACAGTGGTCATGGAGCATTGTTAGAAAGGGAACATGGAGCAATTTGATTTCAGGGGCCATGAGAAATTGTGAATACATAGGCCACGGAGTATTCAGATGTATGTGGTCAAGGATCATTGTGACGAAATGTGTCCTGGAATATTGTGATGACACGGTTCATGGAGCATTGCGATGACAAGGGCCATGGCGAAATGTGAAGACAGGTGTCATGGGGCTTTGTGATGACAGTGGTCATCTAGAATTGTGAAGAAAGATATCATGGAGCACTGGGATGACAGGGTCCATGGAGCATTGTGATGACAGGGGTCATGGGGCATTGTGATGACACGGCCATGGAACATTATGATGACAAGAAGTCTGGAGCATTGTGATAAAAAGGGAATGGACCATTGTGATTAGAGGGGCCAAGGAGCATTCTGATGACAACGGCATGGAGCATTGTGATGACAAGGGTCATCGAGCATTGTGATGACAGTGGTCATGAAGCATTGTGATGCATGTGGTCATGGATCATTGTGATGACAAGTGTCGTGGAGCATTGTGATGACAGGGGTCATAGAGCATTGTGATGACACGGTTATGGAATTTTGTTATCACCAGAATTCTGTAGCACTGTAATGAAAAGGGAATGGAGCATTGTGATTACAGGGGTCATGGAGCATTGTGATGACAATTGTTTAGAACATTGTGAAGACAGGGATCATGGAGCATAGTGATGAAAGGGGCCATGGAGCATTGTGATGAGAGGCGTCATGGGACAATGTGTTGACAGTGTCATGGAGCATTGTTAGAAAGGGAACATGGAGCAATTTGATTTCAGGGGCCATGAAAAATTGTGAATACATAGGCCATGGAGTATTCAGATGAATGTGGTCAAGGATCATTGTGACGACAAGTGTCCTGGAATATTGTGATGACACGGTTCATGGAGCATTGCGATGACAAGGGCCATGGCGAAATGTGAAGGCAGGTGTCATATGGCTTTGTGATGACAGTGGTCATCTAGAATTGTGAAGAAAGATATCATGAAGCACTGGGATGACAGGGGCCATGGAGCAATGTGATGGCATGGGTCATGGGGCATTGTGATGACACGGCCATGGAACATAATGATGACAAGAATTCTGGAGCATTGTGATAAACAGGGCATGGACCATTGTGATTAGAGGGGCCAAGGAGCATTCTGATGACAACGGCATGGAGCATTGTGATGACAAGGGTCATCGAGCATTGTGATGACATTGGTCATGAAGCATTGTGATGAATGTGGTTATTGATCATTGTGATGACAAGTGTCGTGGAGCATTGTGATGACAGGGGTCATAGAGTATTGTGATGACACGGTTATGGAATATTGTGACGACCAGAATTCTGTAGCACTGTGATGAAAAGGGAATGGAGCATTGTGATTACAGGGGTCATGGAGCATTGTGATGACAATTTTTCTAGAACATTGTGAAGACAGGGATCATGGAGCATAGTGATGAAAGGGGCCATGGAGCATTGTGATGACAGGCGTCATGGGACAATGTGTTGACAGTGGTCATGGAGCATTGTTAGAAAGGGAACATGGAGCAATTTGATTTCAGGGGCCATGAAAAATTGTGAATACATAGGCCACGGAGTATTCAGATGTATGTGGTCAAGGATCATTGTGACGAAATGTGTCCTGGAATATTGTGATGACACGGTTCATGGAGCATTGCGATGACAAGGGCCATGGCGAAATGTGATGACAGGTGTCATGGGGCTTTGTGATGACAGTGGTCATCTAGAATTGTGAAGAAAGATATCATGGAGCACTGGGATGACAGGGGCCATGGAGCATTGTGATGACAGGGGTCATGGGGCATTGTGATGAAACGGCCATGGAACATTATGATGACAAGAAGTCTGGAGCATTGTGATAAAAAGCGAATGGACCATTGTGATTAGAGGGGCCAAGGAGCATTCTGATGACAACGGCATGGAGCATTGTGATGACAAGGGTCATCGAGCATTGTGATGACAGTGGTCATGAAGCATTGTGATGCATGTGGTCATGGATCATTGTGATGACAAGTGTCGTGGAGCATTGTGATGACAGGGGTCATAGAGCATTGTGATGACACGGTTATGGAATTTTGTTATGACCAGAATTCTGTAGCACTGTAATGAAAAGGGAATGGAGCATTGTGATTACAGGGGTCATGGAGCATTGTGATGACAATTGTTCTAGAACATTGTGAAGACAGGGATCATGGAGCATAGTGATGAAAGGGGCCATGGAGCATTGTGATGAGAGGCGTCATGGGACAATGTGTTGACAGTGTCATGGAGCATTGTTAGAAAGGGAACATGGAGCAATTTGATTTCAGGGGCCATGAAAAATTGTGAATACATAGGCCATGGAATATTCAGATGAATGTGGTCAAGGATCATTGTGACGACAAGTGTCCTGGAATATTGTGTTGACACGGTTCATGGAGATTGCGATGACAAGGGCCATGGCGAAATGTGAAGGCAGGTGTCATGGGGCTTTGTGATGACAGTGGTCATCTAGAATTGTGAAGAAATATATCATGGAGCACTGGGATAACAGGGGCCATGGAGCATTGTGATGACAGGGGTCATGGGGCATTGTGATGACACGGCAATGGAACATTATGATGACAAGAATTCTGGAGCATTGTGATAAATAGGGCATTTACCATTGTGATTAGAGGAGCCAAGGAGCATTCTGATGACAACGGCATGGAGCATTGTGATGACAAGGTTCATCGAGCATTGTGATGAGAGTTGTCATGAAGCATTGTGATGAATTTGGTCATGGATCATTGTGATGACAAGTGTCGTGGAGCATTGTGATGACAGGTGTCATAGAGCATTGTGATGACACGGTTATGGTATATTGTGAAGACCAGAATTCTGTAGCACTGTGATGAAAAGGGAATGGAGCATTGTGATTACAGGGGTCATGGAGCATTGTGATGACAATTGTTCTAGAACATTGTGAAGACAGGTATCATGGAGCATAGTGATGAAAGGGGCCATGGAGCATTGTGATGACAGGCGTCATGGGACTTTGTGTTGACAGTGGTCATGGAGCATTGTTAGAAAGGGAACATGGAGCAATTTGATTTCAGGGGCCATGAAAAATTGTGAATACATAGGCCATGGAGTATTCAGATGAATGTCGTCAAGGATCATTGTGACGAAAATTGTCCTGGAATATTGTGATTACACGGTTCATGGAGCATTGCGATGACAAGGGCCATGGCGAAATGTGAAGAAAGGTGTCATGGGGCATTGTGATGACAGTGGTCATCTAGAATTGTGAAGAAAGATATCATGGAGCACTGGGATGACAGGGGCCATGGAGCATTGTGATGACAGTGGTCATGGGGCATTGTGATGACACGGCCATGGAAGATTATGATGACAAGAATTCTGGAGCATTGTGATAAAAAGGGCATGGACCATTGTGATTAGAGGGGCCAAGGAGCATTCTGATGACAACGGCATGGAGCATTGTGATGACAAGGGTCATCGAGCTTTGTGATGACAGTGGTCATGAAGCATTGTGATGAATGTGGTCATGGATCATTGTGATGACAAGTGTCGTGCAGCATTGTGATGACAGGGGACATAGAGCATTGTGATGACACGGTTATGGAATATTGTGATGACCAGAATTCTGTAGCACTGTGATGAAAAGGGAATGGAGCATTGTGATTACAGGGGTCATGGAGCATTGTGATGACAATTGATCTAGAACATTGTGATGACAGGGATCATGGAGCATAGTGATGAGAGGGGCCATGGAGCATTGTGATGACAGGCGTCATGGGATATTGTGTTGACAGGGGTCATGGAGCATTGTTAGATAGGGAACATGGAGCAATTTGATTTCAGGGGCCATGAAAAATTGCGAATACATAGGCCATGGAGGATTCAGATGAATGTGGTCAAGGATCATTGTGACGACAAGTGTCCTGGAATATTGTGATGACACGGTTCATGGAGCATTGCGATGACAAGGGCCATGGTGAAATGTGAAGAAAGGTGTCATGGGGCATTGTGATGACAGGGGTCATCTAGAATTGTGAAGAAAGATATCATGGAGCACTGGGATGACAGGGGCCATGGAGCATTGTGATGACAGGGGTCATGGGGCATTGTAATGACACGGCCATGGAACATTATGATGAGAAGAATTCTGGAGCATTGTGATAAAAAGGGCATGGACCATTGTAATTAGAAGGGCCAAGGAGCATTCTGATGACAACGGCATGGAGCATTGTGATGACAAGGGTCATCGAGCATTGTGATGGCAGTGGTCATGAAGCATTGTTATGAAAGTGGTCATGAATCATTGTGATGACAAGTGTCGTGGAGCATTGTGATAACATGTGTCATAGAGGATTGTGATGACATGGTTATGGAATATTGTGATGACCAGAATTTTGTAGCACTGTGATGAAAAGGGAATGGAGCATTGTGATTACAGGTGTCATGGAGCATTTTGATGACAATTGTTTAGAACATTGTGAAGACAGGGATCATGGGGCATAGTGATGAAAGGGGCCTTGGAGCATTGTGATGACAGGGGTCATGGGGCATTGTGATGACACGGCCATGGAACATTATGATGACAAGAATTCTGGAGCATTGTGATAAAAAGGGCATGGACCATTGTGATTAGAGGGGCCAAGGAGCATTCTGATGACAACGGCATGGAGCATTGTGATGACCAGGGTCATCGAGCATTGTGATGACAGTGGTCATGAAGCATTGTGATGAATGTGGTCATGGATCATTGTGATGACAATTGTCGTGGAGCATTGTGATGACAGGGGTCATAGAGTATTGTGATGACACGGTTATGGAATATTGTGACGACCAGAATTCTGTAGCACTGTGATGAAAAGGGAATGGAGCATTGTGATTACAGGGGTAATGGAGCATTGTGATGACAATTTTTCTAGAACATTGTGAAGACAGGGATCATGGAGCATAGTGATGAAAGGGGCCATGGAGCATTGTGATGACAGGCGTCATGGGACAATGCGTTGACAGTGGTCATGGAGCATTGTTAGAAAGGGAACATGGAGCAATTTGATTTCAGGGGCCATGAGAAATTGTGAATACATAGGCCACGGTGTATTCAGATGTATGTGGTCAAGGATCATTGTGACGAAATGTGTCCTGGAATATTGTGATGACACGGTTCATGGAGCATTGCGATGACAAGGGCCATGGCGAAATGTGAAGACAGGTGTCATGGGGCTTTGTGATGACAGTGGTCATCTAGAATTGTGAAGAAAGATATCATGTAGCACTGGGATGACAGGGTCCATGGAGCATTGTGATGACAGGGGTCATGGGGCATTGTGATGACACGGCCATGGAACATTATGATGACAAGAAGTCTGGAGCATTGTGATAAAAAGGGAATGGACCATTGTGATTAGAGGGGCCAAGGAGCATTCTGATGACAACGGCATGGAGCATTGTGATGACAAGGGTCATCGAGCATTGTGATGACAGTGGTCATGAAGCATTGTGATGCATGTGGTCATGGATCATTGTGATGACAAGTGTCGTGGAGCATTGTGAAGACAGGGGTCATAGAGCATTATGATGATACGGTTATGGAATTTTGTTATCACCAGAATTCTGTAGCACTGTAATGAAAAGGGAATGGAGCATTGTGATTACAGGGGTCATGGAGCATTGTGATGACAATTGTTCTAGAACATTGTGAAGACAGGGATCATGGAGCATAGTGATGAAAGGGGCCATGGAGCATTGTGATGAGAGGCGTCATGGGACAATGTGTTGACAGTGTCATGGAGCATTGTTAGAAAGGGAACATGGAGCAATTTGATTTCAGGGGCCATGAAAAATTGTGAATACATAGGCCATGGAGTATTCAGATGAATGTGGTCAAGGATCATTGTGACGACAAGTGTCCTGGAATATTGTGATGACACGGTTCATGGAGCATTGCGATGACAAGGGCCATGGCGAAATGTGAAGGCAGGTGTCATATGGCTTTGTGATGACAGTGGTCATCTAGAATTGTGAAGAAAGATATCATGAAGCACTGGGATGACAGGGGCCATGGAGCATGTGATGGCAGGGGTCATGGGGCATTGTGATTACACGGCCATGGAACATAATGATGACAAGAACTCTGGAGCATTGTGATAAACAGGGCATGGACCATTGTGATTAGAGGGGCCAAGGAGCATTCTGATGACAACGGCATGGAGCATTGTGATGACAAGGGTCATCGAGCATTGTGATGACAGTGGTCATGAAGCATTGTGATGAATGTGGTTCTGGATCATTGTGATGACAAGTGTCGTGGAGCATTGTGATGACAGGGGTCATAGAGTATTGTGATGACAAGGTTATGGAATATTGTGACGACCAGAATTCTGTAGCACTGTGATGAAAAGGGAATGGAGCATTGTGATTACAGGGGTAATGGAGCATTGTGATGACAATTTTTCTAGAACATTGTGAAGACAGGGATCATGGAGCATAGTGATGAAAGGGGCCATGGAGCATTGTGATGACAGGCGTCATGGGACAATGTGTTGACAGTGGTCATGGAGCATTGTTAGAAAGGGAACATGGAGCAATTTGATTTCAGGGGCCATGAAAAATTGTGAATACATAGGCCACGGAGTATTCAGATGTATGTGGTCAAGGATCATTGTGACGAAATGTGTCCTGGAATATTGTGATGACACGGTTCATGGAGCATTGCGATGACAAGGGCCATGGCGAAATGTGATGACAGGTGTCATGGGGATTTGTGATGACAGTGGTCATCTAGAATTGTGAAGAAAGATATCATGGAGCACTGGGATGACAGGGGCCATGGAGCATTGTGATGACAGGGGTCATGGGGCATTGTGATGACACGGCCATGGAACATTATGATGACAAGAAGTCTGGAGCATTGTGATAAAAAGCGAATGGACCATTGTGATTAGAGGGGCCAAGGAGCATTCTGATGACAACGGCATGGAGCATTGTGATGACAAGGGTCATCGAGCATTGTGATGACAGTGGTCATGAAGCATTGTGATGCATGTGGTCATGGATCATTGTGATGACAAGTGTCGTGGAGCATTGTGATGACAGGGGTCATAGAGCATTGTGATGACACGGTTATGGAATTTTGTTATGACCAGAATTCTGTAGCACTGTAATGAAAAGGGAATGGAGCATTGTGATTACAGGGGTCATGGAGCATTGTGATGACAATTGTTCTAGAACATTGTGAAGACAGGGATCATGGAGCATAGTGATGAAAGGGGCCATGGAGCATTGTGATGAGAGGCGTCATGGGACAATGTGTTGACAGTGTCATGGAGCATTGTTAGAAAGGAAACATGGAGCAATTTGATTTCAGGGGCCATGAAAAATTGTGAATACATAGGCCATGGAGTATTCAGATGAATGTGGTCAAGGATCATTGTGACGACAAGTGTCCTGGAATATTGTGATGACACGGTACATGGAGCATTGCGATGACAAGGGCCATGGCGAAATGTGAAGACAGGTGTCATGGGGCATTGTGATGACAGTGGTCATCTAGAATTGTGAAGAAAGATATCATGGAGCACTGTGATGACAGGGGCCATGGAACATTGTGATTACAGGGGTCATGGGGCACTGTGATGACACGGCCATGGAACATTATGATGACAAGAATTCTGGAGCATTGTGATAAATAGGGCATGGACCATTGTGATTAGAGGGGCCAAGGAGCATTCTGATGACAACGGCATGGAGCATTGTGATGACAAGGGTCATCGAGCATTGTGATGACAGTGGTCATGAAGCATTGTGATGAATGTGGTCATGGATCATTGTGATGACAAGTGTCGTGGAGCATTGTGATGACAGGGGTCATAGTGCATTGTGATGACTCGGTTATGGAATATTGTGATGACCAGAATTCTGTAGCACTGTGATGAAAAGGGAATGGAGCATTGTGATTACAGGGGTCATGGAGCATTGTGATGAAAATTGTTCTAGAACACTGTGATGACAGGGATCATGGAACATAGTGATGAAAGGGGCCATGAAGCATTGTGATGACAGGCGTCATGGGACAATGTGTTGACAGTGGTCATGGAGCATTGTTAGAAAGGGAACATGGAGAAATTTGATTTCAGGGGCCATGAAAAATTGTGAATACATAGGCCATGGAATATTCAGATGTATGTGGTCAAGGATCATTGTGACGACAAGTGTCCTGGAATATTGTGTTGACACGGTTCATGGAGCATTGCGATGACAAGGGCCATGGCGAAATGTGAAGGCAGGTGTCATGGGGCTTTGTGATGACAGTGGTCATCTAGAATTGTGAAGAAATATATCATGGAGCACTGGGATAACAGGGGCCATGGAGCATTGTGATGACAGGGGTCATGGGGCATTGTGATGACACGGCAATGGAACATTATGATGACAAGAATTCTGGAGCATTGTGATAAATAGGGCATGGACCATTGTGATTAGAGGAGCCAAGGAGCATTCTGATGACAACGGCATGGAGCATTGTGATGACAAGGTTCATCGAGCATTGTGATGACAGTTGCCATGAAGCATTGTGATGAATTTGGTCATGGATCATTGTGATGACAAGTGTCGTGGAGCATTGTGATGACAGGTGTCATAGAGCATTGTGATGACACGGTTATGGTATATTGTGAAGACCAGAATTCTGTAGCACTGTGATGAAAAGGGAATGGAGCATTGTGATTACAGGGGTCATGGAGCATTGTGATGACAATTGTTCTAGAACATTGTGAAGACAGGTATCATGGAGCATAGTGATGAAAGGGGCCATGGAGCATTGTGATGACAGGCGTCATGGGACTTTGTGTTGACAGTGGTCATGGAGCATTGTTAGAAAGGGAACATGGAGCAATTTGATTTCAGGGGCCATGAAAAATTGTGAATACATAGGCCATTGAGTATTCAGATGAATGTGGTCAAGGATCATTGTGACAAAAAGTGTCCTGGAATATTGTGATGACACGGTTCATGGAGCATTGCGATGACAAGGGCCATGGCGAAATGTGAAGACAGGTGTCATGGGGCATTGTGATGACAGTGGTCATGTAGAATTGTGAAGAAAGATATCATGAAGCACTGGGATGACAGGGGCCATGGAGCAATGTGATGGCAGGGGTCATGGGGAATTGTGATGACACGGCCATGGAACATAATGATGACAAGAATTCTGGAGCATTGTGATATACAGGGCATGAACCATTGTGATTAGAGGGGCCAAGGAGCATTCTGATGACAACGGCATGGAGCATTGTGATGACAAGGGTCATCGAGCATTGTGATGACAGTGGTCATGAAGCATTGTGATGAATATGGTCATGGATCATTGTGATGACAAGTGTCGTGGAGCATTGTGATGACAGGGATCATAGAGCATTGTGATGACACGGTTATGGAATATTGTGATGACCAGAATTCTATAGCACTATGATGAAAAGGGAATGGAGAATTGGGATTACAGGGGTCAAGGAGCATTGTGATGACAATTGTTTAAAACTTTGTGAAGACAGGGATCATGGAGCATAGTTATGAAACGGGCCATGGAGCATTGTGATGACAGGCTTATGGGAAATTGTGTTGATAGTGGTCATGGAGCATTGTTAGAAAGGGAATATGGAGCAATTTAATTTCAGGGGCCATGAAAAATTTTGAATACATAGGCCATGGAGTATTCAGATGAATGTCGTCAAGGATCATTGTGACGAAAATTGTCCTGGAATATTGTGATTACACGGTTCATGGAGCATTGCGATGACAAGGGCCATGGCGAAATGTGAAGAAAGGTGTCATGGGGCATTGTGATGACAGTGGTCATCTAGAATTGTGAAGAAAGATATCATGGAGCACTGGGATGACAGGGGCCATGGAGCATTGTGATGACAGTGGTCATGGGGCATTGTGATGACACGGCCATGGAAGATTATGATGACAGGAATTCTGGAGCATTGTAATAAAAAGGGCATGGACCATTGTGATTAGAGGGGCCAAGGAGCATTCTGATGACAACGGCATGGAGCATTGTGATGACAAGGGTCATCGAGCTTTGTGATGACAGTGGTCATGAAGCATTGTGATGAATGTGGTCATGGATCATTGTGATGACAAGTGTCGTGCAGCATTGTGATGACAGGGGACATAGAGCATTGTGATGACACGGTTATGGAATATTGTGATGACCAGAATTCTGTAGCACTGTGATGAATAGGGAATGGAGCATTGTGATTACAGGGGTCATGGAGCATTGTGATGACAATTGTTCTAGAACATTGTGATGACAGGGATCATGGAGCATAGTGATGAGAAGGGCCATGGAGCATTGTGATGACAGGCGTCATGGGATATTGTGTTGACAGTGATCATGGAGCATTGTTAGATAGGGAACATGGAGCAATTTGATTTCAGGGGCCATGAAAAATTGCGAATACATAGGCCATGGAGGATTCAGATGAATGTGGTCAAGGATCATTGTGACGACAAGTGTCCTGGAATATTGTGATGACACGGTTCATGGAGCATAGCGATGACAAGGGCCATGGCGAAATGTGAAGACAGGTGTCATGGGGCTTTGTGATGACAGTGGTCATCTAGAATTGTGAAGAAAGATATCATGGAGCAGTGGGATGACAGGGGCGATGGAGCATTGTGATGACAGGCGTCATGGGACATTGTGTTGACAGTGGTCATGGAGCATTGTTAGAAAGGGAACATGGAGCAATTTGATTTCAGGGGCCATGAAAAATTGTGAATACATAGGCCATGGAGTATTCAGATGAATGTGCTCAAGAATCATTGTGACGACAAGTGTCCTGGAATATTGTGATGACACGGATCATGGAGCATTGCGATGACATGTGCCATGGAGAAATGTGAAGACAGGTGTCATGGGGCTTTGTGATGACAGTCGTCATCTAGAATTGTGAAGAAAGATATCATGGGGCATTGTGATGACACGGCCATGGAACATTATGATGACAAGAATTCTGGAGCATTGTGATAAATAGGGCATGGACCATTGTGATTAGAGGGGCCAAGGAGCACTCTGATGACAACGGCATGGAGCATTGTGATGACAAGGGTCATCGAGCATTGTGATGACAGTGGTCATGAAGCATTGTGATGAATGTGGTCATGCATCATTGTGATGACAAGTGTCGTGGAGCATTGTGATGACAGGTGTCATAGAGCATTGTGATGACACGGTTATGGAATATTGTGATGACCAGAATTCTGTAGCACTGTGATGAAAAGGGAATGGAGCATTGTGATTACAGGGGTCATGGGGCATTGTGATGACACGGCCATGGAACATTATGATGACAAGAATTCTGGAGCATTGTGATAAAAAGGGCATGGACCATTGTGATTAGAGGGGCCAAGGAGCATTTGTATGACAACGGCATGGAGCATTATGATGACAAGGTTCATCGAGCATTGTGATGACAGTGGTCATGAAGCATTGTGATGAATGTGGTTATGGATCATTGTGATGACAAGTGTCGTGGAGCATTGTGATGACAGGGGTCATAGAGTATTGTGATGACACGGTTATGGAATATTGTGACGACCAGAATTCTGTAACACTGTGATGAAAAGGGAATGGAGCATTGTGATTACAGGGGTAATGGAGCATTGTGATGACAATTTTTCTAGAACATTGTGAAGACAGGGATCATGGAGCATAGTGATGAAAGGGGCCATGGAGCATTGTGATGACAGGCGTCATGGGACAATGTGTTGACAGTGGTCATGGAGCATTGTTAGAAAGGGAACATGGAGCAATTTGATTTCAGGGGCCATGAGAAATTGTGAATATATAGGCCACGGAGTATTCAGATGTATGTAGTCAAGGATCATTGTGACGAAATGTGTCCTGGAATATTGTGATGACACGGTTCATGGAGCATTGCGATGACAAGGGCCATGGCGAAATGTGAAGACAGGTGTCATGGGGCTTTGTGATGACAGTGGTCATCTAGAATTGTGAAGAAAGATATCATGGAGCACTGGGATGACAGGGGCCATGGAGCATTGTGATGACAGGGGTTATGGGGCATTGTGAAGTCACGGCCATGGAACATTATGATGACAAGAAGTCTGGAGCATTGTGATAAAAAGGGAATGGACCATTGTGATTAGAGGGGCCAAGGAGCATTCTGATGACAACGGCATGGAGCATTGTGATGACAAGTGTCATCGAGCATTGTGATGACAGTGGTCATGAAGCATTGTGATGCATGTGGTCATGGATCATTGTGATGACAAGTGTCGTGGAGCATTGTGATGACAGGGGTCATAGAGCATTGTGATGACACGGTTATGGAATTTTGTTATGACCAGATTTCTGTAGCACTGTAATGAAAAGGGAATGGAGCATTGTGATTACAGGGGTCATGGAGCATTGTGATGACAATTGTTCTAGAACATTGTGAAGACAGGGATCATGGAGCATAGTGATGAAAGGGGCCATGGAGCATTGTGATGAGAGGCGTCATGGGACAATGTGTTGACAGTGTCATGGAGCATTGTTAGAAAGGGAACATGGAGCAATTTGATTTCAGGGGCCATGAAAAATTGTGAATACATAGGCCATGGAGTATTCAGATGAATGTGGTCAAGGATCATTGTGACGACAAGTGTCCTGGAATATTGTGATGACACGGTTCATGGAGCATTGCGATGACAAGGGCCATGGCGAAATGTGAAGGCAGGTGTCATATGGCTTTGTGATGACAGTGGTCATCTAGAATTGGGAAGAAAGATATCATGAAGCACTGGGATGACAGGGGCCATGGAGCAATGTGATGGCAGGGGTCATGGGGCATTGTGATGACACGGCCATGGAACATAATGATGACAAGAATTCTGGAGCATTGTGATAAACAGGGCATGGACCATTGTGATTAGAGAGGCCAAGGAGCATTCTGATGACAACGGCATGGAGCATTGTTATGACAAGGGTCATCGAGCATTGTGATGATAGTGGTCATGAAGCATTGTGATGAATATGGTCATGGATCATTGTGATGACAAGTGTCGTGGAGCATTGTGATGACAGGGATCATAGAGCATTGTGATGACACGGTTATGGAATATTGTGATGACCGGAATTCTATAGCACTGTTATGAAAAGGGAATGGAGAATTGGGATTACAGGGGTCATGGAGCATTGTGATGACAATTGTTTAAAACATTGTGAAGACAGGGATCATGGAGCATAGTGATGAAACGGGCTATGGAGCATTGTGATGACAGGCTTATGGGACATTGTGTTGATAGTGGTCATGGAGCATTGATAGAAAGGGAACATGGAGCAATTTAATTTCAGGGGCCATGAAAAATTTTGAATACATAGGCCATGGAGTATTCAGATGAATGTCGTCAAGGATCATTTTGACGAAAATTGTCCTGGAATATTGTGATGACACGGTTCATGGAGCATTGCGATGACAAGGGCCATGGCGAAATGTGAAGAAATGTGTCATGGGGCATTGTGATGACAGTGGTCATATAGAATTGTGAAGAAAGATATCATGGAGCACTGGGATGACAGGGGCCATGGAGCATTGTGATGACAGGGGTCATGGGGCATTGTGATGACACGGCCATGGAACATTATGATGACAAGAATTCTGGAGCATTGTGATAAAAAGGGCATGGACCATTGTGATTAGAGGGGCCAAGGAGCATTCTGATGACAACGGCATGGAGCATTGTGATGACAAGTTTCATCGAGCATTGTGATGACAGTGGTCATGAAGCATTGTGATGAATGTGGTCATGGATCATTGTGATGACAAGTGTCGTGGAGCATTGTGATGACAGGGGTCATAGAGCATTGTGATGACACGGTTATGGAATATTGTGATGACCAGAATTCTGTAGCACTGTGATGAAAAGGGAATGGAGCATTGTGATTACAGGGGTCATGGAGCATTGTGATGACAATTGTTCTAGAACATTGTGATGACAGGGATCATGGAGCATAGTGATGAGAGGGGCCATGGAGCATTGTGATGACAGGCGTCATGGGATATTGTGTTGACAGTGGTCATGGAGCATTGTTACATAGGGAACATGGAGCAATTTGATTTCAGGGGCCATGAAAAATTGCGAATACATAGGCCATGGAGGATTCAGATGAATGTGGTCAAGGATCATTGTGACGACAAGTGTCCTGGAATATTGTGATGACACGGTTCATGGAGCATTGCGATGACAAGGGCCATGGCGAAATGTGAAGACAGGTGTCATGGCGCTTTGTGATGACAGTGGTCATCTAGAATTGTGAAGAAAGATATCATGGAGCAGTGGGATGACAGGGGCCATGGAGCATTGTGATGACACGGCCATGGAACATTATGATGACAAGAATTCTGGAGCATTGTGATAAAAGGGCATTGACCATTGTGATTAGAGGGGCCAAGGAGCATTCTGATGAAAACCGCATGGAGCATTATGATGACAAGGGTCATCGAGCATTGTCATGACAGTGGTCATGAAGCATTGTGATGAATGTGGTTATGGATCATTGTGATGACAAGTGTCGTGGAGCATTGTGATGACAGGGG
Source organism: Eschrichtius robustus (assembly GCF_028021215.1). NCBI lineage: Eukaryota > Metazoa > Chordata > Mammalia > Artiodactyla > Eschrichtiidae > Eschrichtius > Eschrichtius robustus. The sequence continues at coordinate 18,040,595 of NC_090830.1, read as the reverse complement.
TCATAGAGTATTGTGATGACATGGTTATGGAATATTGTGACGACCAGAATTCTGTAGCACTGTGATGAAAAGGGAATGGAGCATTGTGATTACAGGGGTCATGGTGCATTGTGATGACAATTGTTTAGAACATTGTGAAGAAAGGGATCATGGAGCATAGAGATGAAAGGGGCCATGGAGCATTGTGATGACAGGCGTCATGGGACAATGTGTTGACAGTGGTCATGGAGCATTGTTAGAAAGGGAACATGGAGCAATTTGATTTCAGGGGCCATGAAAAATTGTGAATACATAGGCCATGGAGTATTCAGATGAATGTGGTCAAGGATCATTGTGACGACAAGTGTCCTGGAATATTGTGATGACACGGTTCATGGAGCATTGCGATGACAAGGGCCATGGCGAAATGTGAAGACAGGTGTCATGGGGCTTTCTGATGACAATGGTCATCTAGAATTGTGAAGAAAGATATCATGGAGCAGTGGGATGACAGGGGCCATGGAGCATTGTGATGACGGGGATCATGGGGCATTGTGATGACACGGCCATGGAACATTATGATGACAAGAATTCTGGAGCATTGTGATAAAAGGGCATGGACCATTGTGATTAGAGGGGCCAAGGAGCATTCTGATGAAAACCGCATGGAGCATTATGATGACAAGGGTCATCGAGCATTGTGATGACAGTGGTCATGAAGCATTGTGATGAATGTGGTTATGGATCATTGTGATGACAAGTGTCGTGGAGCATTGTGATGACAGGTGTCATAGAGCATTGTGATGACACGGTTATGGAATATTGTGACGACCAGACTTCTGTAGCACTGTGATGAAAAGGGAATGGAGCATTGTGATTACAGGGGTCATGGAGCATTGTGAGGACAATTGTTCTAGAACATTGTGATGACAGGGATCATGGAGCATAGTGATGAAAGGGGCCATGGAGCATTGTGATGACAGGCGTCATGGGACAATGTGTTGACAGTGGTCATGGAGCATTGTTAGAAAGGGAACATGGAGCAATTTGATTTCAGGGACCATGAAAAATTGTGAATACATAGGCCATGGAGATTTCAGATGAATGTGGTCATGGATCATTGTGATGACAAGTGTCGTGGAGCATTGTGATGACAGGGATCATAGAGCATTGTGATGACACGGTTATGGAATATAGTGATGACCAGAATTCTGTAGCACTGTGATGAAAAGGGAATGGATCATTGTGATTACAGGGGTCATGGAGCATTTTGATGACAATTGTTCTAGAACATTGTGATGACAGGGATCATGGAGCATAGTGATGAAAGGGGCCATGGAGCATTGTGATGACAGGCGTCATGGGACATTGTGTTGACAGTGGTGATGGAGCATTGTTAGAAATGGAACATGGAGCATTTTGATTTCAGGGGCCATGAATAATTGTGAATACGTAGGCCATGGCGTATTCAGATGAATGTGGTCAAGGATCATTTGACGAAAAGTGTCCTGGAATATTGTGATGACACGGTTCATGGAGCATTGTGAGGACAAGGGCCATGGAGAAATGTGAAGACAGGTGTCATGGGGCATTGTGATGACAGTGGTCATCTAGAATTGTGAAGAAAGATATCATGGAGCACTGGGACGACAGGGGCCATGGAGCATTGTGATGACAGGGGTCATGGGGCATTGTGATGACACGGCCATGGAACATTAGGATCACAAGAATTCTGGAGCATTGTGATAAAAAGGGCATGGATCTTTGTTATTAGAGAGGCCAAGGAGAATTCTGATGACAACGGCATGGAGCATTGTGATGACAAGGGTCATCGAACATTGTGATGACAGTGGTCATGAAGCATTGTGATGAATGGGGTCATGGATCATTGTGATGACAAGTGTCGTGGAGCATTGTGATGACAGGGGTCTTAGAGCATTGTGATGACACGGTTATGGAATATTGTGATGACCAGAATTCTGTAGCACTGTGATGAAAAGGGAATGGAGCATTGTGATTACAGGGGTCATGGAGCATTGTGATGACAATTGTTCTAGAACATTGTGAAGACAGGGATCATGGAGCATAGTGATGAAAGGGGCCATGGAGCATTGTGATGACAGGCGTCATGGGACAATGTGTTGACAGTGGTCATGGAGCATTGTTAGAAAGGGAACATGGAGCAATTTGATTTCAGGGGCCATGAAAAATTGTGAATACATAGGCCATGGAGTATTCAGATGAATGTGGTCAAGGATCATTGTGACGAAAAGTGTCCTGGAATATTGCGATGACACGGTTCATGGAGAATTGCGATGACAAGGGCCATGGAGAAATGTGAAGAAAGGTGTCATGGGGCATTGTGATGACAGTGGTCATCTAGAATTGTGAAGAAAGATATCATGGAGCACTGGGATGACAGGGGCCATGGAGCATTGTGATGACAGGGGTCATGGGGCATTGTGATGATACGGCCATGGAACATTATGATGACAAGAATTCTGGAGCATTGTGATAAAAAGGGCATGGACCATTGTGACTAGAGGGGCCAAGGAGCATTCTGCTGACAACGGCATGGAGCATTGTGATGACAAGGGTCATCGAGCATTGTGATGACAGTGGTCATGAAGCATTGTGATGAATGTGGTTATGGATCATTGTGATGACAAGTGTCGTGGAGCATTGTGATGACAGGGGTCATAGAGCATTGTGATGACACGGTTATGGAATATTGTGATGACCAGAATTCTGTAGCACTGTGATGAAAAGGGAATGGAGCATTGTGATTACAGGGGTCATGGAGCTTTGTGATGACAATTGTTTAGAACATTGTGAAGACAGGGATCATGGAGCATCGTGATGAAAGGGGCCATGGAGCATTGTGATGACAGGCGTCATGGGACAATGTGTTGACAGTGGTCATGGAGCATTGTTAGAAAGGGAACATGGAGAAATTTGATTTCAGCGGCCATGAAAAATTGTGAATACATAGGCCATGGAGTATTCAGATGAATGTGGTCAAGGATCATTGTGACGAAAAGTGTCCTGGAATATTGCGATGACACGGTTCATGGAGAATTGCGATGACAAGGGCCATGGAGAAATGTGAAGAAAGGTGTCATGGGGCATTGTGATGACAGTGGTCATCTAGAATTGTGAAGAAAGATATCATGGAGCACTGGGATGACAGGGGCCATGGAGCATTGTGATGACAGGGGTCATGGGGCATTGTGATGACACGGCCATGGAACATTATGATGACAAGAATTCTGGAGCATTGTGATAAAAAGGGCATGGACCATTGTGACTAGAGGGGCCAAGGAGCATTCTGCTGACAACGGCATGGAGCATTGTGATGACAAGGGTCATCGAGCATTGTGATGACAGTGGTCATGAAGCATTGTGATGAATGTGGTTATGGATCATTGTTATGACAAGTGTCGTGGAGCATTGTGATGACACGGGTCATAGAGCATTGTGATGACACGGTTATGGAATATTGTGATGACCAGAATTCTGTAGCACTGTGATGAAAAGGGAATGGAGCATTGTGATTACAGTGGTCATGGAGCTTTGTGATGACAATTGTTTAGAACATTGTGAAGACAGGGATCATGGAGCATCGTGATGAAAGGGGCCATGGAGCATTGTGATGACAGGCGTCATGGGACATTGTGTTGACAGTGGTCATGGAGCATTGTTAGAAAGGGAACATGGAGCAATTTGATTTCAGGGGCCATGAAAAATTGTGAATACATAGGCCATGGGGTATTCAGATGAATGTGGTCATGTATCATTGTGATGACAAGTGTCGTGGAGCATTGTGATGACACGGTTATGGAATATTGTGATGACCAGAATTCTGTAGCAATGTGATGGAAAGGGAATGGAGCATTGTGATTACAGGGGTCATGGAGCATTGTGATGACAATTGTTTAGAACATTGTGAAGACAGGCATCATGGAGCATAGTGATGAAAGGGGCCATGGAGCATTGTGATGACAGGCGTCATGGGACAATGTGTTGATAGTGGTCATGGAGCATTGTTAGAAAGGGAACATGGAGCAATTTGATTTCAGGGGCCATGAAAAATTGTGAATATATAGGCCATGGAGTATTCAGATGAACGTGGTCAAGGATCATTGGGACGAAATGTGTCCTGGAATATTGTGATGACACAGTTCATGGAGCATTGCGATGACAAGGGCCATGGCGAAATGTGAAGACAGGTGTCATGGGGCATTGTGATGACAGTTGTCATCTAGAATTGTGAAGAAAGATATCATGGAGCACTGGGATGACAGGGGCCATGGAGCATTTTGATGACAGGGGTCATGGGGCATTGTGATGACACGGCCATGGAACATTATGATGACAAGAATTCTGGAGCATTGTGATAAAAAGGGTATGGACCATTGTGATTAGAGGGGCCAAGGAGCATTCTGATGACAACGGCATGGAGCATTGTGATGACAAGTGTCATCGAGCATTGTGATGACAGTGGTCATGAAGCATTGTGATGCATGTGGTCATGGATCATTGTGATGACAAGTGTCGTGGAGCATTGTGATGACAGGGGTCATAGAGCATTGTGATGACACGGTTATGGAATTTTGTTATGACCAGATTTCTGTAGCACTGTAATGAAAAGGGAATGGAGCATTGTGATTACAGGGGTCATGGAGCATTGTGATGACAATTGTTCTAGAACATTGTGAAGACAGGGATCATGGAGCATAGTGATGAAAGGGGCCATGGAGCATTGTGATGAGAGGCGTCATGGGACAATGTGTTGACAGTGTCATGGAGCATTGTTAGAAAGGGAACATGGAGCAATTTGATTTCAGGGGCCATGAAAAATTGTGAATACATAGGCCATGGAGTATTCAGATGAATGTGGTCAAGGATCATTGTGACGACAAGTGTCCTGGAATATTGTGATGACACGGTTCATGGAGCATTGCGATGACAAGGGCCATGGCGAAATGTGAAGGCAGGTGTCATATGGCTTTGTGATGACAGTGGTCATCTAGAATTGGGAAGAAAGATATCATGAAGCACTGGGATGACAGGGGCCATGGAGCAATGTGATGGCAGGGGTCATGGGGCATTGTGATGACACGGCCATGGAACATAATGATGACAAGAATTCTGGAGCATTGTGATAAACAGGGCATGGACCATTGTGATTAGAGGGGCCAAGGAGCATTCTGATGACAACGGCATGGAGCATTGTTATGACAAGGGTCATCGAGCATTGTGATGATAGTGGTCATGAAGCATTGTGATGAATATGGTCATGGATCATTGTGATGACAAGTGTCGTGGAGCATTGTGATGACAGGGATCATAGAGCATTGTGATGACACGGTTATGGAATATTGTGATGACCGGAATTCTATAGCACTGTTATGAAAAGGGAATGGAGAATTGGGATTACAGGGGTCATGGAGCATTGTGATGACAATTGTTTAAAACATTGTGAAGACAGGGATCATGGAGCATAGTGATGAAACGGGCTATGGAGCATTGTGATGACAGGCTTATGGGACATTGTGTTGATAGTGGTCATGGAGCATTGATAGAAAGGGAACATGGAGCAATTTAATTTCAGGGGCCATGAAAAATTTTGAATACATAGGCCATGGAGTATTCAGATGAATGTCGTCAAGGATCATTTTGACGAAAATTGTCCTGGAATATTGTGATGACACGGTTCATGGAGCATTGCGATGACAAGGGCCATGGCGAAATGTGAAGAAATGTGTCATGGGGCATTGTGATGACAGTGGTCATATAGAATTGTGAAGAAAGATATCATGGAGCACTGGGATGACAGGGGCCATGGAGCATTGTGATGACAGGGGTCATGGGGCATTGTGATGACACGGCCATGGAACATTATGATGACAAGAATTCTGGAGCATTGTGATAAAAAGGGCATGGACCATTGTGATTAGAGGGGCCAAGGAGCATTCTGATGACAACGGCATGGAGCATTGTGATGACAAGTTTCATCGAGCATTGTGATGACAGTGGTCATGAAGCATTGTGATGAATGTGGTCATGGATCATTGTGATGACAAGTGTCGTGGAGCATTGTGATGACAGGGGTCATAGAGCATTGTGATGACACGGTTATGGAATATTGTGATGACCAGAATTCTGTAGCACTGTGATGAAAAGGGAATGGAGCATTGTGATTACAGGGGTCATGGAGCATTGTGATGACAATTGTTCTAGAACATTGTGATGACAGGGATCATGGAGCATAGTGATGAGAGGGGCCATGGAGCATTGTGATGACAGGCGTCATGGGATATTGTGTTGACAGTGGTCATGGAGCATTGTTACATAGGGAACATGGAGCAATTTGATTTCAGGGGCCATGAAAAATTGCGAATACATAGGCCATGGAGGATTCAGATGAATGTGGTCAAGGATCATTGTGACGACAAGTGTCCTGGAATATTGTGATGACACGGTTCATGGAGCATTGCGATGACAAGGGCCATGGCGAAATGTGAAGACAGGTGTCATGGCGCTTTGTGATGACAGTGGTCATCTAGAATTGTGAAGAAAGATATCATGGAGCAGTGGGATGACAGGGGCCATGGAGCATTGTGATGACACGGCCATGGAACATTATGATGACAAGAATTCTGGAGCATTGTGATAAAAGGGCATTGACCATTGTGCTTAGAGGGGCCAAGGAGCATTCTGATGAAAACCGCATGGAGCATTATGATGACAAGGGTCATCGAGCATTGTCATGACAGTGGTCATGAAGCATTGTGATGAATGTGGTTATGGATCATTGTGATGACAAGTGTCGTGGAGCATTGTGATGACAGGGGTCATAGAGTATTGTGATGACATGGTTATGGAATATTGTGACGACCAGAATTCTGTAGCACTGTGATGAAAAGGGAATGGAGCATTGTGATTACAGGGGTCATGGTGCATTGTGATGACAATTGTTTAGAACATTGTGAAGAAAGGGATCATGGAGCATAGAGATGAAAGGGGCCATGGAGCATTGTGATGACAGGCGTCATGGGACAATGTGTTGACAGTGGTCATGGAGCATTGTTAGAAAGGGAACATGGAGCAATTTGATTTCAGGGGCCATGAAAAATTGTGAATACATAGGCCATGGAGTATTCAGATGAATGTGGTCAAGGATCATTGTGACGACAAGTGTCCTGGAATATTGTGATGACACGGTTCATGGAGCATTGCGATGACAAGGGCCATGGCGAAATGTGAAGACAGGTGTCATGGGGCTTTCTGATGACAATGGTCATCTAGAATTGTGAAGAAAGATATCATGGAGCAGTGGGATGACAGGGGCCATGGAGCATTGTGATGACGGGGATCATGGGGCATTGTGATGACACGGCCATGGAACATTATGATGACAAGAATTCTGGAGCATTGTGATAAAAGGGCATGGACCATTGTGATTAGAGGGGCCAAGGAGCATTCTGATGAAAACCGCATGGAGCATTATGATGACAAGGGTCATCGAGCATTGTGATGACAGTGGTCATGAAGCATTGTGATGAATGTGGTTATGGATCATTGTGATGACAAGTGTCGTGGAGCATTGTGATGACAGGTGTCATAGAGCATTGTGATGACACGGTTATGGAATATTGTGACGACCAGACTTCTGTAGCACTGTGATGAAAAGGGAATGGAGCATTGTGATTACAGGGGTCATGGAGCATTGTGAGGACAATTGTTCTAGAACATTGTGATGACAGGGATCATGGAGCATAGTGATGAAAGGGGCCATGGAGCATTGTGATGACAGGCGTCATGGGACAATGTGTTGACAGTGGTCATGGAGCATTGTTAGAAAGGGAACATGGAGCAATTTGATTTCAGGGACCATGAAAAATTGTGAATACATAGGCCATGGAGATTTCAGATGAATGTGGTCATGGATCATTGTGATGACAAGTGTCGTGGAGCATTGTGATGACAGGGATCATAGAGCATTGTGATGACACGGTTATGGAATATAGTGATGACCAGAATTCTGTAGCACTGTGATGAAAAGGGAATGGATCATTGTGATTACAGGGGTCATGGAGCATTTTGATGACAATTGTTCTAGAACATTGTGATGACAGGGATCATGGAGCATAGTGATGAAAGGGGCCATGGAGCATTGTGATGACATGCGTCATGGGACATTGTGTTGACAGTGGTGATGGAGCATTGTTAGAAATGGAACATGGAGCATTTTGATTTCAGGGGCCATGAATAATTGTGAATACGTAGGCCATGGCGTATTCAGATGAATGTGGTCAAGGATCATTTGACGAAAAGTGTCCTGGAATATTGTGATGACACGGTTCATGGAGCATTGTGAGGACAAGGGCCATGGAGAAATGTGAAGACAGGTGTCATGGGGCATTGTGATGACAGTGGTCATCTAGAATTGTGAAGAAAGATATCATGGAGCACTGGGACGACAGGGGCCATGGAGCATTGTGATGACAGGGGTCATGGGGCATTGTGATGACACGGCCATGGAACATTAGGATCACAAGAATTCTGGAGCATTGTGATAAAAAGGGCATGGATCTTTGTTATTAGAGAGGCCAAGGAGAATTCTGATGACAACGGCATGGAGCATTGTGATGACAAGGGTCATCGAACATTGTGATGACAGTGGTCATGAAGCATTGTGATGAATGGGGTCATGGATCATTGTGATGACAAGTGTCGTGGAGCATTGTGATGACAGGGGTCTTAGAGCATTGTGATGACACGGTTATGGAATATTGTGATGACCAGAATTCTGTAGCACTGTGATGAAAAGGGAATGGAGCATTGTGATTACAGGGGTCATGGAGCATTGTGATGACAATTGTTCTAGAACATTGTGAAGACAGGGATCATGGAGCATAGTGATGAAAGGGGCCATGGAGCATTGTGATGACAGGCGTCATGGGACAATGTGTTGACAGTGGTCATGGAGCATTGTTAGAAAGGGAACATGGAGCAATTTGATTTCAGGGGCCATGAAAAATTGTGAATACATAGGCCATGGAGTATTCAGATGAATGTGGTCAAGGATCATTGTGACGAAAAGTGTCCTGGAATATTGCGATGACACGGTTCATGGAGAATTGCGATGACAAGGGCCATGGAGAAATGTGAAGAAAGGTGTCATGGGGCATTGTGATGACAGTGGTCATCTAGAATTGTGAAGAAAGATATCATGGAGCACTGGGATGACAGGGGCCATGGAGCATTGTGATGACAGGGGTCATGGGGCATTGTGATGATACGGCCATGGAACATTATGATGACAAGAATTCTGGAGCATTGTGATAAAAAGGGCATGGACCATTGTGACTAGAGGGGCCAAGGAGCATTCTGCTGACAACGGCATGGAGCATTGTGATGACAAGGGTCATCGAGCATTGTGATGACAGTGGTCATGAAGCATTGTGATGAATGTGGTTATGGATCATTGTGATGACAAGTGTCGTGGAGCATTGTGATGACAGGGGTCATAGAGCATTGTGATGACACGGTTATGGAATATTGTGATGACCAGAATTCTGTAGCACTGTGATGAAAAGGGAATGGAGCATTGTGATTACAGGGGTCATGGAGCTTTGTGATGACAATTGTTTAGAACATTGTGAAGACAGGGATCATGGAGCATCGTGATGAAAGGGGCCATGGAGCATTGTGATGACAGGCGTCATGGGACAATGTGTTGACAGTGGTCATGGAGCATTGTTAGAAAGGGAACATGGAGAAATTTGATTTCAGCGGCCATGAAAAATTGTGAATACATAGGCCATGGAGTATTCAGATGAATGTGGTCAAGGATCATTGTGACGAAAAGTGTCCTGGAATATTGCGATGACACGGTTCATGGAGAATTGCGATGACAAGGGCCATGGAGAAATGTGAAGAAAGGTGTCATGGGGCATTGTGATGACAGTGGTCATCTAGAATTGTGAAGAAAGATATCATGGAGCACTGGGATGACAGGGGCCATGGAGCATTGTGATGACAGGGGTCATGGGGCATTGTGATGACACGGCCATGGAACATTATGATGACAAGAATTCTGGAGCATTGTGATAAAAAGGGCATGGACCATTGTGACTAGAGGGGCCAAGGAGCATTCTGCTGACAACGGCATGGAGCATTGTGATGACAAGGGTCATCGAGCATTGTGATGACAGTGGTCATGAAGCATTGTGATGAATGTGGTTATGGATCATTGTTATGACAAGTGTCGTGGAGCATTGTGATGACACGGGTCATAGAGCTTTGTGATGACACGGTTATGGAATATTGTGATGACCAGAATTCTGTAGCACTGTGATGAAAAGGGAATGGAGCATTGTGATTACAGTGGTCATGGAGCTTTGTGATGACAATTGTTTAGAACATTGTGAAGACAGGGATCATGGAGCATCGTGATGAAAGGGGCCATGGAGCATTGTGATGACAGGCGTCATGGGACATTGTGTTGACAGTGGTCATGGAGCATTGTTAGAAAGGGAACATGGAGCAATTTGATTTCAGGGGCCATGAAAAATTGTGAATACATAGGCCATGGGGTATTCAGATGAATGTGGTCATGTATCATTGTGATGACAAGTGTCGTGGAGCATTGTGATGACACGGTTATGGAATATTGTGATGACCAGAATTCTGTAGCAATGTGATGAAAAGGGAATGGAGCATTGTGATTACAGGGGTCATGGAGCATTGTGATGACAATTGTTTAGAACATTGTGAAGACAGGCATCATGGAGCATAGTGATGAAAGGGGCCATGGAGCATTGTGATGACAGGCGTCATGGGACAATGTGTTGATAGTGGTCATGGAGCATTGTTAGAAAGGGAACATGGAGCAATTTGATTTCAGGGGCCATGAAAAATTGTGAATATATAGGCCATGGAGTATTCAGATGAACGTGGTCAAGGATCATTGGGACGAAATGTGTCCTGGAATATTGTGATGACACAGTTCATGGAGCATTGCGATGACAAGGGCCATGGCGAAATGTGAAGACAGGTGTCATGGGGCATTGTGATGACAGTTGTCATCTAGAATTGTGAAGAAAGATATCATGGAGCACTGGGATGACAGGGGCCATGGAGCATTTTGATGACAGGGGTCATGGGGCATTGTGATGACACGGCCATGGAACATTATGATGACAAGAATTCTGGAGCATTGTGATAAAAAGGGCATGGACCATTGTGATTAGAGGGGCCAAGGAGCATTCTGATGACAACGGCATGGAGCATTGTGATGAAAAGTGTCATCGAGCATTGTGATGACAGTGGTCATGAAGCATTGTGATGAATGTGGTCATGGATCATTGTGATGGCAAGTGTCGTGGAGCATTGTGATGACACGGGTCATAGAGCATTGTGATGACACGGTTATGTAATATTGTGATGACCAGAATTCTGTAGCACTGTGATGAAAAGGGAATGGAGCATTGTGATTACAGGGGTCATGGAGCATTGTGATGACAATGGTTCTAGAACATTGTGAAGACAGGGATCATGGAGCATAGTGATGAAAGGGGCCATGGAGCATTGTGATGACAGGCGTCATGGGACAATGTGTTGACAGTGGTCATGGAGCATTGTTAGAAAGGGAACATGGAGCAATTTGATTTCAGGGGCCATGAAAAATTGTGAATACATAGGCCACGGAGTATTCAGATGTATGTGGTCAAGGATCATTGTGACGAAATGTGTCCTGGAATATTGTGATGACACGGTTCATGGAGCATTGCGATGACAAGGGCCATGGCGAAATGTGATGACAGGTGTCATGGGGCTTTGTGATGACAGTGGTCATCTAGAATTGTGAAGAAAGATATCATGGAGCACTGGGATGACAGGGGCCATGGAGCATTGTGATGACAGGGGTCATGGGGCATTGTGATGACACGGCCATGGAACATTATGATGACAAGAAGTCTGGAGCATTGTGATAAAAAGCGAATGGACCATTGTGATTAGAGGGGCCAAGGAGCATTCTGATGACAACGGCATGGAGCATTGTGATGACAAGGGTCATCGAGCATTGTGATGACAGTGGTCATGAAGCATTGTGATGCATGTGGTCATGGATCATTGTGATGACAAGTGTCGTGGAGCATTGTGATGACAGGGGTCATAGAGCATTGTGATGACACGGTAATGGAATTTTGTTATGACCAGAATTCTGTAGCACTGTAATGAAAAGGGAATGGAGCATTGTGATTACAGGGGTCATGGAGCATTGTGATGACAATTGTTCTAAAACATTGTGAAGACAGGGATCATGGAGCATAGTGATGAAAGGGGCCATGGAGCATTGTGATGAGAGGCGTCATGGGACAATGTGTTGACAGTGTCATGGAGCATTGTTAGAAAGGGAACATGGAGCAATTTGATTTCAGGGGCCATGAAAAATTGTGAATACATAGGCCATGGAGTATTCAGATGAATGTGGTCAAGGATCATTGTGACGACAAGTGTCCTGGAATATTGTGATGACACGGTACATGGAGCATTGCGATGACAAGGGCCATGGCGAAATGTGAAGACAGGTGTCATGGGGCATTGTGATGACAGTGGTCATCTAGAATTGTGAAGAAAGATATCATGGAGCACTGTGATGACAGGGGCCATGGAACATTGTGATTACAGGGGTCATGGGGCACTGTGATGACACGGCCATGGAACATTATGATGACAAGAATTCTGGAGCATTGTGATAAATAGGGCATGGACCATTGTGATTAGAGGGGCCAAGGAGCATTCTGATGACAACGGCATGGAGCATTGTGATGACAAGGGTCATCGAGCATTGTGATGACAGTGGTCATGAAGCATTGTGATGAATGTGGTCATGGATCATTGTGATGACAAGTGTCGTGGAGCATTGTGATGACAGGGGTCATAGTGCATTGTGATGACTCGGTTATGGAATATTGTGATGACCAGAATTCTGTAGCACTGTGATGAAAAGGGAATGGAGCATTGTGATTACAGGGGTCATGGAGCATTGTGATGAAAATTGTTCTAGAACACTGTGATGACAGGGATCATGGAACATAGTGATGAAAGGGGCCATGAAGCATTGTGATGACAGGCGTCATGGGACAATGTGTTGACAGTGGTCATGGAGCATTGTTAGAAAGGGAACATGGAGCAATTTGATTTCAGGGGCCATGAAAAATTGTGAATACATAGGCCATGGAATATTCAGATGTATGTGGTCAAGGATCATTGTGACGACAAGTGTCCTGGAATATTGTGTTGACACGGTTCATGGAGCATTGCGATGACAAGGGCCATGGCGAAATGTGAAGGCAGGTGTCATGGGGCTTTGTGATGACAGTGGTCATCTAGAATTGTGAAGAAATATATCATGGAGCACTGGGATAACAGGGGCCATGGAGCATTGTGATGACAGGGGTCATGGGGCATTGTGATGACACGGCAATGGAACATTATGATGACAAGAATTCTGGAGCATTGTGATAAATAGGGCATGGACCATTGTGATTAGAGGAGCCAAGGAGCATTCTGATGACAACGGCATGGAGCATTGTGATGACAAGGGTCATCGAGCATTGTGATGACAGTTGCCATGAAGCATTGTGATGAATTTGGTCATGGATCATTGTGATGACAAGTGTCGTGGAGCATTGTGATGACAGGGGTCATAGAGCATTGTGATGACACGGTTATGGAATTTTGTTATGACCAGATTTCTGTAGCACTGTAATGAAAAGGGAATGGAGCATTGTGATTACAGGGGTCATGGAGCATTGTGATGACAATTGTTCTAGAACATTGTGAAGACAGGGATCATGGAGCATAGTGATGAAAGGGGCCATGGAGCATTGTGATGAGAGGCGTCATGGGACAATGTGTTGACAGTGTCATGGAGCATTGTTAGAAAGGGAACATGGAGCAATTTGATTTCAGGGGCCATGAAAAATTGTGAATACATAGGCCATGGAGTATTCAGATGAATGTGGTCAAGGATCATTGTGACGACAAGTGTCCTGGAATATTGTGATGACACGGTTCATGGAGCATTGCGATGACAAGGGCCATGGCGAAATGTGAAGGCAGGTGTCATATGGCTTTGTGATGACAGTGGTCATCTAGAATTGGGAAGAAAGATATCATGAAGCACTGGGATGACAGGGGCCATGGAGCAATGTGATGGCAGGGGTCATGGGGCATTGTGATGACACGGCCATGGAACATAATGATGACAAGAATTCTGGAGCATTGTGATAAACAGGGCATGGACCATTGTGATTAGAGGGGCCAAGGAGCATTCTGATGACAACGGCATGGAGCATTGTTATCACAAGGGTCATCGAGCATTGTGATGATAGTGGTCATGAAGCATTGTGATGAATATGGTCATGGATCATTGTGATGACAAGTGTCGTGGAGCATTGTGATGACAGGGATCATAGAGCATTGTGATGACACGGTTATGGAATATTGTGATGACCGGAATTCTATAGCACTGTTATGAAAAGGGAATGGAGAATTGGGATTACAGGGGTCATGGAGCATTGTGATGACAATTGTTTAAAACATTGTGAAGACAGGGATCATGGAGCATAGTGATGAAACGGGCTATGGAGCATTGTGATGACAGGCTTATGGGACATTGTGTTGATAGTGGTCATGGAGCATTGATAGAAAGGGAACATGGAGCAATTTAATTTCAGGGGCCATGAAAAATTTTGAATACATAGGCCATGGAGTATTCAGATGAATGTCGTCAAGGATCATTTTGACGAAAATTGTCCTGGAATATTGCGATGACACGGTTCATGGAGCATTGCGATGACAAGGGCCATGGCGAAATGTGAAGAAATGTGTCATGGGGCATTGTGATGACAGTGGTCATCTAGAATTGTGAAGAAAGATATCATGGAGCACTGGGATGACAGGGGCCATGGAGCATTGTGATGACAGGGGTCATGGGGCATTGTGATGACACGGCCATGGAACATTATGATGACAAGAATTCTGGAGCATTGTGATAAAAAGGGCATGGACCATTGTGATTAGAGGGGCCAAGGAGCATTCTGATGACAACGGCATGGAGCATTGTGATGACAAGTTTCATCGAGCATTGTGATGACAGTGGTCATGAAGCATTGTGATGAATGTGGTCATGGATCATTGTGATGACAAGTGTCGTGGAGCATTGTGATGACAGGGGTCATAGAGCATTGTGATGACACGGTTATGGAATATTGTGATGACCAGAATTCTGTAGCACTGTGATGAAAAGGGAATGGAGCATTGTGATTACAGGGGTCATGGAGCATTGTGATGACAATTGTTCTAGAACATTGTGATGACAGGGATCATGGAGCATAGTGATGAGAGGGGCCATGGAGCATTGTGATGACAGGCGTCATGGGATATTGTGTTGACAGTGGTCATGGAGCATTGTTACATAGGGAACATGGAGCAATTTGATTTCAGGGGCCATGAAAAATTGCGAATACATAGGCCATGGAGGATTCAGATGAATGTGGTCAAGGATCATTGTGACGACAAGTGTCCTGGAATATTGTGATGACACGGTTCATGGAGCATTGCGATGACAAGGGCCATGGCGAAATGTGAAGACAGGTGTCATGGGGCTTTGTGATGACAGTGGTCATCTAGAATTGTGAAGAAAGATATCATGGAGCAGTGGGATGACAGGGGCCATGGAGCATTGTGATGACACGGCCATGGAACATTATGATGACAAGAATTCTGGAGCATTGTGATAAAAGGGCATTGACCATTGTGATTAGAGGGGCCAAGGAGCATTCTGATGAAAACCGCATGGAGCATTATGATGACAAGGGTCATCGTGCATTGTCATGACAGTGGTCATGAAGCATTGTGATGAATGTGGTTATGGATCATTGTGATGACAAGTGTCGTGGAGCATTGTGATGACAGGGGTCATAGAGTATTGTGATGACATGGTTATGGAATATTGTGACGACCAGAATTCTGTAGCACTGTGATGAAAAGGGAATGGAGCATTGTGATTACAGGGGTCATGGTGCATTGTGATGACAATTGTTTAGAACATTGTGAAGAAAGGGATCATGGAGCATAGAGATGAAAGGGGCCATGGAGCATTGTGATGACAGGCGTCATGGGACAATGTGTTGACAGTGGTCATGGAGCATTGTTAGAAAGGGAACATGGAGCAATTTGATTTCAGGGGCCATGAAAAATTGTGAATACATAGGCCATGGAGTATTCAGATGAATGTGGTCAAGGATCATTGTGACGACAAGTGTCCTGGAATATTGTGATGACACGGTTCATGGAGCATTGCGATGACAAGGGCCATGGCGAAATGTGAAGACAGGTGTCATGGGGCTTTCTGATGACAATGGTCATCTAGAATTGTGAAGAAAGATATCATGGAGCAGTGGGATGACAGGGGCCATGGAGCATTGTGATGACGGGGATCATGGGGCATTGTGATGACACGGCCATGGAACATTATGATGACAAGAATTCTGGAGCATTGTGATAAAAGGGCATGGACCATTGTGATTAGAGGGGCCAAGGAGCATTCTGATGACAACGGCATGGAGCATTATGATGACAAGGGTCATCGAGCATTGTGATGACAGTGGTCATGAAGCATTGTGATGAATGTGGTTATGGATCATTGTGATGACAAGTGTCGTGGAGCATTGTGATGACAGGTGTCATAGAGCATTGTGATGACACGGTTATGGAATATTGTGACGACCAGACTTCTGTAGCACTGTGATGAAAAGGGAATGGAGCATTGTGATTACAGGGGTCATGGAGCATTGTGAAGACAATTTTTCTAGAACATGGTGAAGACAGGTATCATGGAGCATAGTGATGAAAGGGGCCATGGAGCATTGTGATGACAGGCGTCATGGGACAATGTGTTGACAGTGGTCATAGAGCATTGTTAGAAAGGGAACATGGAGCAATTTGATTTCAGGGGCCATGAAAAATTGTGAATACATAGGCCATGGAGTATTCAGATGAATGTGGTCAAGGATCATTGTGACGAAATGTGTCGTGGAATATTGTGATGACACGGTTCATGGAGCATTGCGAGGACAAGGGCCATGGCGAAATGTGAAGACAGGTGTCATGGGGCATTGTGATGACAGTGGTCATCTAGAATTGTGAAGAAAGATATCATGGAGCACTGGGATGACAGGGGCCATGGAGCATTGAGATGACAGGGGTCATGGGGCATTGTGATGACACGGCCATGGAACATTATGATGACAAGAAGTCTGGAGCATTGTGATAAAAAGGGCATGGACCATTGTGATTAGAGGGGCCAAGGAGCATTCTGATGACAACGGCATGGAGCATTGTGATGACAAGGGTCATCGAGCATTGTGATAACAGTGGTCATGAAGCATTATGATGAATGTGGTCATGGATCATTGTGATGACAAGTGTCGTGGAGCATTGTGATGACAGGGATCATAGAGCATTGTGATGACACGGTTATGGAATATTGTGATGACCAGAATTCTGTAGCACTGTGATGAAAAGGGAATGGAGCATTGTGATTACAGGGGTCATGGAGCATTGTGATGACAATTGTTTAAAACATTGTGAAGACAGGGATGATGGAGCATAGTGATGAACCGGGCCATGGAGCATTGTGATGACAGGATTATGGGACATTGTGTTGATAGTGGTCATGGAGCATTGTTAGAAAGGGAACATGGAGCAATTTGATTTCAGGGGCCATGAAAAATTGTGAATACATTGGACATGGAGTATTCAGATGAATGTGGTCAAGGATCATTGTGACAAAATGTGTCCTGGAATATTATGATGACATGGTTCATGGAGCATTGCGATGACAAGGGCCATGGCGAAATGTGAAGACAGGTGTCATGGGGCATCGTGATGACAGTGGTCATCTAGAATTGTGAAGAAAGATATCATGGAGCAGTGGGATGACAGGGGCCATGGAGCATTGTGATGACGGGGATCATGGGGCATTGTGATGACACGGCCATGGAACATTATGATGACAAGAATTCTGGAGCATTGTGATAAAAGGGCATGGACCATTGTGATTAGAGGGGCCAAGGAGCATTCTGATGACAACGGCATGGAGCATTATGATGACAAGGGTCATGAAGCATTGTGATGAATGTGGTTATGGAGCATTGTGATGACAAGTGTCGTGGAGCATTGTGATGACAGGGGTCATAGAGCATTGTGATGACACGGTTATGGAATATTGTGACGACCAGACTTCTGTAGCACTGTGATGAAAAGGGAATGGAGCATTGTGATTACAGGGGTCATGGAGCATTGTGAAGACAATTTTTCTAGAACATTGTGAAGACAGGTATCATGGAGCATAGTGATGAAAGGGGCCATGGAGCATTGTGATGACAGGCGTCATGGGACAATGTGTTGAGAGTGGTCAAGGAGCATTGTTAGAAAGGGAACATGGAGCAATTTGATTTCAGGGGCCATGAAAAATTGTGAATACATAGGCCATGGAGTATTCAGATGAATGTGGTCAAGGATCATTGTGACGAAAAGTGTCCTGGAATATTGTGATGACACTTTTCATGGAGCATTGCGATGACAAGGGCCATGGCGAAATGTGAAGACAGGTGTCATGGGGCATTGTGATGACAGGGGTCATCTAGAATTGTGAAGAAAGATATCATGGAGCACTGGGATGACAGGGGCCATGGAGCATTGTGATGACAGGGGTCATGGGGCATTGTGATGACACGGCCATGGAACATTATGATGACAAGAATTCTGGAGCATTGTGATAAAAAGGGCATGGACCATTGTAATTAGAAGGGCCAAGGAGCATTCTGATGACAACGGCATGGAGCATTGTGATGACAAGGGTCATCGAGCATTTTGATGACACGGTTATGGAATTTTGTGATGACAAGAATTCTGTAGCACTGTGATGAAAAGGGAATGGAGCATTGTGATTACAGGGGTCATGGAGCATTGTGATGACAATTGTTCTAGAACATTGTGAAGACAGGGATCATGGAGCATAGTGATGAAAGGGCCATGGAGCATTGTGATGACAGGCGTCATGGGACAATGTGTTGACAGTGGTCATGGAGCATTGTTAGAAAGGGAACATGGAGCAATTTGATTTCAGGGACCATGAAAAATTGTGAATACATAGGCCATGGAGATTTCAGATGAATGTGGTCATGGATCATTGTGATGACAAGTGTCGTGGAGCATTGTGATGACAGGGATCATAGAGCATTGTGATGACACGGTTATGGAATATAGTGATGACCAGAATTCTGTAGCACTGTGATGAAAAGGGAATGGATCATTGTGATTACAGGGGTCATGGAGCATTTTGATGACAATTGTTCTAGAACATTGTGATGACAGGGATCATGGAGCATAGTGATGAAAGGGGCCATGGAGCATTGTGATGACAGGCGTCATGGGACATTGTGTTGACAGTGGTGATGGAGCATTGTTAGAAATGGAACATGGAGCATTTTGATTTCAGGGGCCATGAATAATTGTGAATACGTAGGCCATGGCGTATTCAGATGAATGTGGTCAAGGATCATTTGACGAAAAGTGTCCTGGAATATTGTGATGACACGGTTCATGGAGCATTGCGAGGACAAGGGCCATGGAGAAATGTGAAGACAGGTGTCATGGGGCATTGTGATGACAGTGGTCATCTAGAATTGTGAAGAAAGATATCATGGAGCACTGGGACGACAGGGGCCATGGAGCATTGTGATGACAGGGGTCATGGGGCATTGTGATGACACGGCCATGGAACATTAGGATCACAAGAATTCTGGAGCATTGTGATAAAAAGGGCATGGATCTTTGTTATTAGAGAGGCCAAGGAGAATTCTGATGACAACAGCATGGAGCATTGTGATGACAAGGGTCATCGAACATTGTGATGACAGTGGTCATGAAGCATTGTGATGAATGGGGTCATGGATCATTGTGATGACAAGTGTCGTGGAGCATTGTGATGACAGGGGTCTTAGAGCATTGTGATGACACGGTTATGGAATATTGTGATGACCAGAATTCTGTAGCACTGTGATGAAAAGGGAATGGAGCATTGTGATTACAGGGGTCATGGAGCATTGTGATGACAATTGTTCTAGAACATTGTGAAGACAGGGATCATGGAGCATAGTGATGAAAGGGGCCATGGAGCATTGTGATGACAGGCGTCATGGGACAATGTGTTGACAGTGGTCATGGAGCATTGTTAGAAAGGGAACATGGAGCAATTTGATTTCAGGGGCCATGAAAAATTGTGAATACATAGGCCATGGAGTATTCAGATGAATGTGGTCAAGGATCATTGTGACGAAAAGTGTCCTGGAATATTGCGATGACACGGTTCATGGAGAATTGCGATGACAAGGGCCATGGAGAAATGTGAAGAAAGGTGTCATGGGGCATTGTGATGACAGTGGTCATCTAGAATTGTGAAGAAAGATATCATGGAGCACTGGGATGACAGGGGCCATGGAGCATTGTGATGACAGGGGTCATGGGGCATTGTGATGATACGGCCATGGAACATTATGATGACAAGAATTCTGGAGCATTGTGATAAAAAGGGCATGGACCATTGTGACTAGAGGGGCCAAGGAGCATTCTGCTGACAACGGCATGGAGCATTGTGATGACAAGGGTCATCGAGCATTGTGATGACAGTGGTCATGAAGCATTGTGATGAATGTGGTTATGGATCATTGTGATGACAAGTGTCGTGGAGCATTGTGATGACAGGGGTCATAGAGCATTGTGATGACACGGTTATGGAATATTGTGATGACCAGAATTCTGTAGCAATGTGATGAAAAGGGAATGGAGCATTGTGATTACAGGGGTCATGGAGCATTGTGATGACAATTGTTTAGAACATTGTGAAGACAGGCATCATGGAGCATAGTGATGAAAGGGGCCATGGAGCATTGTGATGACAGGCGTCATGGGACAATGTGTTGATAGTGGTCATGGAGCATTGTTAGAAAGGGAACATGGAGCAATTTGATTTCAGGGGCCATGAAAAATTGTGAATATATAGGCCATGGAGTATTCAGATGAACGTGGTCAAGGATCATTGGGACGAAATGTGTCCTGGAATATTGTGATGACACAGTTCATGGAGCATTGCGATGACAAGGGCCATGGCGAAATGTGAAGACAGGTGTCATGGGGCATTGTGATGACAGTTGTCATCTAGAATTGTGAAGAAAGATATCATGGAGCACTGGGATGACAGGGGCCATGGAGCATTTTGATGACAGGGGTCATGGGGCATTGTGATGACACGGCCATGGAACATTATGATGACAAGAATTCTGGAGCATTGTGATAAAAAGGGCATGGACCATTGTGATTAGAGGGGCCAAGGAGCATTCTGATGACAACGGCATGGAGCATTGTGATGAAAAGTGTCATCGAGCATTGTGATGACAGTGGTCATGAAGCATTGTGATGAATGTGGTCATGGATCATTGTGATGGCAAGTGTCGTGGAGCATTGTGATGACACGGGTCATAGAGCATTGTGATGACACGGTTATGTAATATTGTGATGACCAGAATTCTGTAGCACTGTGATGAAAAGGGAATGGAGCATTGTGATTACAGGGGTCATGGAGCATTGTGATGACAATGGTTCTAGAACATTGTGAAGACAGGGATCATGGAGCATAGTGATGAAAGGGGCCATGGAGCATTGTGATGACAGGCGTCATGGGACAATGTGTTGACAGTGGTCATGGAGCATTGTTAGATAGGGAACATGGAGCTATTTGATTTCAGGGGCCATGAAAAATTGTGAATACATAGGCCATGGAGTATTCAGATGAATGTGGTCAAGGATCATTGTGACGAAAAGTGTCCTGGAATATTGTGATGACACATTTCATGGAGCATTCCGATGACAAGGGCCATGGCGAAATGTGAAGACAGGTGTCATGGGGCATTGTGATGACAGTGGTCCTCTAGAATTGTGAGGAAAGATATCATGGAGCACTGGGATGACAGGGGCCATGGAGCATTGTGATGACAGGGGTCATGGGGCATTTTGATGACACGGCCATGGAACATTATGATGACAAGAATTCTGGAGCATTGTGATAAAATGGGCATGGACCATTGAGATTAGAGGGGCCAAGGAGCATTCTGATGACAACGCCATGGAGCATTGTGATGACAAGGGTCATCGAGCTTTGTGATGACAGTGGTCATGAAGCATTGTGATGAATGTGGTCATGCATCATTGTGATGACAAGTGTCGTGGAGCATTCTGATGACAGGGGTCATAGAGCATTGTGATGACACGGTTATGGAATATTGTGATGACCAGAATTCTGTAGCACTGTGATGAAAAGGGAATGGAGCATTGTGATTACAGGGGTCATGGAGCATTGTGATGACAATTGTTCTAGAACATTGTGATGACAGGGATCATGGAGCATAGTGATGAAAGGGGCCATGGAACATTGTGATGACAGGCGTCATGGGACATTGTGTTGACAGTGGTCATGGAGCATTGTTAGAAAGGGAACATTTAGCAATTTGATTTCAGGGGCCATGAAAAATTGTGAATACATAGGCCATGGAGTATTCAGATGAATGTGGTCAAGGATCATTGTGACGAAAAGTGTCCTGGAATATTGTGATGCCACGGTTAATGGAGCATTGCGATGACAGGGGCCATGGCGAAATGTGAAGACAGGTGTCATGGGGCATTGTGATGACAGTGGTCCTCTAGAATTGTGAAGAAAGATATCATGGAGCACTGGGATGACAGGGGCCATGGATCATTGTGATGACAGGGGTCATGGGGCATTGTGATGTCACTGCCATGGAACATTATGATGACAAGAATTCTGGAGCATTGTGATAAAATGGGCATGGACCATTGAGATTAGAGGGGCGAAGGAGCATTCTGATGACAACGGCATGGAGCATTGTGATGAAAAGGGTCATCGAGCATTGTGATGACAGTGGTCATGAAGCATTGTGATGAATGTGGTCATGGATCATTGTGATGACAAGTGTCGTGGAGCATTGTGATGACAGGGGTCATAGAGCATTGTGATGACACGGTTATGGAATATTGTGATGACCAGAATTCTGTAGCACAGTGATGAAATGGGAATGGATCATTGTGATTACAGGGGTCATGGAGCATTGTGATGACAATTGTTCTAGAACATTGTGATGACAGGGATCATGGAGCATAGTGATGAAAGGGGAAATGGAGCATTGTGTTGACAGGCGTCATGGGACATTGTGTTGACAGTGGACATGGAGCATTGTTAGAAAGGGAACATGGAGCAATTTGATTTCAGGGGCCATGAAAAATTGCGAATACATACGCCATGGAGTATTCAGATGAATGTCGTCAAGGATCATTGTGACAAAAAGTGTCCTGGAATATTGTGATGACACGGTTCATGGAGCATTGCGATGACAAGGGCCATGGCGAAATGTGAAGACAGTTGTGATGGGGCATTGTGATGACAGTGGTCATCTAGAATTGTGAAGAAAGATATCATGGAGCACAGGGATGACAGGGGCCATGGAGCATTGTGATGACAGGTGTCATGGGGCATTGTGATGACACGGCCATAGAACATTATGATGACAAGAATTCTGGAGCATTGTGAAAAAAGTTCATGGACAATTGTGATTAGAGGGGCCAAGGAGCATTCTGATGACAACGGCATGGAGCATTATGATGACAAGGGTCATCGAGCATTGTGATGATAGTGGTAATGAAGCATTGTGATGAATGTGGTCATGGATCATTGTGATGACAAGTGTCGTGGAACATTGTGATGACAGGGGTCATAGAGCATTTTGATGACACGGTTATGGAATATTGTGATGACCAGAATTCTGTAGCACTGTGATGAAAAGGGAATGGAGCATTGTGATTACAGGGGTCATGGAGCATTGTGTTGACAATTGTTCTAGAATATTGTGATGACAGGGATCATGGAGCATAGTGATGAAAGGGGCCATGGAGCATTGTGATGACAGGCGTCATGGGACATTGTGTTGACAGTGATCATGGAGCATTGTTAGAAAGGGAACATGGAGCAATTTGATTTCAGGGGCCATGAACAATTGTGAATACATAGTCCATGGAGTATTCAGATGAATGTGGTCAAGGATCATTGTGACGAAAAGTGTCCTGGAATATTGTGATGACACGGTTCATGGAGCATTGCGATGACAAGGGCCATGGCGAAATGTGAAGACAGGTGTCATGGGGCATTGTGATGACAGTGGTCATCTAGAATTGTGAAGAAAGATATCATGGAGCACTGGGATGATAGGGGACATGGAACATTGTGATGACAGTGGTCATGGGGCATTGTGATGACACGGCCATGGAACATTATGATGACAATAATTCTGGAGCATTGTGATAAAAAGGGCATGGACCATTGTGATTAAAGGGGCCAAGGAGCATTCTGATGACAACGGCATGGAGCATTGTGATGACAAGGGTCATCGAGCATTGTGATGACAGTGGTCATGAAGCATTGTGATGAATGTGGTCATGGATCATTGTGATGACAAGTGTCGTGGAGCATTGTGATGACAGGGGTCATAGAGCATTGTGATGACACGGTTATGGAATATTGTGATGACCAGAATTCTGTAGCACTGTGATGAAAAAGGAATGGAGCATTGTGATTACAGGGGTCATGGAGCATTGTGATGACACGGCCATAGAATATTATGATGACAAGAATTCTGGAGCATTGTGATAAAAAGGTCATGGACAATTGTGATTAGAGGGGCCAAGGAGCATTCTGATGACAACGGCAAGGAGCATTGTGATGACAAGGGTCATCGAGCATTGTGATGATAGTGGTCATGAAGCATTGTGATGAATGTGGTCATGAATCATTGTGATAAAAAGGGCATGGACCATTGTGATTAGAGGGGCCAAGGAGCATTCTGATGACAACGGAATGGAGCATTGTGATGACAAAGGTCATCGAGCATTGTGATCACAGTGGTCATGAAGCATTGTGATGAATGTGGTCATGCATCATTGTGATGACATGTGTCGTGGAGCATTGTGATGACAGAGGTCATAGAGCATTGTGATGACACGGTTATGGAATATTGTGATGACCAGAATTCTGTAGCACAGTGATGAAATGGGAATGGATCATTGTGATTACAGGGGTCATGGAGCATTGTGATGACAATTGTTCTAGAACATTGTGATGACAGGGATCATGGAGCATAGTAATGAAAGGGGAAATGGAGCATTGTGTTGACAGGCGTCATGGGACATTGTGTTGACAGTGGACATGGAGCATTGTTAGAAAGGGAACATGGAGCAATTTGATTTCAGGGGCCATGAAAAATTGCGAATACATACGCCATGGAGTATTCAGATGAATGTCGTCAAGGATCATTGTGACAAAAAGTGTCCTGGAATATTGTGATGACACGGTTCATGGAGCATTGCGATGACAAGGGCCATGGCGAAATGTGAAGACAGTTGTCATGGGGCATTGTGATGACAGTGGTCATCTAGAATTGTGAAGAAAGATATCATGGAGCACAGGGATGACAGGGGCCATGGAGCATTGTGATGACAGGTGTCAAGGGGCATTGTGATGACACGGCCATAGAACATTATGATGACAAGAATTCTGGAGCATTGTGAAAAAAGTTCATGGACAATTGTGATTAGAGGGGCCAAGGAGCATTCTGATGACAACGGCATGGAGAATTGTGATGACATGTGTCATCGAGCATTGAGATGACAGTGGTCATGAAGTATTGTGATGAATGTGGTCATGGATCATTGTGATGACAATTGTCGTGGAGCATTGTGATGACAGGGGTCATAGAGCATTGTGATGACAAGGTTATGGAATATTGTGATGACCAGAATTCTGTAGCACTGTGATGAAAAGGGAATGGGGCATTGTGATTACAGGGGTCATGGAGCATTGTGATGACAATTGTTCTAGAACATTGTGATGACAGGGATCATGGAGCATAGTGATGAAAGCGGCCATGGAGCATTGTGATGACAGGCGTCATGGGACAATGTGTTCACAGTAGTCATGGAGCATTGGTAGGAATGGAACATGGAGCAAAGTGATTTCAGGGGCCATGAAAATTTGTGAATACATAGGCCATGGAGTATTCAGATGAATGTGGTCAAGGATCATTGTGACAAAAAGTGTCCTGGAATATTGTGATGACACGGTTCATGGAGCATTGCGATGACAAGGGCCATGGCGAAATGTGAAGACAGGTGTCATGGGGCATTGTGATGACAGTGGTCATCTAGAATTGTGAAGAAAGATATCATGGAGCACTGGGATGATAGGGGCCATGGAACATTGTGATGACAGTGGTCATGGGGCATTGTGATGACACGGCCATGGAACATTATGATGACAATAATTCTGGAGCATTGTGATAAAAAGGGCATGGACCATTGTGATTAAAGGGGCCAAGGAGCATTCTGATGACAACGGCATGGAACATTGTGATGACAAGGGTCATCGAGCATTGTGATGATAGTGGTTATGAAGCATTGTGATGAATGTGGTCATGAATCATTGTGATAAAAAGGGCATGGACCATTGTGATTAGAGGGGCCAAGGAGCATTCTGATGACAACGGAATGGAGCATTATGATGACAAGGGTCATCGAGCATTGTGATGATAGTGGTCATGAAGCATTGTGATGAATGTGGTCATGGATCATTGTGATGACAAGTGTCGTGGAACATTATGATGACAGGGGTCATAGAGCATTTTGATGACACGGTTATGGAATATTGTGATGACCAGAATTCTGTAGCACTGTGATGAAAAGGGAATGGAGCATTGTGATTACAGGGGTCATGGAGCATTGTGTTGACAATTGTTCTAGAATATTGTGATGACAGGGATCATGGAGCATAGTGATGAAAGGGGCCATGGAGCATTGTGATGACAGGCGTCATGGGACATTGTGTTGACAGTGATCATGGAGCATTGTTAGAAAGGGAACATGGAGCAATTTGATTTCAGGGGCCATGAACAATTGTGAATACATAGTCCATGGAGTATTCAGATGAATGTGGTCAAGGATCATTGTGACGAGAAGTGTCCTGGAATATTGTGATGACACGGTTCATGGAGCATTGTGATGACAAGGGCCATGGCGAAATGTGAAGACAGGTGTCATGGGGCATTGTGATGACAGTGGTCATCTAGAATTGTGAAGAAAGATATCATGGAGCACAGGGATGACAGGGGCCATGGAGCATTGTGATGACAGGGGTCATGGGGCATTGGGATGACACGGCCATAGAACATTATGATGACAAGAATTCTGGAGCATTGTGATAAAAAGGTCATGGACAATTGTGATTAGAGGGGCCAAGGAGCATTCTGATGACAACGGCATGGAGCATTGTGATGACAAGGGTCATCGAGCATTGTGATGACAGTGGTCATGAAGCATTGTGATGAATGTGGTCATGGATCATTGTGATGACAAGTGTCGTGGAACATTGTGATGACAGGGTCATAGAGCATTGTGATGACACGGTTATGGAATATTGTGATGACCAGTATTCTGTAGCACAGTGATGAAAAGGGCATGGAGCATTGTGATTACAGGGGTCATGGAGCATTGTGATGACAATTGTTCTAGAACATTGTGATGACAGGGATCATGGAGCATAGTGATGAAAGGGGCAATGGAGCATTGTTTTGACAGGCGTCATGGGACATTGTGTTCACAGTGGTCATGGAGCATTGTTAGAAAGGGAACATGGAGCAATTTGATTTCAGGGGCCATGAAAAATTGCGAATACATACGCCATGGAGTATTCAGATGAATTTGGTCAAGGATCATTGTGACGAAAAGTGTCCTGGAATATTGTGATGACACGGTTCATGGAGCATTGCGATGACAAGGGCCATGGCGAAATGTGAAGACAGGTGTCATGGGGCATTGTGATGACAGTTGTCATCTAGAATTGTGAAGAAAGATATCATGGAGCACTGGGATGACAGGGGCCATGGAACATTGTGATGACAGGGGTCATGGAGCATTGTGATGACACGGCCATGGAACATTATGATGACAAGAATTCTGACGCATTGTGATAAAAAGGGCATAGACCATTGTGATTAGAGGGGCCAAGGAGCATTCTGATGACAGCGGCATGGAGCATTGTGATGACAATGGTCATCGAGCATTGTGATGACAGTGGTCATGAAGCATTGTGATGAATGTGGTCATGGATCATTGTGATGACAAGTGTCGTGGATCATTGTGATGACAGGGGTCATAGAGCATTGTGATGACATGTTTAAGGAATATTGTGATGACCAGAATTCTGTAGCACTGTGATGAAAAGGGAATGGAGCTTTGTGATTAGAGTGGTCATGGAGCATTGCGATGACAATTGTTCTAGAACATTGTGATGACAGGGATCATGGAGCATAGTGATGAGAGGGGCCATGGAGCATTGTGATGACAGGCGTCATGGGACATTGTGTTGACAGTGGTCATGGAGCATTGTTAGATAGGGAACATGGAGCAATTTGATTTCAGGGGCCATGAAAAATTGTGAATACATAGGCCATGGAGTATTCAGATGAATGTGGTCAAGGATCATTGTGACGACAAGTGTCCTGGAATATTGTGATGACACGGTTCATGGAGCATTGCGATGACAAGGGCCATGGCGAAATGTGAAGACAGTTGTCATGGGGCATTGTGATGACAGTGGTCCTCTAGAATTGTGGAGAAAGATATCATGGAGCACTGGGATGACAGGGGCCATGGAGCATTGTGATGACAGGCGTCATGCGGAATTGTGATGACACGGCCATGGAACATTATGATGACAAGAATTCTGGAGCATTGTGATAAAAAGGTCATGGACAATTGTGATTAGAGGGGCCAAGGGGCATTCTGATGACAACGGCATGGAGCATTGTAATGACAAGGGTCATCGAGCATTGTGATGATAGTGGTCATGAAGCATTGTGATGAATGTGGTCATGAATCATTGTGATAAATAGGGCATGGACCATTGTGATTAGAGGGGCCAAGGAGCATTCTGATGACAACGGAATGGAGCATTGTGATGACAAGGGTCATCGAGCATTGTGATCACAGTGGTCATGAAGCATTGTGATGAATGTGGTCATGCATCATTGTGATGACATGTGTCATGGAGCATTGTGATGACAGGGGTCATAGAGCATTGTGATGACACGGTTATGGAATATTGTGATGACCAGAATTCTGTAGCACAGTGATGAAATGGGAATGGATCTTTGTGATTACAGGGGTCATGGAGCATTGTGATGACAATTGTTCTAGAACATTGTGATGACAGGGATCATGGAGCATAGTAATGAAAGGGGAAATGGAGCATTGTGTTGACAGGCGT
Organism: Eschrichtius robustus; assembly: GCF_028021215.1. Lineage (NCBI taxonomy): Eukaryota > Metazoa > Chordata > Mammalia > Artiodactyla > Eschrichtiidae > Eschrichtius > Eschrichtius robustus. The sequence continues at coordinate 18,011,089 of NC_090830.1, read as the reverse complement.
CATGGGACATTGTGTTGACAGTGGACATGGAGCATTGTTAGAAAGGGAACATGGAGCAATTTGATTTCAGGGTCCATGAAAAATTGCGAATACATACGCCATGGAGTATTCAGATGAATGTCGTCAAGGATCATTGTGACAAAAAGTGTCCTGGAATATTGTGATGACACGGTTCATGGAGCATTGCGATGACAAGGGCCATGGCGAAATGTGAAGACAGTTGTCATGGGGCATTGTGATGACAGTGGTCCTCTAGAATTGTGGAGAAAGATATCATGGAGCACAGGGATGACAGGGGCCATGGAGCATTGTGATGACAGGTGTCAAGGGGCATTGTGATGACACGGCCATAGAACATTATGATGACAAGAATTCTGGAGCATTGTGAAAAAAGTTCATGGACAATTGTGATTACAGGGGCCAAGGAGCATTCTGATGACAACAGCATGGAGCATTGTGATGACATGTGTCATCGAGCATTGTGATGACAGTGATCATGAAGTATTGTGATGAATGTGGTCATGGATCATTGTGATGACAAGTGTCGTGGAGCAATGTGATGACAGGGGTCATAGAGCATTTTGATGACACGGTTATGGAATATTGTGATGACCAGAATTCTGTAGCACAGTGATGAAATGGGAATGGATCATTGTGATTACAGGGGTCATGGAGCATTGTGATGACAATTGTTCTAGAACATTGTGATGACAGGGATCATGGAGCATAGTGATGAAAGGGGCAATGGAGCATTGTGTTGACAGGTGTCATGGGACATTGTGTTGACAGTGGACATGGAGCATTGTTAGAAAGGGAACATGGAGCAATTTGATTTCAGGGGCCATGAACAATTGCGAATACATACGCCATGGAGTATTCAGATGAATGTGGTCAAGGATCATTGTGACGAAAAGTGTCCTGGAATATTGTGATGACACGGTTCATGGAGCATTGCGATGACAAGGGCCATGGCGAAATGTGAAGACAGGTGTCATGGGGCATTGTGATGACAGTGGTCATCTAGAATTGTGAAGAAAGATATCATGGAGCACTGGGATGACAGGGGCCATGGAATATTGTGATGAGAGGGGTCATGGGTCATTGTGATGACACGGCCATGGAACATTATGATGACAAGAATTCTGGAGCATTGTGATAAAAAGGGCCTGGACCATTGAGATTAGAGGGGCCAAGGAGCATTCTGATGACAACGGCATGGAGCATTCTGATGACAAGGGTCATCGAGCATTGTGATGACAGTGGTCATGAAGCATTGTGATGAATGTGGTCATGGATCATTGTGATGACAAGTGTCGTGGAGCATTGTGATGACAGGGGTCATAGAGCATTGTGATGACACGGTTATTGAATATTGTGATAACCAGAATTCTGTAGCACTGTGATGAAACGGGAATGGAGCATTGTGATTACAGGGGTATTGGAGCATTGTGATGACAATTGTTCTAGAACATTGTGATGACAGGGATCATGGAGCATAGTGATGAAAGGGGCCATGGAGCATTGTGATGACAGGCGTCATGGGACATTGTGTTGACAGTGGTCATGGAGCATTGTTAGAAAGGGAACATGGAGCAATTTGATTTCAGGGGCCATGAACAATTGTGAATACATAGGCCATGGAGTATTCAGATGAATGTTATCAAGGATCATTGTGACGAAAAGTGTCCTGGAATATTGTGATGACACGGTTCATGGAGCATTGCGATGACAAGGGCCATGGCGAAATGTGAAGACAGGTGTCATGCAGCATTGTGATGACAGTGGTCATCTAGAATTGTGAAGAAAGATATCATGGAGCACTGGGATGACAGGTGCCAAGGAGCATTGTGATGACAGGGGTCATGGGGCATTGTGATGACACGGCCATGGAACATTATGATGACAAGAATTCTGGAGCATTGTGATAAAAAGGTCATGGATCATTGTGATTAGAGGGGACAAGGAGCATTCTGATGACAACGGCATGGAGCATTGTGATGACAAGGGTCATCGAGCATTGTGATGACAGTGGTCATGAAGCATTGTGATGAATGTGGTCATGCATCATTGTGATGACAAGTGTCGTGGAGCATTGTGATGACAGGGTCATAGAGCATTGTGATGACACGGTTATGGAATATTGTGATGACCAGTATTCTGTAGCACAGTGATGAAAAGGGCATGGAGCATTGTGATTACAGGGGTCATGGAGCATTGTGATGACAATTGTTCTAGAACATTGTGATGACAGGGATCATGGAGCATAGTGATGAAAGGGGCCATGGAGCATTGTTTTGACAGGCGTCATGGGACATTGTGTTCACAGTGGTCATGGAGCATTGTTAGAAAGGGAACATGGAGCAATTTGATTTCAGGGGCCATGAAAAATTGCGAATACATACGCCATGGAGTATTCAGATGAATTTGGTCAAGGATCATTGTGACGAAAAGTGTCCTGGAATATTGTGATGACACGGTTCATGGAGCATTGCGATGACAAGGGCCATGGCGAAATGTGAAGACAGGTGTCATGGGGCATTGTGATGACAGATGTCATCTAGAATTGTGAAGAAAGATATCATGGAGCACTGGGATGACAGGGGCCATGGAACATTGTGATGACAGGGGTCATGGAGCATTGTGATGACAGTGGTCATCTAGAATTGTGAAGAAACATATCATGGAGCAGTGGGATGACAGAGGCCATGAAGCATTGTGATGACAGTGGTCATGGGGCATTGTGATGACACGGCCATGGAACATTATGATGACAAGAATTCTGGAGCATTGTGATAAAAAGGGCATGGACCATTGTGATTAGAGGGGCCAAGGAGCATTCTGATGACAACGGCATGGAGCATTGTGATGACAAGGGTCATCGAGCATTGTGATGACGGTGGTCATGAAGCATTGTGATGAATGTGGTCATGGATCATTGTGATGACAAGTGTCGTGGAGCATTGTGATGACAGGGGTCATAGAGCATTGTGATGACATGGTTATGGAATATTGTGATGACCAGAATTCTGTAGCACTGTGATGAAAAGGGAATGGAGCATTGTGATTACAGTGGTCATGGAGCATTGCGATGACAATTGTTCTAGAACATTGTGATGACAGGGATCATGGAGCATAGGGATGAGAGGGGCCATGGAGCATTGTGATGACAGGCGTCATGGGACATTGTGTTGACAGTGGTCATAGAGCATTGTTAGATAGGGAACATGGAGCAATTTGATTTCAGGGGCCATGAAAAATTGTGAATACATAGGCCATGGAGTATTCAGATGAATGTGGTCAAGGATCATTGTGACGAAAAGTGTCCTGGAATATTGTGATGACACATTTCATGGAGCATTCCGATGACAAGGGCCATGGCGAAATGTGAAGACAGGTGTCATGGGGCATTGTGATGACAGCGGTCCTCTAGAATTGTGAAGAAAGATATCATGGAGCACTGGGATGACAGGGGCCATGGAGCATTGTGATGACAGGGGTCATGGGGCATTGTGATGACACGGCCATGGAACATTATGATGACAAGAATTCTGGAGCATTGTGATAAAATGGGCATGGACCATTGAGATTAGAGGGGCCAAGGAGCATTCTGATGACAACGGCATGGAGCATTGTGATGAAAAGGGTCATCGAGCATTGTGATGACAGTGGTCATGAAGCATTGTGATGAATGTGGTCATGCATCATTGTGATGACAATTGTCGTGGAGCATTCTGATGACAGGGGTCATAGAGCATTGTGATGACACGGTTAAGGAATATTGTGATGACCAGAATTCTGTACCACTGTGATGAAAAGGGAATGGAGCATTGTGATTACAGGGGTCATGGAGCATTGTGATGACAATTGTTCTAGAACATTGTGATGACAGGGATCATGGAGCATAGTAATGAAAGGGGAAATGGAGCATTGTGTTGACAGGCGTCATGGGACATTGTGTTGACAGTGGACATGGAGCATTGTTAGAAAGGGAACATGGAGCAATTTGATTTCAGGGGCCATGAAAAATTGCGAATACATACGCCATGGAGTATTCAGATGAATGTCGTCAAGGATCATTGTGACAAAAAGTGTCCTGGAATATTGTGATGACACGGTTCATGGAGCATTGCGATGACAAGGGCCATGGCGAAATGTGAAGACAGTTGTCATGGGGCATTGTGATGACAGTGGTCATCTAGAATTGTGAAGAAAGATATCATGGAGCACAGGGATGACAGGGGCCATGGAGCATTGTGATGACAGGTGTCAAGGGGCATTGTGATGACACGGCCATAGAACATTATGATGACAAGAATTCTGGAGCATTCTGAAAAAAGTTCATGGACAATTGTGATTAGAGGGGCCAAGGAGCATTCTGATGACAACAGCATGGAGCATTGTGATGACATGTGTCATCGAGCATTGTGATGACAGTGGTCATGAAGTATTGTGATGAATGTGGTCATGGACAATTGTGATGACAAGTGTCGTGGAGCATTGTGATGACAGGGGTCATAGAGCATTTTGATGACACGGTTATGGAATATTGTGATGACCAGAATTCTGTAGCACAGTGATGAAATGGGAATGGATCATTGTGATTACAGGGGTCATGGAGCATTGTGATGACAATTGTTCTAGAACATTGTGATGACAGGGATCATGGAGCATAGTGATGAAAGGGGCAATGGAGCATTGTGTTGACAGGTGTCATGGGACATTGTGTTGACAGTGGACATGGAGCATTGTTAGAAAGGGAACATGGAGCAATTTGATTTCAGGGGCCATGAACAATTGCGAATACATACGCCATGGAGTATTCAGATGAATGTGGTCAAGGATCATTGTGACGAAAAGTGTCCTGGAATATTGTGATGACACCGTTCATGGAGCATTGCGATGACAAGGGCCATGGCGAAATGTGAAGACAGTTGTCATGGGGCATTGTGATGACAGTGGTCATCTAGAATTGTGAAGAAAGATATCATGGAGCACAGGGATGACAGGGGCCATGGAGCATTGTGATGACAGGTGTCAAGGGGCATTGTGATGACACGGCCATGGAACATTATGATGACAAGAATTCTGGAGCATTGTGATAAAAAGGGCCTGGACCATTGTGATTAGAGGGGCCAAGGAGCATTCTGATGACAACGGCATGGAGCATTGTGATGACAAGGGTCATCGAGCATTGTGATGACAGTGGTCATGAAGCATTGTGATGAATGTGGTCATGGATCATTGTGATGACAAGTGTCGTGGAGCATTGTGATGACAGGGGTCATAGAGCATTGTGATGACACGGTTATGGAATATTGTGATAACCAGAATTCTGTAGCACTGTGATGAAACGGGAATGGAGCATTGTGATTACAGGGGTATTGGAGCATTGTGATGACAATTGTTCTAGAACATTGTGATGACAGGGATCATGGAGTATAGTGATGAAAGGGGCCATGGAGCATTGTGATGACAGGCGTCATGGGACATTGTGTTGACAGTGGTCATGGAGCATTGTTAGAAAGGGAACATGGTGCAATTTGATTTCAGGGGCCATGAACAATTGTGAATACATAGGCCATGGAGTATTCAGATGAATGTTATCAAGGATCATTGTGACGAAAAGTGTCCTGGAATATTGTGATGACACGGTTCATGGAGCATTGCGATGACAAGGGCCATGGCGAAATGTGAAGACAGGTGTCATGCAGCATTGTGATGACAGTGGTCATCTAGAATTGTGAAGAAAGATATCATGGAGCACTGGGATGACAGGTGCCAAGGAGCATTGTGATGACAGGGGTCATGGGGCATTGTGATGACACGGCCATGGAACATTATGATGACAAGAATTCTGGAGCATTGTGATAAAAAGGTCATGGATCATTGTGTTTAGAGGGGACAAGGAGCATTCTGATGACAACGGCATGGAGCATTGTGATGACAAGGGTCATCGAGCATTGTGATGACAGTGGTCATGAAGCATTGTGATGAATGTGGTCATGCATCATTGTGATGACAAGTGTCGTGGAGCATTGTGATGACAGGGTCATAGAACATTGTGATGACACGGTTATGGAATATTGTGATGACCAGTATTCTGTAGCACAGTGATGAAAAGGGCATGGAGCATTGTGATTACAGGGGTCATGGAGCATTGTGATGACAATTGTTCTAGAACATTGTGATGACAGGGATCATGGAGCATAGTGATGAAAGGGGCAATGGAGCATTGTTTTGACAGGCGTCATGGGACATTGTGTTCACAGTGGTCATGGAGCATTGTTAGAAAGGGAACATGGAGCAATTTGATTTCAGGGGCCATGAAAAATTGCGAATACATACGCCATGGAGTATTCAGATGAATTTGGTCAAGGATCATTGTGACGAAAATTGTCCTGGAATATTGTGATGACACGGTTCATGGAGCATTGCGATGACAAGGGCCATGGCGAAATGTGAAGACAGGTGTCATGGGGCATTGTGATGACAGATGTCATCTAGAATTGTGAAGAAAGATATCATGGAGCACTGGGATGACAGGGGCCATGGAACATTGTGATGACAGGGGTCATGGAGCATTGTGATGACAGTGGTCATCTAGAATTGTGAAGAAAGATATCATGGAGCAGTGGGATGACAGGGGCCATGGAGCATTGTGATGACAGGGGTCATGGGGCATTGTGATGACACGGCCATGGAACATTATGATGACAAGGATTCTGGAGCATTGTGATAAAAAGGGCATGGACCATTGTGATTAGAGGGGCCAAGGAGCATTCTGATGACAACGGCATGGAGCATTGTGATGACAAGGGTCATCGAGCATTGTGATGACAGTGATCATGAAGCATTGTGATGAATGTGGTCATGGATCATTGTGATGACAAGTGTCGTGGAGCATTGTGATGACAGGGGTCATAGAGCATTGTGATGACATGGTTATGGAATATTGTGATGACCAGAATTCTGTAGCACTGTGATGAAAAGGGAATGGAGCATTGTGATTACAGTGGTCATGGAGCATTGCGATGACAATTGTTCTAGAACATTGTGATGACAGGGATCATGGAGCATAGGGATGAGAGGGGCCATGGAGCATTGTGATGACAGGCGTCATGGGACATTGTGTTGACAGTGGTCATAGAGCATTGTTAGATAGGGAACATGGAGCAATTTGATTTCAGGGGCCATGAAAAATTGTGAATACATAGGCCATGGAGTACTCAGATGAATGTGGTCAAGGATCATTGTGACGACAAGTGTCCTGGAATATTGTGATGACACGGTTCATGGAGCATTGCGATGACAAGGGCCATGGCGAAATGTGAAGACAGTTGTCATGGGGCATTGTGATGACAGTGGTCCTCTAGAATTGTGGAGAAAGATATCATGGAGCACTGGGATGTCAGGGGCCATGGAGCATTGTGATGACAGGCGTCATGGGGAATTGTGATGACACGGCCATGGAACATTATGATGACAAGAATTCTGGAGCATTGTGATAAAAAGGGCATGGACCATTGTGATTAGAGGGGCCAAGGAGCATTCTGATGACAACGGCATGGAGCATTGTGATGACAAGGGTCATCGAGCATTGTGATGACAGTGGTCATGAAGCATTGTGATGAATGTGGTCATGGATCATTGTGATGACAAGTGTCGTGGAGCATTGTGATGACAGGGGTCATAGAGCATTGTGATGACACGGTTATGGAATATTGTGATGACCAGAATTCTGTAGCACTGTGATGAAAAGGGAATGGAGCTTTGTGATTACAGGGGTCATGGAGCATTGTGATGACACGGCCATAGAACATTATGATGACAAGAATTCTGGAGCATTGTGATAAAAAGGTCATGGACAATTGTGATTAGAGGGGCCAAGGAGCATTCTGATGACAACGGCATGGAGCATTGTGATGACAAGGGTCATCGAGCATTGTGATGATAGTGGTCATGAAGCATTGTGATGAATGTGGTCATGAATCATTGTGATAAAAAGGGCATGGACCATTGTGATTAGAGGGGCCAAGGAGCATTCTGATGACAACGGAATGGAGCATTGTGATGACAAGGGTCATCGAGCATTTTGATCACAGTGGTCATGAAGCATTGTGATGAATGTGGTCATGCATCATTGTGATGACATGTGTCGTGGAGCATTGTGATGACAGGGGTCATAGAGCATTGTGATGACACGGTTATGGAATATTGTGATGACCAGAATTCTGTAGCACAGTGATGAAATGGGAATGGATCATTGTGATTACAGGGGTCATGGAGCATTGTGATGACAATTGTTCTAGAACATTGTGATGACAGGGATCATGGAGCATAGTGATGAAAGGGGAAATGGAGCATTGTGTTGACAGGCGTCATGGGACATTGTGTTGACAGTGGACATGGAGCATTGTTAGAAAGGGAACATGGAGCAATTTGATTTCAGGGGCCATGAAAAATTGCAAATACATACGCCATGGAGTTTTCAGATGAATGTCGTCAAGGATCATTGTGACAAAAAGTGTCCTGGAATATTGTGATGACACGGTTCATGGAGCATTGCGATGACAAGGGCCATGGCGAAATGTGAAGACAGTTGTCATGGGGCATTGTGATGACAGTGGTCATCTAGAATTGTGAAGAAAGATATCATGGAGCACAGGGATGACAGGGGCCATGGAGCATTGTGATGACAGGTGTCATGGGGCATTGTGATGACACGGCCATAGAACATTATGATGACAAGAATTCTGGAGCATTGTGAAAAAAGTTCATGGACAATTGTGATTAGAGGGGCCAAGGAGCATTCTGATGACAACGGCATGGAGCATTATGGTGACAAGGGTCATCGAGCATTGTGATGATAGTGGTCATGAAGCATTGTGATGAATGTGGTCATGGATCATTGTGATGACAAGTGTCGTGGAACATTGTGATGACAGGGGTCATAGAGCATTTTGATGACACGGTTATGGAATATTGTGATGACCAGAATTCTGTAGCACTGTGATGAAAAGGGAATGGAGCATTGTGATTACAGGGGTCATGGAGCATTGTGTTGACAATTGTTCTAGAATATTGTGATGACAGGGATCATGGAGCATAGTGATGAAAGGGGCCATGGAGCATTGTGATGACAGGCGTCATGGGACATTGTGTTGACAGTGATCATGGAGCATTGTTAGAAAGGGAACATGGAGCAATTTGATTTCAGGGGCCATGAACAATTGTGAATACATAGTCCATGGAGTATTCAGATGAATGTGGTCAAGGATCATTGTGACGAAAAGTGTCCTGGAATATTGTGATGACACGGTTCATGGAGCATTGTGATGACAAGGGCCATGGCGAAATGTGAAGACAGGTGTCATGGGGCATTGTGATGACAGTGGTCATCTAGAATTGTGAAGAATGATATCATGGAGCACTGGGATGATAGGGGCCATGGAACATTGTGATGACAGTGGTCATGGGGCATTGTGATGACACGGACATGGAACATTATGATGACAATAATTCTGGAGCATTGTGATAAAAAGGGCATGGACCATTGTGATTAAAGGGGCCAAGGAGCATTCTGATGACAACGGCATGGAGCATTGTGATGACAAGGGTCATCGAGCATTGTGATGATAGTGGTCATGAAGCATTGTGATGAATGTGGTCATGAATCATTGTGATAAAAAGGGCATGGACCATTGTGATTAGAGGGGCCAAGGAGCATTCTGATGACAACGGAATGGAGCATTATGATGACAAGTGTCATCGAGCATTGTGATGATAGTGGTCATGAAGCATTGTGATGAATGTGGTCATGGATCATTGTGATGACAAGTGTCGTGGAACATTGTGATGACAGGGGTCATAGAGCATTTTGATGACACGGTTATGGAATATTGTGATGACCAGAATTCTGTAGCACTGTGATGAAAAGGGAATGGAGAATTGTGATTACAGGGGTCATGGAGCATTGTGTTGACAATTGTTCTACAATATTGTGATGACAGGGATCATGGAGCATAGTGATGAAAGGGGCCATGGAGCATTGTGATGACAGGCGTCATGGGAAACTGTGTTGACAGTGATCATGGAGCATTGTTAGAAAGGGAACATGGAGCAATTTGATTTCAGAGGCCATGAACAATTGTGAATACATAGTCCATGGAGTATTCAGATGAATGTGGTCAAGGATCATTGTGACGAAAAGTGTCCTGGAATATTGTGATGACACGGTTCATGGAGCATTGTGATGACAAGGGCCATGGCGAAATGTGAAGACAGGTGTCATGGGGCATTGTGATGACAGTGGTCATCTAGAATTGTGAAGAAAGATATCATGGAGCACTGGGATGACAGGGGCCATGGAATATTGTGATGAGAGGGGTCATGGGGCATTGTGATGACACGGCCATGGAACATTATGATGACAAGAATTCTGGAGCATTGTGATAAAAAGGGCCTGGACCATTGTGATTAGAGGGGCCAAGGAGCATTCTGATGACAACGGCATGGAGCATTGTGATGACAAGGGTCATCGAGCATTGTGATGACAGTGGTCATGAAGCATTGTGATGAATGTGGTCATGGATCATTGTGATGACAAGTGTCGTGGAGCATTGTGATGACAGGGGTCATAGAGCATTGTGATGACACGGTTATGGAATATTGTGATAACCAGAATTCTGTATCACTGTGATGAAACGGGAATGGAGCATTGTGATTACAGGGGTCATGGAACATTGTGATGACAATTGTTCTAGAACATTGTGATGACAGGGATCATGGAGCATAGTGATGAAAGGGGCCATGGAGCATTGTGATGACAGGCGTCATGGGACATTGTGTTGACAGTGGTCATGGAGCATTGTTAGAAAGGGAACATGGTGCAATTTGATTTCAGGGGCCATGAACAATTGTGAATACATAGGCCATGGAGTATTCAGATGAATGTTATCAAAGATCATTGTGACGAAAAGTGTCCTGGAATATTGTGATGACACGGTTCATGGAGCATTGCGATGACAAGGGCCATGGCGAAATGTGAAGACAGGTGTCATGCAGCATTGTGATGACAGTGGTCATCTAGAATTGTGAAGAAAGATATCATGGAGCACTGGGATGACAGGTGCCAAGGAGCATTGTGATGACAGGGATCATGGGGCATTGTGATGACACGGCCATGGAACATTATGATGACAAGAATTCTGGGGCATTGTGATAAAAAGGTCATGGATCATTGTGATTAGAGGGGACAAGGAGCATTCTGATGACAACGGCATGGAGCATTGTGATGACAAGGGTCATCGAGCATTGTGATGACAGTGGTCATGAAGCATTGTGATGAATGTGGTCATGCATCATTGTGATGACAAGTGTCGTGGAGCATTGTGATGACAGGGTCATAGAGCATTGTGATGACACGGTTATGGAATATTGTGATGACCAGTATTCTGTAGCACAGTGATGAAAAGGGCATGGAGCATTGTGATTACAGGGGTCATGGAGCATTGTGATGACAATTGTTCTAGAACATTGTGATGACAGGGATCATGGAGAATAGTGATGAAAGGGGCAATGGAGCATTGTTTTGACAGGCGTCATGGGACATTGTGTTCACAGTGGTCATGGAGCATTGTTAGAAAGGGAACATGGAGCAATTTGATTTCAGGGGCCATGAAAAATTGCGAATACATACGCCATGGAGAATTCAGATGAATTTGGTCAAGGATCATTGTGACGAAAAGTGTCCTGGAATATTGTGATGACACGGTTCATGGAGCATTGCGATGACAAGGGCCATGGCGAAATGTGAAGACAGGTGTCATGGGGCATTGTGATGACAGATGTCATCTAGAATTGTGAAGAAAGATATCATGGAGCACTGGGATGACAGGGGCCATGGAACATTGTGATGACAGGGGTCATGGAGCATTGTGATGACAGTGGTCATCTAGAATTGTGAAGAAAGATATCATGGAGCAGTGGGATGACAGGGGCCATGGAGCATTGTGATGACAGGGGTCATGGGGCATTGTGATGACACGGCCATGGAACATTATGATGACAAAAATTCTGGAGCATTGTGATAAAAAGGGCATGGACCATTGTGATTAGAGGGGCCAAGGAGCATTCTGATGACAACGGCATGGAGCATTGTGATGACAAGGGTCATCGAGCATTGTGATGACAGTGGTCATGAAGCATTGTGATGAATGTGGTCATGGATCATTGTGATGACAAGTGTCGTGGAGCATTGTGATGACAGGGGTCATAGAGCATTGTGATGACATGGTTATGGAATATTGTGATGACCAGAGTTCTGTAGCACTGTGATGAAAAGGGAATGGAGCATTGTGATTACAGTGGTCATGGAGCATTGCGATGACAATTGTTCTAGAACATTGTGATGACAGGGATCATGGAGCATAGGGATGAGAGGGGCCATGGAGCATTGTGATGACAGGCGTCATGGGACATTGTGTTGACAGTGGTCATAGAGCATTGTTAGATAGGGAACATGGAGCAATTTGATTTCAGGGGCCATGAAAAATTGTGAATACATAGGCCATGGAGTATTCAGATGAATGTGGTCAAGGATCATTGTGACGACAAGTGTCCTGGAATATTGTGATGACACGGTTCATGGAGCATTGCGATGACAAGGGCCATGGCGAAATGTGAAGACAGTTGTCATGGGGCATTGTGATGACAGTGGTCCTCTAGAATTGTGGAGAAAGATATCATGGAGCACTGGGATGTCAGGGGCCATGGAGCATTGTGATGACAGGCGTCATGGGGAATTGTGATGACACGGCCATGGAACATTATGATGACAAGAATTCTGGAGCATTGTGATAAAAAGGGCATGGACCATTGTGATTAGAGGGGCCAAGGAGCATTCTGATGACAACGGCATGGAGCATTGTGATGACAAGGGTCATCGAGCATTGTGATGACAGTGGTCATGAAGCATTGTGATGAATGTGGTCATGGATCATTGTGATGACAAGTGTCGTGGAGCATTGTGATGACAGGGGTCATAGAGCATTGTGATGACACGGTTATGGAATATTGTGATGACCAGAATTCTGTAGCACTGTGATGAAAAGGGAATGGAGCTTTGTGATTACACGGGTCATGGAGCATTGTGATGACACGGCCATAGAACATTATGATGACAAGAATTCTGGAGCATTGTGATAAAAAGGTCATGGACAATTGTGATTAGAGGGGCCAAGGAGCATTCTGATGACAACGGCATGGAGCATTGTGATGACAAGGGTCATCGAGCATTGTGATGATAGTGGTCATGAAGCATTGTGATGAATGTGGTCATGAATCATTGTGATAAAAAGGGCATGGACCATTGTGATTAGAGGGGCCAAGGAGCATTCTGATGACAACGGAATGGAGCATTGGGATGACAAGGGTCATCGAGCATTTTGATCACAGTGGTCATGAAGCATTGTGATGAATGTGGTCATGCATCATTGTGATGACATGTGTCGTGGAGCATTGTGATGACAGGGGTCATAGAGCATTTTGATGACACGGTTATGGAATATTGTGATGACCAGAATTCTGTAGCACAGTGATGAAATGGGAATGGATCATTGTGATTACAGGGGTCATGGAGCATTGTGATGACAATTGTTCTAGAACATTGTGATGACAGGGATCATGGAGCATAGTGATGAAAGGGGAAATGGAGCATTGTGTTGACAGGCGTCTAGGGACATTGTGTTGACAGTGGACATGGAGCATTGTTAGAAAGGGAACATGGAGCAATTTGATTTCAGGGGCCATGAAAAATTGCAAATACATACGCCATGGAGTATTCAGATGAATGTCGTCAAGGATCATTGTGACAAAAAGTGTCCTGGAATATTGTGATGACACGGTTCATGGAGCATTGCGATGACAAGGGCCATGGCGAAATGTGAAGACAGTTGTCATGGGGCATTGTGATGACAGTGGTCATCTAGAATTGTGAAGAAAGATATCATGGAGCACAGGGATGACAGGGGCCATGGAGCATTGTGATGACAGGTGTCATGGGGCATTGTGATGACACGGCCATAGAACATTATGATGACAAGAATTCTGGAGCATTGTGAAAAAAGTTCATGGACAATTGTGATTAGAGGGGCCAAGGAGCATTCTGATGACAACGGCATGGAGCATTATGATGACAAGGGTCATCGAGCATTGTGATGATAGTGGTCATGAAGCATTGTGATGAATGTGGTCATGGATCATTGTGATGACAAGTGTCGTGGAACATTGTGATGACAGGGGTCATAGAGCATTTTGATGACACGGTTATGGAATATTGTGATGACCAGAATTCTGTAGCACTGTGATGAAAAGGGAATGGAGCATTGTGATTACAGGGGTCATGGAGCATTGTGTTGACAATTGTTCAAGAATATTGTGATGACAGGGATCATGGAGCATAGTGATGAAAGGGGCCATGGAGCATTGTGATGACAGGCGTCATGGGACATTGTGTTGACAGTGATCATGGAGCATTGTTAGAAAGGGAACATGGAGCAATTTGATTTCAGGGGCCATGAACAATTGTGAATACATAGTCCATGGAGTATTCAGATGAATGTGGTCAAGGATCATTGTGACGAAAAGTGTCCTGGAATATTGTGATGACACGGTTCATGGAGCATTGCGATGACAAGGGCCATGGCGAAATGTGAAGACAAGTGTCATGGGGCATTGTGATGACAGTGGTCATCTAGAATTGTGAAGAATGATATCATGGAGCACTGGGATGATAGGGGCCATGGAACATTATGATGACAATAATTCTGGAGCATTGTGATAAAAAGGGCATGGACCATTGTGATTAAAGGGGCCAAGGAGCATTCTGATGACAACGGCATGGAGCATTGTGATGACAAGGGTCATCGAGCATTGTGATGATAGTGGTCATGCAGCATTGTGATGAATGTGGTCATGAATCATTGTGATAAAAAGGGCATGGACCATTGTGATTAGAGGGGCCAAGGAGCATTCTGATGACAACGGAATGGAGCATTATGATGACAAGGGTCATCGAGCATTGTGATGATAGTGGTCATGAAGCATTGTGATGAATGTGGTCATGGATCATTGTGATGACAAGTGTCGTGGAACATTGTGATGACAGGGGTCATCGAGCATTTTGATGACACGGTTATGGAATATTGTGATGACCAGAATTCTGTAGCACTGTGATGAAAAGGGAATGGAGCATTGTGATTACAGGGGTCATGGAGCATTGTGTTGACAATTGTTCTAGAATATTGTGATGACAGGGATCATGGAGCATAGTGATGAAAGGGGCCATGGAGCATTGTGATGACAGGCGTCATGGGACACTGTGTTGACAGTGATCATGGAGCATTGTTAGAAAGGGAACATGGAGCAATTTGATTTCAGGGGCCATGAACAATTGTGAATACATATTCCATGGAGTATTCAGATGAATGTGGTCAAGGATCATTGTGACGAAAAGTGTCCTGGAATATTGTGATGACACGGTTCATGGAGCATTGTGATGACAAGGGCCATGGCGAAATGTGAAGACAGGTGTCATGGGACATTGTGATGACAGTGGTCATCTAGAATTGTGAAGAAAGATATCATGGAGCACTGGGATGACAGGGGCCATGGAATATTGTGATGAGAGGGGTCATGGGGCATTGTGATGACACGGCCATGGAACATTATGATGACAAGAATTCTGGAGCATTGTGATAAAAAGGGCCTGGACCATTGTGATTAGAGGGGCCAAGGAGCATTCTGATGACAACGGCATGGAGCATTGTGATGACAAGGGTCATCGAGCATTGTGATGACAGTGGTCATGAAGCATTGTGATGAATGTGGTCATGGATCATTGTGATGACAAGTGTCGTGGAGCATTGTGATGACAGGGGTCATAGAGCATTGTGATGACACGGTTATGGAATATTGTGATAACCAGAATTCTGTAGCACTGTGATGAAACGGGAATGGAGCATTGTGATTACAGGGGTATTGGAGCATTGTGATGACAATTGTTCTAGAACATTGTGATGACAGGGATCATGGAGCATAGTGATGAATGGGGCAATGGAGCATTGTTTTGACAGGCGTCATGGGACATTGTGTTCACAGTGGTCATGGAGCATTGTTAGAAAGGGAACATGGAGCAATTTGATTTCAGGGGCCATGAAAAATTGCGAATACATACGCCATGGAGTATTCAGATGAATTTGGTCAAGGATCATTGTGACGAAAAGTGTCCTGGAATATTGTGATGACACGGTTCATGGAGCATTGCGATGACAAGGGCCATGGCGAAATGTGAAGACAGGTGTCATGGGGCATTGTGATGACAGATGTCATCTAGAATTGTGAAGAAAGATATCATGGAGCACTGGGATGACAGGGGCCATGGAACATTGTGATGACAGGGGTCATGGAGCATTGTGATGACAGTGGTCATCTAGAATTGTGAAGAAAGATATCATGGAGCAGTGGGATGACAGGGGCCATGGAGCATTGTGATGACAGGGGTCATGGGGCATTGTGATGACACGGCCATGGAACATTATGATGACAAAAATTCTGGAGCATTGTGATAAAAAGGGCATGGACCATTGTGATTAGAGGGGCCAAGGAGCATTCTGATGACAACGGCATGGAGCATTGTGATGACAAGGGTCATCGAGCATTGTGATGACAGTGGTCATGAAGCATTGTGATGAATGTGGTCATGGATCATTGTGATGACAAGTGTCGTGGAGCATTGTGATGACAGGGGTCATAGAGCATTGTGATGACATGGTTATGGAATATTGTGATGACCAGAGTTCTGTAGCACTGTGATGAAAAGGGAATGGAGCATTGTGATTACAGTGGTCATGGAGCATTGCGATGACAATTGTTCTAGAACATTGTGATGACAGGGATCATGGAGCATAGGGATGAGAGGGGCCATGGAGCATTGTGATGACAGGCGTCATGGGACATTGTGTTGACAGTGGTCATAGAGCATTGTTAGATAGGGAACATGGAGCAATTTGATTTCAGGGGCCATGAAAAATTGTGAATACATAGGCCATGGAGTATTCAGATGAATGTGGTCAAGGATCATTGTGACGACAAGTGTCCTGGAATATTGTGATGACACGGTTCATGGAGCATTGCGATGACAAGGGCCATGGCGAAATGTGAAGACAGTTGTCATGGGGCATTGTGATGACAGTGGTCCTCTAGAATTGTGGAGAAAGATATCATGGAGCACTGGGATGTCAGGGGCCATGGAGCATTGTGATGACAGGCGTCATGGGGAATTGTGATGACACGGCCATGGAACATTATGATGACAAGAATTCTGGAGCATTGTGATAAAAAGGGCATGGACCATTGTGATTAGAGGGGCCAAGGAGCATTCTGATGACAACGGCATGGAGCATTGTGATGACAAGGGTCATCGAGCATTGTGATGACAGTGGTCATGAAGCATTGTGATGAATGTGGTCATGGATCATTGTGATGACAAGTGTCGTGGAGCATTGTGATGACAGGGGTCATAGAGCATTGTGATGACACGGTTATGGAATATTGTGATGACCAGAATTCTGTAGCACTGTGATGAAAAGGGAATGGAGCTTTGTGATTACACGGGTCATGGAGCATTGTGATGACACGGCCATAGAACATTATGATGACAAGAATTCTGGAGCATTGTGATAAAAAGGTCATGGACAATTGTGATTAGAGGGGCCAAGGAGCATTCTGATGACAACGGCATGGAGCATTGTGATGACAAGGGTCATCGAGCATTGTGATGATAGTGGTCATGAAGCATTGTGATGAATGTGGTCATGAATCATTGTGATAAAAAGGGCATGGACCATTGTGATTAGAGGGGCCAAGGAGCATTCTGATGACAACGGAATGGAGCATTGGGATGACAAGGGTCATCGAGCATTTTGATCACAGTGGTCATGAAGCATTGTGATGAATGTGGTCATGCATCATTGTGATGACATGTGTCGTGGAGCATTGTGATGACAGGGGTCATAGAGCATTGTGATGACACGGTTATGGAATATTGTGATGACCAGAATTCTGTAGCACAGTGATGAAATGGGAATGGATCATTGTGATTACAGGGGTCATGGAGCATTGTGATGACAATTGTTCTAGAACATTGTGATGACAGGGATCATGGAGCATAGTGATGAAAGGGGAAATGGAGCATTGTGTTGACAGGCGTCTAGGGACATTGTGTTGACAGTGGACATGGAGCATTGTTAGAAAGGGAACATGGAGCAATTTGATTTCAGGGGCCATGAAAAATTGCAAATACATACGCCATGGAGTATTCAGATGAATGTCGTCAAGGATCATTGTGACAAAAAGTGTCCTGGAATATTGTGATGACACGGTTCATGGAGCATTGCGATGACAAGGGCCATGGCGAAATGTGAAGACAGTTGTCATGGGGCATTGTGATGACAGTGGTCATCTAGAATTGTGAAGAAAGATATCATGGAGCACAGGGATGACAGGGGCCATGGAGCATTGTGATGACAGGTGTCATGGGGCATTGTGATGACACGGCCATAGAACATTATGATGACAAGAATTCTGGAGCATTGTGAAAAAAGTTCATGGACAATTGTGATTAGAGGGGCCAAGGAGCATTCTGATGACAACGGCATGGAGCATTATGATGACAAGGGTCATCGAGCATTGTGATGATAGTGGTCATGAAGCATTGTGATGAATGTGGTCATGGATCATTGTGATGACAAGTGTCGTGGAACATTGTGATGACAGGGGTCATAGAGCATTTTGATGACACGGTTATGGAATATTGTGATGACCAGAATTCTGTGGCACTGTGATGAAAAGGGAATGGAGCATTGTGATTACAGGGGTCATGGAGCATTGTGTTGACAATTGTTCAAGAATATTGTGATGACAGGGATCATGGAGCATAGTGATGAAAGGGGCCATGGAGCATTGTGATGACAGGCGTCATGGGACATTGTGTTGACAGTGATCATGGAGCATTGTTAGAAAGGGAACATGGAGCAATTTGATTTCAGGGGCCATGAACAATTGTGAATACATAGTCCATGGAGTATTCAGATGAATGTGGTCAAGGATCATTGTGACGAAAAGTGTCCTGGAATATTGTGATGACACGGTTCATGGAGCATTGCGATGACAAGGGCCATGGCGAAATGTGAAGACAAGTGTCATGGGGCATTGTGATGACAGTGGTCATCTAGAATTGTGAAGAATGATATCATGGAGCACTGGGATGATAGGGGCCATGGAACATTATGATGACAATAATTCTGGAGCATTGTGATAAAAAGGGCATGGACCATTGTGATTAAAGGGGCCAAGGAGCATTCTGATGACAACGGCATGGAGCATTGTGATGACAAGGGTCATCGAGCATTGTGATGATAGTGGTCATGCAGCATTGTGATGAATGTGGTCATGAATCATTGTGATAAAAAGGGCATGGACCATTGTGATTAGAGGGGCCAAGGAGCATTCTGATGACAACGGAATGGAGCATTATGATGACAAGGGTCATCGAGCATTGTGATGATAGTGGTCATGAAGCATTGTGATGAATGTGGTCATGGATCATTGTGATGACAAGTGTCGTGGAACATTGTGATGACAGGGGTCATCGAGCATTTTGATGACACGGTTATGGAATATTGTGATGACCAGAATTCTGTAGCACTGTGATGAAAAGGGAATGGAGCATTGTGATTACAGGGGTCATGGAGCATTGTGTTGACAATTGTTCTAGAATATTGTGATGACAGGGATCATGGAGCATAGTGATGAAAGGGGCCATGGAGCATTGTGATGACAGGCGTCATGGGACACTGTGTTGACAGTGATCATGGAGCATTGTTAGAAAGGGAACATGGAGCAATTTGATTTCAGGGGCCATGAACAATTGTGAATACATATTCCATGGAGTATTCAGATGAATGTGGTCAAGGATCATTGTGACGAAAAGTGTCCTGGAATATTGTGATGACACGGTTCATGGAGCATTGTGATGACAAGGGCCATGGCGAAATGTGAAGACAGGTGTCATGGGACATTGTGATGACAGTGGTCATCTAGAATTGTGAAGAAAGATATCATGGAGCACTGGGATGACAGGGGCCATGGAATATTGTGATGAGAGGGGTCATGGGGCATTGTGATGACACGGCCATGGAACATTATGATGACAAGAATTCTGGAGCATTGTGATAAAAAGGGCCTGGACCATTGTGATTAGAGGGGCCAAGGAGCATTCTGATGACAACGGCATGGAGCATTGTGATGACAAGGGTCATCGAGCATTGTGATGACAGTGGTCATGAAGCATTGTGATGAATGTGGTCATGGATCATTGTGATGACAAGTGTCGTGGAGCATTGTGATGACAGGGGTCATAGAGCATTGTGATGACACGGTTATGGAATATTGTGATAACCAGAATTCTGTAGCACTGTGATGAAACGGGAATGGAGCATTGTGATTACAGGGGTATTGGAGCATTGTGATGACAATTGTTCTAGAACATTGTGATGACAGGGATCATGGAGCATAGTGATGAATGGGGCAATGGAGCATTGTTTTGACAGGCGTCATGGGACATTGTGTTCACAGTGGTCATGGAGCATTGTTAGAAAGGGAACATGGAGCAATTTGATTTCAGGGGCCATGAAAAATTGCGAATACATACGCCATGGAGTATTCAGATGAATTTGGTCAAGGATCATTGTGACGAAAAGTGTCCTGGAATATTGTGATGACACGGTTCATGGAGCATTGCGATGACAAGGGCCATGGCGAAATGTGAAGACAGGTGTCATGGGGCATTGTGATGACAGATGTCATCTAGAATTGTGAAGAAAGATATCATGGAGCACTGGGATGACAGGGGCCATGGAACATTGTGATGACAGGGGTCATGGAGCATTGTGATGACAGTGGTCATCTAGAATTGTGAAGAAAGATATCATGGAGCAGTGGGATGACAGGGGCCATGGAGCATTGTGATGACAGGGGTCATGGGGCATTGTGATGACACGGCCATGGAACATTATGATGACAAAAATTCTGGAGCATTGTGATAAAAAGGGCATGGACCATTGTGATTAGAGGGGCCAAGGAGCATTCTGATGACAACGGCATGGAGCATTGTGATGACAAGGGTCATCGAGCATTGTGATGACAGTGGTCATGAAGCATTGTGATGAATGTGGTCATGGATCATTGTGATGACAAGTGTCGTGGAGCATTGTGATGACAGGGGTCATAGAGCATTGTGATGACATGGTTATGGAATATTGTGATGACCAGAGTTCTGTAGCACTGTGATGAAAAGGGAATGGAGCATTGTGATTACAGTGGTCATGGAGCATTGCGATGACAATTGTTCTAGAACATTGTGATGACAGGGATCATGGAGCATAGGGATGAGAGGGGCCATGGAGCATTGTGATGACAGGCGTCATGGGACATTGTGTTGACAGTGGTCATAGAGCATTGTTAGATAGGGAACATGGAGCAATTTGATTTCAGGGGCCATGAAAAATTGTGAATACATAGGCCATGGAGTATTCAGATGAATGT
This sequence comes from Eschrichtius robustus, assembly GCF_028021215.1. Lineage (NCBI taxonomy): Eukaryota > Metazoa > Chordata > Mammalia > Artiodactyla > Eschrichtiidae > Eschrichtius > Eschrichtius robustus. Next base: position 17,989,426 of record NC_090830.1, on the reverse strand, counting down.
GGTCAAGGATCATTGTGACGACAAGTGTCCTGGAATATTGTGATGACACGGTTCATGGAGCATTGCGATGACAAGGGCCATGGCGAAATGTGAAGACAGTTGTCATGGGGCATTGTGATGACAGTGGTCCTCTAGAATTGTGGAGAAAGATATCATGGAGCACTGGGATGTCAGGGGCCATGGAGCATTGTGATGACAGGCGTCATGGGGAATTGTGATGACACGGCCATGGAACATTATGATGACAAGAATTCTGGAGCATTGTGATAAAAAGGGCATGGACCATTGTGATTAGAGGGGCCAAGGAGCATTCTGATGACAACGGCATGGAGCATTGTGATGACAAGGGTCATCGAGCATTGTGATGACAGTGGTCATGAAGCATTGTGATGAATGTGGTCATGGATCATTGTGATGACAAGTGTCGTGGAGCATTGTGATGACAGGGGTCATAGAGCATTGTGATGACACGGTTATGGAATATTGTGATGACCAGAATTCTGTAGCACTGTGATGAAAAGGGAATGGAGCTTTGTGATTACACGGGTCATGGAGCATTGTGATGACACGGCCATAGAACATTATGATGACAAGAATTCTGGAGCATTGTGATAAAAAGGTCATGGACAATTGTGATTAGAGGGGCCAAGGAGCATTCTGATGACAACGGCATGGAGCATTGTGATGACAAGGGTCATCGAGCATTGTGATGATAGTGGTCATGAAGCATTGTGATGAATGTGGTCATGAATCATTGTGATAAAAAGGGCATGGACCATTGTGATTAGAGGGGCCAAGGAGCATTCTGATGACAACGGAATGGAGCATTGGGATGACAAGGGTCATCGAGCATTTTGATCACAGTGGTCATGAAGCATTGTGATGAATGTGGTCATGCATCATTGTGATGACATGTGTCGTGGAGCATTGTGATGACAGGGGTCATAGAGCATTGTGATGACACGGTTATGGAATATTGTGATGACCAGAATTCTGTAGCACAGTGATGAAATGGGAATGGATCATTGTGATTACAGGGGTCATGGAGCATTGTGATGACAATTGTTCTAGAACATTGTGATGACAGGGATCATGGAGCATAGTGATGAAAGGGGAAATGGAGCATTGTGTTGACAGGCGTCTAGGGACATTGTGTTGACAGTGGACATGGAGCATTGTTAGAAAGGGAACATGGAGCAATTTGATTTCAGGGGCCATGAAAAATTGCAAATACATACGCCATGGAGTATTCAGATGAATGTCGTCAAGGATCATTGTGACAAAAAGTGTCCTGGAATATTGTGATGACACGGTTCATGGAGCATTGCGATGACAAGGGCCATGGCGAAATGTGAAGACAGTTGTCATGGGGCATTGTGATGACAGTGGTCATCTAGAATTGTGAAGAAAGATATCATGGAGCACAGGGATGACAGGGGCCATGGAGCATTGTGATGACAGGTGTCATGGGGCATTGTGATGACACGGCCATAGAACATTATGATGACAAGAATTCTGGAGCATTGTGAAAAAAGTTCATGGACAATTGTGATTAGAGGGGCCAAGGAGCATTCTGATGACAACGGCATGGAGCATTATGATGACAAGGGTCATCGAGCATTGTGATGATAGTGGTCATGAAGCATTGTGATGAATGTGGTCATGGATCATTGTGATGACAAGTGTCGTGGAACATTGTGATGACAGGGGTCATAGAGCATTTTGATGACACGGTTATGGAATATTGTGATGACCAGAATTCTGTGGCACTGTGATGAAAAGGGAATGGAGCATTGTGATTACAGGGGTCATGGAGCATTGTGTTGACAATTGTTCAAGAATATTGTGATGACAGGGATCATGGAGCATAGTGATGAAAGGGGCCATGGAGCATTGTGATGACAGGCGTCATGGGACATTGTGTTGACAGTGATCATGGAGCATTGTTAGAAAGGGAACATGGAGCAATTTGATTTCAGGGGCCATGAACAATTGTGAATACATAGTCCATGGAGTATTCAGATGAATGTGGTCAAGGATCATTGTGACGAAAAGTGTCCTGGAATATTGTGATGACACGGTTCATGGAGCATTGCGATGACAAGGGCCATGGCGAAATGTGAAGACAAGTGTCATGGGGCATTGTGATGACAGTGGTCATCTAGAATTGTGAAGAATGATATCATGGAGCACTGGGATGATAGGGGCCATGGAACATTATGATGACAATAATTCTGGAGCATTGTGATAAAAAGGGCATGGACCATTGTGATTAAAGGGGCCAAGGAGCATTCTGATGACAACGGCATGGAGCATTGTGATGACAAGGGTCATCGAGCATTGTGATGATAGTGGTCATGCAGCATTGTGATGAATGTGGTCATGAATCATTGTGATAAAAAGGGCATGGACCATTGTGATTAGAGGGGCCAAGGAGCATTCTGATGACAACGGAATGGAGCATTATGATGACAAGGGTCATCGAGCATTGTGATGATAGTGGTCATGAAGCATTGTGATGAATGTGGTCATGGATCATTGTGATGACAAGTGTCGTGGAACATTGTGATGACAGGGGTCATCGAGCATTTTGATGACACGGTTATGGAATATTGTGATGACCAGAATTCTGTAGCACTGTGATGAAAAGGGAATGGAGCATTGTGATTACAGGGGTCATGGAGCATTGTGTTGACAATTGTTCTAGAATATTGTGATGACAGGGATCATGGAGCATAGTGATGAAAGGGGCCATGGAGCATTGTGATGACAGGCGTCATGGGACACTGTGTTGACAGTGATCATGGAGCATTGTTAGAAAGGGAACATGGAGCAATTTGATTTCAGGGGCCATGAACAATTGTGAATACATATTCCATGGAGTATTCAGATGAATGTGGTCAAGGATCATTGTGACGAAAAGTGTCCTGGAATATTGTGATGACACGGTTCATGGAGCATTGTGATGACAAGGGCCATGGCGAAATGTGAAGACAGGTGTCATGGGACATTGTGATGACAGTGGTCATCTAGAATTGTGAAGAAAGATATCATGGAGCACTGGGATGACAGGGGCCATGGAATATTGTGATGAGAGGGGTCATGGGGCATTGTGATGACACGGCCATGGAACATTATGATGACAAGAATTCTGGAGCATTGTGATAAAAAGGGCCTGGACCATTGTGATTAGAGGGGCCAAGGAGCATTCTGATGACAACGGCATGGAGCATTGTGATGACAAGGGTCATCGAGCATTGTGATGACAGTGGTCATGAAGCATTGTGATGAATGTGGTCATGGATCATTGTGATGACAAGTGTCGTGGAGCATTGTGATGACAGGGGTCATAGAGCATTGTGATGACACGGTTATGGAATATTGTGATAACCAGAATTCTGTAGCACTGTGATGAAACGGGAATGGAGCATTGTGATTACAGGGGTATTGGAGCATTGTGATGACAATTGTTCTAGAACATTGTGATGACAGGGATCATGGAGCATAGTGATGAATGGGGCAATGGAGCATTGTTTTGACAGGCGTCATGGGACATTGTGTTCACAGTGGTCATGGAGCATTGTTAGAAAGGGAACATGGAGCAATTTGATTTCAGGGGCCATGAAAAATTGCGAATACATACGCCATGGAGTATTCAGATGAATTTGGTCAAGGATCATTGTGACGAAAAGTGTCCTGGAATATTGTGATGACACGGTTCATGGAGCATTGCGATGACAAGGGCCATGGCGAAATGTGAAGACAGGTGTCATGGGGCATTGTGATGACAGATGTCATCTAGAATTGTGAAGAAAGATATCATGGAGCACTGGGATGACAGGGGCCATGGAACATTGTGATGACAGGGGTCATGGAGCATTGTGATGACAGTGGTCATCTAGAATTGTGAAGAAAGATATCATGGAGCAGTGGGATGACAGGGGCCATGGAGCATTGTGATGACAGGGGTCATGGGGCATTGTGATGACACGGCCATGGAACATTATGATGACAAGAATTCTGGAGCATTGTGATAAAAAGGGCATGGACCATTGTGATTAGAGGGGCCAAGGAGCATTCTGATGACAACGGCATGGAGCATTGTGATGACAAGGGTCATCGAGCATTGTGATGACAGTGATCATGAAGCATTGTGATGAATGTGGTCATGGATCATTGTGATGACAAGTGTCGTGGAGCATTGTGATGACAGGGGTCATAGAGCATTGTGATGACATGGTTATGGAATATTGTGATGACCAGAATTCTGTAGCACTGTGATGAAAAGCGAATGGAGCATTGTGATTACAGTGGTCATGGAGCATTGCGATGACAATTGTTCTAGAACATTGTGATGACAGGGATCATGGAGCATAGGGATGAAAGGGTCCATGGAGCATTGTGATGACAGGCGTCATGGGACATTGTGTTGACAGTGGTCATAGAGCATTGTTAGATAGGGAACATGGAGCAATTTGATTTCAGGGGCCATGAAAAATTGTGAATACATAGGCCATGGAGTATTCAGATGAATGTGGTCAAGGATCATTGTGACGACAAGTGTCCTGGAATATTGTGATGACACGGTTCATGGAGCATTGCGATGACAAGGGCCATGGCGAAATGTGAAGACAGTTGTCATGGGGCATTGTGATGACAGTGGTCCTCTAGAATTGTGGAGAAAGATATCATGGAGCACTGGGATGTCAGGGGCCATGGAGCATTGTGATGACAGGCGTCATGGGGAATTGTGATGACACGGCCATGGAACATTATGATGACAAGAATTCTGGAGCATTGTGATAAAAAGGGCCTGGACCCTTGTGATTAGAGGGGCCAAGGAGCATTCTGATGACAACGGCATGGAGCATTGTGATGACAAGGGTCATCGAGCATTGTGATGACAGTGGTCATGAAGCATTGTGATGAATGTGGTCATGGATCATTGTGATGACAAGTGTCGTGGAGCATTGTGATGACAGGGGTCATAGAGCATTTTGATGACACGGTTATGGAATATTGTGATGACCAGAATTCTGTAGCACTGTGATGAAAAGGGAATGGAGCATTGTGATTACAGGGGTCATGGAGCATTGTGTTGACAATTGTTCTAGAATATTGTGATGACAGGGATCATGGAGCATAGTGATGAAAGGGGCCATGGAGCATTGTGATGACAGGCGTCATGGGACATTGTGTTGACAGTGATCATGGAGCATTGTTAGAAAGGGAACATGGAGCAATTTGATTTCAGGGGCCATGAACAATTGTGAATACATAGTCCATGGAGTATTCAGATGAATGTGGTCAAGGATCATTGTGACGAAAAGTGTCCTGGAATATTGTGATGACACGGTTCATGGAGCATTGCGATGACAAGGGCCATGGCGAAATGTGAAGACAGGTGTCATGGGGCATTGTGATGACAGTGGTCATCTAGAATTGTGAAGAATGATATCATGGAGCACTGGGATGATAGGGGCCATGGAACATTGTGATGACAGTGGTCATGGGGCATTGTGATGACACGGCCATGGAACATTATGATGACAATAATTCTGGAGCATTGTGATAAAAAGGGCATGGACCATTGTGATTAAAGGGGCCAAGGAGCATTCTGATGACAACGGCATGGAGCATTGTGATGACAAGGGTCATCGAGCATTGTGATGATAGTGGTCATGAAGCATTGTGATGAATGTGGTCATGAATCATTGTGATAAAAAGGGCATGGACCATTGTGATTAGAGGGGCCAAGGAGCATTCTGATGACAACGGAATGGAGCATTATGATGACAAGGGTCATCGAGCATTGTGATGATAGTGGTCATGAAGCATTGTGATGAATGTGGTCATGGATCATTGTGATGACAAGTGTCGTGGAACATTGTGATGACAGGGGTCATCGAGCATTTTGATGACACGGTTATGGAATATTGTGATGACCAGAATTCTGTAGCACTGTGATGAAAAGGGAATGGAGCATTGTGATTACAGGGGTCATGGAGCATTGTGTTGACAATTGTTCTAGAATATTGTGATGACAGGGATCATGGAGCATAGTGATGAAAGGGGCCATGGAGCATTGTGATGACAGGCGTCATGGGACACTGTGTTGACAGTGATCATGGAGCATTGTTAGAAAGGGAACATGGAGCAATTTGATTTCAGGGGCCATGAACAATTGTGAATACATAATCCATGGAGTATTCAGATGAATGTGGTCAAGGATCATTGTGACGAAAAGTGTCCTGGAATATTGTGATGACACGGTTCATGGAGCATTGTGATGACAAGGGCCATGGCGAAATGTGAAGACAGGTGTCATGGGGCATTGTGATGACAGTGGTCATCTAGAATTGTGAAGAAAGATATCATGGAGCACTGGGATGACAGGAGCCATGGAATATTGTGATGAGAGGGGTCATGGGGCATTGTGATGACACGGCCATGGTACATTATGATGACAAGAATTCTGGAGCATTGTGATAAAAAGGGCCTGGACCATTGTGATTAGAGGGGCCAAGGAGCATTCTGATGACAACGGCATGGAGCATTGTGATGAGAAGGGTCATCGAGCATTGTGATGACAGTGGTCATGAAGCATTGTGATGAATGTGGTCATGGATCATTGTGATGACAAGTGTCGTGGAGCATTGTGATGACAGGGGTCATAGAGCATTGTGATGACACGGTTATGGAATATTGTGATAACCAGAATTCTGTAGCACTGTGATGAAACGGGAATGGAGCATTGTGATTACAGGGGTATTGGAGCATTGTGATGACAATTGTTCTAGAACATTGTGATGACAGGGATCATGGAGCATAGTGATGAAAGGGGCCATGGAGCATTGTGATGACAGGCGTCATGGGACATTGTGTTGACAGTGGTCATGGAGCATTGTTAGAAAGGGAACATGGAGCAATTTGATTTCAGGGGCCATGAACAATTGTGAATACATAGGCCATGGAGTATTCAGATGAATGTGGTCAAGGATCATTGTGACGAAAAGTGTCCTGGAATATTGTGATGACACGGTTCATGGAGCATTGCGATGACAAGGGCCATGGAGAAATGTGAAGACAGGTGTCATGGGGCTTTGTGATGACAGTGGTCATCTAGAATTGTGAAGAAAGATATCATGGGGCACTGGGATGACAGGTGCCAAGGAGCATTGTGATGACAGGGGTCATGGGGCATTGTGATGACACGGCCATGGAACATTATGATGACAAGAATTCTGGAGCATTGTGATAAAAAGGTCATGGATCATTGTGATTAGAGGGGACAAGGAGCATTCTGATGACAACGGCATGGAGCATTGTGATGACAAGGGTCATCGAGCATTGTGATGACAGTGGTCATGAAGCATTGTGATGAATGTGGTCATGCATCATTGTGATGACAAGTGTCGTGGAGCATTGTGATGACAGGGTCATAGAGCATTGTGATGATACGGTTATGGAATATTGTGATAACCAGTATTCTGTAGCACAGTGATGAAAAGGGCATGGAGCATTGTGATTACAGGGGTCATGGAGCATTGTGATGACAATTGTTCTAGAACATTGTGATGACAGGGATCATGGAGCATAGTGATGAAAGGGGCAATGGAGCATTGTTTTGACAGGCGTCATGGGACATTGTGTTCACAGTGGTCATGGAGCATTGTTAGAAAGGGAACATGGAGCAATTTGATTTCAGGGGCCATGAAAAATTGCGAATACATACGCCATGGAGTATTCAGATGAATTTGGTCAAGGATCATTGTGACGAAAATTGTCCTGGAATATTGTGATGACACGGTTCATGGAGCATTGCGATGACAAGGGCCATGGCGAAATGTGAAGACAGGTGTCATGGGGCATTGTGATGACAGATGTCATCTAGAATTGTGAAGAAAGATATCATGGAGCACTGGGATGACAGGGGCCATGGAACATTGTGATGACAGGGGTCATGGAGCATTGTGATGACAGTGGTCATCTAGAATTGTGAAGAAAGATATCATGGAGCAGTGGGATGACAGGGGCCATGGAGCATTGTGATGACAGGGGTCATGGGGCATTGTGATGACACGGCCATGGAACATTATGATGACAAGAATTCTGGAGCATTGTGATAAAAAGGGCATGGACCATTGTGATTAGAGGGGCCAAGGAGCATTCTGATGACAACGGCATGGAGCATTGTGATGACAAGGGTCATCGAGCATTGTGATGACAGTGGTCATGAAGCATTGTGATGAATGTGGTCATGGATCATTGTGATGACAAATGTCGTGGAGCATTGTGATGACAGGGGTCATAGAGCATTGTGATGACACGGTTATGGAACATTATGATGACAATAATTCTGGAGCATTGTGATAAAAAGGGCATGGACCATTGTGATTAAAGGGGCCAAGGAGCATTCTGATGACAACGGCATGGAGCATTGTGATGACAAGGGTCATCGAGCATTGTGATGATAGTGGTCATGAAGCATTGTGATGAATGTGGTCATGGATCATTGTGATGACAAGTGTCGTGGAACATTGTGATGACAGGGGTCATAGAGCATTTTGATGACACGGTTATGGAATATTGTGATGACCAGAATTCTGTAGCACTGTGATGAAAAGGGAATGGAGCATTGGGATTACAGGGGTCATGGAGCATTGTGTTGACAATTCTTCTAGAATATTGTGATGACAGGGATCATGGAGCATAGTGATGAAAGGGGCCATGGAGCATTGTGATGACAGGCGTCATGGGACATTGTGTTGACAGTGATCATGGAGCATTGTTAGAAAGGGAACATGGAGCAATTTGATTTCAGGGGCCATGAACAATTGTGAATACATAGTCCATGGAGTATTCAGATGAATGTGGTCAAGGATCATTGTGACGAAAAGTGTCCTGGAATATTATGATGACACGGTTCATGGAGCATTGTGATGACAAGGGCCATGGCGAAATGTGAAGACAGGTGTCATGGGGCATTGTGATGACAGTGGTCATCTAGAATTGTGAAGAAAGATATCATGGAGCACAGGGATGACAGGGGCCATGGAGCATTGTGATGAGAGGGGTCATGGGGCATTGGGATGACACGGCCATAGAACATTATGATGACAAGAATTCTGGAGCATTGTGATAAAAAGGTCATGAACAATTGTGATTAGAGGGGCCAAGGAGCATTCTGATGACAACGGCATGGAGCATTGTGATGACAAGGGTCATCGAGCATTGTGATGACAGTGGTCATGAAGCATTGTGATGAATGTGGTCATGCATCATTGTGATGACAAGTGTCGTGGAGCATTGTGATGACAGGGTCATAGAGCATTGTGATGACACGGTTATGGAATATTGTGATGACCAGTATTCTGTAGCACAGTGATGAAAAGGGCATGGAGCATTGTGATTACAGGGGTCATGGAGCGTTGTGATGACAATTGTTCTAGAACATTGTGATGACAGGGATCATGGAGCATAGTGATGAAAGGGGCCATGGAGCATTGTTTTAACAGGCGTCATGGGACATTGTGTTCACAGTGGTCATGGAGCATTGTTAGAAAGGGAACATGGAGCAATTTGATTTCAGGGGCCATGAAAAATTGCGAATACATAGGCCATGGAGTATTCAGATGAATGTGGTCAAGGATCATTTTGACGAAAAGTGTCCTGGAATATTGTGATGACACGGTTCATGGAGCATTGCGATGACAAGGGCCATTGCGAAATGTGAAGACAGGTTTCATGGGGCATTGTGATGACAGTTGTCATCTAGAATTGTGAAGAAAGATATCATGGAGCACTGGGATGACAGGGGCCATGGAACATTGTGATGACAGGGGTCATGGAGCATTGTGATGACACGGCCATGGAACATTATGATGACAAGAATTCTGGAGCATTGTGATAAAAAGGGCATGGACCATTGTGATTAGAGGGGCCAAGGAGCATTCTGATGACAGCGGCATGGAGCATTGTGATGACAATGGTCATCGAGCATTGTGATGACAGTGGTCATGAAGCATTGTGATGAATGTGGTCATGGATCATTGTGATGACAAGTGTCGTGGAGCATTGTGATGACAGGGGTCATAGAGCATTGTGATGACATGGTTAAGGAATATTGTGATGACCAGAATTCTGTAGAACTGTGATGAAAAGGGAATGGAGCATTGTGATTACAGTGGTCATGGAGCATTGCGATGACAATTGTTCTAGAACATTGTGATGACAGGGATCATGGAGCATAGTGATGAGAGGGGCCATGGAGCATTGTGATGACAGGCGTCATGGGACATTGTGTTGACAGTGGTCATGGAGCATTGTTAGATAGGGAACATGGAGCAATTTGATTTCAGGGGCCATGAAAAATTGTGAATACATAGGCCATGGAGTATTCAGATGAATGTGGTCAAGGATCATTGTGACGACAAGTGTCCTGGAATATTGTGATGACACGGTTCATGGAGCATTGCGATGACAAGGGCCATGGCGAAATGTGAAGACAGGTGTCATGGGGCATTGTGATGACAGTGGTCATCTAGAATTGTGGAGAAAGATATCATGGAGCACTGGGATGATAGGGGCCATGGAACATTGTGATGACAGGGGTCATGTGGCCTTGTGATGACACGGCCATGGAACATTATGATGACAATAATTCTGGAGCATTGTGATAAAAAGGGCATGGACCATTGTGATTAAAGGGGCCAAGGAGCATTCTGATGACAACGGCATGGAGCATTGTGATGACAAGGGTCATCGAGCATTGTGATGATAGTGGTCATGAACCATTGTGATGAATGTGGTCATGAATCATTGTGATAAAAAGGGCATGGACCATTGTGATTAGAGGGGCCAAGGAGCATTCTGATGACAACGGAATGGAGCATTATGATGACAATGGTCATCGAGCATTGTGATGATATTGGTCATGAAGCATTGTGATGAATGTGGTCATGGATCATTGTGATGACAAGTGTCGTGGAGCATTGTGATGACAGGGGTCATAGAGCATTTTGATGACACGGTTATGGAATATTGTGATGACCAGAATTCTGTAGCACTGTGATGAAAAGGGAATGGAGCATTGTGATTACAGGGGTCATGGAGCATTGTGTTGACAATTGTTCTAGAATATTGTGATGACAGGGATCATGGAGCATAGTGATGAAAGTGGCCATGGAGCATTGTGATGACAGGCGTCATGGGACATTGTGTTGACAGTGATCATGGAGCATTGTTAGAAAGGGAACATGGAGCAATTTGATTTCAGGGGCCATGAACAATTGTGAATACATAGTCCATGGAGTATTCAGATGAATGTGGTCAAGGATCATTGTGACGAAAAGTGTCCTGGAATATTGTGATGACACGGTTCATGGAGCATTGCGATGACAAGGGCCATGGCGAAATGTGAAGACAGGTGTCATGGGGCATTGTGATGACAGTGGTCATCTAGAATTGTGAAGAAAGATATCATGGAGCACAGGGATGACAGGAGCCATGGAGCATTGTGATGACAGGGGTCATGGGGCATTGTGATGACACGGCCATAGAACATTATGATGATAAGAATTCTGGAGCATTGTCATAAAAAGGTCATGGACAATTGTGATTAGAGGGGCCAAGGAGCATTCTGATGACAACGGCATGGAGCATTGTGATGACAAGGGTCATCGAGCATTGTGATGACAGTGGTCATGAAGCATTGTATTGAATGTGGTCATGGATCATTGTGATGACAAGTGTCGTGAAGCATTGTGATGACAGGGGTCATAGAGCATTGTGATGACACGGTTATGGAATATTGTGATGACCAGAATTCTGTAGCACTGTGATGAACAGGGAATGGAGCATTGTGATTACATTGGTCATGGAGCATTGTGATGACAATTGTTCTAGAACATTGTGAAGACAGGGATCATGGAGCATAGTGATGAAAGGGGCCATGGAGCATTGTGATGACAGGCGTCATGGGACAATGTGTTGACAGTGGTCATGGAGCATTGTTAGAAAGGGAACATGGAGCAAAGTGATTTCAGGGGCCATGAAAATTTGTGAATACATAGGCCATGGAGTATTCAGATGAATGTCGTCAAGGATCATTGTGACAAAAAGTGTCCTGGAATATTGTGATGACACGGTTCATGGAGCATTGCGATGACAAGGGCCATGGCGAAATGTGAAGACAGGTGTCATGGGGCATTGTGATGACAGTGGTCATCTAGAATTGTGAAGAAAGATATCATGGAGCACAGGGATGACAGGGGCCATGGAGCATTGTGATGAGAGGGGTCATGGGGCATTGGGATGACACGGCCATAGAACATTATGATGACAAGAATTCTGGAGCATTGTGATAAAAAAGTCATGAACAATTGTGATTAGAGGGGCCAAGGAGCATTCTGATGACAACGGCATGGAGCATTGTGATGACAAGGGTCATCGAGCATTGTGATGACAGTGGTCATGAAGCATTGTGATGAATGTGGTCATGCATCATTGTGATGACAAGTGTCGTGGAGCATTGTGATGACAGGGTCATAGAGCATTGTGATGACACGGTTATGGAATATTGTGATGACCAGTATTCTGTAGCACAGTGATGAAAAGGGCATGGAGCATTGTGATTACAGGGGTCATGGAGCATTGTGATGACAATTGTTCTAGAACATTGTGATGACAGGGATCATGGAGCATAGTGATGAAAGGGGCCATGGAGCATTGTTTTAACAGGCGTCATGGGACATTGTGTTCACAGTGGTCATGGAGCATTGTTAGAAAGGGAACATGGAGCAATTTGATTTCAGGGGCCATGAAAAATTGCGAATACATAGGCCATGGAGTATTCAGATGAATGTGGTCAAGGATCATTTTGACGAAAAGTGTCCTGGAATATTGTGATGACAAGGTTCATGGAGCATTGCGATGACAAGGGCCATTGCGAAATGTGAAGACAGGTTTCATGGGGCATTGTGATGACAGTTGTCATCTAGAATTGTGAAGAAAGATATCATGGAGCACTGGGATGACAGGGGCCATGGAACATTGTGATGACAGGGGTCATGGAGCATTGTGATGACACGGCCATGGAACATTATGATGACAAGAATTCTGGAGCATTGTGATAAAAAGGGCATGGACCATTGTGATTAGAGGGGCCAAGGAGCATTCTGATGACAGCGGCATGGAGCATTGTGATGACAATGGTCATCGAGCATTGTGATGACAGTGGTCATGAAGCATTGTGATGAATGTGGTCATGGATCATTGTGATGACAAGTGTCGTGGAGCATTGTGATGACAGGGGTCATAGAGCATTGTGATGACATGGTTAAGGAATATTGTGATGACCAGAATTCTGTAGAACTGTGATGAAAAGGGAATGGAACATTGTGATTACAGTGGTCATGGAGCATTGCGATGACAATTGTTCTAGAACATTGTGATGACAGGGATCATGGAGCATAGTGATGAGAGGGGCCATGGAGCATTGTGATGACAGGCGTCATGGGACATTGTGTTGACAGTGGTCATGGAGCATTGTTAGATAGGGAACATGGAGCAATTTGATTTCAGGGGCCATGAAAAATTGTGAATACATAGGCCATGGAGTATTCAGATGAATGTGGTCAAGGATCATTGTGACGACAAGTGTCCTGGAATATTGTGATGACACGGTTCATGGAGCATTGCGATGACAAGGGCCATGGCGAAATGTGAAGACAGGTGTCATGGGGCATTGTGATGACAGTGGTCATCTAGAATTGTGGAGAAAGATATCATGGAGCACTGGGATGATAGGGGCCATGGAACATTGTGATGACAGGGGTCATGTGGCCTTGTGATGACACGGCCATGGAACATTATGATGACAATAATTCTGGAGCATTGTGATAAAAAGGGCATGGACCATTGTGATTAAAGGGGCCAAGGAGCATTCTGATGACAACGGCATGGAGCATTGTGATGACAAGGGTCATCGAGCATTGTGATGATAGTGGTCATGAACCATTGTGATGAATGTGGTCATGAATCATTGTGATAAAAAGGGCATGGACCATTGTGATTAGAGGGGCCAAGGAGCATTCTGATGACAACGGAATGGAGCATTATGATGACAATGGTCATCGAGCATTGTGATGATATTGGTCATGAAGCATTGTGATGAATGTGGTCATGGATCATTGTGATGACAAGTGTCGTGGAGCATTGTGATGACAGGGGTCATAGAGCATTTTGATGACAAGGTTATGGAATATTGTGATGACCAGAATTCTGTAGCACTGTGATGAAAAGGGAATGGAGCATTGTGATTACAGGGGTCATGGAGCATTGTGTTGACAATTGTTCTAGAATATTGTGATGACAGGGATCATGGAGCATAGTGATGAAAGTGGCCATGGAGCATTGTGATGACAGGCGTCATGGGACATTGTGTTGACAGTGATCATGGAGCATTGTTAGAAAGGGAACATGGAGCAATTTGATTTCAGGGGCCATGAACAATTGTGAATACATAGTCCATGGAGTATTCAGATGAATGTGGTCAAGGATCATTGTGACGAAAAGTGTCCTGGAATATTGTGATGACACGGTTCATGGAGCATTGCGATGACAAGGGCCATGGCGAAATGTGAAGACAGGTGTCATGGGGCATTGTGATGACATGGCCATGGAACATTATGATGACAAGAATTCTGGAGCATTGTCATAAAAAGGTCATGGACAATTGTGATTAGAGGGGCCAAGGAGCATTCTGATGACAACGGCATGGAGCATTGTGATGACAAGGGTCATCGAGCATTGTGATGACAGTGGTCATGAAGCATTGTAATGAATGTGGTCATGGATCATTGTGATGACAAGTGTCGTGAAGCATTGTGATGACAGGGGTCATAGAGCATTGTGATGACACGGTTATGGAATATTGTGATGACCAGAATTCTGTAGCACTGTGATGAACAGGGAATGGAGCATTGTGATTACATTGGTCATGGAGCATTGTGATGACAATTGTTCTAGAACATTGTGAAGACAGGGATCATGGAGCATAGTGATGAAAGGGGCCATGGAGCATTGTGATGACAGGCGTCATGGGACAATGTGTTGACAGTGGTCATGGAGCATTGTTAGAAAGGGAACATGGAGCAAAGTGATTTCAGGGGCCATGAAAATTTGTGAATACATAGGCCATGGAGTATTCAGATGAATGTCGTCAAGGATCATTGTGACAAAAAGTGTCCTGGAATATTGTGATGACACGGTTCATGGAGCATTGCGATGACAAGGGCCATGGCGAAATGTGAAGACAGGTGTCATGGGGCATTGTGATGACAGTGGTCATCTAGAATTGTGAAGAAAGATATCATGGAGCACAGGGATGACAGGGGCCATGGAGCATTGTGATGAGAGGGGTCATGGGGCATTGGGATGACACGGCCATAGAACATTATGATGACAAGAATTCTGGAGCATTGTGATAAAAAGGTCATGAACAATTGTGATTAGAGGGGCCAAGGAGCATTCTGATGACAACGGCATGGAGCATTGTGATGACAAGGGTCATCGAGCATTGTGATGACAGTGGTCATGAAGCATTGTGATGAATGTGGTCATGCATCATTGTGATGACAAGTGTCGTGGAGCATTGTGATGACAGGGTCATAGAGCATTGTGATGACACGGTTATGGAATATTGTGATGACCAGTATTCTGTAGCACAGTGATGAAATGGGCATGGAGCATTGTGATTACAGGGGTCATGGAGCATTGTGATGACAATTGTTCTAGAACATTGTGATGACAGGGATCATGGAGCATAGTGATGAAAGGGGCCATGGAGCATTGTTTTAACAGGCGTCATGGGACATTGTGTTCACAGTGGTCATGGAGCATTGTTAGAAAGGGAACATGGAGCAATTTGATTTCAGGGGCCATGAAAAATTGCGAATACATAGGCCATGGAGTATTCAGATGAATGTGGTCAAGGATCATTGTGACGAAAAGTGTCCTGGAATATTGTGATGACACGGTTCATGGAGCATTGCGATGACAAGGGCCATTGCGAAATGTGAAGACAGGTTTCATGGGGCATTGTGATGACAGTTGTCATCTAGAATTGTGAAGAAAGATATCATGGAGCACTGGGATGACAGGGGCCATGGAACATTGTGATGACAGGGGTCATGGAGCATTGTGATGACACGGCCATGGAACATTATGATGACAAGAATTCTGGAGCATTGTGATAAAAAGGGCATGGACCATTGTGATTAGAGGGGCCAAGGAGCATTCTGATGACAGCGGCATGGAGCATTGTGATGACAATGGTCATCGAGCATTGTGATGACAGTGGTCATGAAGCATTGTGATGAATGTGGTCATGGATCATTGTGATGACAAGTGTCGTGGAGCATTGTGATGACAGGGGTCATAGAGCATTGTGATGACATGGTTAAGGAATATTGTGATGACCAGAATTCTGTAGAACTGTGATGAAAAGGGAATGGAGCATTGTGATTACAGTGGTCATGGAGCATTGCGATGACAATTGTT
Organism: Eschrichtius robustus; assembly: GCF_028021215.1. Lineage (NCBI taxonomy): Eukaryota > Metazoa > Chordata > Mammalia > Artiodactyla > Eschrichtiidae > Eschrichtius > Eschrichtius robustus. The sequence continues at coordinate 17,972,863 of NC_090830.1, read as the reverse complement.
CTAGAACATTGTGATGACAGGGATCATGGAGCATAGTGATGAGAGGGGCCATGGAGCATTGTGATGACAGGCGTCATGGGACATTGTGTTGACAGTGGTCATGGAGCATTGTTAGATAGGGAACATGGAGCAATTTGATTTCAGGGGCCATGAAAAATTGTGAATACATAGGCCATGGAGTATTCAGATGAATGTGGTCAAGGATCATTGTGACGACAAGTGTCCTGGAATATTGTGATGACACGGTTCATGGAGCATTGCGATGACAAGGGCCATGGCGAAATGTGAAGACAGGTGTCATGGGGCATTGTGATGACAGTGGTCATCTAGAATTGTGGAGAAAGATATCATGGAGCACTGGGATGATAGGGGCCATGGAACATTGTGATGACAGGGGTCATGTGGCCTTGTGATGACACGGCCATGGAACATTATGATGACAATAATTCTGGAGCATTGTGATAAAAAGGGCATGGACCATTGTGATTAAAGGGGCCAAGGAGCATTCTGATGACAACGGCATGGAGCATTGTGATGACAAGGGTCATCGAGCATTGTGATGATAGTGGTCATGAACCATTGTGATGAATGTGGTCATGAATCATTGTGATAAAAAGGGCATGGACCATTGTGATTAGAGGGGCCAAGGAGCATTCTGATGACAACGGAATGGAGCATTATGATGACAAGGGTCATCGAGCATTGTGATGATATTGGTCATGAAGCATTGTGATGAATGTGGTCATGGATCATTGTGATGACAAGTGTCGTGGAGCATTGTGATGACAGGGGTCATAGAGCATTTTGATGACACGGTTATGGAATATTGTGATGACCAGAATTCTGTAGCACTGTGATGAAAAGGGAATGGAGCATTGTGATTACAGGGGTCATGGAGCATTGTGTTGACAATTGTTCTAGAATATTGTGATGACAGGGATCATGGAGCATAGTGATGAAAGTGGCCATGGAGCATTGTGATGACAGGCGTCATGGGACATTGTGTTGACAGTGATCATGGAGCATTGTTAGAAAGGGAACATGGAGCAATTTGATTTCAGGGGCCATGAACAATTGTGAATACATAGTCCATGGAGTATTCAGATGAATGTGGTCAAGGATCATTGTGACGAAAAGTGTCCTGGAATATTGTGATGACACGGTTCATGGAGCATTGCGATGACAAGGGCCATGGCGAAATGTGAAGACAGGTGTCATGGGGCATTGTGATGACAGTGGTCTTCTAGAATTGTGAAGAAAGATATCATGGAGCACAGGGATGACAGGAGCCATGGAGCATTGTGATGACAGGGGTCATGGGGCATTGTGATGACACGGCCATAGAACATTATGATGACAAGAATTCTGGAGCATTGTCATAAAAAGGTCATGGACAATTGTGATTAGAGGGGCCAAGGAGCATTCTGATGACAACGGCATGGAGCATTGTGATGACAAGGGTCATCGAGCATTGTGATGACAGTGGTCATGAAGCATTGTATTGAATGTGGTCATGGATCATTGTGATGACAAGTGTCGTGAAGCATTGTGATGACAGGGGTCATAGAGCATTGTGATGACACGGTTATGGAATATTGTGATGACCAGAATTCTGTAGCACTGTGATGAACAGGGAATGGAGCATTGTGATTACATTGGTCATGGAGCATTGTGATGACAATTGTTCTAGAACATTGTGAAGACAGGGATCATGGAGCATAGTGATGAAAGGGGCCATGGAGCATTGTGATGACAGGCGTCATGGGACAATGTGTTGACAGTGGTCATGGAGCATTGTTAGAAAGGGAACATGGAGCAAAGTGATTTCAGGGGCCATGAAAATTTGTGAATACATAGGCCATGGAGTATTCAGATGAATGTCGTCAAGGATCATTGTGACAAAAAGTGTCCTGGAATATTGTGATGACACGGTTCATGGAGCATTGCGATGACAAGGGCCATGGCGAAATGTGAAGACAGGTGTCATGGGGCATTGTGATGACAGTGGTCATCTAGAATTGTGAAGAAAGATATCATGGAGCACAGGGATGACAGGGGCCATGGAGCATTGTGATGAGAGGGGTCATGGGGCATTGGGATGACACGGCCATAGAACATTATGATGACAAGAATTCTGGAGCATTGTGATAAAAAAGTCATGAACAATTGTGATTAGAGGGGCCAAGGAGCATTCTGATGACAACGGCATGGAGCATTGTGATGACAAGGGTCATCGAGCATTGTGATGACAGTGGTCATGAAGCATTGTGATGAATGTGGTCATGCATCATTGTGATGACAAGTGTCGTGGAGCATTGTGATGACAGGGTCATAGAGCATTGTGATGACACGGTTATGGAATATTGTGATGACCAGTATTCTGTAGCACAGTGATGAAAAGGGCATGGAGCATTGTGATTACAGGGGTCATGGAGCATTGTGATGACAATTGTTCTAGAACATTGTGATGACAGGGATCATGGAGCATAGTGATGAAAGGGGCCATGGAGCATTGTTTTAACAGGCGTCATGGGACATTGTGTTCACAGTGGTCATGGAGCATTGTTAGAAAGGGAACATGGAGCAATTTGATTTCAGGGGCCATGAAAAATTGCGAATACATAGGCCATGGAGTATTCAGATGAATGTGGTCAAGGATCATTTTGACGAAAAGTGTCCTGGAATATTGTGATGACAAGGTTCATGGAGCATTGCGATGACAAGGGCCATTGCGAAATGTGAAGACAGGTTTCATGGGGCATTGTGATGACAGTTGTCATCTAGAATTGTGAAGAAAGATATCATGGAGCACTGGGATGACAGGGGCCATGGAACATTGTGATGACAGGGGTCATGGAGCATTGTGATGACACGGCCATGGAACATTATGATGACAAGAATTCTGGAGCATTGTGATAAAAAGGGCATGGACCATTGTGATTAGAGGGGCCAAGGAGCATTCTGATGACAGCGGCATGGAGCATTGTGATGACAATGGTCATCGAGCATTGTGATGACAGTGGTCATGAAGCATTGTGATGAATGTGGTCATGGATCATTGTGATGACAAGTGTCGTGGAGCATTGTGATGACAGGGGTCATAGAGCATTGTGATGACATGGTTAAGGAATATTGTGATGACCAGAATTCTGTAGAACTGTGATGAAAAGGGAATGGAACATTGTGATTACAGTGGTCATGGAGCATTGCGATGACAATTGTTCTAGAACATTGTGATGACAGGGATCATGGAGCATAGTGATGAGAGGGGCCATGGAGCATTGTGATGACAGGCGTCATGGGACATTGTGTTGACAGTGGTCATGGAGCATTGTTAGATAGGGAACATGGAGCAATTTGATTTCAGGGGCCATGAAAAATTGTGAATACATAGGCCATGGAGTATTCAGATGAATGTGGTCAAGGATCATTGTGACGACAAGTGTCCTGGAATATTGTGATGACACGGTTCATGGAGCATTGCGATGACAAGGGCCATGGCGAAATGTGAAGACAGGTGTCATGGGGCATTGTGATGACAGTGGTCATCTAGAATTGTGGAGAAAGATATCATGGAGCACTGGGATGATAGGGGCCATGGAACATTGTGATGACAGGGGTCATGTGGCCTTGTGATGACACGGCCATGGAACATTATGATGACAATAATTCTGGAGCATTGTGATAAAAAGGGCATGGACCATTGTGATTAAAGGGGCCAAGGAGCATTCTGATGACAACGGCATGGAGCATTGTGATGACAAGGGTCATCGAGCATTGTGATGATAGTGGTCATGAACCATTGTGATGAATGTGGTCATGAATCATTGTGATAAAAAGGGCATGGACCATTGTGATTAGAGGGGCCAAGGAGCATTCTGATGACAACGGAATGGAGCATTATGATGACAATGGTCATCGAGCATTGTGATGATATTGGTCATGAAGCATTGTGATGAATGTGGTCATGGATCATTGTGATGACAAGTGTCGTGGAGCATTGTGATGACAGGGGTCATAGAGCATTTTGATGACAAGGTTATGGAATATTGTGATGACCAGAATTCTGTAGCACTGTGATGAAAAGGGAATGGAGCATTGTGATTACAGGGGTCATGGAGCATTGTGTTGACAATTGTTCTAGAATATTGTGATGACAGGGATCATGGAGCATAGTGATGAAAGTGGCCATGGAGCATTGTGATGACAGGCGTCATGGGACATTGTGTTGACAGTGATCATGGAGCATTGTTAGAAAGGGAACATGGAGCAATTTGATTTCAGGGGCCATGAACAATTGTGAATACATAGTCCATGGAGTATTCAGATGAATGTGGTCAAGGATCATTGTGACGAAAAGTGTCCTGGAATATTGTGATGACACGGTTCATGGAGCATTGCGATGACAAGGGCCATGGCGAAATGTGAAGACAGGTGTCATGGGGCATTGTGATGACAGTGGTCATCTAGAATTGTGAAGAAAGATATCATGGAGCACAGGGATGACAGGGGCCATGGAGCATTGTGATGACAGGGGTCATGGGGCATTGTGATGACATGGCCATGGAACATTATGATGACAAGAATTCTGGAGCATTGTCATAAAAAGGTCATGGACAATTGTGATTAGAGGGGCCAAGGAGCATTCTGATGACAACGGCATGGAGCATTGTGATGACAAGGGTCATCGAGCATTGTGATGACAGTGGTCATGAAGCATTGTAATGAATGTGGTCATGGATCATTGTGATGACAAGTGTCGTGAAGCATTGTGATGACAGGGGTCATAGAGCATTGTGATGACACGGTTATGGAATATTGTGATGACCAGAATTCTGTAGCACTGTGATGAACAGGTAATGGAGCATTGTGATTACATTGGTCATGGAGCATTGTGATGACAATTGTTCTAGAACATTGTGAAGACAGGGATCATGGAGCATAGTGATGAAAGGGGCCATGGAGCATTGTGATGACAGGCGTCATGGGACAATGTGTTGACAGTGGTCATGGAGCATTGTTAGAAAGGGAACATGGAGCAAAGTGATTTCAGGGGCCATGAAAATTTGTGAATACATAGGCCATGGAGTATTCAGATGAATGTCGTCAAGGATCATTGTGACAAAAAGTGTCCTGGAATATTGTGATGACACGGTTCATGGAGCATTGCGATGACAAGGGCCATGGCGAAATGTGAAGACAGGTGTCATGGGGCATTGTGATGACAGTGGTCATCTAGAATTGTGAAGAAAGATATCATGGAGCACAGGGATGACAGGGGCCATGGAGCATTGTGATGAGAGGGGTCATGGGGCATTGGGATGACACGGCCATAGAACATTATGATGACAAGAATTCTGGAGCATTGTGATAAAAAGGTCATGAACAATTGTGATTAGAGGGGCCAAGGAGCATTCTGATGACAACGGCATGGAGCATTGTGATGACAAGGGTCATCGAGCATTGTGATGACAGTGGTCATGAAGCATTGTGATGAATGTGGTCATGCATCATTGTGATGACAAGTGTCGTGGAGCATTGTGATGACAGGGTCATAGAGCATTGTGATGACACGGTTATGGAATATTGTGATGACCAGTATTCTGTAGCACAGTGATGAAAAGGGCATGGAGCATTGTGATTACAGGGGTCATGGAGCATTGTGATGACAATTGTTCTAGAACATTGTGATGACAGGGATCATGGAGCATAGTGATGAAAGGGGCCATGGAGCATTGTTTTAACAGGCGTCATGGGACATTGTGTTCACAGTGGTCATGGAGCATTGTTAGAAAGGGAACATGGAGCAATTTGATTTCAGGGGCCATGAAAAATTGCGAATACATAGGCCATGGAGTATTCAGATGAATGTGGTCAAGGATCATTTTGACGAAAAGTGTCCTGGAATATTGTGATGACACGGTTCATGGAGCATTGCGATGACAAGTGCCATTGCGAAATGTGAAGACAGGTTTCATGGGGCATTGTGATGACAGTTGTCATCTAGAATTGTGAAGAAAGATATCATGGAGCACTGGGATGACAGGGGCCATGGAACATTGTGATGACAGGGGTCATGGAGCATTGTGATGACACGGCCATGGAACATTATGATGACAAGAATTCTGGAGCATTGTGATAAAAAGGGCATGGACCATTGTGATTAGAGGGGCCAAGGAGCATTCTGATGACAGCGGCATGGAGCATTGTGATGACAATGGTCATCGAGCATTGTGATGACAGTGTTCATGAAGCATTGTGATGAATGTGGTCATGGATCATTGTGATGACAAGTGTCGTGGAGCATTGTGATGACAGGGGTCATAGAGCATTGTGATGACATGGTTAAGGAATATTGTGATGACCAGAATTCTGTAGAACTGTGATGAAAAGGGAATGGAGCATTGTGATTACAGTGGTCATGGAGCATTGCGATGACAATTGTTCTAGAACATTGTGATGACAGGGATCATGGAGCATAGTGATGAGAGGGGCCATGGAGCATTGTGATGACAGGCGTCATGGGACATTGTGTTGACAGTGGTCATGGAGCATTGTTAGATAGGGAACATGGAGCAATTTGATTTCAGGGGCCATGAAAAATTGTGAATACATAGGCCATGGAGTATTCAGATGAATGTGGTCAAGGATCATTGTGACGACAAGTGTCCTGGAATATTGTGATGACACGGTTCATGGAGCATTGCGATGACAAGGGCCATGGCGAAATGTGAAGACAGGTGTCATGGGGCATTGTGATGACAGTGGTCATCTAGAATTGTGGAGAAAGATATCATGGAGCACTGGGATGATAGGGGCCATGGAACATTGTGATGACAGGGGTCATGTGGCCTTGTGATGACACGGCCATGGAACATTATGATGACAATAATTCTGGAGCATTGTGATAAAAAGGACATGGACCATTGTGATTAAAGGGGCCAAGGAGCATTCTGATGACAACGGCATGGAGCATTGTGATGACAAGGGTCATCGAGCATTGTGATGATAGTGGTCATGAACCATTGTGATGAATGTGGTCATGAATCATTGTGATAAAAAGGGCATGGACCATTGTGATTAGAGGGGCCAAGGAGCATTCTGATGACAACGGAATGGAGCATTATGATGACAAGGGTCATCGAGCATTGTGATGATATTGGTCATGAAGCATTGTGATGAATGTGGTCATGGATCATTGTGATGACAAGTGTCGTGGAGCATTGTGATGACAGGGGTCATAGAGCATTTTGATGACACGGTTATGGAATATTGTGATGACCAGAATTCTGTAGCGCTGTGATGAAAAGGGAATGGAGCATTGTGATTACAGGGGTCATGGAGCATTGTGTTGACAATTGTTATAGAATATTGTGATGACAGGGATCATGGAGCATAGTGATGAAAGTGGCCATGGAGCATTGTGATGACAGGCGTCATGGGACATTGTGTTGACAGTGATCATGGAGCATTGTTAGAAAGGGAACATGGAGCAATTTGATTTCAGGGGCCATGAACAATTGTGAATACATAGTCCATGGAGTATTCAGATGAATGTGGTCAAGGATCATTGTGACGAAAAGTGTCCTGGAATATTGTGATGACACGGTTCATGGAGCATTGCGATGACAAGGGCCATGGCGAAATGTGAAGACAGGTGTCATGGGGCATTGTGATGACAGTGGTCATCTAGAATTGTGAAGAAAGATATCATGGAGCACAGGGATGACAGGGGCCATGGAGCATTGTGATGACAGGTGTCATGGGGCATTGTGATGACACGGCCATAGAACATTATGATGACAAGAATTCTGGAGCATTGTCATAAAAAGGTCATGGACAATTGTGATTAGAGGGGCCAAGGAGCATTCTGATGACAACGGCATGGAGCATTGTGATGACAAGGGTCATCGAGCATTGTGATGACAGTGGTCATGAAGCATTGTAATGAATGTGGTCATGGATCATTGTGATGACAAGTGTCGTGAAGCATTGTGATGAAAGGGGTCATAGAGCATTGTGATGACACGGTTATGGAATATTGTGATGACCAGAATTCTGTAGCACTGTGATGAACAGGGAATGGAGCATTGTGATTACATTGGTCATGGAGCATTGTGATGACAAATGTTCTAGAACATTGTGAAGACAGGGATCATGGAGCATAGTGATGAAAGGGGCCATGGAGCATTGTGATGACAGGCGTCATGGGACAATGTGTTGACAGTGGTCATGGAGCATTGTTAGAAAGGGAACATGGAGCAAAGTGATTTCAGGGGCCATGAAAATTTGTGAATACATAGGCCATGGAGTATTCAGATGAATGTCGTCAAGGATCATTGTGACAAAAAGTGTCCTGGAATATTGTGATGACACGGTTCATGGAGCATTGCGATGACAAGGGCCATGGCGAAATGTGAAGACAGGTGTCATGGGGCATTGTGATGACAGTGGTCATCTAGAATTGTGAAGAAAGATATCATGGAGCACTGGGATGACAGGGGCCATGGAATATTGTGATGACAGGGGTCATGGGGCTTTGTGATGACACGGCCATGGAACATTATGATGACAAGAATTCTGGAGCATTGTGATAAAATGGGCATGGACCATTGTGATTAGAGGGGCCAAGGAGCATTCTGATGACAACGGCATGGAGCATTGTAATGACAAGGGTCATCGAGAATTGTGATGACAGTGGTCATGAAGCATTGTGATGAATGTGGTCATGCATCATTGTGATGACATGTCTCGTGGAGCATTGTGATGACAGGGGTCATAGAGCATTGTGATGACACGGTTATGGAATATTGTGATGACCAGAATTCTGTAGCACAGTGATGAAATGGGAATGGAGCATTGTGATTACAGGGGTATTGGAGCATTGTGATGACAATTGTTCTAGAACATTGTGATGACAGGGATCATGGAGCATAGTGATGAAAGGGGCAATGGAGCATTGTGTTGACAGGTGTCATGGGACATTGTGTTGACAGTGGACATGGAGCATTGTTAGAAAGGGAACATGGAGCAATTTGATTTCAGGGGCCATGAACAATTGCGAATACATACGCCATGGAGTATTCAGATGAATGTGGTCAAGGATCATTGTGACGAAAAGTGTCCTGGAATATTGTGATGACACCGTTCATGGAGCATTGCGATGACAAGGGCCATGGCGAAATGTGAAGACAGGTGTCATGGGGCATTTTGATGACAGTGGTCATCTAGAATTGTGAAGAAAGATATCATGGAGCACTGGGATGAAAGGGGCCATGGAATATTGTGATGACAGGGGTCATGGGGCATTGTGATGACACGGCCATGGAACATTATGATGACAAGATTTCTGGAGCATTGTGATAAAAAGGTCATGGATCATTGTGATTAGAGGGGACAAGGAGCATTCTGATGACAACGGCATGGAGCATTGTGATGACAAGGGTCATCGAGCATTGTGATGACAGTGGTCATGAAGCATTGTGATGAATGTGCTCATGCATCATTGTGATGACAAGTGTCGTGGAGCATTGTGATGACAGGGTCATAGAGCATTGTGATGACACGGTTATGGAATATTGTGATGACCAGTATTCTGTAGCACAGTGATGAAAAGGGCATGGAGCATTGTGATTACAGGGGTCATGGAGCATTGTGATGACAATTGTTCTAGAACATTGTGATGACAGGGATCATGGAGCATAGTGATGAAAGGGGCAATGGAGCATTGTTTTGACAGGCGTCATGGGACATTGTGTTCACAGTGGTCATGGAGCATTGTTAGAAAGGGAACATGGAGCAATTTGATTTCAGGGGCCATGAAAAATTGCGAATACATACGCCATGGAGTATTCAGATGAATTTGGTCAAGGGTCATTGTGACGAAAAGTGTCCTGGAATATTGTGATGACACGGTTCATGGAGCATTGCGATGACAAGGGCCATAGCGAAATGGGAAGACAGGTGTCATGGGGCATTGTGATGACAGATGTCATCTAGAATTGTGAAGAAAGATATCATGGAACACTGGGATGACAGGGGCCATGGAACATTGTGATGACAGGGGTCATGGAGCATTGTGATGACAGTGGTCATCTAGAATTGTGAAGAAAGATATCATGGAGCAGTGGGATGACAGGGGCCATGGAGCATTGTGATGACAGGGGTCATGGGGCATTGTGATGACACGGCCATGGAACATTATGATGACAAGAATTCTGGAGCATTGTGATAAAAAGGGCATGGATCATTGTGATTAGAGGGGCCAAGGAGCATTCTGATGACAACGGCATGGAGCATTGTGATGACAAGGGTCATCGAGCATTGTGATGACAGTGGTCATGAAGCATTGTGATGAATGTGGTCATGGATCATTGTGATGACAAGTGTCGTGGAGCATTGTGATGACAGGGGTCATAGAGCATTGTGATGACATGGTTATGGAATATTGTGATGACCAGAATTCTGTAGCACTGTGATGAATAGGGAATGGAGCATTGTGATTACAGTGGTCATGGAGCATTGCGATGACAATTGTTCTAGAACATTGTGATGACAGGGATCATGGAGCATAGGGATGAGAGGGGCCATGGAGCATTGTGATGACAGGCGTCATGGGACATTGTGTTGACAGTGGTCATAGAGCATTGTTAGATAGGGAACATGGAGCAATTTGATTTCAGGGGCCATGAAAAATTGTGAATACATAGGCCATGGAGTATTCAGATGAATATGGGCAAGGATCATTGTGACGACAAGTGTCCTGGAATATTGTGATGACACGGTTCATGGAGCATTGCGATGACAAGGGCCATGGCGAAATGTGAAGACAGGTGTCATGGGGCATTGTGATGACAGTGGTCCTCTAGAATTGTGGAGAAAGATATCATGGAGCACTGGGATGTCAGGGGCCATGGAGCATTGTGATGACAGGCGTCATGGGGAATTGTGATGACACGGCCATGGAACATTATGATGACAAGAATTCTGGAGCATTGTGATAAAAAGGGCATGGACCATTGTGATTAGAGGGGCCAAGGAGCATTCTGATGACAACGGCATGGAGCATTGTGATGACAAGGGTCATCGAGCATTGTGATGACAGTGGTCATGAAGCATTGTGATGAATGTGGTCATGGATCATTGTGATGACAAGTGTCGTGGAGCATTGTGATGACAGGGGTCATAGAGCATTGTGATGACACGGTTATGGAATATTGTGATGACCAGAATTCTGTAGCACTGTGATGAAAAGGGAATGGAGCTTTGTGATTACAGGGGTCATGGAGCATTGTGATGACACGGCCATAGAACATTATGATGACAAGAATTCTGGAGCATTGTGATAAAAAGGTCATGGACAATTGTGATTAGAGGGGCCAAGGAGCATTCTGATGACAACGGCATTGAGCATTGTGATGACAAGGGTCATCGAGCATTGTGATGATAGTGGTCATGAAGCATTGTGATGAATGTGGTCATGAATCATTGTGATAAAAAGGGCATGGACCATTGTGATTAGAGGGGCCAAGGAGCATTCTGATGACAACGGAATGGAGCATTGTGATGACAAGGGTCATCGAGCATTTTGATCACAGTGGTCATGAAGCATTGTGATGAATGTGGTCATGCATCATTGTGATGACATGTGACGTGGAGCATTGTGATGACAGGGGTCATAGAGCATTGTGATGACACGGTTATGGAATATTGTGATGACCAGAATTCTGTAGCACAGTGATGAAATGGGAATGGATCATTGTGATTACAGGGGTCATGGAGCATTGTGATGACAATTGTTCTAGAACATTGTGATGACAGGGATCATGGAGCATAGTGATGAAAGGAGAAATGGAGCATTGTGTTGACAGGCGACATGGGACATTGTGTTGACAGTGGTCATGGAGCATTGTTAGAAAGGGAACATGGAGCAATTTGATTTCAGGGGCCATGAAAAATTGCGAATACATACGCCATGGAGTATTCAGATGAATGTCGTCAAGGATCATTGTGACAAAAAGTGTCCTGGAATATTGTGATGACACGGTTCATGGAGCATTGCGATGACAAGGGCCATGGCGAAATGTGAAGACAGTTGTCATGGGGCATTGTGATGACAGTGGTCATCTAGAATTGTGAAGAAAGATATCATGGAGCATAGGGATGACAGGGGCCATGGAGCATTGTGATGACAGGTGTCATGGGGCATTGTGATGACACGGCCATAGAACATTATGATGAAAAGAATTCTGGAGCATTGTGAAAAAAGTTCATGGACAATTGTGATTAGAGGGGCCAAGGAGCATTCTGATGACAACGGCATGGAGCATTATGATGACAAGGGTCATCGAGCATTGTGATGATAGTGGTCATGAAGCATTGTGATGAATGTGGTCATGGATCATTGTGATGACAAGTGTCGTGGAACATTGTGATGACAGGGGTCATAGAGCATTTTGATGACACGGTTATGGAATATTGTGATGACCAGAATTCTGTAGCACTGTGATGAAAAGGGAATGGAGCATTGTGATTACAGGGGTCATGGAGCATTGTGTTGACAATTGTTCTAGAATATTGTGATGACAGGGATCATGGAGCATAGTGATGAAAGGGGCCATGGAGCATTGTGATGACAGGCGTCATGGGACATTGTGTTGACAGTGATCATGGAGCATTGTTAGAAAGGGAACATGGAGCAATTTGATTTCAGGGGCCATGAACAATTGTGAATACATAGTCCATGGAGTATTCAGATGAATGTGGTCAAGGATCATTGTGACGAAAAGTGTCCTGGAATATTGTGATGACACGGGTCATGGAGCATTGCGATGACAAGGGCCATGGCGAAATGTGAAGACAGGTGTCATGGGGCATTGTGATGACAGTGGTCATCTAGAATTGTGAAGAAAGATATCATGGAGCACTGGGATAATAGGGGCCATGGAACATTGTGATGACAGGGGTCATGGAGCATTGTGATGACACGGCCATGGAACATTATGATGACAATAATTCTGGAGCATTGTGATAAAAAGGGCATGGACTTTTGTGATTAAAGGGGCCAAGGAGCATTCTGATGACAACGGCATGGAACATTGTGATGACAAGGGTCATCGAGCATTGTGATGATAGTGGTTATGAAGCATTGTGATGAATGTGGTCATGAATCATTGTGATAAAAAGGGCATGGACCATTGTGATTAGAGGGGCCAAGGAGCATTCTGATGACAACGGAATGGAGCATTATGATGACAAGGGTCATCGAGCATTGTGATGATAGTGGTCATGAAGCATTGTGATGAATGTGGTCATGGATCATTGTGATGACAAGTGTCGTGGAGCATTGTGATGACAGGGGTCATAGAGCATTTTGATGACACGGTTATGGAATATTGTGATGACCAGAATTCTGTAGCACTGTGATGAAAAGGGAATGGAGCATTGTGATTACAGGGATCATGGAGCATTGTGTTGACAATTGTTCTAGAATATTGTGATGACAGGGATCATGGAGCATAGTGATGAAAGGGGCCATGGAGCATTGTGATGACAGGTGTCATGGGACATTGTGTTGACAGTGATCATGGAGCATTGTTAGAAAGGGAACATGGAGCAATTTGATTTCAGGGGCCATGAACAATTGTGAATACATAGTCCATGGAGTATTCAGATGAATGTGGTCAAGGATCATTGTGACGAGAAGTGTCCTGGAATATTGTGATGACACGGTTCATGGAGCATTGTGATGACAAGGGCCATGGCGAAATGTGAAGACAGGTGTCATGGGGCATTGTGATGACAGTGGTCATCTAGAATTGTGAAGAAAGATATCATGGAGCACAGGGATGACAGGGGCCATGGAGCATTGTGATGACAGGGGTCATGGGGCATTGGGATGACACGGCCATAGAACATTATGATGACAAGAATTCTGGAGCATTGTGATAAAAAGGTCATGGACAATTGTGATTAGAGGGGCCAAGGAGCATTCTGATGACAACGGCATGGAGCATTGTGATGACAAGGGTCATCGAGCATTGTGATGACAGTGGTCATGAAGCATTGTGATGAATGTGGTCATGGATCATTGTGATGACAAGTGTCGTGGAACATTGTGATGACAGGGTCATAGAGCATTGTGATGACACGGTTATGGAATATTGTGATGACCAGTATTCTGTAGCACAGTGATGAAAAGGGCATGGAGCATTGTGATTACAGGGGTCATGGAGCATTGTGATGACAATTGTTCTAGAACATTGTGATGACAGGGATCATGGAGCATAGTGATGAAAGGGGCAATGGAGCATTGTTTTGACAGGCGTCATGGGACATTGTGTTCACAGTGGTCATGGAGCATTGTTAGAAAGGGAACATGGAGCAATTTGATTTCAGGGGCCATGAAAAATTGCGAATACATACGCCATGGAGTATTCAGATGAATTTGGTCAAGGATCATTGTGACGAAAAGTGTCCTGGAATATTGTGATGACACGGTTCATGGAGCATTGCGATGACAAGGGCCATGGCGAAATGTGAAGACAGGTGTCATGGGGCATTGTGATGACAGTTGTCATCTAGAATTGTGAAGAAAGATATCATGGAGCACTGGGATGACAGGGGCCATGGAACATTGTGATGACAGGGGTCATGGAGCATTGTGATGACACGGCCATGGAACATTATGATGACAAGAATTCTGACGCATTGTGATAAAAAGGGCATGGACCATTGTGATTAGAGGGGCCAAGGAGCATTCTGATGACAGCGGCATGGAGCATTGTGATGACAATGGTCATCGAGCATTGTGATGACAGTGGTCATGAAGCATTGTGATGAATGTGGTCATGGATCATTGTGATGACAAGTGTCGTGGATCCTTGTGATGACAGGGGTCATAGAGCATTGTGATGACATGGTTAAGGAATATTGTCATGACCAGAATTCTGTAGCACTGTGATGAAAAGGGAATGGAGCATTGTGATTACAGTGGTCATGGAGCATTGCGATGACAATTGTTCTAGAACATTGTGATGACAGGGATCATGGAGCATAGTGATGAGAGGGGCCATGGAGCATTGTGATGACAGGCGTCATGGGACATTGTGTTGACAGTGGTCATGGAGCATTGTTAGATAGGGAACATGGAGCAATTTGATTTCAGGGGCCATGAAAAATTGTGAATACATAGGCCATGGAGTATTCAGATGAATGTGGTCAAGGATCATTGTGACGACAAGTGTCCTGGAATATTGTGATGACACGGTTCATGGAGCATTGCGATGACAAGGGCCATGGCGAAATGTGAAGACAGTTGTCATGGGGCATTGTGATGACAGTGGTCCTCTAGAATTGTGGAGAAAGATATCATGGAGCACTGGGATGACAGGGGCCATGGAGCATTGTGATGACAGGCGTCATGCGGAATTGTGATGACACGGCCATGGAACATTATGATGACAAGAATTCTGGAGCATTGTGATAAAAAGGTCATGGACAATTGTGATTAGAGGGGCCAAGGGGCATTCTGATGACAACGGCATGGAGCATTGTGATGACAAGGGTCATCGAGCATTGTGATGATAGTGGTCATGAAGCATTGTGATGAATGTGGTCATGAATCATTGTGATAAATAGGGCATGGACCATTGTGATTAGAGGGGCCAAGGAGCATTCTGATGACAACGGAATGGAGCATTGTGATGACAAGGGTCATCGAGCATTGTGATCACAGTGGTCATGAAGCATTGTGATGAATGTGGTCATGCATCATTGTGATGACATGTGTCGTGGAGCATTGTGATGACAGGGGTCATAGAGCATTGTGATGACACGGTTATGGAATATTGTGATGACCAGAATTCTGTAGCACAGTGATGAAATGGGAATGGATCATTGTGATTACAAGGGTCATGGAGCATTGTGATGACAATTGTTCTAGAACATTGTGATGACATGGATCATGGAGCATAGTAATGAAAGGGGAAATGGAGCATTGTGTTGACAGGCGTCATGGGACATTGTGTTGACAGTGGACATGGAGCATTGTTATAAAGGGAACATGGAGCAATTTGATTTCAGGGGCCATGAAAAATTGCGAATACATAAGCCATGGAGTATTCAGATGAATGTCGTCAAGGATCATTGTGACAAAAAGTGTCCTGGAATATTGTGATGACACGGTTCATGGAGCATTGCGATGACAAGGGCCATGGCGAAATGTGAAGACAGTTGTCATGGGGCATTGTGATGACAGTGGTCATCTAGAATTGTGAAGAAAGATATCATGGAGCACAGGGATGACAGGGGCCATGGAGCATTGTGATGACAGGTGTCAAGGGGCATTGTGATGACACGGCCATAGAATATTATGATGACAAGAATTCTGGAGCATTGTGAAAAAAGTTCATGGACAATTGTGATTAGAGGGGCGAAGGAGCATTCTGATGACAACAGCATGGAGCATTGTGATGACATGTGTCATCGAGCATTGTGATGACAGTGGTCATGAAGTATTGTGATGAATGTGGTCATGGATCATTGTGATGACAAGTGTCGTGGAGCATTGTGATGACAGGGGTCATAGAGCATTTTGATGACACGGTTATGGAATATTGTGATGACCAGAATTCTGTAGCACAGTGATGAAATGGGAATGGATCATTGTGATTACAGGGGTCATGGAGCATTGTGATGACAATTGTTCTAGAACATTGTGATGACAGGGATCATGGAGCATAGTGATGAAAGGGGCAATGGAGCATTGTGTTGACAGGTGTCATGGGACATTGTGTTGACAGTGGACATGGAGCATTGTTAGAAAGGGAACATGGAGAAATTTGATTTCAGGGGCCATGAACAATTGCGAATACATACGCCATGGAGTATTCAGATGAATGTGGTCAAGGATCATTGTGACGAAAAGTGTCCTGGAATATTGTGATGACACGGTTCATGGAGCATTGCGATGACAAGGGCCATGGCGAAATGTGAAGACAGGTGTCATGGGGCATTGTGATGACAGTGGTCATCTAGAATTGTGAAGAAAGATATCATGGAGCACTGGGATGACAGGGGCCATGGAATATTGTGATGAGAGGGGTCATGGGGCATTGTGATGACACGGCCATGGAACATTATGATGACAAGAATTCTGGAGCATTGTGATAAAAAGGGCCTGGACCATTGTGATTAGAGGGGCCAAGGAGCATTCTGATGACAACGGCATGGAGCATTGTGATGACAAGGGTCATCGAGAATTGTGATGACAGTGGTCATGAAGCATTGTGATGAATGTGGTCATGGATCATTGTGATGACAAGTGTCGTGGAGCATTGTGATGACAGGGGTCATAGAGCATTGTGATGACACGGTTATGGAATATTGTGATAACCAGAATTCTGTAGCACTGTGATGAAACGGGAATGGAGCATTGTGATTAGAGGGGTATTGGAGCATTGTGATGACAATTGTTCTAGAACATTGTGATGACAGGGATCATGGAGCATAGTGATGAAAGGGGCCATGGAGCATTGTGATGACAGGCGTCATGGCACATTGTGTTGACAGTGGTCATGGAGCATTGTTAGAAAGGGAACATGGAGCAATTTGATTTCAGGGGCCATGAACAATTGTGAATACATAGGCCATGGAGTATTCAGATGAATGTTATCAAGGATCATTGTGACGAAAAGTGTCCTGGAATATTGTGATGACACGGTTCATGGAGCATTGCGATGACAAGGGCCATGGCGAAATGTGAAGACAGGTGTCATGCAGCATTGTGATGACAGTGGTCATCTAGAATTGTGAAGAAAGATATCATGGAGCACTGGGATGACAGGTGCCAAGGAGCATTGTGATGACAGGGGTCATGGGGCATTGTGATGACACGGCCATGGAACATTATGATGACAAGAATTCTGGAGCATTGTGATAAAAAGGTCATGGATCATTGTGATTAGAGGGGACAAGGAGCATTCTGATGACAACGGCATGGAGCATTGTGATGACAAGTGTCATCGAGCATTGTGATGACAGTGGTCATGAAGCATTGTGATGAAAGTGGTCATGCATCATTGTGATGACAAGTGTCGTGGAGCATTGTGATGACAGGGTCATAGAGCATTGTGATGACACGGTTATGGAATATTGTGATGACCAGTATTCTGTAGCACAGTGATGAAAAGGGCATGGAGCATTGTGATTACAGGGGTCATGGAGCATTGTGATGACAATTGTTCTAGAACATTGTGATGACAGGGATCATGGAGCATAGTGATGAAAGGGGCAATGGAGCATTGTTCTGACAGGCGTCATGGGACATTGTGTTCACAGTGGTCATGGAGCATTGTTAGAAAGGGAACATGGAGCAATTTGATTTCAGGGGCCATGAAAAATTGCGAATACATACGCCATGGAGTATTCACATGAATTTGGTCAAGGATCATTGTGACGAAAAGTGTCCTGGAATATTGTGATGACACGGTTCATGGAGCATTGCGATGACAAGGGCCATGGCGAAATGTGAAGACAGGTGTCATGGGGCATTGTGATGACAGATGTCATCTAGAATTGTGAAGAAAGATATCATGGAACACTGGGATGACAGGGGCCATGGAACATTTTGATGACAGGGGTCATGGAGCATTGTGATGACAGTGGTCATCTAGAATTGTGAAGAAAGATATCATGGAGCAGTGGGATGACAGGGGCCATGGAGCATTGTGATGACAGGGGTCATGGGGCATTGTGATGACACGGCCATGGAACATTATGATGACAAGAATTCTGGAGCATTGTGATAAAAAGGGCATGGACCATTGTGATTAGAGGGGCCAAGGAGCATTCTGATGACAACGGCATGGAGCATTGTGATTACAATGGTCATCAAGCATTGTGATGACAGTGGTCATGAAGCATTGTGATGAATGTGGTCATGGATCATTGTGATGACAAGTGTCGTGGAGCATTGTGATGACAGGGGTCATAGAGCATTGTGATGACATGGTAAAGGAATATTGTGATGACCAGAATTCTGTAGACTGTGATGAAAATGGAATGGAGCATTGTGATTACAGTGGTCATGGAGCATTGCGATGACAATTGTTCTAGAACATTGTGATGACAGGGATCATGGAGCATAGTGATGAGAGGGGCCATGGAGCATAGTGATGACAGGCGTCATGGGACATTGTGTTGACAGTGGTCATGGAGCATTGTTAGATAGGGAACATGGAGCAATTTGATTTCAGGGGCCATGAAAAATTGTGAATACATAGGCCATGGAGTATTCAGATGAATGTGGTCAAGGATCATTGTGACAACAAGTGTCCTGGAATATTGTGATGACACGGTTCATGGACCATTGCGATGACAAGGGCCATGGCGAAATGTGAAGCCAGTTGTCATGGGGCATTGTGATGACAGTGGTCCTCTAGAATTGTGGAGAAAGATATCATGGAGCACTGGGATGACAGGGGCCATGGAGCATTGTGATGACAGGCGTCATGGGGCATTGTGATGACACGGCCATGGAACATTATGATGACAAGAATTCTGGAGCATTGTGATAAAAAGGGCATGGACCATTGTGATTAGAGGGGCCAAGGAGCATTCTGATGACAACGGCATGGAGCATTGTGATGACAAGGGTCATCGAGCATTGTGATGACAGTGGTCATGAAGCATTGTGATGAATGTGGTCATGGATCATTGTGATGACAAGTGTCGTGGAGCATTGTGATGACAGGGGTCATAGAGCATTGTGATGACACGGTTATGGAATATTGTGATGACCAGAATTCTGTAGCACTGTGATGAAAAAGGAATGGAGCATTGTGATTACAGGGGTCATGGAGCATTGTGATGACACGGCCATAGAACATTATGATGACAAGAATTCTGGAGCACTGTGATAAAAAGGTCATGGACAATTTTGATTAGAGGGGCCAAGGAGCATTCTGATGACAACGGCATGGAGCATTGTGATGACAAGGGTCATCGAGCATTGTGATGATAGTGGTCATGAAGCATTGTGATGAATGTGGTCATGAATCATTGTGATAAAAAGGGCATGGACCATTGTGATTAGAGGGGCCAAGGAGCATTCTGATGACAACGGAATGGAGCATTGTGATGACAAGGGTCATCGAGCATTGTGATCACAGTGGTCATGAAGCATTGTGATGAATGTGGTCATGCATCATTGTGATGACATGTGTCGTGGAGCATTGTGATGACAGGGGTCATAGAGCATTGTGATGACACGGTTATGGAATATTGTGATGACCAGAATTCTGTAGCACAGTGATGAAATGGGAATGGATCATTGTGATTACAGGGGTCATGGAGCATTGTGATGACAATTGTTCTAGAACATTGTGATGACAGGGATCATGGAGCATAGTAATGAAAGGGGAAATGGAGCATTGTGTTCACAGGCGTCATGGGACATTGTGTTGACAGTGGACATGGAGCATTGTTAGAAAGGGAACATGGAGCAATTTGATTTCAGGGGCCATGAAAAATTGCGAATACATACGCCATGGAGTATTCAGATGAATGTCGTCAAGGATCATTGTGACAAAAAGTGTCCTGGAATATTGTGATGACACGGTTCATGGAGCATTGCGATGACAAGGGCCATGGCGAAATGAGAAGACAGGTGTCATGGGGCATTGTGATGACAGTGGTCATCTAGAATTGTGAAGAAAGATATCATGGAGCACAGGGATGACACGGGCCATGGAGCATTGTGATGACAGGTGTCAAGGGGCATTGTGATGACACGGCCATAGAACATTATGATGACAAGAATTCTGGAGCATTGTGAAAAAAGTTCATGGACAATTGTGATTAGAGGGGCCAAGGAGCATTCTGATGACAACGGCATGGAGCATTGTGATGACATGTGTCATCGAGCATTGTGATGACAGTGGTCATGAAGTATTGTGATGAATGTGGTCATGGATCATTGTGATGACAATTGTCGTGGAGCATTGTGATGACAGGGGTCATAGAGCATTGTGATGACACGGTTATGGAATATTGTGATGACCAGAATTCTGTAGCACTGTGATGAAAAGGGAATGGGGCATTGTGATTACAGGGGTCATGGAGCATTGTGATGACAATTGTTCTAGAACATTGTGATGACAGGGATCATGGAGCATAGTGATGAAAGCCGCCATGGAGCATTGTGATGACAGGCGTCATGGGACAATGTGTTCACAGTAGTCATGGAGCATTGGGAGGAAGGGAACATGGAGCAAAGTGATTTCAGGGGCCATGAAAATTTGTGAATACATAGGCCATGGAGTATTCAGATGAATGTCGTCAAGGATCATTGTGACAAAAAGTGTCCTGGAATATTGTGATGACACGGTTCATGGAGCATTGCGATGACAAGGGCCATGGCGAAATGTGAAGACAGGTGTCATGGGGCATTGTGATGACAGTGGTCATCTAGAATTGTGAAGAAAGATATCATGGAGCACTGGGATGACAGGGGCCATGGAATATTGTGATGAGAGGGGTCATGGGGCATTGTGATGACACGGCCATGGAACATTATGATGACAAGAATTCTGGAGCATTGTGATAAAAAGGGCCTGGACCATTGTGATTAGAGGGGCCAAGGAGCATTCTGATGACAACGGCATGGAGCATTGTGATGACAAGGGTCATCGAGCATTGTGATGACAGTGGTCATGAAGCATTGTGATGAATGTGGTCATGGATCATTGTGATGACAAGTGTCGTGGAGCATTGTGATGACAGGGGTCATAGAGCATTGTGATGACACGGTTATGGAATATTGTGATAACCAGAATTCTGTAGCACTGTGATGAAACGGGAATGGAGCATTGTGATTACAGGGGTATTGGAGCATTGTGATGACAATTGTTCTAGTACATTGTGATGACAGGGATCATGGAGCATAGTGATGAAAGGGGCCATGGAGCATTGTGATGACAGGCGTCATGGGACATTGTGTTGACAGTGGTCATGGAGCATTGTTAGAAAGGGAACATGGAGCAATTTGATTTCAGGGGCCATGAACAATTGTGAATACATAGGCCATGGAGTATTCAGATGAATGTTATCAAGGATCATTGTGACGAAAAGTGTCCTGGAATATTGTGATGACACGGTTCATGGAGCATTGCGATGACAAGGGCCATGGCGAAATGTGAAGACAGGTGTCATGCAGCATTGTGATGACAGTGGTCATCTAGAATTGTGAAGAAAGATATCATGGAGCACTGGGATGACAGGTGCCAAGGAGCATTGTGATGACAGGGGTCATGGGGCATTGTGATGACACGGCCATGGAACATTATGATGACAAGAATTCTGGAGCATTGTGATAAAAAGGTCATGGATCATTGTGATTAGAGGGGACAAGGAGCATTCTGATGACAACGGCATGGAGCATTGTGATGAAAAGTGTCATCGAGCATTGTGATGACAGTGGTCATGAAGCATTGTGATGAATGTGGTCATGCATCATTGTGATGACAAGTGTCGTGGAGCATTGTGATGACAGGGTCATAGAGCATTGTGATGACACGGTTATGGAATATTGTGATGACCAGTATTCTGTAGCACAGTGATGAAAAGGGCATGGAGCATTGTGATTACAGGGGTCATGGAGCATTGTGATGACAATTGTTCTAGAACATTGTGATGACAGGGATCATGGAGCATAGTGATGAAAGGGGCAATGGAGCATTGTTTTGACAGGCGTCATGGGACATTGTGTTCACAGTGGTCATGGAGCATTGTTAGAAAGGGAACATGGAGCAATTTGATTTCAGGGGCCATGAAAAATTGCGAATACATACGCCATGGAGTATTCACATGAATTTGGTCAAGGATCATTGTGACGAAAAGTGTCCTGGAATATTGTGATGACACGGTTCATGGAGCATTGCGATGACAAGGGCCATGGTGAAATGTGAAGACAGGTGTCATGGGGCATTGTGATGACAGATGTCATCTAGAATTGTGAAGAAAGATATCATGGAACACTGGGATGACAGGGGCCATGGAACATTGTGATGACAGGGGTCATGGAGCATTGTGATGACAGTGGTCATCTAGAATTGTGAAGAAAGATATCATGGAGCAGTGGGATGACAGGGGCCATGGAGCATTGTGATGACAGGGGTCATGGGGCATTGTGATGACACGGCCATGGAACATTATGATGACAAGAATTCTGGAGCATTGTGATAAAAAGGGCATGGACCATTGTGATTAGAGGGGCCAAGGAGCATTCTGATGACAACGGCATGGAGCATTGTGATGACAATGGTCATCGAGCATTGTGATGACAGTGGTCATGAAGCATTGTGATGAATGTGGTCATGGATCATTGTGATGACAAGTGTCGTGGAGCATTGTGATGACAGGGGTCATAGAGCATTGTGATGACATGGTTAAGGAATATTGTGATGACCAGAATTCTGTAGACTGTGATGAAAATGGAATGGAGCATTGTGATTACAGTGGTCATGGAGCATTGCGATGACAATTGTTCTAGAACATTGTGATGACAGGGATCATGGAGCATAGTGATGAGAGGGGCCATGGAGCATTGTGATGACAGGCGTCATGGGACATTGTGTTGACAGTGGTCATGGAGCATTGTTAGATAGGGAACATGGAGCAATTTGATTTCAGGGGCCATGAAAAATTGTGAATACATAGGCCATGGAGTATTCAGATGAATGTGGTCAAGGATCATTGTGACGACAAGTGTCCTGGAATATTGTGATGACACGGTTCATGGACCATTGCGATGACAAGGGCCATGGCGAAATGTGAAGCCAGTTGTCATGGGGCATTGTGATGACAGTGGTCCTCTAGAATTGTGGAGAAAGATATCATGGAGCACTGGGATGACAGGGGCCATGGAGCATTGTGATGACAGGCGTCATGGGGCATTGTGATGACACGGCCATGGAACATTATGATGACAAGAATTCTGGAGCATTGTGATAAAAAGGGCATGGACCATTGTGATTAGAGGGGCCAAGGAGCATTCTGATGACAACGGCATGGAGCATTGTGATGACAAGGGTCATCGAGCATTGTGATGACAGTGGTCATGAAGCATTGTGATGAATGTGGTCATGGATCATTGTGATGACAAGTGTCGTGGAGCATTGTGATGACAGGGGTCATAGAGCATTGTGATGACACGGTTATGGAATATTGTGATGACCAGAATTCTGTAGCACTGTGATGAAAAAGGAATGGAGCATTGTGATTACAGGGGTCATGGAGCATTGTGATGACACGGCCATGGAACATTATGATGACAATAATTCTGGAGCATTGTGATAAAAAGGGCATGGACCATTGTGATTAAAGGGGCCAAGGAGCATTCTGATGACAACGGCATGGAGCATTGTGATGACAAGGGTCATCGAGCATTGTGATGATAGTGGTCATGAAGCATTGTGATGAATGTGGTCATGAATCATTGTGATAAAAAGGGCATGGACCATTGTGATTAGAGGGGCCAATGAGCATTCTGATGACAACGGAATGGAGCATTATGATGACAAGGGTCATCGAGCATTGTGATAAGAGTGGTCATGAAGCATTGTGATGAATGTGGTCATAGATCATTGTGATGACAAGTGTCGTGGAGCATTGTGATGACAGGGGTCATAGAGCATTGTGGTGACACGGTTATTGAATATTGTGATGACCAGAATTCTGTAGCACTGTGATGAAAAGGGAATGGAGCATTGTGATTACAGGGGTCATGGAGCATTGTGATGACAATTGTTCTAGAACATTCTGATGACAGGGATCATGGAGCATAGTGATGAAAGGGGCCATGGAGCATTGTGATGACAGGCGTCATGGGACATTGTGTTGACAGTGGTCATGGAGCATTGTTAGATAGGGAACATGGAGCAATTTGATTTCAGGGGCCATGAACAATTGTGAATACATAGGCCATGGAGTATTCAGATGAATGTGGTCAAGAATCATTGTGACGAAAAGTGTCCTGGAATATTGTGATGACACGGTTCATGGAGCATTGCGATGACAAGGGCCATGGCGAAATATGAAGACAGGTGTCATGCGGCATTGTGATGACAGTGGTCATCTAGAATTGTGAAGAAAGATATCATGGAGCACTGGGATGACAGGGGCCATGGAGCATTGTGATGACAGGGGTCATGGGGCATTGTGATGACACGGCCATGGAACATTATTATGACAAGAATTCTGGAGCATTGTGATAAAAAGGTCATGGATCATTGTGATTAGAGGGGACAAGGAGCATTCTGATGACAACGGCATGGAGCATTGTGATGACAAGGGTCATCGAGCATTGTGATGACAGTGGTCATGAAGCATTGTGATGAATGTGGTCATGCATCATTGTGATGACAAGTGTCGAGGAGCATTGTGATGACAGGGTCATAGAGCATTGTGATGACACGGTTATGGAATATTGTGATGACCAGTATTCTGTAGCACAGTGATGAAAAGGGCATGGAGCATTGTGATTACAGGGGTCATGGAGCATTCTGATGACAATTGTTCTAGAACATTGTGATGACAGGGATCATGGAGCATAGTGATGAAAGGGGCCATGGAGCATTGTGTTGACAGGCGTCATGGGACATTGTGTTGACAGTGGTCATGGATCATTGTTAGAAAGGGAACATGGAGCAATTTGATTTCAGGGGCCATGGAAAATTGCGAATACATACGCCATGGAGTATTCAGATGAATGTGGTCAAGGATCATTGTGACGAAAAGTGTCTTGGAATATTGTGATGACACGGTTCATGGAGCATTGCGATGACAAGGGCCATGGCGAAATGTGAAGACAGGTGTCATGGGGCATTGTGATGACAGTGGTCATCTAGAATTGTGAAGAAAGATATCATGGAGCACTGGGATGACAGGGGCCATGGAACATTGTGATGACATGGGTCATGGGGCATTGTGATGACACGGCCATGGAACATTATGATGACAAGAATTCTGGAGCATTGTGATAAAAAGGGCATGGACCATTGTGATTAGAGGGGCCAAGGAGCATTCTGATGACAACGGAATGGAGCATTGTGATGACAAGGTTCATCGAGCATTGTGATGATAGTGGTCATGAAGCATTGTGATGAATGTAGTCATGGATCATTGTGATGACAATTGTCGTGGAACATTGTGATGACAGGGGTCATAGAGCATTGTGATGACACGGTTATGGAATATTGTGATGACCAGAATTCTGTAGCACTGTGATGAAAAGGGAATGGAGCATTGTGATTACAGGGGTCATGGAGCATTGTGATGACAATTGTTCTAGAATATTGTGATGACAAGGATCATGGAGCATAGTGATGAAAGGGGCCATGGAGCATTGTGATTACAGGCGTCATGGGACATTGTTTTGACAGTGGTCATGGAGCATTGTTAGAAAGGGTACATGGAGCAATTTGATTTCAGGGGCCATGAACAATTGTGAATACATAGTCCATGGAGTATTCAAATGAATATGGTCAAGGATCATTGTGACGAAAATTGTCCTGGAATATTGTGATGACACGGTTCATGGAGCTTTGCGATGACAGGGGCCATGGCGAAATGTGAAGACAGGTGTCATGGGGCATTGTGATGACAGTGGTCATCTAGAATTGTGAAGAAAGATATCATGGGAGCGCAGGGATGACAGGGGCCATGGAGCATTGTGATGCCGGGGTCATGGGGCATTGTGATTACACGGCCATAGAACATTATGATGACAAGAATTCTGGAGCATTGTGATAAAAAGGTCATGGACAATTGTGATTAGAGGGGACAAGGAGCATTCTGATGACAACGGCATGGAGCATTGTGATGACAAGGGTCATCGAGCATTGTGATGACAGTGGTCATGAAGCATTGTAATGAATGTGGTCATGGATCATTGTGATGACAAGTGTCGTGGAGCATTGTGATGACAGGGGTCATAGAGGATTGTGATGACACGGTTATGGAATATTGTGATGACCAGAATTCTGTAGCACTGTGATGAACAGGGAATGGAGCATTGTGATTACATTGGTCATGGAGCATTGTGATGACAATTGTTCTAGAACATTGTGAAGACAGGGATCATGGAGCATAGTGATGAAAGGGGCCATGGAGCATTGTGATGACAGGCGTCATGGGACAATGTGTTGACAGTGGTCATGGAGCTTTGTTAGAAAGGGAACATGGAGCAAAGTGATTTCAGGGGCCATGAAAATTTGTGAATACATAGGCCATGGAGTATTCAGATGAATGTCGTCAAGGATCATTGTGACAAAAAGTCTCCTGGAATATTGTGATGACACGGTTCATGGAGCATTGCGATGACAAGGGCCATGGCGAAATGTGAAGACAGGTGTCATGGGGCATTGTGATGACAGTGGTCATCTAGAATTGTGAAGAAAGATATCATGGAGCACTGGGATGATAGGGGCCATGGAATATTGTGATGACAGGGGTCATGGGGCTTTGTGATGACACGGCCATGGAACATTATGATGACAAGAATTCTGGAGCATTGTGATAAAATGGGCATGGACCATTGTGATTAGAGGGGCCAAGGAGCATTCTGATGACAACGGCATGGAGCATTGTAATGACAAGGGTCATCGAGAATTGTGATGACAGTGGTCATGAAGCATTGTGATGAATGTGCTCATGCATCATTGTGATGACATGTGTCGTGGAGAATTGTGATGACAGGGGTCATAGAGCATTGTGATGACACGGTTATGGAATATTGTGATGACCAGAATTCTGTAGCACAGTGATGAAATGGGAATGGATCATTGTGATTACAGGGGTCATGGAGCATTGTGATGACAATTGTTCTAGAACATTGTGATGACAGGGATCATGGAGCATAGTGATGAAAGGGGCTATGGAGCATTGTGTTGACAGGTTTCATGGGACATTGTGTTGACAGTGGACATGGAGCATTGTTAGAAAGGGAACATAGAGCAATTTGATTTCAGGGGCCATGAAAAATTGCGAATACATACGCCATGGAGTATTCAGATGAATGTGGTTAAGGATCATTGTGATGAAAAGTGTCCTGGAATATTGTGATGACACGGTTCATGGAGCATTGCGATGACAAGGGCCATGGCGAAATGTGAAGACAGGTGTCATGGGGCATTGTGATGACAGTGGTCATATGGAATTGTGAAGAAAGATATCATGGAGCACTGGGATGACAGGGGCCATGGAATATTGTGATGAGAGGGGTCATGGGGCATTGTGATGACACGGCCATGGAACATTATGATGACAAGAATTCTGGAGCATTGTGATAAAAAGGGCCTGGACCATTGTGATTAGAGGGGCCAAGGAGCATTCTGATGACAACGGCATGGAGCATTGTGATGACAAGGGTCATCGAGCATTGTGATGACAGTGGTCATGAAGCATTGTGATGAATGTGGTCATGGATCATTGTGATGACAGGGGTCATAGAGCATTGTGATGACACTGTTATGGAATATTGTGATAACCAGAATTCTGTAGCACTGTGATGAAACGGGAATGAAGCATTGTGATTACAGGGGTATTGGAGCATTGTGATGACAATTGTTCTAGAACATTGTGATGTCAGGCATCATGGAGCATAGTGATGAAAGGGGCCATGGAGCATTGTGATGATAGGCGTCATGGGAAATTGTGTTGACAGTGGTCATGGAGCATTGTTAGAAAGGGAACATGGAGCAATTAGATTTCAGGGGCCATGAAAAATTGTGAATACATAGGCCATGGAGTATTCAGATGAATGTGGTCAAGGATCATTGTGACGAAAAGTGTCCTGGAATATTGTGATGACACGGTTCATGGAGCATTGCGATGACAAAGGCCATGGCGAAATGTGAAGACAGGTGTCATGGGGCATTGTGAAGACAGTGGTCATGTAGTATTGTGAAGAAAGATATCATGGAGCACTGAGATGACAGGGGACATGGAGCATTGTGATGACAGGGGTCATGGGGCATTGCGATGACACGGCCATGGAACATTATGATGAAAAGAATTCTGGAGCATTGTGATAAACAGGGCATGGACCATTGTGATTAGAGGGGCCAAGGAGCATTCTGATGACAACGGCATGGAGCATTGTGATGAAAACCGTCATCGAGCATTGTGATGACAAGTGTCGTGGAGCATTGTGATGACAGGGGTCATAGAGCATTGTGATGACACGGGTATGGAATATTGTGATGACCAGAATTCTGTACCACAGTGATGAAAAGGGAATGGAGCATTGTGATTACAGGGGTCATGGAGCATTGTGATGAAATTATTCTAGAACATTGTGATGACAGTGATCATGGAGCATAGTGATGAAACAGGCATTGGAGCATTGTGTTGACAGGCGTCATGGGACATTGTGTTGACAGTGGTCATGGAGCATTGTTAGAAAGGGAACATGGAGCAATTTGATTTCAGGGGCCATGAAAAATTGCGAAAACATAGGCCATGGAGTATTCAGATGAATGTGGTCAAGGATCATTGTGACGAAAATTGTCCTGGAATATTGTGATGACACGGTTCATGGAGCATTGCGATGACAAGGGCCATGGCGAAATGTGAAGACAGGTGTCATGGGGCATTGTGATGACAGTGGTCATCTAGAATTGTGAAGAAAGATATCATGGAGCACTGGGATGATAGGGGCCATGGAACATTGTGATGACAGGGGTCATGGGGCATTCTGATGACACGGCCATGGAACATTATGATGACAATAATTCTAGAGCATTGTGATAAAAAGGGCATGGACCATTGTGATTAAAGGGGCCAAGGAGCATTCTGATGACAACGGCATGGAGCATTGTGATGACAAGGGTCATCGAGCATTGTGATGATAGTGGTCATGAAGCATTGTGATGAATGTGGTCATGAATCATTGTGATAAAAAGGGCATGGACCATTGTGATTAGGGGGGCCAAGGAGCATTCTGATGACAACGGAATGGAGCATTATGATGACAAGGGTCATCGAGCATTGTGATGACAGTGGTCATGAAGCATTGTGATGAATGTGGTCATGGATCATTGTGATGACAAGTGTCGTGGAGCATTGTGATGACAGGGGTCATAGAGCATTGTGATGACACGGTTATTGAATATTGTGATGACCAGAATTCTGTAGCACTGTGATTAAAAGGGAATGGAGCATTGTGATTACAGGGGTCATGGAGCATTGTGATGACAATTGTTCTAGAACATTGTGATGACAGGGATCATGGAGCATAGTGATGAAAGGGGCCATGGAGCATTGTGATGACAGGCGTCATGGGACATTGTGTTGACAGTGGTCATGGAGCATTGTTAGATATGGAACATGGAGCAATTTGATTTCAGGGGCCATGAACAATTGTGAATACATAGGCCATGGAGTATTCAGATGAATGTGGTCAAGAATCATTGTGACGAAAAGTGTCCTGGAATATTGTGATGACACGGTTCATGGAGCATTGCGATGACAAGGGCCATGGTGAAATGTGAAGACATGTGTCATGCGGCATTGTGATGACAGTGGTCATCTAGAATTGTGAAGAAAGATATCATGGAGCACTGGGATGACAGGGGCCATGGAGCATTGTGATGACAGGGGGCATGGGGCATTGTGATGACACGGCCATGGAACATTATTATGACAAGAATTCTGGAGCATTGTGATAAAAAGGTCATGGATCATTGTGATTAGAGGGGACAAGGAGCATTCTGATGACAACGGCATGGAGCATTGTGATGACAAGGGTCATCGAGCATTGTGATGACAGTGGTCATGAAGCATTGTGATGAATGTGGTCATGCATCATTGTGATGACAAGTGTCGTGGAGCATTGTGATGACAGGGTCATAGAGCATTGTGATGACACGGTTATGGAATATTGTGATGACCAGTATTCTGTAGCACAGTGATGAAAAGGGCATGGAGCATTGTGATTACAGGGGTCATGGAGCATTGTGATGACAATTGTTCTAGAACATTGTGATGACAGGGATCATGGAGCATAGTGATGAAAGGGGCCATGGAGCATTGTGTTGACAGGCGTCATGGGACATTGTGTTGACAGTGGTCATGGATCATTGTTAGAAAGGGAACATGGAGCAATTTGATTTCAGGGGCCATGGAAAATTGGAAATACATACGCCATGGAGTATTCAGATGAATGTTGTCAAGGATCATTGTGACGAAAAGTGTCCTGGAATATTGTGATGACACGGTTCATGGAGCATTGCGATGACAAGGGCCATGGCGAAATGTGAAGACAGGTGTCATGGGGCATTGTGATGACAGTGGTCATCTAGAATTGTGAAGAAAGATATCATGGAGCACTGGGATGACAGGGGCCATGGAATATTGTGATGACAGGGGTCATGGGGATTTGTGATGACACGGCCATGGAACATTATGATGACAAGAATTCTGGAGCATTGTGATAAAATGGGCATGGACCATTGTGATTAGAGGCGCCAAGGAGCATTCTGATGACAACGGCATGGAGCATTGTAATGACAAGGGTCATCGAGAATTGTGATGACAGTGGTCATGAAGCATTGTGATGAATGTGGTCATGGATCATTGTGATGACAGGGGTCATAGAGCATTGTGATGACACGGTTATGGAGTATTGTGATGACCAGAATTCTGTAGCACAGTGATGAAATGGGAATGGATCATTGTGATTACAGGGGTCATGGAGCATTGTGATGACAATTGTTCTAGAACATTGTGATGACAGGGATCATGGAGCATAGTGATGAAAGGGGCAATGGAGCATTGTGTTGACAGGTGTCATGGGACATTGTGTTGACAGTGGACATGGAGCATTGTTAGAAAGGGAACATGGAGCAATTTGATTTCAGGGGCCATGAAAAATTGCGAATACATACGCCATGGAGTATTCAGATGAATGTGGTTAAGGATCATTGTGATGAAAAGTGTCCTGGATTATTGTGATGACACGGTTCATGGAGCATTGCGATGACAAGGGCCATGGCGAAATGTGAAGACAGGTGTCATGGGGCATTGTGATGACAGTTGTCATCTAGAATTGTGAAGAAAGATATCATGGAGCACTGGGATGACAGGGGCCATGGAATATTGTGATGAGAGGGGTCATGGGGCATTGTGATGACACGGCCATGGAACATTATGATGACAAGAATTCTGGAGCATTGTGATAAAAAGGGCCTGGACCATTGTGATTAGAGGGGCCAAGGAGCATTCTGATGACAACGGCATGGAGCATTGTGATGACAAGGGTCATCGAGCATTGTGATGACAGTGGTCATGAAGCATTGTGATGAATGTGGTCATGGATCATTGTGATGACAGGGGTCATAGAGCATTGTGATGACACTGTTATGGAATATTGTGATAACCAGAATTCTGTAGCACTGTGATGAAACGGGAATGAAGCATTGTGATTACAGGGGTATTGGAGCATTGTGATGACAATTGTTCTAGAACATTGTGATGTCAGGCATCATGGAGCATAGTGATGAAAGGGGCCATGGAGCATTGTGATGATAGGCGTCATGGGAAATTGTGTTGACAGTGGTCATGGAGCATTGTTAGAAAGGGAACATGGAGCAATTAGATTTCAGGGGCCATGAAAAATTGTGAATACATAGGCCATGGAGTATTCAGATGAATGTGGTCAAGGATCATTGTGACGAAAAGTGTCCTGGAATATTGTGATGACACGGTTCATGGAGCATTGCGATGACAAAGGCCATGGCGAAATGTGAAGACAGGTGTCATGGGGCATTGTGAAGACAGTGGTCATGTAGTATTGTGAAGAAAGATATCATGGAGCACTTAGATGACAGGGGACATGGAGCATTGTGATGACAGGGGTCATGGGGCATTGCGATGACACGGCCATGGAACATTATGATGAAAAGAATTCTGGAGCATTGTGATAAACAGGGCATGGACCATTGTGATTAGAGGGGCCAAGGAGCATTCTGATGACAACGGCATGGAGCATTGTGATGAAAACCGTCATCGAGCATTGTGATGACAATTGTCGTGGAGCATTGTGATGACAGGGGTCATAGAGCATTGTGATGACACGGGTATGGAATATTGTGATGACCAGAATTCTGTACCACAGTGATGAAAAGGGAATGGAGCATTGTGAATACAGGGGTCATGGAGCATTGTGATGAAATTATTCTAGAACATTGTGATGACAGTGATCATGGAGCATAGTGATGAAACGGGCATTGGAGCATTGTGTTGACAGGCGTCATGGGACATTGTGTTGACAGTGGTCATGGAGCATTGTTAGAAAGGGAACATGGAGCAATTTGATTTCAGGGGCCATGAAAAATTGCGAAAACATAGGCCATGGAGTATTCAGATGAATGTGGTCAAGGATCATTGTGACGAAAATTGTCCTGGAATATTGTGATGACACGGTTCATGGAGCATTGCGATGACAAGGGCCATGGCGAAATGTGAAGACAGGTGTCATGGGGCATTGTGATGACAGTGGTCATCTAGAATTGTGAAGAAAGATATCATGGAGCACTGGGATGATAGGGGCCATGGAACATTGTGATGACAGGGGTCATGGGGCATTGTGATGACACGGCCATGGAACATTATGATGACAATAATTCTAGAGCATTGTGATAAAAAGGGCATGGACCATTGTGATTAAAGGGGCCAAGGAGCATTCTGATGACAACGGCATGGAGCATTGTG
Source organism: Eschrichtius robustus (assembly GCF_028021215.1). Taxonomy (NCBI): domain Eukaryota; kingdom Metazoa; phylum Chordata; class Mammalia; order Artiodactyla; family Eschrichtiidae; genus Eschrichtius; species Eschrichtius robustus. Next base: position 17,939,092 of record NC_090830.1, on the reverse strand, counting down.
ATGACAAGAGTCATCGAGCATTGTGATGATAGTGGTCATGAAGCATTGTGATGAATGTGGTCATGAATCATTGTGATAAAAAGGGCATGGACCATTGTGATTAGGGGGGCCAAAGAGCATTCTGATGACAACGGAATGGAGCATTATGATGACAAGTGTCATCGAGCATTGTGATGACAGTGGTTATGAAGCATTGTGATGAATGTGGTCATGGATCATTGTGATGACAAGTGTCGTGGAGCATTGTGATGACAGGGGTCATAGAGCATTGTGATGACACGGTTATGGAATATTGTGATGACCAGAATTCTGTAGCACTGTGATGAACAAGGAATGGAGCATTGTGATTACATTGGTCATGGAGCATTGTGATGACAATTGTTCTAGAACATTGTGAAGACAGGGATCATGGAGCATAGTGATGAAAGGGGCCATGGAGCATTGTGATGACAGGCGTCATGGGACAATGTGTTGACAGTGGTCATGGAGCATTGTTAGAAAGGGAACATGGAGCAAAGTGATTTCAGGGGCCATGAAAATTTGTGAATACATAGGCCATGGAGTATTCAGATGAATGTCGTCAAGGATCATTGTGACATAATGTGTCCTGGAATATTGTGATGACACGGTTCATGGAGCATTGCGATAACAAGGGCCATGGCGAAAGGTGAATACAGGTGTCATGGGGCATTGTGATGACAGTGGTCATCTAGAATTGTGAAGAAAGATATCATGGAGCACTGGGATGACAGGGGCCATGGAATATTGTGATGACAGTGGTCATGGGGCTTTGTGATGGCACGGCCATGGAACATTATGATGACAAGAATTCTGGAGCATTGTGATAAAATGGGCATGGACCATTGTGATTAGAGGGGCCAAGGAGCATTCTGATGACAACGGCATGGAGCATTGTAATGACAAGGGTCATCGAGAATTGTGATGACAGTGGTCATGAAGCATTGTGATGAATGTGGTCATGCATCATTGTGATGACATGTGTCGTGGAGCATTGTGATGACAGGGGTCATAGAGCATTGTGATGACACGGTTATGGAATATTGTGATGACCAGAATTCTGTAGCACAGTGATGAAATGGGAATGGATCATTGTGATTACAGGGGTCATGGAGCATTGTGATGACAATTGTTCTAGAACGTTGTGATGACAGGGATCATGGAGCATAGTGATGAAAGGGGCAATGGAGCATTGTGTTGACAGGTGTCATGGGACATTGTGTTGACAGTGGACATGGAGCATTGTTAGAAAGGGAACATGGAGCAATTTGATTTCAGGGGCCATGAAAAATTGCGAATACATACGCCATGGAGTATTCAGATGAATGTGGTTAAGGATCATTGTGATGAAAAGTGTCCTGGAATATTGTGATGACACGGTTCATGGAGCATTGCGATGACAAGGGCCATGGCGAAATGTGAAGACAGGTGTCATGGGGCATTGTGATGACAGTGGTCATCTAGAATTGTGAAGAAAGATATCATGGAGCACTGGGATGACAGGGGCCATGGAATATTGTGATGAGAGGGGTCATGGGGCATTGTGATGACACGGCCATGGAACATTATGATGACAAGAATTCTGGAGCATTGTGATAAACAGGGCATGGACCATTGTGATTAGAGGGGCCAAGGAGCATTCTGATGACAACGGCATGGAGCATTGTGATGACAAGGGTCATCGAGCATTGTGATGACAGTGGTCATGAAGCATTGTGATGAATGTGTCATGGATCATTGTGATGACACGGGTCATAGAGCATTGTGATGACACGGTTATGGAATATTGTGATAACCAGAATTCTGTAGCACTGTGATGAAACGGGAATGAAGCATTGTGATTACAGGGGTATTGGAGCATTGTGATGACAATTGTTCTAGAACATTGTGATGACAGGGATCATGGATCATAGTGATGAAAGGGGCCATGGAGCATTGTGATGATAGGCGTCATGGGAAATTGTGTTGACAGTGGTCATGGAGCATTGTTAGAAAGGGAACATGGAGCAATTAGATTTCAGGGGCCATGAAAAATTGTGAATACATACGCCATGGAGTATTCAGATGAATGTCGTCAAGGATCATTGTGACAAAAAGTCTCCTGGAATATTGTGATGACACGGTTCATGGAGCATTGCGATGACAAGGGCCATGGCGAAATGTGAAGACAGGTGTCATGGGGCATTGTGATGACAGTGGTCATCTAGAATTGTGAAGAAAGATATCATGGAGCACAGGGATGACAGGGGCCATGGAGCATTGTGATGACAGGGGTCATGGGGCATTGTGATGACACGGCCATGGAACATTATGATGACAAGAATTCTGGAGCATTGTGATAAAAAGGGCAAGGTCCATTGTGATTAGAGGGGCCAAGGAGCATTCTGATGACAACGGCATGGAGCATTGTGATGACAAGGGTCATCGAGCATTGTGATGACAGTGGTCATGAAGCATTGTGATGAATGTGGTCATGGATCATTGTGATGACAAGTGTCGTGGAGCATTGTGATGACAGGGGTCATAGAGCATTTTGATGACACGGTTATGGAATATTGTGATGACCAGAATTCTGTAGCACTGTGATGAAAAGGGCATGGAGCATTGTGATTACAGGGGTCATGGAGCATTGTGATGACAATTGTTCTAGAACATTGTGATGACACGGATCATGGAGCATAGTGATGAAAGGGGCCATGGAGCATTGTGTTGACAGGCGTCATGGGACATTGTGTTGACAGTGGTCATGGATCATTGTTAGAAACGGAACATGGAGCAATTTGATTTCAGGGGCCATGGAAAATTGCGAATACATACGCCATGGAGTATTCAGATGAATGTGGTCAAGGATCATTGTGACGAAAAGTGTCCTGGAATATTGTGATGACACGGTTCATGGAGCATTGCGATGACAAGGGCCATGGCGAAATGTGAAGACAGGTTTCATGGGGCATTGTGATGACAGTGGTCATCTAGAATTGTGAAGAAAGATATCATGGAGCACTGGGATGAAAGGGGCCATGGAACATTGTGATGACATGGGTCATGGGGCATTGTGATGACACGGCCATGGAACATTATGATGACAAGACTTCTGGAGCATTGTGATAAAATGGGCATGGACCATTGTGATTAGAGGGGCCAAGGAGCATTCTGATGACAACGGCATGGAGCATTGTAATGACAAGGGTCATCGAGAATTGTGATGACAGTGGTCATGAAGCATTGTGATGAATGTGGTCATGCATCATTGTGATGACATGTGTCGTGGAGCATTGTGATGACAGGGGTCATAGAGCATTGTGATGACATGGTTATGGAATATTGTGATGACCAGAATTCTGTAGCACAGTGATGAAATGGGAATGGATCATTGTGATTACAGGGGTCATGGAGCATTGTGATGACAATTGTTCTAGAACGTTGTGATGACAGGGATCATGGAGCATAGTGATGAAAGGGGCAATGGAGCATTGTGTTGACAGGTGTCATGGGACATTGTGTTGACAGTGGACATGGAGCATTGTTAGAAAGGGAACATGGAGCAATTTGATTTCAGGGGCCATGAAAAATTGCGAATACATACGCCATGGAGTATTCAGATGAATGTGGTTAAGGATCATTGTGATGAAAAGTGTCCTGGAATATTGTGATGACACGGTTCATGGAGCATTGCGATGACAAGGGCCATGGCGAAATGTGAAGACAGGTGTCATGGGGCATTGTGATGACAGTGGTCATCTAGAATTGTGAAGAAAGATATCATGGAGCACTGGGATGACAGGGGCCATGGAATATTGTGATGAGAGGGGTCATGGGGCATTGTGATGACACGGCCATGGAACATTATGATGACAAGAATTCTGGAGCATTGTGATAAACAGGGCATGGACCATTGTGATTAGAGGGGCCAAGGAGCATTCTGATGACAACGGCATGGAGCATTGTGATGACAAGGGTCATCGAGCATTGTGATGACAGTGGTCATGAAGCATTGTGATGAATGTGTCATGGATCATTGTGATGACACGGGTCATAGAGCATTGTGATGACACGGTTATGGAATATTGTGATAACCAGAATTCTGTAGCACTGTGATGAAACGGGAATGAAGCATTGTGATTACAGGGGTATTGGAGCATTGTGATGACAATTGTTCTAGAACATTGTGATGACAGGGATCATGGATCATAGTGATGAAAGGGGCCATGGAGCATTGTGATGATAGGCGTCATGGGAAATTGTGTTGACAGTGGTCATGGAGCATTGTTAGAAAGGGAACATGGAGCAATTAGATTTCAGGGGCCATGAAAAATTGTGAATACATACGCCATGGAGTATTCAGATGAATGTCGTCAAGGATCATTGTGACAAAAAGTCTCCTGGAATATTGTGATGACACGGTTCATGGAGCATTGCGATGACAAGGGCCATGGCGAAATGTGAAGACAGGTGTCATGGGGCATTGTGATGACAGTGGTCATCTAGAATTGTGAAGAAAGATATCATGGAGCACAGGGATGACAGGGGCCATGGAGCATTGTGATGACAGGGGTCATGGGGCATTGTGATGACACGGCCATGGAACATTATGATGACAAGAATTCTGGAGCATTGTGATAAAAAGGGCAAGGACCATTGTGATTAGAGGGGCCAAGGAGCATTCTGATGACAACGGCATGGAGCATTGTGATGACAAGGGTCATCGAGCATTGTGATGACAGTGGTCATGAAGCATTGTGATGAATGTGGTCATGGATCATTGTGATGACAAGTGTCGTGGAGCATTGTGATGACAGGGGTCATAGAGCATTTTGATGACACGGTTATGGAATATTGTGATGACCAGAATTCTGTAGCACTGTGATGAAAAGGGCATGGAGCATTGTGATTACAGGGGTCATGGAGCATTGTGATGACAATTGTTCTAGAACATTGTGATGACACGGATCATGGAGCATAGTGATGAAAGGGGCCATGGAGCATTGTGTTGACAGGCGTCATGGGACATTGTGTTGACAGTGGTCATGGATCATTGTTAGAAACGGAACATGGAGCAATTTGATTTCAGGGGCCATGGAAAATTGCGAATACATACGCCATGGAGTATTCAGATGAATGTGGTCAAGGATCATTGTGACGAAAAGTGTCCTGGAATATTGTGATGACACGGTTCATGGAGCATTGCGATGACAAGGGCCATGGCGAAATGTGAAGAAAGGTGTCATGGGGCATTGTGATGACAGTGGTCATCTAGAATTGTGAAGAAAGATATCATGGAGCACTGGGATGAAAGGGGCCATGGAACATTGTGATGACATGGGTCATGGGGCATTGTGATGACACGGCCATGGAACATTATGATGACAAGACTTCTGGAGCATTGTGATAAAAACGGCATGGACCATTGTGATTAGAGGGGCCAAGGAGCATTCTGATGACAACGGCATGGAGCATTGTGATGACAAGGGTCATCAAGCATTGTGATGATAGTGGTCATGAAGCATTGTGATGAATGTGGTCATGGATCATTGTGATGACAAGTGTCGTGGAGCATTGTGATGACAGGGGTCATAGAGCATTTTGATGACACGGTTATGGAATATTGTGATGACCAGAATTCTGTAGCACTGTGATGAAAAGGGAATGGAGCATTGTGATTACAGGGGTCATGGAGAATTGTGTTGACAATTGTTCTAGAATATTGTGATGACAGGGATCATGGAGCATAGTGATGAAAGGGGCCATGGAGCATTGTGATGACAGGCGTCATGGGACATTGTTTTGACAGTGGTCATGGAGCATTGTTAGAAAGGGAACATGGAGCAATTTGATTTCAGGGGCCATGAACAATTGTGAATACATAGTCCATGGAGTATTCAGATGAATATGGTCAAGGATCATTGTGACGAAAAGTGTCCTGGAATATTGTGATGACACGGTTCATGGAGCATTGCGATGACAAGGGCCATGGCGAAATGTGAAGACAGGTGTCATGGGGCATTGTGATGACAGTTGTCATCTAGAATTGTGAAGAAAGATATCATGGAGCACTGGGATGACAGGGGCCATGGAACATTGTGATGACAGGGGTCATGGAACATTGTGATGACACGGCCATGGAACATTATGATGACAAGAATTCTGGAGCATTGTGATAAAAAGGGCATGGACCATTGTGATTAGAGGGGCCAAGGAGCATTCTGATGACAGCGGCATGGAGCATTGTGATGACAAGGGTCATCGAGCATTGTGATGACAGTGGTCAGGAAGCATTGTGATGAATGTGGTCATGCATCATTGTGATGACAAGTGTCGTGGAGCATTGTGATGACAGGGTCATAGAGCATTGTGATGACACGGTTATGGAATATTGTGATGACCAGTATTCTGTAGCACAGTGATGAAAAGGGCATGGAGCATTGCGATTACAGGGGTCATGGAGCATTGTGATGACAATTGTTCTAGAACATTGTGATGACAGGGATCATGGAGCATAGTGATGAGAGGGTCCATGGAGCATTGTGATGACAGGCGTCATGGGACATTGTGTTGACAGTGGTCATGGAGCATTGTTAGATAGGGAACATGGAGCAATTTGATTTCAGGGGCCATGAAAAATTGTGAATACATAGGCCATGGAGTATTCAGATGAATGTGGTCAAGGATCATTGTGGCGACAAGTGTCCTGGAATATTGTGATGACACGGTTCATGGAGCATTGCGATGACAAGGGCCATGGCGAAATGTGAAGACAGTTGTCATGGGGCATTGTGATGACAGTGGTCCTCTAGAATTGTGGAGAAAGATATCATGGAGCACTGGGATGACAGGGGCCATGGAGCATTGTGATGACAGGCGTCATGGGGCATTGTGATGACACGGCCATGGAACATTATGATGACAAGAATTCTGGAGCATTGTGATAAAAAGGGCAAGGACCATTGTGATTAGAGGGGCCAAGGAGCATTCTGATGACAACGGCATGGAGCATTGTGATGACAAGGGTCATCGAGCATTGTGATGACAGTGGTCATGAAGCATTGTGATGAATGTGGTCATGCATCATTGTGATGACAAGTGTCGTGGAGCATTGTGATGACAGGGTCATAGAGCATTGTGATGACACGGTTATGTAATATTGTGATGACCAGTATTCTGTAGCACAGTGATGAAAAGGGCATGGAGCATTGTGATTACAGGGGTCATGGAGCATTGTGATGACAATTGTTCTAGAACATTGTGATGACAGGGATCATGGAGCATAGTGATGAAAGGGGCCATGGAGCATTGTGTTGACAGGCGTCATGGGACATTGTGTTGACAGTGGTCATGGATCATTGTTAGAAAGGGAACATGGAGCAATTTGATTTCAGGGGCCATGGAAAATTGCGAATACATAGGCCATGGAGTATTCAGATGAATGTGGTCAAGGATCATTGTGACGAAAAGTGTCCTGGAATATTGTGATGACACGGTTCATGGAGCATTGCGATGACAAGGGCCATGGCGAAATGTGAAGACAGGTGTCATGGGGCATTGTGATGACAGTGGTCATCTAGAATTGTGAAGAACGATATCATGGAGCACTGGGATGAAAGGGGCCATGGAACATTGTGATGACATGGGTCATGGGGCATTGTGATGACACGGCCATGGAACATTATGATGACAAGAATTCTGGAGCATTGTGATAAAAAGGTCATGGACAATTGTGATTAGAGGGGCCAAGGAGCATTCTGATGACAACGGCATGGAGCATTGTGATGACAAGGGTCATCGAGCATTGTGATGACAGTGGTCATGAAGCATTGTGATGAATGTGGTCATGCATCATTGTGATGACATATGTCGTGGAGCATTGTGATGACAGGCGTCATAGAGCATTGTGATGACACGGTTATGGAATATTGTGATGACCAGATTTCTGTAGCACAGTGATGAAATGGGAATGGATCATTGTGATTACAGGGGTCATGGAGCATTGTGATGACTATTGTTCTAGAACATTGTGAAGACAGGGATCATGGAGCATAGTGATGAAAGGGGCAATGGAGCATTGTGTTGACAGGCGTCATGAGACATTGTGTTGACAGTGGTCATGGAGCATTGTTAGAAAGAGAACATGGAGCAATTTGATTTCAGGGGCCATGAAAAATTGCGAATACATAGGCCATGGAGTATTCAGATGAATGTGGTCAAGGATCATTGTGACAAAAAGTCTCCTGGAATATTGTGATGACACGGTTCATGGAGCATTGCGATGACAAGGGCCATGGCGAAATGTGAAGACAGGTGTCATGGGGCATTGTGATGACAGTGGTCATCTAGAATTGTGAAGAAAGATATCATGGAGCACTGGGATGACAGGGGCCATGGAATATTGTGATGACAGGGGTCATGGCGCTTTGTGATGACACGGCCATGGAACATTATGATGACAAGAATTCTGGAGCATTGTGATAAAATGGGCATGGACCATTGTGAATAGAGGGGCCAAGGAGAATTCTGATGACAACGGCATGGAGCATTGTAATGACAAGGGTCATCGAGAATTGTGATGACAGCGGTCATGAAGCATTGTGATGAATGTGGTCATGCATCATTGTGATGACATATGTCGTGGAGCATTGTGATGACAGGCGTCATAGAGCATTGTGATGACACGGTTATGGAATATTGTGATGACCAGAATTCTGTAGCACAGTGATGAAATTGGAATGGATCATTGTGATTACAGGGGTCATGGAGCATTGTGATGACAATTGTTCTAGAACATTGTGATGACAGGGATCATGGAGCATAGTGATGCAACGGGCAATGGAGCATTGTTTTGACAGGTGTCATGGGACATTGTGTTGACAGTGGACATGGAGCATTGTTAGAAAGGGAACATGGAGCAATTTGATTTCAGGGGCCATGAAAAATTGCGAATACATACGCCATGGAGTATTCAGATGAATGTGGTCAAGGATCATTGTGACGAAAAGTGTCCTGGAATATTGTGATGACACGGTTCATGGAGCATTGCGATGACAAGGGCCATGGCGAAATGTGAAGACAGGTGTCATGGGGCATTGTGATGACAGTGGTCATCTAGAATTGTGAAGAAAGATATCATGGAGCACTGGGATGACAGGGGCCATGGAATATTGTGATGAGAGGGGTCATGGGGCATTGTGATGACACGGCCATGGAACATTATGATGACAAGAATTCTGGAGCATTGTGATAAAAAGGGCCTGGACCATTGTGATTAGAGGGGCCAAGGAGCATTCTGATGACAACGGCATGGAGCATTGTGATGACAAGAGTCATCGAGCATTGTGATGACAGTGGTCATGAAGCATTGTGATGAATGTGGTCATGGATCATTGTGATGACAAGTGTCGTGGAGCATTGTGATGACAGGGGTCATAGAGCATTGTGATGACACGGTTATGGAATATTGTGATGACCAGAATTCTGTAGCACTGTGATGAAAAGGGAATGGAGCATTGTGATTACAGGGGTCATGGAGCATTGTGATGACAATTGTTCTAGAACATTGTGAAGACAGGGATCATGGAGCATAGTGATGAAAGGGGCAATGGAGCATTGTGTTGACAGGCGTCATGAGACATTGTGTTGACAGTGGTCATGGAGCATTGTTAGAAAGAGAACATGGAGCAATTTGATTTCAGGGGCCATGAAAAATTGCGAATACATAGGCCATGGAGTATTCAGATGAATGTGGTCAAGGATCATTTTGACGACAAGTGTCCTGGAATATTGTGATGACACGGTTCATGGAGCATTGCGATGACAAGTGCCATGGCGAAATGTGAAGACAGGTGTCATGGGGCATTGTGATGACAGTGGGCCTCTAGTATTGTGAAGAAAGATATCATGGAGCACTGGGATGACAGGGGCCATGGAGCATTGTGATGACACGGGTCATGTGGCATTGTGATGACACGGCCATGGAACATTATGATGACAAGTATTCTGGAGTATTGTGATAAAATGGGAATGGACCATTGTGATTAGAGGGGCCAAGGAGCAATGTGATGACAACGGCATGGAGCATTGTGATGACAAGTTCATCGAGCATTGTGAGGACAGTGGTCATGAAGCATTGTGATGAATGTGGTCATGCATCATTGTGATGACAAGTGTCGTGGAGCATTGTGATGACAGGGGTCATAGAGCATTGTGATGACACGGTTATGGAATATTGTGATGACCAGAATTCTGTAGCACTGTGATGAAAAGGGAATGGAGCATTGTGATTACAGGGGTCATGGAGCATTGTGATGACACAGCCATAGAACATTATGATGACAAGATTTCTGGAACATTGTGATAAAAAGGTCATGGACAATTGTGATTAGAGGGGCCAAGGAACATTCTGATGACAACGGCATGGAGCATTGTGATGACAAGGGTCATCGAGCATTGTGATGATAGTGGTCATGAAGCATTCTGATGAATGTGGTCATGAATCATTGTGATAAAAAGGGCATGGACCATTGTGATTAGAGGGGCCAAGGAGCATTCTGATGACAACGGAATGGAGCATTGTGATGACAAGGGTCATCGAGAATTGTGATGACACAGTTATGGAATATTGTGATGACCAGAATTCTGTAGCACAGTGATGAAATGGGAATGGATCATTGCGATTACAGGGGTCATGGAGCATTGTGATGACAATTGTTCTAGAACATTGTGATGACAGGGATCATGGAGCATAGTGATGAAAGGGGAAATGGAGCATTGTGTTGACAGGCGTCATGGGACATTGTGTTGACAGTGGACATGGAGCATTGTTAGAAAGGGAACATGGAGCAATTTGATTTCAGGGGCCATGGAAAGTTGCGAATACATACGCCATGGAGTATTCAGATGAATGTGGTCAAGGATCATTGTGACGAAAAGTGTCCTAGAATATTGTGATGACACGGTTCATGGAGCATTGCGATGACAAGGGCCATGGCGAAATGTGAAGACAGTTGTCATGGGGCATTGTGATGACAGTGGTCATCTAGAATTGTGAAGAAAGATATCATGGAGCACAGGGATGACAGGGGCCATGGAGCATTGTGATGACATGTGTCATGGGGCATTGTGATGACACGGCCATGGAACATTATGATGACAAGAATTCTGGAGCATTGTGAAAAAAGTTCATGGACCATTGTGATTAGAGGGGCCAAGGAGCATTCTGATGATAACGGCATGGAGCATTGTGATGACAAGGGTCATCGAGCATTGTGATGACAGTGGTCATGAAGTATTGTGATGAATGTGGTCATGGATCATTGTGATGACAAGTGTCGTGGAGCATTGTGATGACAGGGGTCATAGAGCATTGTGATGACACGGTTATGGAATATTGTGATGACCAGAATTCTGTAGCACTGTGATGAAAAGGGAATGGAGCATTGTGATTACAGGGGTCATGGAGCATTGTGTTGACAATTGTTCTAGAACATTGTGATGACAGGGATCATGGAGCATAGTGATGAAAGGGGCCATGGAGCATTGTGATGACAGGCGTCATGGGACATTGTGTTGACAGTGGTTATGGAGCATTGTTAGAAAGGGAACATGGAGCAATTTGATTTCAGGGGCCATGAACATTTGTGAATGCATAGTCCATGGAGTATTCAGATGAATGTGGTCAAGGATCATTGTGACGAAAAGTGTCCTGGAATATTGTGATGACACGGTTCATGGAGCATTGCGATGACAACGGCCATGGCGAAATGTGAAGACAGGTGTCATGGGGCATTGTGATGACAGTGGTCATCTAGAATTGTGAAGAAAGATATCATGGAGCACAGGGATGACAGGGGCCATGGAGCATTGTGATGACACGGCCATAGAACATTATGATGACAAGAATTCTGAAGCATTGTGATAAAAAGGTCATGGACAATTGTGATTAGAGGGGCCAAGGAGCATTCTGATGACAACGGCATGGAGCATTGTGATGACAAGGGTCATCGAGCATTGTGATGACAGTGGTCATGAAGCATTGTAATGAATTTGGTCATGGATCATTGTGATGACAAGTGTCGTGGAGCATTGTGATGACAGGGGTCATAGAGCATTGTGATGACACGGTTATGGAATATTGTGATGACCAGAATTCTGTAGCACTGTGATGAAAAGGGAATGGAGCATTGTGATTACATTGGTCATGGAGCATTGTGATGACAATTGTTCTAGAACATTGTGAAGACAGGGATCATGGAGCATAGTGATGAAAGGGGCCATGGAGCATTGTGATGACAGGCGTCATGGGACAATGTGTTGACAGTGTTCATGGAGCATTGTTAGAAAGGGAACATGGAGCAAAGTGATTTCAGGGGCCATGAAAATTTGTGAATACATAGGCCATGGAGTATTCAGATGAATGTCGTCAAGGATCATTGTGACAAAAAGTCTCCTGGAATATTGTGATGACACGGTTCATGGAGCATTGCGATCACAAGGGCCATGGCGAAATGTGAAGACAGGTGTCATGGGGCATTGTGATGACAGTGGTCATCTAGAATTGTGAAGAAAGATATCATGGAGCACTGGGATGACAGGGGCCATGGAATATTGTGATGACAGGGGTCATGGGGCTTTGTGATGACACGTCCATGGAACATTATGATGACAAGAATTCTGGAGCATTGTGATAAAATGGGCATGGACCATTGTGATTAGAGGGGCCAAGGAGCATTCTGATGACAACGGCATGGAGCATTGTAATGACAAGGGTCATCGAGAATTGTGATGACAGTGGTCATGAAGCATTGTGATGAATGTGGTCATGCATCATTGTGATGACATATGTCGTGGAGCATTGTGATGACAGGCGTCATAGAGCATTGTGATGACACGGTTATGGAATATTGTGATGACCAGAATTCTGTAGCACAGTGATGAAATGGGAATGGATCATTGTGATTACAGGGGTCATGGAGCATTGTGATGACAATTGTTCTAGAACATTGTGAAGACAGGGATCATGGAGCATAGTGATGAAAGGGGCAATGGAGCATTGTGTTGACAGGCGTCATGAGACATTGTGTTGACAGTGGTCATGGAGCATTGTTAGAAAGAGAACATGGAGCAATTTGATTTCAGGGGCCATGAAAAATTGCGAATACATAGGCCATGGAGTATTCAGATGAATGTGGTCAAGGATCATTGTGACGAAAAGTGTCCTGGAATATTGTGATGACACGGTTCATGGAGCATTGCGATGACAAGGGCCATGGCGAAGTGTGAAGACAGGTGTCATGGGGCATTGTGATGACAGTGGTCATCTAGAATTGTGAAGAAAGATATCATGGAGCACTGGGATGACAGGGGCCATGGTATATTGTGATGACAGGGGTCATGGCGCTTTGTGATGACACGGCCATGGAACATTATGATGACAAGAATTCTGGAGCATTGTGATAAAATGGGCATGGACCATTGTGAATAGAGGGGCCAAGGAGAATTCTGATGACAACGGCATGGAGCATTGTAATGACAAGGGTCATCGAGAATTGTGATGACAGCGGTCATGAAGCATTGTGATGAATGTGGTCATGCATCATTGTGATGACATATGTCGTGGAGCATTGTGATGACAGGCGTCATAGAGCATTGTGATGACACGGTTATGGAATATTGTGATGACCAGAATTCTGTAGCACAGTGATGAAATTGGAATGGATCATTGTGATTACAGGGGTCATGGAGCATTGTGATGACAATTGTTCTAGAACATTGTGATGACAGGGATCATGGAGCATAGTGATGCAACGGGCAATGGAGCATTGTTTTGACAGGTGTCATGGGACATTGTGTTGACAGTGGACATGGAGCATTGTTAGAAAGGGAACATGGAGCAATTTGATTTCAGGGGCCATGAAAAATTGCGAATACATACGCCATGGAGTATTCAGATGAATGTGGTCAAGGATCATTGTGACGAAAAGTGTCCTGGAATATTGTGATGACACGGTTCATGGAGCATTGCGATGACAAGGGCCATGGCGAAATGTGAAGACAGGTGTCATGGGGCATTGTGATGACAGTGGTCATCTAGAATTGAGAAGAAAGATATCATGGAGCACTGGGATGACAGGGGCCATGGAATATTGTGATGAGAGGGGTCATGGGGCATTGTGATGACACGGCCATGGAACATTATGATGACAAGTATTCTGGAGCATTGTGATAAAAAGGGCATGGACCATTGTGATTAGAGGGGCCAAGGAGCATTCTGATGACAACGGCATGGAGCATTGTGATGACAAGAGTCATCGAGCATTGTGATGACAGTGGTCATGAAGCATTGTGATGAATGTGGTCATGGATCATTGTGATGACAAGTGTCGTGGAGCATTGTGATGACAGGGGTCATAGAGCATTGTGATGACACGGTTATGGAATATTGTGATGACCAGAATTCTGTAGCACTGTGATGAAAAGGGAATGGAGCATTGTGATTACAGGGGTCATGGAGCATTGTGATGACAATTGTTCTAGAACATTGTGAAGACAGGGATCATGGAGCATAGTGATGAAAGGGGCAATGGAGCATTGTGTTGACAGGCGTCATGAGACATTGTGTTGACAGTGGTCATGGAGCATTGTTAGAAAGAGAACATGGAGCAATTTGATTTCAGGGGCCATGAAAAATTGCGAATACATAGGCCATGGAGTATTCAGATGAATGTGGTCAAGGATCATTGTGACGACAAGTGTCCTGGAATATTGTGATGACACGGTTCATGGAGCATTGCGATGACAAGGGCCATGGCGAAATGTGAAGACAGGTGTCATGGGGCATTGTGATGACAGTGGGCCTCTAGAATTGTGAAGAAAGATATCATGGAGCACTGGGATGACAGGGGCCATGGAGCATTGTGATGACAGGGGTCATGTGGCATTGTGATGACACGGCCATGGAACATTATGATGACAAGTATTCTGGAGTATTGTGATAAAATGGGAATGGATCATTGTGATTAGAGGGGCCAAGGAGCAATGTGATGACAACGGCATGGAGCATTGTGATGACAAGTTCATCGAGCATTGTGAGGACAGTGGTCATGAAGCATTGTGATGAATGTGGTCATGCATCATTGTGATGACAAGTGTCGTGGAGCATTGTGATGACAGGGGTCATAGAGCATTGTGATGACACGGTTATGGAATATTGTGATGACCAGAATTCTGTAGCACTGTGATGAAAAGGGAATGGAGCATTGTGATTACAGGGGTCATGGAGCATTGTGATGACACGGCCATAGAACATTATGATGACAAGAATTCTGGAACATTGTGATAAAAAGGTCATGGACAATTGTGATTAGAGGGGCCAAGGAACATTCTGATGACAACGGCATGGAGCATTGTGATGACAAGGGTCATCGAGCATTGTGATGATAGTGGTCATGAAGCATTCTGATGAATGTGGTCATGAATCATTGTGATAAAAAGGGCATGGACCATTGTGATTAGAGGGGCCAAGGAGCATTCTGATGACAATGGAATGGAGCATTGTGATGACAAGGGTCATCGAGCATTGTGATCACAGTGGTCATGAAGCATTGTGATGAATGTGGTCATGCATCATTGTGATGACATGTGTCGAGGAGCATTGTGATGACAGGGGTCATAGAGCATTGTGATGACACGGTTATGGAATATTGTGATGACCAGAATTCTGTAGCACAGTGATGAAATGGGAATGGATCATTGCGATTACAGGGGTCATGGAGCATTGTGATGACAATTGTTCTAGAACATTGTGATGACAGGGATCATGGAGCATAGTGATGAAAGGGGAAATGGAGCATTGTGTTGACAGGCGTCATGGGACATTGTGTTGACAGTGGACATGGAGCATTGTTAGAAAGGGAACATGGAGCAATTTGATTTCAGGGGCCATGGAAAGTTGCGAATACATACGCCATGGAGTATTCAGATGAATGTGGTCAAGGATCATTGTGACGAAAAGTGTCCTGGAATATTGTGATGACACGGTTCATGGAGCATTGCGATGACAAGGGCCATGGCGAAATGTGAAGACAGTTGTCATGGGGCATTGTGATGACAGTGGTCATCTAGAATTGTGAAGAAAGATATCATGGAGCACAGGGATGACAGGGGCCATGGAGCATTGTGATGACATGTGTCATGGGGCATTGTGATGACACGGCCATGGAACATTATGATGACAAGAATTCTGGAGCATTGTGAAAAAAGTTCATGGACAATTGTGATTAGAGGGGCCAAGGAGCATTCTGATGACAACGGCATGGAGCATTGTGATGACATGTGTCATCGAGCATTGTGATGACAGTGGTCATGAAGTATTGTGATGAATGTGGTCATGGATCATTGTGATGACAAGTGTCGTGGAGCATTGTGATGACAGGGGTCATAGAGCATTGTGATGACACGGTTATGGAATATTGTGATGACCAGAATTCTGTAGCACTGTGATGAAAAGGGAATGGAGCATTGTGATTACAGGGGTCATGGAGCATTGTGTTGACAATTGTTCTAGAACATTGTGATGACAGGGATCATGGAGCATAGTGATGAAAGGGGCCATGGAGCATTGTGATGACAGGCGTCATGGGACATTGTGTTGACAGTTGTTATGGAGCATTGTTAGAAAGGGAACATGGAGCAATTTGATTTCAGGGGCCATGAACATTTGTGAATGCATAGTCCATGGAGTATTCAGATGAATGTGGTCAAGGATCATTGTGACGAAAAGTGTACTGGAATATTGTGATGACACGGTTCATGGAGCATTGCGATGACAAGGGACATGGCGAAATGTGAAGACAGGTGTCATGGGGCATTGTGATGACAGTGGTCATCTAGAATTGTGAAGAAAGATATCATGGAGCACAGGGATGACAGGGGCCATGGAGCATTGTGATGACAGGGGTCATGGGGCATTGTGATGACACGGCCATAGAACATTATGATGACAAGAATTCTGGAGCATTGTGATAAACAGGTCATGGACAATTGTGATTAGAGGGGCCAAGGGGCATTCTGATGACAACGGCATGGAGCATTGTGATGACAAGGGTCATCGAGCATTGTGATGACAGTGGTCATGAAGCATTGTAATGAATTTGGTCATGGATCATTGTGATGACAAGTGTCGTGGAGCATTGTGATGACAGGGGTCATAGAGCATTGTGATGACACGGTTATGGAATATTGTGATGACCAGAATTCTGTAGCACTGTGATGAAAAGGGAATGGAGCATTGTGATTACATTGGTCATGGAGCATTGTGATGACAGGCGTCATGGGACAATGTGTTGACAGTGGTCATGGAGCATTGTTAGAAAGGGAACATGGAGCAAAGTGATTTCAGGGGCCTTGAAAAATTGCGAATACATACGCCATGGAGTATTCAGATGAATGTGGTCAAGGATCATTGTGACGAAAAGTGTCCTGGAATATTGTGATGACACGGTTCATGGAGCATTGCGATGACAAGGGCCATGGCGAAATGTGAAGACAGGTGTCATGGGGCATTGTGATGACAGTGGTCATCTAGAATTGTGAAGAAAGATATCATGGAGCACTGGGATGACAGGGGCCATGGAATATTGTGATGAGAGGGGTCAAGGGGCATTGTGATGACACGGCCATGGAACATTATGATGACAAGTATTCTGGAGCATTGTGATAAAAAGGGCATGGACCATTGTGATTAGAGGGGCCAAGGAGCATTCTGATGACAACGGCATGGAGCATTGTGATGACAAGAGTCATCGAGCATTGTGATGACAGTGGTCATGAAGCATTGTGATGAATGTGGTCATGGATCATTGTGATGACAAGTGTCGTGGAGCATTGTGATGACAGGGGTCATAGAGCATTGTGATGACACGGTTATGGAATATTGTGATGACCAGAATTCTGTAGCACTGTGATGAAAAGGGAATGGAGCATTGTGATTACAGGGGTCATGGAGCATTGTGATGACAATTGTTCTAGAACATTGTGAAGACAGGGATCATGGAGCATAGTGATGAAAGGGGCAATGGAGCATTGTGTTGACAGGCGTCATGGGACATTGTGTTGACAGTGGTCATGGAGCATTGTTAGAAAGAGAACATGGAGCAATTTGATTTCAGGGGCCATGAAAAATTGCGAATACATAGGCCATGGAGTATTCAGATGAATGTGGTCAAGGATCATTGTGACGACAAGTGTCCTGGAATATTGTGATGACACGGTTCATGGAGCATTGCGATGACAAGGGCCATGGCGAAATGTGAAGACAGGTGTCATGGGGCATTGTGATGACAGTGGGCCTCTAGAATTGTGAAGAAAGATATCATGGAGCACTGGGATGACAGGGGCCATGGAGCATTGTGATGACAGGGGTCATGTGGCATTGTGATGACACGGCCATGGAACATTATGATGACAAGTATTCTGGAGTATTGTGATAAAATGGGAATGGACCATTGTGATTAGAGGGGCCAAGGAGCAATGTGATGACAACGGCATGGAGCATTGTGATGACAAGTTCATCGAGCATTGTGAGGACAGTGGTCATGAAGCATTGTGATGAATGTGGTCATGCATCATTGTGATGACAAGTGTCGTGGAGCATTGTGATGACAGGGGTCATAGAGCATTGTGATGACACGGTTATGGAATATTGTGATGACCAGAATTCTGTAGCACTGTGATGAAAAGGGAATGGAGCATTGTGATTACAGGGGTCATGGAGCATTGTGTTGACAATTGTTTAGAACATTGTGATGATAGGGATCATGGAGCATAGTGATGAAAGGGGCAATGGAGCATTGTTTTGACAGGCGTCATGGGACATTGTGTTCACAGTGGTCATGGAGCATTGTTAGAAAGGGAACATGGAGCAATTTGATTTCAGGGGCCAGGAAAAATTGCGAATACATACGCCATGTAGTATTCAGATGAATTTGTTCAAGGATCATTGTGACGAAAAGTGTCCTGGAATATTGTGATGACACGGTTCATGGAGCATTGCGATGACAAGGGCCATGGCGAAATGTGAAGACAGGTGTCATGGGGCATTGTGATGACAGTTGTCATCTAGAATTGTGAAGAAAGATATCATGGAGCACTGGGATGACAGGGGCCATGGAACATTGTGATGACAGGGGTCATGGAGCATTGTGATGACACGGCCATAGAACATTATGATGACAAGAATTCTGGAGAATTGTGATAAAAAGGTCATGGACAATTGTGATTAGAGGGGCCAAGGAGCATTCTGATGACAACGGCATGGAGCATTGTGATGACAAGGGTCATCGAGCATTGTGATGACAGTGGTCATGAAGCATTGTAATGAATGTGGTCATGCATCATTGTGATGACAAGTGTCGTCGAGCATTGTGATGACAGGGGTCATAGAGCATTGTGATGACACGGTTATGGAATATTGTGATGACCAGAATTCTGTAGCACTGTGATGAAAAGGGAATGGAGCATTGTGATTACAGGAGTCATGGAGCATTGTGATGACAATTGTTCTAGAACATTGTGATGACAGGGATCATGGAGCAAAGTGATGAAAGGGGCCTTGGAGCATTGTGATGACAGGCGTCATGGGACAATGTGTTGACAGTGGTCATGGAGCATTGTTAGAAAGGGAACATGGAGCAATTTGATTTCAGGGGCCATGAAAAATTGTGAATACATAGGCCATGGAGTATTCAGATGAATGTGGTCAAGGATCATTGTGACGAAAAGTGTACTGGAATATTGTGATGACACGGTTCATGGAGCATTGCGATGACAAGGGCCATGGCGAAATATGAAGACAGGTGTCATGGGTCATTGTGATGACAGTTGTCATCTAGAATTGTGAAGAAAGATATCATGGAGCACTGGGATGACAGGGGCCATGGAGCATTGTGATGACAGGGGTCATGGTGCATTGTGATGACACGGCCATGGAACATTATGATGACAATAATTCTGGAGCATTGTGATAAAATGGGCATGGACCATTGAGATTAGAGGGGCCAATGAGCATTCTGATGACAACGTCATGGAGCATTGTGATGACAAGGGTCATCGAGCATTGTGATGACAGTGGTCATGAAGCATTGTGATGAATGTGGTCATGGATCATTGTGATGACATGTGTCGTGGAACATTGTGATGACAGGGGTCATAGAGCATTGTGATGACACGGTAATGGAATATTTTGATGACCAGAATTCTGTAGCACTGTGATGAAAAGGGAATGGAGCATTGTGATTACAGGGGTCATGGAGCATTGTGATGACAATTGTTCTAGAACATTGTGATGACAGGGATCATGGAGCATAGTGATGAAAGGGGCCATGGAGCATTGTGATGACAGGCGTCATGGGACAATGTGTTGACAGTGGTCATGGAGCCTTGTTAGAAAGGGAACATGGAGCAATTTGATTTCAGGGGCCATGAACAACTGTGAAAACATAGGCCATGGAGTATTCAGATGAATGTGGTCAAGGATCATTGTGACGAAATGTGTCCTGGAATATTGTGATGACACGGTTCATGGAGCATTGCGAAGACAAGGGCCATGGCGAAATGTGAAGACAGGTGTCATGGGGCATTGTGATGACAGTGGTCATCTAGAATTGTGAAGAAAGATATCATGGAGCACTGGGATGACAGGGGCCATGGAGCATTGTGATGACAGGGGTCATGGGGCATTGTGATGACACGGCCATGGAACATTATCATGACAAGAATTCTGGAGCATTGTGATAAAAAGGGCATGGACCATTGTGATTAGAGGGGCCAAGGAGCATTCTGATGACAACGGCATGGAGCATTGTGATGACAAGGGTCATCGAGCATTGTGATGGGAGTGGTCATGAAGCATTGTGATGAATGTGGTCATGGATCATTGTGTTGACAAGTGTCGTGGAGCATTGTGATGACAAGGGTCATAGAGCATTGTGATGACACGGTTATGGAATATTGTGATGACCAGAATTCTGTAGCACTGTGATGAAAAGGGAATGGAGCATTGTGATTACAGGGGTCATGGAGCATTGTGATGACAATTGTTCTAGAACATTGTGAAGACAGGGATCATGGAGCATAGTGATGAAAAGGGCCATGGAGCATTGTGATGACAGGCGTCATGGGACAATGTGTTGACAGTGGTCATGGAGCATTGTTAGAAAGGGATCATGGAGCATAGTGATTTCAGGGGCCATGAAAAATTGTGAATACATAGGCCATGGAGTATTCAGATGAATGTGGTCAAGGATCATTGTGACAAAAAGTGTCCTGGAATATTGTGATGACACGGTTCATGGAGCATTGCGATGACAAGGGCCATGTCAAAATGTGAAGACAGGTGTCATGGGGCATTGTGATGACAGTGGTCCTCTAGAATTGTGATGAAAGATATCATGGAGCACTGGGATGACAGGGGCCATGGAGCATTGTGATGACAGGGGTCATGGGGCATTGTGATGACACGGCCATGGAGCATTATGATGACAAGAATTCTGGAACATTGTGATAAAATGGGCATGGACCATTGTCATTAGAGGGGCCAAGTAGCATTCTGATGACAACGGCATGGAGCATTGTGATGACAAGGGTCATCGAGCATTGTGATGACAGTGGTCATGAAGCATTGTAATGAATGTGGTCATGCATCATTGTGATGACAAGTGTCGTGGAGCATTGTGATGACAGGGGTCATAGATCATTGTGATGACACGGTTATGGAATATTGTCATGACCAGAATTCTGTAGCACTGTGATGAAAAGGGAATGGAGCATTGTGATTAAAGGGGTCATGGAGCATTGTGATGACAATTGTTCTAGAACATTGTGATGACAGGGTTCATGGAGCATAGTGATGAACGGGGCCATGGAGCATTGTGATGACAGGCGTCATGGGACAAATTGTTGACAGTGGTCATGGAGCATTGTTAGAAAGGGAACATGGAGCAATTTGATTTCAGGGGCCATGAAAAATTGTGAATACATACGCCATGGAGTATTCAGATCAATGTGGTCAAGGATCATTGTGACGAAAAGTGTCCTGGAATATTGTGATGACACGGTTCATGGAGCATTGCGATGACAAGGGCCATGGCGAAATGTGAAGACAGGTGTCATGGGGCATTGTGAAGACAGTGGTCATCTAGAATTGTGAAGAAAGATATCATGGAACACTGGGATGACAGGGGCCATGGAGCATTGTGATGACAGGGGTCATGGGGCATTGTGATGACACGGCCATGGAACATTATGATGACAAGATTTCTGGAGCATTCTGACAAAAAGGGAATGGACCATTGTGATTAGAGGGGCCATGGAGCATTCTGATGACAACGGCATGGATCATTATGATGACAAGGGTCATCGAGCATTGTGATGACAGTGGTCATGAAGCATTGTGATGAAAGTGGTCATGGATCATTGTGATGACAAGTGTCGTGGAGCATTGTGATGACAGGTGTCATAGAGCATTGTGATGACATGGTTATAAATATTGTGATGACCAGAATTCTGTTACACTGTGATGAAAAGGGAATGTAGCATTGTGATTACAGGGGTCATGGAGCATTGTGATGACTATTGTTCTAGAACATTGTGATGACAGGGATCATGGAGTATAGTGATGAAAGGGGCCATGGAGCATTGTGATGACAGGCGTCATGTTACATTGTGTTGACAGTGGTCATGGAGCATTGTTAGAAAGGGAACATGGAGCAATTTGATTTCAGGGGCCATGAAAAATTGTGAATACATAGGCCATGGAGTATTCAGATGAATGTGGTCAAGGATCATTGTGACGAAAAGTGTCCTGGAATATTGTGATGACACGGTTCATGGAGCATTGCGATGACCAGGGCCATGGCGAAATGTGAAGACAGGTGTCATGGGGCATTGTGATGACAGTGGTCATCTAGAATTGTGAAGAAAGATATCATGGAGCACTGGGATGCCAGGGGCCATGGAGCATTGTGATGACAGGGGTCATGGGGCATTGTGATGACACGGCCATGGAACATTATGATGACAAGAATTCTGGAGCATTGTGATAAAAAGGGCATGGACCATTGTGATTAGAGGGGCCATGGAGCATTCTGATGACAACGGCATGGAGCATTGTGATGACAAGGGTCATCGAGCATTGTGATGACAGTGGTCATGAAGCATTGTGATGAATGTGGTCATGGATCATTGTGATGACAAGTTTCGTGGAGCATTGTGATGAAAGGGGTCATAGAGCATTGTGATGACACGGTTATGGAATATTGTGATGACCAGAATTCTGTAGCACTGTGATGAAAAGGGAATGGAGCATTGTGATTACAGGGGTCATGGAGCATTGTGATGAAAATTGTTCTAGAACATTGTGATGACAGGGATCATGGAGCATAGTGATGAAAGGGGCCATGGAGCATTGTGATGACAGGCGTCATGGGACAATGTGTTGACAGTGGTCTTGGATCATTGTTAGAAAGGGAACATGGAGCAATTTGATTTCAGGGGCCATGAAAAATTGTGAATACATAGGCCATGGAGTATTCAGATGAATGTGGTCAAGGATCATTGTGACGAAAAGTGTCCTGGAATATTGTGATTACACGGTTCATGGAGCATTGCGATGACAAGGGCCATGGCGAAATGTGAAGACAGCTGTCATGGGGCATTGTGAAGACACTGGTCATCTAGAATTGTGAAGAAAGATATCATGGAGCACTGGGATGACAAGGGCCATGGAGCATTGTGAGGACAGGTGTTGTGGTCCATTATGATGACAGGGGTCATGGAGCATTGTGATGATATTTGTTCTAGAACATTGTGATGACAGGGATCATGGAGCATAGTGATGAAAGGTGCCATGGAGCATTGTGATGACAGGCGACATGGGACATTGTGTTAACAGTGCTCATGGAGCATTGTGAAGAAAGGGAACATGGAGCAATTGGATTTCAGGGGCCATTAAAAATTGTGAATATATAGGCCATGGAGTATTCAGATGATTGTGGTCAAGGATCAAGGTGACGACAAGTGTCCTGGAATATTGTGATGACACGCTTCATGGAGCATTGCGATGACAAGGGCCATGGCGAAATGTGAAGACAGGTGTCATGGGGCATTGTGATGACAGTGGTCATGTAGAATTGTGAAGAAAGATATCATGGAGCACTGGGATGACAGGGGCCATGGAGCATTGTGATGACAGGGGTCATGGGGCATTGTGATGACACGGGTATGGAACATTATGATGACAAGAATTCTGGAGCATTGTGATAAAAAGGGCATGGACCATTGTGATTAGAGGGGCCATAGAACATTCGGATGACAACGGCATGGAGCATTGTGATGACAATGGTCATCGAGCATTGTGATGACAGTGGTCATGAAGCATTTTGTTGAATGTGGTCATGGATCATTGTGATGACAAGTGTCGTGGAGCATTGTGATGACAGGGGTCATAGAGCATTGTGATGACACGGTTATATAATATTGTGATGACCAGAATTCTGTAGCACAGTGAAGAAAAGCGAAAGGAGCATTGTGATTACAGGGGTCATGGAGCATTGTGATGACAATTGTTCTAGAACATTGTGAAGACAGGGATCATGGAGCATAGTGATGAAAGGGGCCATGGAGCATTGTGATGACAGGCGTCATGGGACAATGTGTTGACGGTGGTCATGGAGCCTTGTTAGAAAGGGAACATGGAGCAATTTTATTTCAGGGGCCATGAACAACTGTGAATATATAGGCCATGGAGTATTCAGATGAATGTGGTCAAGGATCATTGTGACGAAAAGTGTCCTGGAATATTGTGATTACACGGTTCATGGAGCATTGCGATGACAAGGGCCATGGCGAAATGTGAAGACAGCTGTCATGGGGCATTGTGAAGACAGTGGTCATCTAGAATTGTGAAGAAAGATATCATGGAGCACTGGGATGATAGGGGCCATGGAACATTGTGATGAAAGTGGTCATAGGGCATTGTGATGACACGGCCATGGAACATTATGATGACAAGAATTCTGGAGCATTGTGATAAACAGGGCATGGACCATTTTGATTAGAGGGGCCAAGGAGCATTGTGATGACAACGGAATGGAGCATTGTGATGACAAGGGTCATCGAGCATTGTGATGACAGTGGTCATGAAGCATTGTGATGAATGTGGTCATGGATCATTGTGATGACAATTGTCGTGGAGCATTGTGATGAAAGGGGTCATAGAGCATTGTGATGACACGGTTATGGAATATTGTGATGACCAGAATTCTGTAGCACTGTGACGAAAAGGGAATGGAGCATTGTGATTACAGGGGTCATGGAGCATTGTGATGACAATTGTTCTAGAACATTGTGATGACAGGGATCATGGAGCATAGTGATGAAAGGGGCCATGGAGCATTGTGATGACAGGCGTCATGGGACAATGTGTTGACAGTGGTCTTGGATCATTGTTAGAAAGGGAACATGGAGCAATTTGATTTCAGGGGCCATGAAAAATTGTGAATACATAGGCCATGGAGTATTCAGATGAATGTGGTCAAGGATCATTGTGACGAAAAGTGTCCTGGAATATTTTGATTACACGGTTCATGGAGCATTGCGATGAAAAGGGCCATGGCGAAATGTGAAGACAGCTGTCATGGGGCATTGTGATGACAGTGGTCATCTAGAATTCTGAAGAAAGATATCATGGAGCACTGGGATTACAGGGGCCATGGAGCATACTGAGGACAGGTTTCGTGGACCATTGTGGTGACAGGGGTCATGGAGCATTGTGATGACAATTGTTCTAGAACATTGTGATGACAGGGATCATGGAGCATAGTGATGAAATGGGCCATGGAGCATTGTGATGACAGGAGTCATTGGACAATGTGTTGACAGTGGTCATGGAGAATTGTGATGAAAGGGAACATTGAGAAATTTGATTTCAGGGGCCATGAAAAATTGTGAATGCATAGGCCATGGAGTATTCAGATCAATGTGGTCAAGGATCATTGTGACGACAAGTGTCCTGGAATATTGTGATTACAAGGTTCATGGAGCATTGCGATGACAAGGGCCATGGCGAAATGTGAAGACAGCTGTCATGGGGCATTGTGATGACAGTGGTCATCTAGAATTGTGAAGAAAGATATCATGGAGCACTGGGATGACAGGGGCCATGGAGCATTGTGAGAACAGGTTTCGTGGGCAATTGTGATGACAGGGGTCATGGAGCATTGTGATGACAATTGTTCTAGAACATTGTGATGACAGGGATCATGGAGCATAGTGATGAAAGGGGCCATGGAGCATTGTGATGACAGGCGTCATGGGACAATGTGTTGACAGTGGTCATGGAGTATTGTGAAGAAAGGGAACATTGAGAAATTTGATTTCAGGGGCCATGAAAAATTGTGAATACATATGCCATGGAATATTCAGATCAATGTGGTCAAGGATCATTGTGACGACAAATGTCTTGGAATATTGTGATGACACGGTTCATGGAGTATTGCGATGACAAGGGCCATGGCGAAATGTGAAGACAGGTGTCATGGGGCATTGTGAAGACAGTGGTCATCTAGAATTGTGAAGAAAGATATCATGGAACACTCGGATGACAGGGGCCATGGAGCATTGTGATGACAGGGGTCATGGGGCATTGTGATGACACGGCCATGGAACATTATGATGACAAGAATTCTGGAGCATTGTGATAAAAAGGGCATGGACCATTGTGATTAGAGGGGCCATGGAGCATTCTGATGACAAAGGCATGGAGCATTATGATGACAAGGGTCATCGAGCATTGTGATGACAGTGGTCATGAAGCATTGTGATGAATGTGGTCATGGATCATTGTGATGATAAGTGTCGTGGAGCATTGTGATGACAGGGGTCATAGAGCATTGTGATGACACGGTTATGGAATATTGTGATGACCAGAATTCTGTAGCACAGTGATGAAAAGGGCATGGAGCATTGTGATTAGAGGGGTCATGGAGCATTGTGATGACAATTGTTCTAGAACATTGTGATGACAGGGATCATGGAGCATAGTGATGAAACGGGCAATGGAGCATTGTGTTGACAGGCGTCATGGGACATTGTGTTGACAGTGGTCATGGAGCATTGTGAAGGAAGGGAACATGGAGCAATTGGATTTCAGGGACTATTAAAAATTGTGAATATATGAGCCATGGAGTATTCAGATGAATGTGGTCAAGGATCATTGTAACACCAAGTGTCCTGGAATATGGTGATGACACGGTTCATGGAACATTGCGATGACAAGGGCCATGGCGAAATGTGAAGACAGGTGTCATGGGGCATTGTGAAGACAGTGGTCATCTAGAATTGTGAAGAAAGATATCATGGAGCACTTGGATGACAGGGGCCATGGATCATTTTGAGGACAGGTGTCGTGGACCATTTTGATGACAGGGGTCATTGAGCATTGTGATGACAATTGTTCTAGAACATTGTGATGACAGGGATCATGGAGCATAGTGATGAAAGGGGCCATGGAGCATTGTGATGACAGGCGTAATGGGACAATGTGTTGACAGTGGTCATGGAGAATTGCGAAGAAAGGGAACATTGAGAAATTTGATTTCAGGGGCCATGAAAAATTGTGAATGCATAGGCCATGGAGTATTCATATCAATGTGGTCAAGGATCATTGTGACGACAAGTGTCCTGGAATAATGTGATGACACGGTTCATGGAGCATTGGGATGACAAGGGCCATGGCGAAATGTGAAGACAGCTGTCATGGGGCATTGTGATTACAGTGGTCATCTAGAATTGTGAAGAAAGATATCATGGAGCACTGGGATGACAGGGGCCATGGAGCATTGTGAGGACAGGGGTCATAGGGCATTGTGATGACACGGCCATGGAACATTATGATGACAAGAATTCTGGAGCATTGTGATAAAAAGGGCATGGACCATTGTGATAAGAGGGGCCATGGAGCATGCTGATGACAACGGCATGGAGCATTGTGATGACAAGGGTCATCGAGCATTGTGATGACAGTGGTCATGAAGCATTGTGATGAATGTGGTCATGGATCATTGTGATGACAAGTGTCGTGGAGCATTGTGATGACAGTGTTCATGGAGTATTGTGATGACACGTTTATGGAATATTGCGATGATCAGAATTCTGTCGCACTGTGATGAAATGGGAAAGGAGCATTGTGATTACAGGGGTCATGGAGCATTGTGATGACAATTGTTCTAGAACATTTTGATGACAGGGATCATGGAGCATAGTGATGAAAGGGGCCATGGAGCATTGTGATGACAGGAGTCATGGGACAATGTGTTGACAGTAGTCATGGAGAATTGTGAAGAAAGGGAACATGGAGAAATTTGATTTCAGGGGACATGAAAAATTGTGAATACATAGGCCATGGAGTATTCAGATGAATGTTGTCAAGGATCATTGTGACGACAAGTGTCCTGGAATATTGTGTTGACACAGTTCATGGAGCTTTGCGATGACAAGGTCCATGGCGAAATGTGAAGACAGGTGTCATGGGGCATTGTGATGACAGTGGTCATCTAGAATTGTGAAGAAAGATATCATGGAGCACTGGGATGACAGGGGCCATGGAACATTGTGATGACAGGCGTCATGGGACAATGTGTTAACAGTAGTCATGGAGCATTGTTAGAAAGGGAACATGGAGCAATTTGTTTTCAGGGGCCATGAAAAATTGTGAATACATAGGCCATGGAGTATTCAGATGAATGTGGTCAAGGATCATTGTGACGACAAGTGTCCTGGAATATTGTGATGACACGGTTCATGGAGCATTGCGATGACAAGTGCCATGGCGAAATGTGAAGACAGGTGTTATGGGGCATTGTGATGACAGTGGTCATGAAGCATTGTGATGAATGTGGTCATGGATCATTGTGATGACAACTGTCGTGGAGCATTGTGATGACAGGGGTCATAGAGCATTGTGATGACACGGTTATGGAATATTGTGATGACCAGAATTCTGTACCACTGTGATGAAAAGGGAATGGAGCATTGTGATTACAGGGGTCATGGAGCATTGCGATGACAATTGTTCTAGAACATTGTGATGACAGGGATCATGGAGCATAGTGATGAAAGGGGCCATGGAGCATTGTGATGATAGGCGTCATGGGACATTGTGTTGACAGTGGTCATGGAGCATTGTTAGAAAGAGAACATGGAGCAATTTAATTTCAGGTGCCATGTAAAATTGTGAATACATACGCCATGGAGTATTCAGATGAATGTGGTCAAGGATCATTGTGACGAAATGTGTCCTGGAATATTGTGATGACACGGTACATGGAGCATTGCGATGACAAGGGCCATGGCGAAATGTGAAGACAGGTGTCATGGGGCATTGTGATGACAGTGGTCATCTAGAATTGTGAAGAAAGATATCATGGAGCACTGGGATGACAGGGGCCATGGAGCATTGTGATGACAGGGGTCATGGGGCATTGTGATGACACGGCCATGGAACATTATGATGACAAGAATTCTGGAGCATTGTGATAAAATGGGCATGGACCATTGTAATTAGAGGGGACATGGAGCATTGTGATGACAACGGCATGGAGCATTGTGATGACAAGGGTCATCGAGCATTGTGATTACAGTGGTCATGAAGCATTGTGATGAATGTGGTCATGGATCATTGTGATGACAAGTGTCGTGGAGTATTGTGATGACAGGGGTCATAGAGCATTGTGATGACACGGTTATGGAATATTGTGATGACCAGAATTCTGTAGCACTGTGATGAGAAGGGAATAGAGCATTGTGATTACAGGGGTCATGGAGCATTGTGATGACAATTGTTCTAGAACATTGTGATGACAGGGATCATGGAGCATAGTGATGAAAGTGTCCATGGAGCATTGTGATGACAGGCGTCATGGACAATGTGTTGACAGTGGTCATGGAGCATTGTTAGAAAGGGAACATGGAGCAATTTGATTTCAGAGGCCATGAAAAATTGTGAATACATAGGCCATGGAGTATTCAGATGAATGTGGTCAAGGATCATTGTGACGACAAGTGTCCTGGAATATTGTGATGACACGGTTCATGGAGCATTGCGATGACAACGGCCATGGCGAAATGTGAAGACAGCTTTCATGGGGCTTTGTGAAGGCAGTGGTCATCTAGAATTGTGAAGAAAGATATAATGGAGCACTGGGATGCCAGGGTCCATGGAGCATTGTGATGACAGGGGTCATGGGGCATTGTGATGCCACGGCCATGGAATATTATGATGACAAGAATTATGGAGCATTGTGATAAAAAGGTCATGGACCATTGTGATTAGAGGGGCCATGGAGCATTCTGATGACAACGGCATGGAGCATTCTGATGACAAGTGTCATCGAGCATTGTGATGACAGTGGTCATGAAGCATTGTGATGAATGTGGTCATGGATCATTGTGATGACAAGTGTCGTGGAGCATTGTGATGACAGGGGTCATAGAGCATTGTGATGACACGGTTATGGAATATTGTGATGACCAGAATTATGTAACACTGTGATGAAAATGGAATGGAGCATTGTGATTACAGGGGTCATGGAGCATTGTGATGACAATTGTTCTAGAACATTGTGAAGACAGGGATCATGGAGCATAGTGATGAAAGGGGCCATGAAGCATTGTGATGACAGGCATCATGGGAAATGTGTTGACAGTGGTCATGGAGAATTGTGAAGAAAGGGAACATTGAGAAATTTGATTTCAGAGGCCATGAAAAATTGTGAATACATAGGCCATTGAGTATTCAGATCAATGTGGTCAAGGATCATTGTGACGACAAGTGTCCTGGAATATTGTGATGACACGGTTCATGGAGCATTGCGATGACAAGGGCCATGGCGAAATGTGAAGACAGCTGTCATGGGGCATTGTGAAGACAGTGGTCATCTAGAATTGTGAAGAAAGATATCATGGAGCACTGGGAAGACAGGGGCCATGGAGCATTGTGATAACAGGGGTCATGGGGCATTGTGATGACACGGTCATGGAACATTATGATGACAAGAATTCTGGAGCATTGTGATAAAAAGGTCATGGACCATTGTGATTAGAGGGGCCATGGGCATTGTGATGACAACGGCATGGAGCATTGTGATGACAAGTGTCATCGAGCATTGTGATGACAGTGGTCATGAAGCATTGTGATGAATGTGGTCATGGATCATTGTGATGACAAGTGTCGTGGAGAATTGTGATGACAGGGGTCATAGAGCATTGTGATGACACGGTTATGGAATATTGTGATGACCAGAATTCTGTAGCACTGTGATGAAAAGGAAATGGAGCATTGTGATTACAGGGGTCATGGAGCATTCTGATGACAATTGTTCTAGAATATTGTGATGACAGGGATCATGGAGCATAGTTATGAAAGGGGCCATGGAGCATTGCGATGACAGGCGTCATGAGACAATGTGTTGACAGTGGTCATGGAGCATTGTTAGGAAGGGAACATGGAGCAATTTGTTTTCAGGGGCCATGAAACATTGTGAATACATAGGCCATGGAGTATTCAGATGAATGTGGTCAAGGATCATTGTGACGACAAGTGTCCTGGAATATTGTGATGACACGGTTCATGGAGCATTGCGATGACAAGGGCCATGGCGAAATGTGAAGACAGGTGTCATGGGGCATTGTGATGACAGTGGTCATCTA
Organism: Eschrichtius robustus; assembly: GCF_028021215.1. Classification (NCBI taxonomy): domain Eukaryota; kingdom Metazoa; phylum Chordata; class Mammalia; order Artiodactyla; family Eschrichtiidae; genus Eschrichtius; species Eschrichtius robustus. Next base: position 17,907,325 of record NC_090830.1, on the reverse strand, counting down.
GAATTGTGAAGAAAGATATAATGGAGCACTGGGATGACAGGGGCCATGGAGCATTGTGATGACAGGGGTCATGGGGCATTGTGATGGCACGGCCATGGAACATTATGATGACAAGATTTCTGGAGCATTGTGATAAAAAGGGCATGGACCATTGTGATTAGAGGGACCATGGAGCATTGTGATGACTACGGCATGGAGCATTGTGATGACAAGTGTCATCGAGCATTGTGATGACAGTGGTCATGAAGCATTGTGATGAATGTGGTCATGGATCATTGTGATGACAAGTGTCGTGGAGCATTGTGATGACAGGGGTCATAGAGCATTGTGATGACACGGTTATGGAATATTGTGATGACCAGAGTTCTGTAGCACTGTCATGAAAAGGAAATGGAGCATTGTGATTACAGGGGTCATGGAGCATTGTGATGACAAATGTTCTAGAATATTGTGATGACAGGGATCATGGAGCATAGTTATGAAAGGGGCCATGGAGCATTGTGATGACAGGCGTAATGGGACAATGTGTTGACAGTGGTCATGGAGCATTGTTAGGAAGGGAACATGGAGCAATTTGATTTCAGGGGCCATGAAAAATTGTGAATACATAGGCCATGGAGTATTCAGATGAATATGGCCAAGGATCATGGTGACGACAAGTGTCCTGGAATATTGTGATGACACGGTTCATGGAGCATTGCGATGACAAGGGCCATGGCGAAATGTGAAGACAGGTGTCATGGGGAATTGTGAAGACAGTGGTCATGAAGAATTGTGAAGAAAGATATCATGGAACACTGGGATGACAGGGGCCATGGAGCATTGTGATGACAGGGGTCATGGGGCATTGTGATGACACGGCCATTGGACATTATGATGACAAGAATTCTGGAGCATTGTGATAAAAAGGGCATGGACCATTGTGATTAGAGGGGCCATGGAGCATTCTGATGACAACGGCATGGAGCATTGTGATTACAATGGTCATCGAGCATTGTGATGACAGTGGTCATGAAGCATTGTGATGAATGTGGTCATGGATCATTGTGATGACAAGTGTCTTGGAGCATTGTGATGACAGGGGTCATAGAGCATTGTGATCACACGGTTATATAATATTGTGATGACCAGAATTCTATAGCACAGTGAAGAAAATGGAATGGAGCATTGTGATTACAGGGGTCATGGAGCATTGTGATGACAATTGTTCTAGAACATTGTGATGACAAGGATCATGGAGCATAGTGATGAAAGGGGCCATGGAGCATTGTGATGACAGGCGTCATGGGACAATGTGTTGACAGTGGTCATGGAGAATTGTGAAGAAAGGGAACATTGAGAAATTTGATTTCAGGGGCCATGAAAAATTGTGAATACATAGGCCATGGAGTATTCAGATCAATGTGGTCAAGGATCATTGTGACGACAAGGGTCCTGGGATATTGTGATGACACGGTCCATGGAGCATTGCGATGACAAGGACCATGGCAAAATGTGAAGACAGCTGTCATGGGGCATTGTGATGACAGTGGTCATTTAGAATTGTGAAGAAAGATATCATGGAGCACTGGGATGACAGGGGACATGGAGCATTGTGATGACAGGGGTCATGGGGCATTGTGATGACACGGCCATGGAACATTATGATGACAAGAATTCTGGAGCATTGTGATAAAAAGGGCATGGACCATTGTGATTAGAGGGGCCAAGGAGCATTCTGATGACAACGGCATCGAGCATTGTGATGACAATTGTTCTAGAACATTGTGATGACTGGGATCATGGAGCATAGTGATGAAAGGGGCCATGGAGCATTGTGATGACAGGCGTCTTGGGACAATGTGTTGACAGTGGTCATGGAGAATTGTGAAGAAAGGGAACTGTGAGAAATTTGATTTCAGGGGCCATGAAAAATTGTGAATACATAGGCCATGGAGTATTCAGATCAATGTGGTCAAGGATCATTGTGATGACAAGTGTCGTGGAGCATTGTGATGACAGGGGTCATAGAGCATTGTGATGACACGGTTATGGAATATTGTGATGACCAGAATTCTGTAGCCCTCTGATGAAAAGGGAATGGAGCATTGTGATTACAGGGGTCATGGAGCATTGTGATGACAGTGGTCATGAAGCATTGTGATGAATGTGGTCATGGATCATTGTGATGAAAATTGTCGTGGAGCATTGTGATGACAGGGGTCATAGAGCTTTGTGATGACACGGTTATGGAATATTGTGATGACCAGAATTCTGTAGCACTGTGATGAAAAGGGAATGGAGCATTGTGATGACAATTGTTCTAGAACATTGTGAAGACAGGGATCATGGAGCATAGTGATGGAAACGGCCATGGAGCATTGTGATGACAGGCGTCATGGGACAATGTCTTGACAGTGGTCATGGAGCATTGTTAGAAAGGGAACATGGAGCAATTTGATTTCAGGGGCCATGAAAAATTTTGAATACATAGGCCATGGAGTATTCAGATGAATGTGGTCAAGGATCATTGTGACGAAAAGTGTCCTGGAATATTGTGATGACACGGTTCATGGAGCATTGCGATGACAAGGGCAATTTCGAAATGTGAAGACAGGTGTCATGGGGCATTGTGATGACAGTGGTCATCTAGAATTGTGAAGAAAGATATCATGGAGCACTGCGATGACAGGGGCCATGGAGCATTGTGATGACAGGGGTCATGGGGCATTGTGATGACACGGCCATGGAACATTATGATGAAAAGAATTCTGGAGCATTGTGATAAAAAGGGCATGGACCATTGTGATTAGAGGGGCCAAGGAGCATTCTGATGACAACGGCATGGAGCATTGTGATGACAAGAGTCATCGAGCATTGTGATGACAGTGGTCATGAAGCATTGTGATGAATGTGGTCATGGATCATTGTGATGATATGTATCGTGGAGCATTGTGATGACAGGGGTCATAGAGCATTGTGATGACGCGGTTATGGAATATTGTGATGACCAGAATTCTGTACCACAGTGATGAAAAGGGAATGGAGCATTGTGATTACAGGGGTCATGGAGCATTGTGATGACAATTCTTCTACAACATTGTGATGAGAGGGATCATGGAGCATAGTGATGAAAGGGGCCATGGAGCATTGTGAAGACAGGCGTCATGGGACAATGTGTTCACAGTGGTCATGGAGCCTTGTTAGAAAGGGAACATGGAGCAATTTGATTTCAGGGGCCATGAAAAATTGTGAATACATAGGCCATGGAGTATTCAGGTGAATGTTGTCAAGGATCATTGTGACGAAAAGTGTCCTGGAATATTGTGATGACACGGTTCATGGAGCATTGTGATGACAAGGGCCATGGCGAAATGTGAAGACAGGTGTCATGGGGCTTTGTGATGACAGTGGTCATCTAGAATTGTGAAGAAAGATATCATGGAGCACTGGGATGACAGGGGCCTTGGAGCAATGCGATGACAGGGGTCATGGGGCATTGTGATGACACGGCCATGGAACATTATGATGACAAGAATTCTGGAGCATTGTGATAAAAAGGGCATGGACCATTGTGATTAGAGGGGCCAAGGAGCATTCTGATGACAACGGCATGGAGCATTGTGATGACAAGGGTCATCGAGCATTGTGATGACAGTGGTCATGAAGCATTGTGATGAATGTGGTCATGGATCATTGTGATGAAAAGTGTCGTGGAGCATTGTGATGACAGGGGTCATAGAGCATTGTGATGACACGGTTATGGAATATTGTGATGACAAGAATTCTGTAGCATTGTGATGAAAAGGGAATGGAACATTGTGATTAGAGGGGTCATGGAGCATTGTGATGACAATTGTTCTAGAACATTGTGATGACAGGGATAATGTAGCATAGTGATGAAAGGGGCCATGGAGCATTGTGAAGACAGGCGTCATGGGACAATGTGTTCACAGTGGTCATGGAGCCTTGTTAGAAAGGGAACATGGAGCAATTTGATTTCAGGGGCCATGAAAAATTGTGAATACATAGGCCATGGAGTATTCAGATGAATGTGGTCAAGGATCATTGTGACGAAAAGTGTCCTGGAATATTGTGATGACAGGGTTCATGGAGCATTGTGATGACAAGGGCCATGGCGAAATGTGAAGACAGGTGTCATGGGGCTTTGTGATGACAGTGGTCATCTAGAATTGTGAAGAAAGATATCATGGAGCACTGGGATGACAGGGGCCTTGGAGCATTGCGATGACAGGGGTCATGGGGCATTGTGATGACACGGCCATGGAACATTATGATGACAAGGATTCTGGAGCATTGTGATAAAAAGGGCATGGACCATTGTGATTAGAGGGGCCAAGGAGCATTCTGATGACAACCTCATGGAGCATTGTGATGACAAGGGTCATCGAGCATTGTGATGACAGTGGTCATGAAGCATTGTGATGAATGTGGTCATGGATCATTGTGATGACAAGTGTCGTGGAGCATTCTGATGACAGGGGTCATAGAGTATTGTGATGACGCGGTTATGGAATATTGTGATGACCAGAATTCTGTAGCACTGTGATGAAAAGGGAATGGAGCATTGTGATTACAGGGGTCATGGAGCATTGTGATGACAATTGTTCTAGAACATTGTGGACACAGGGATCATGGAGCATAGTGATGAAAGGGGCCATGGAGCATTGTGATGATAGGCGTCATGGGACATTGTGTTGACACTGGTCATGGAGCATTGTTAGAAAGGGAACATGGAGCAATTAGATATCAGGGGCCATGAAAAATTGTGAATATATAGGCCATGGAGTATTCAGATGAATGTGGTCAAGGATCATTGTGACGACAAGTGTCCTGGAATATTGTGATGACACGGTTCATGGAGCATTGCGATGACAAGGGCCATGGCGAAATGTGAAGACAGGTGTCATGGGGCATTGTGATGACAGTGGGCCTCTAGAATTGTGAAGAAAGATATCATGGAGCACTGGGATGACAGGGGCCATGGAGCATTGTGATGACAGGGGTCATGTGGCATTGTGATGACACGGCCATGGAACATTATGATGACAAGTATTCTGGAGTATTGTGATAAAATGGGAATGGACCATTGTGATTAGAGGGGCCAAGGAGCAATGTGATGACAACGGCATGGAGCATTGTGATGACAAGTTCATCGAGCATTGTGAGGACAGTGGTCATGAAGCATTGTGATGAATGTGGTCATGCATCATTGTGATGACAAGTGTCGTGGAGCATTGTGATGACAGGGGTCATAGAGCATTGTGATGACACGGTTATGGAATATTGTGATGACCAGAATTCTGTAGCACTGTGATGAAAAGGGAATGGAGCATTGTGATTACAGGGGTCATGGAGCATTGTGATGACACGGCCATAGAACATTATGATGACAAGAATTCTGGAACATTGTGATAAAAAGGTCATGGACAATTGTGATTAGAGGGGCCAAGGAACATTCTGATGACAACGGCATGGAGCATTGTGATGACAAGGGTCATCGAGCATTGTGATGATAGTGGTCATGAAGCATTCTGATGAATGTGGTCATGAATCATTGTGATAAAAAGGGCATGGACCATTGTGATTAGAGGGGCCAAGGAGCATTCTGATGACAACGGAATGGAGCATTGTGATGACAAGGGTCATCGAGCATTGTGATCACAGTGGTCATGAAGCATTGTGATGAATGTGGTCATGCATCATTGTGATGACATGTGTCGAGGAGCATTGTGATGACAGGGGTCATAGAGCATTGTGATGACACGGTTATGGAATATTGTGATGACCAGAATTCTGTAGCACAGTGATGAAATGGGAATGCATCATTGCGATTACAGGGGTCATGGAGCATTGTGATGACAATTGTTCTAGAACATTGTGATGACAGGGATCATGGAGCATAGTGATGAAAGGGGAAATGGAGCATTGTGTTGACAGGCGTCATGGGACATTGTGTTGACAGTGGACATGGAGCATTGTTAGAAAGGGAACATGGAGCAATTTGATTTCAGGGGCCATGGAAAGTTGCGAATACATACGCCATGGAGTATTCAGATGAATGTGGTCAAGGATCATTGTGACGAAAAGTGTCCTGGAATATTGTGATGACACGGTTCATGGAGCATTGCGATGACAAGGGCCATGGCGAAATGTGAAGACAGTTGTCATGGGGCATTGTGATGACAGTGGTCATCTAGAATTGTGAAGAAAGATATCATGGAGCACTGGGATGACAGGGGCCATGGAGCATTGTGATGACATGTGTCATGGGGCATTGTGATGACACGGTCATGGAACATTATGATGACAAGAATTCTGGAGCATTGTGATAAAAAGGTCATGGACCATTGTGATTAGAGGGGCCATGGGCATTGTGATGACAACGGCATGGAGCATTGTGATGACAAGTGTCATCGAGCATTGTGATGACAGTGGTCATGAAGCATTGTGATGAATGTGGTCATGGATCATTGTGATGACAAGTGTCGTGGAGAATTGTGATGACAGGGGTCATAGAGCATTGTGATGACACGGTTATGGAATATTGTGATGACCAGAATTCTGTAGCACTGTGATGAAAAGGAAATGGAGCATTGTGATTACAGGGGTCATGGAGCATTCTGATGACAATTGTTCTAGAATATTGTGATGACAGGGATCATGGAGCATAGTTATGAAAGGGGCCATGGAGCATTGCGATGACAGGCGTCATGAGACAATGTGTTGACAGTGGTCATGGAGCATTGTTAGGAAGGGAACATGGAGCAATTTGTTTTCAGGGGCCATGAAACATTGTGAATACATAGGCCATGGAGTATTCAGATGAATGTGGTCAAGGATCATTGTGACGACAAGTGTCCTGGAATATTGTGATGACACGGTTCATGGAGCATTGCGATGACAAGGGCCATGGCGAAATGTGAAGACAGGTGTCATGGGGCATTGTGATGACAGTGGTCATCTAGAATTGTGAAGAAAGATATAATGGAGCACTGGGATGACAGGGGCCATGGAGCATTGTGATGACAGGGGTCATGGGGCATTGTGATGGCACGGCCATGGAACATTATGATGACAAGATTTCTGGAGCATTGTGATAAAAAGGGCATGGACCATTGTGATTAGAGGGACCATGGAGCATTGTGATGACTACGGCATGGAGCATTGTGATGACAAGTGTCATCGAGCATTGTGATGACAGTGGTCATGAAGCATTGTGATGAATGTGGTCATGGATCATTGTGATGACAAGTGTCGTGGAGCATTGTGATGACAGGGGTCATAGAGCATTGTGATGACACGGTTATGGAATATTGTGATGACCAGAGTTCTGTAGCACTGTCATGAAAAGGAAATGGAGCATTGTGATTACAGGGGTCATGGAGCATTGTGATGACAAATGTTCTAGAATATTGTGATGACAGGGATCATGGAGCATAGTTATGAAAGGGGCCATGGAGCATTGTGATGACAGGCGTAATGGGACAATGTGTTGACAGTGGTCATGGAGCATTGTTAGGAAGGGAACATGGAGCAATTTGATTTCAGGGGCCATGAAAAATTGTGAATACATAGGCCATGGAGTATTCAGATGAATATGGCCAAGGATCATGGTGACGACAAGTGTCCTGGAATATTGTGATGACACGGTTCATGGAGCATTGCGATGACAAGGGCCATGGCGAAATGTGAAGACAGGTGTCATGGGGAATTGTGAAGACAGTGGTCAAGAAGAATTGTGAAGAAAGATATCATGGAACACTGGGATGACAGGGGCCATGGAGCATTGTGATGACAGGGGTCATGGGGCATTGTGATGACACGGCCATTGGACATTATGATGACAAGAATTCTGGAGCATTGTGATAAAAAGGGCATGGACCATTGTGATTAGAGGGGCCATGGAGCATTCTGATGACAACGGCATGGAGCATTGTGATTACAATGGTCATCGAGCATTGTGATGACAGTGGTCATGAAGCATTGTGATGAATGTGGTCATGGATCATTGTGATGACAAGTGTCTTGGAGCATTGTGATGACAGGGGTCATAGAGCATTGTGATCACACGGTTATATAATATTGTGATGACCAGAATTCTATAGCACAGTGAAGAAAATGGAATGGAGCATTGTGATTACAGGGGTCATGGAGCATTGTGATGACAATTGTTCTAGAACATTGTGATGACAAGGATCATGGAGCATAGTGATGAAAGGGGCCATGGAGCATTGTGATGACAGGCGTCATGGGACAATGTGTTGACAGTGGTCATGGAGAATTGTGAAGAAAGGGAACATTGAGAAATTTGATTTCAGGGGCCATGAAAAATTGTGAATACATAGGCCATGGAGTATTCAGATCAATGTGGTCAAGGATCATTGTGACGACAAGGGTCCTGGGATATTGTGATGACACGGTCCATGGAGCATTGCGATGACAAGGACCATGGCAAAATGTGAAGACAGCTGTCATGGGGCATTGTGATGACAGTGGTCATTTAGAATTGTGAAGAAAGATATCATGGAGCACTGGGATGACAGGGGACATGGAGCATTGTGATGACAGGGGTCATGGGGCATTGTGATGACACGGCCATGGAACATTATGATGACAAGAATTCTGGAGCATTGTGATAAAAAGGGCATGGACCATTGTGATTAGAGGGGCCAAGGAGCATTCTGATGACAACGGCATCGAGCATTGTGATGACAATTGTTCTAGAACATTGTGATGACTGGGATCATGGAGCATAGTGATGAAAGGGGCCATGGAGCATTGTGATGACAGGCGTCTTGGGACAATGTGTTGACAGTGGTCATGGAGAATTGTGAAGAAAGGGAACTGTGAGAAATTTGATTTCAGGGGCCATGAAAAATTGTGAATACATAGGCCATGGAGTATTCAGATCAATGTGGTCAAGGATCATTGTGATGACAAGTGTCGTGGAGCATTGTGATGACAGGGGTCATAGAGCATTGTGATGACACGGTTATGGAATATTGTGATGACCAGAATTCTGTAGCCCTCTGATGAAAAGGGAATGGAGCATTGTGATTACAGGGGTCATGGAGCATTGTGATGACAGTGGTCATGAAGCATTGTGATGAATGTGGTCATGGATCATTGTGATGAAAATTGTCGTGGAGCATTGTGATGACAGGGGTCATAGAGCTTTGTGATGACACGGTTATGGAATATTGTGATGACCAGAATTCTGTAGCACTGTGATGAAAAGGGAATGGAGCATTGTGATGACAATTGTTCTAGAACATTGTGAAGACAGGGATCATGGAGCATAGTGATGGAAACGGCCATGGAGCATTGTGATGACAGGCGTCATGGGACAATGTCTTGACAGTGGTCATGGAGCATTGTTAGAAAGGGAACATGGAGCAATTTGATTTCAGGGGCCATGAAAAATTTTGAATACATAGGCCATGGAGTATTCAGATGAATGTGGTCAAGGATCATTGTGACGAAAAGTGTCCTGGAATATTGTGATGACACGGTTCATGGAGCATTGCGATGACAAGGGCAATTTCGAAATGTGAAGACAGGTGTCATGGGGCATTGTGATGACAGTGGTCATCTAGAATTGTGAAGAAAGATATCATGGAGCACTGCGATGACAGGGGCCATGGAGCATTGTGATGACAGGGGTCATGGGGCATTGTGATGACACGGCCATGGAACATTATGATGAAAAGAATTCTGGAGCATTGTGATAAAAAGGGCATGGACCATTGTGATTAGAGGGGCCAAGGAGCATTCTGATGACAACGGCATGGAGCATTGTGATGACAAGAGTCATCGAGCATTGTGATGACAGTGGTCATGAAGCATTGTGATGAATGTGGTCATGGATCATTGTGATGATATGTATCGTGGAGCATTGTGATGACAGGGGTCATAGAGCATTGTGATGACGCGGTTATGGAATATTGTGATGACCAGAATTCTGTACCACAGTGATGAAAAGGGAATGGAGCATTGTGATTACAGGGGTCATGGAGCATTGTGATGACAATTCTTCTACAACATTGTGATGAGAGGGATCATGGAGCATAGTGATGAAAGGGGCCATGGAGCATTGTGAAGACAGGCGTCATGGGACAATGTGTTCACAGTGGTCATGGAGCCTTGTTAGAAAGGGAACATGGAGCAATTTGATTTCAGGGGCCATGAAAAATTGTGAATACATAGGCCATGGAGTATTCAGGTGAATGTTGTCAAGGATCATTGTGACGAAAAGTGTCCTGGAATATTGTGATGACACGGTTCATGGAGCATTGTGATGACAAGGGCCATGGCGAAATGTGAAGACAGGTGTCATGGGGCTTTGTGATGACAGTGGTCATCTAGAATTGTGAAGAAAGATATCATGGAGCACTGGGATGACAGGGGCCTTGGAGCAATGCGATGACAGGGGTCATGGGGCATTGTGATGACACGGCCATGGAACATTATGATGACAAGAATTCTGGAGCATTGTGATAAAAAGGGCATGGACCATTGTGATTAGAGGGGCCAAGGAGCATTCTGATGACAACGGCATGGAGCATTGTGATGACAAGGGTCATCGAGCATTGTGATGACAGTGGTCATGAAGCATTGTGATGAATGTGGTCATGGATCATTGTGATGAAAAGTGTCGTGGAGCATTGTGATGACAGGGGTCATAGAGCATTGTGATGACACGGTTATGGAATATTGTGATGACAAGAATTCTGTAGCATTGTGATGAAAAGGGAATGGAACATTGTGATTAGAGGGGTCATGGAGCATTGTGATGACAATTGTTCTAGAACATTGTGATGACAGGGATAATGTAGCATAGTGATGAAAGGGGCCATGGAGCATTGTGAAGACAGGCGTCATGGGACAATGTGTTCACAGTGGTCATGGAGCCTTGTTAGAAAGGGAACATGGAGCAATTTGATTTCAGGGGCCATGAAAAATTGTGAATACATAGGCCATGGAGTATTCAGATGAATGTGGTCAAGGATCATTGTGACGAAAAGTGTCCTGGAATATTGTGATGACAGGGTTCATGGAGCATTGTGATGACAAGGGCCATGGCGAAATGTGAAGACAGGTGTCATGGGGCTTTGTGATGACAGTGGTCATCTACAATTGTGAAGAAAGATATCATGGAGCACTGGGATGACAGGGGCCTTGGAGCATTGCGATGACAGGGGTCATGGGGCATTGTGATGACACGGCCATGGAACATTATGATGACAAGGATTCTGGAGCATTGTGATAAAAAGGGCATGGACCATTGTGATTAGAGGGGCCAAGGAGCATTCTGATGACAACCTCATGGAGCATTGTGATGACAAGGGTCATCGAGCATTGTGATGACAGTGGTCATGAAGCATTGTGATGAATGTGGTCATGGATCATTGTGATGACAAGTGTCGTGGAGCATTCTGATGACAGGGGTCATAGAGTATTGTGATGACGCGGTTATGGAATATTGTGATGACCAGAATTCTGTAGCACTGTGATGAAAAGGGAATGGAGCATTGTGATTACAGGGGTCATGGAGCATTGTGATGACAATTGTTCTAGAACATTGTGGACACAGGGATCATGGAGCATAGTGATGAAAGGGGCCATGGAGCATTGTGATGATAGGCGTCATGGGACATTGTGTTGACACTGGTCATGGAGCATTGTTAGAAAGGGAACATGGAGCAATTAGATATCAGGGGCCATGAAAAATTGTGAATATATAGGCCATGGAGTATTCAGATGAATGTGGTCAAGGATCATTGTGACGACAAGTGTCCTGGAATATTGTGATGACACGGTTCATGGAGCATTGCGATGACAAGGGCCATGGCGAAATGTGAAGACAGGTGTCATGGGGCATTGTGATGACAGTGGGCCTCTAGAATTGTGAAGAAAGATATCATGGAGCACTGGGATGACAGGGGCCATGGAGCATTGTGATGACAGGGGTCATGTGGCATTGTGATGACACGGCCATGGAACATTATGATGACAAGTATTCTGGAGTATTGTGATAAAATGGGAATGGACCATTGTGATTAGAGGGGCCAAGGAGCAATGTGATGACAACGGCATGGAGCATTGTGATGACAAGTTCATCGAGCATTGTGAGGACAGTGGTCATGAAGCATTGTGATGAATGTGGTCATGCATCATTGTGATGACAAGTGTCGTGGAGCATTGTGATGACAGGGGTCATAGAGCATTGTGATGACACGGTTATGGAATATTGTGATGACCAGAATTCTGTAGCACTGTGATGAAAAGGGAATGGAGCATTGTGATTACAGGGGTCATGGAGCATTGTGATGACACGGCCATAGAACATTATGATGACAAGAATTCTGGAACATTGTGATAAAAAGGTCATGGACAATTGTGATTAGAGGGGCCAAGGAACATTCTGATGACAACGGCATGGAGCATTGTGATGACAAGGGTCATCGAGCATTGTGATGATAGTGGTCATGAAGCATTCTGATGAATGTGGTCATGAATCATTGTGATAAAAAGGGCATGGACCATTGTGATTAGAGGGGCCAAGGAGCATTCTGATGACAACGGAATGGAGCATTGTGATGACAAGGGTCATCGAGCATTGTGATCACAGTGGTCATGAAGCATTGTGATGAATGTGGTCATGCATCATTGTGATGACATGTGTCGAGGAGCATTGTGATGACAGGGGTCATAGAGCATTGTGATGACACGGTTATGGAATATTGTGATGACCAGAATTCTGTAGCACAGTGATGAAATGGGAATGCATCATTGCGATTACAGGGGTCATGGAGCATTGTGATGACAATTGTTCTAGAACATTGTGATGACAGGGATCATGGAGCATAGTGATGAAAGGGGAAATGGAGCATTGTGTTGACAGGCGTCATGGGACATTGTGTTGACAGTGGACATGGAGCATTGTTAGAAAGGGAACATGGAGCAATTTGATTTCAGGGGCCATGGAAAGTTGCGAATACATACGCCATGGAGTATTCAGATGAATGTGGTCAAGGATCATTGTGACGAAAAGTGTCCTGGAATATTGTGATGACACGGTTCATGGAGCATTGCGATGACAAGGGCCATGGCGAAATGTGAAGACAGTTGTCATGGGGCATTGTGATGACAGTGGTCATCTAGAATTGTGAAGAAAGATATCATGGAGCACTGGGATGACAGGGGCCATGGAGCATTGTGATGACATGTGTCATGGGGCATTGTGATGACACGGCCATGGAACATTATGATGGCAAGAATTCTGGAGCATTGTGAAAAAAGTTCATGGACAATTGTGATTAGAGGGGCCAAGGAGCATTCTGATGACAACGGCATGGAGCATTGTGATGACATGTGTCATCGAGCATTGTGATGACAGTGGTCATGAAGTATTGTGATGAATGTGGTCATGGAACATTGTGATGACAAGTGTCGTGGAGCATTGTGATGACAGGGGTCATAGAGCATTGTGATGACACGGTTATGGAATATTGTGATGACCAGAATTCTGTAGCACTGTGATGAAAAGGGAATGGAGCATTGTGATTACAGGGGTCATGGAGCATTGTGTTGACAATTGTTCTAGAACATTGTGATGACAGGGATCATGGAGCATAGTGATGAAAGGGGCCATGGAGCATTGTGATGACAGGCGTCATGGGACATTGTGTTGACAGTGGTTATGGAGCATTGTTAGAAAGGGAACATGGAGCAATTTGATTTCAGGGGCCATGAACATTTGTGAATGCATAGTCCATGGAGTATTCAGATGAATGTGGTCAAGGATCATTGTGACGAAAAGTGTACTGGAATATTGTGATGACACGGTTCATGGAGCATTGCGATGACAAGGGACATGGCGAAATGTGAAGACAGGTGTCATGGGGCATTGTGATGACAGTGGTCATCTAGAATTGTGAAGAAAGATATCATGGAGCACAGGGATGACAGGGGCCATGGAGCATTGTGATGACAGGGGTCATAGGGCATTGTGATGACACGGCCATAGAACATTATGATGACAAGAATTCTGGAGCATTGTGATAAACAGGTCATGGACAATTGTGATTAGAGGGGCCAAGGGGCATTCTGATGACAACGGCATGGAGCATTGTGATGACAAGGGTCATCGAGCATTGTGATGACAGTGGTCATGAAGCATTGTAATGAATTTGGTCACGGATCATTGTGATGACAAGTGTCGTGGAGCATTGTGATGACAGGGGTCATAGAGCATTGTGATGACACGGTTATGGAATATTGTGATGACCAGAATTCTGTAGCACTGTGATGAAAAGGGAATGGAGCATTGTGATTACATTGGTCATGGAGCATTGTGATGACAATTGTTCTAGAACATTGTGAAGACAGGGATCATGGAGCATAGTGATGAAAGGGGCCATGGAGCATTGTGATGACAGGCGTCATGGGACAATGTGTTGACAGTGGTCATGGAGCATTGTTAGAAAGGGAACATGGAGCAAAGTGATTTCAGGGGCCATGAAAATTTGTGAATACATAGGCCATGGAGTATTCAGATGAATGTCGTCAAGGATCATTGTGACAAAAAGTGTCCTGGAATATTGTGATGACACGGTTCATGGAGCATTGCGATGACAAGGGCCATGGCGAAATGTGAAGACAGGTGTCATGGGGCATTGTGATGACAGTGGTCATCTAGAATTGTGAAGAAAGATATCATGGAGCACTGGGATGACAGGGGCCATGGAATATTGTGATGACAGGGGTCATGGGGCTTTGTGATGACACGGCCATGGAACATTATGATGACAAGAATTCTGGAGCATTGTGATAAAATGGGCATGGACCAATGTGATTAGAGGGGCCAAGGAGAATTCTGATGAAAACGGCATGGAGCATTGTAATGACAAGGGTCATCGAGAATTGTGATGACAGCGGTCATGAAGCATTGTGATGAATGTGGTCATGCATCATTGTGATGACATATGTCGTGGAGCATTGTGATGACAGGCGTCATAGAGCATTGGGATGACACGGTTATGGAATATTGTGATGACCAGAATTCTGTAGCACAGTGATGAAATGGGAATGGATCATTGTGATTACAGGGGTCATGGAGCATTGTGATGACAATTGTTCTAGAACATTGTGATGACAGGGATCATGGAGCATAGTGATGCAATGGGCAATGGAGCATTGTTTTGACAGGTGTAATGGGACATTGTGTTGACAGTGGACATGGAGCATTGTTAGAAAGGGAACATGGAGCAATTTGATTTCAGGGGCCATGAAAAATTGCGAATACATACGCCATGGAGTATTCAGATGAATGTGGTCAAGGATCATTGTGACGAAAAGTGTCCTGGAATATTGTGATGACACGGTTCATGGAGCATTGCGATGACAAGGGCCATGGCGAAATGTGAAGAAATGTGTCATGGGGCATTGTGATGACAGTGGTCATATAGAATTGTGAAGAAAGATATCATGGAGCACTGGGATGACAGGGGCCATGGAGCATTGTGATGACAGGGGTCATGGGGCATTGTGATGACACGGCCATGGAACATTATGATGACAAGAATTCTGGAGCATTGTGATAAAAAGGGCATGGACCATTGTGATTAGAGGGGCCAAGGAGCATTCTGATGACAACGGCATGGAGCATTGTGATGACAAGTTTCATCGAGCATTGTGATGACAGTGGTCATGAAGCATTGTGATGAATGTGGTCATGGATCATTGTGATGACAAGTGTCGTGGAGCATTGTGATGACAGGGGTCATAGAGCATTGTGATGACACGGTTATGGAATATTGTGATGACCAGAATTCTGTAGCACTGTGATGAAAAGGGAATGGAGCATTGTGATTACAGGGGTCATGGAGCATTGTGATGACAATTGTTCTAGAACATTGTGATGACAGGGATCATGGAGCATAGTGATGAGAGGGGCCATGGAGCATTGTGATGACAGGCGTCATGGGATATTGTGTTGACAGTGGTCATGGAGCATTGTTACATAGGGAACATGGAGCAATTTGATTTCAGGGGCCATGAAAAATTGCGAATACATAGGCCATGGAGGATTCAGATGAATGTGGTCAAGGATCATTGTGACGACAAGTGTCCTGGAATATTGTGATGACACGGTTCATGGAGCATTGCGATGACAAGGGCCATGGCGAAATGTGAAGACAGGTGTCATGGCGCTTTGTGATGACAGTGGTCATCTAGAATTGTGAAGAAAGATATCATGGAGCAGTGGGATGACAGGGGCCATGGAGCATTGTGATGACACGGCCATGGAACATTATGATGACAAGAATTCTGGAGCATTGTGATAAAATGGGCATGGACCATTGTGATTAGAGGGGCCAAGGAGCATTCTGATGACAACGGCATGGAGCATTGTAATGACAAGGGTCATCGAGAATTGTGATGACAGTGGTCATGAAGCATTGTGATGAATGTGGTCATGCATAATTGTGATGACATATGTCGTGGAGCATTGTGATGACAGGCGTCATAGAGCATTGTGATGACATGGTTATGGAATATTGTGATGACCAGAATTCTGTAGCACAGTGATGAAATGGGAATGGATCATTGTGATTACAGTGGTCATGGAGCATTGTGATGACAATTGTTCTAGAACATTGTGATGACAGGGATCATGGAGCATAGTGATGAAAGGGGCAATGGAGCATTGTGTTGACAGGTGTCATGGGACATTGTGTTGACAGTGGACATGGAGCATTGTTAGAAAGGGAACATGGAGCAATTTGATTTCAGGGGCCATGAAAAATTGTGAATACATACGCCATGGAGTATTCAGATGAATGTGGTCAAGGATCATTGTGACGAAAAGTGTCCTGGAATATTGTGATGACACGGTTCATGGAGCATTGCGATGACAAGGGCCATGGCGAAATGTGAAGACAGGTGTCATGGGGCATTGTGATGACAGTGGTCATCTAGAATTGTGAAGAAAGATATCATGGAGCACTGGGATGACAGGGGCCATGGAATATTGTGATGAGAGGGGTCATGGGGCATTGTGATGACACGGCCATGGAACATTATTATGACAAGAATTCTGGAGCATTGTGATAAAAACGGCCTGGACCATTTTGATTAGAGGGGCCAAGGAGCATTCTGATGACAACGGCATGGAGCATTGTGATGACAAGAGTCATCGAGCATTGTGATGACAGTGGTCATGAAGCATTGTGATGAATGTGGTCATGGATCATTGTGATGACAAGTGTCGTGGAGCATTGTGATGACAGGGGTCATAGAGCATTGTGATGACACGGTTATGGAATATTGTGATGACCAGAATTCTGTAGCACTGTGATGAAAAGGGAATGGAGCATTGTGATTAGAGGGGTCATGGAGCATTGTGATGACAATTGTTCTAGAACATTGTGAAGACAGGGATCATGGAGCATAGTGATGAAAGGGGCAATGGAGCATTGTGTTGACAGGCGTCATGAGACATTGTGTTGACAGTGGTCATGGAGCATTGTTAGAAAGAGAACATGGAGCAATTTGATTTCAGGGGCCATGAAAAATTGCGAATACATAGGCCATGGAGTATTCAGATGAATGTGGTCAAGGATCATTGTGACGAAAAGTGTCCTGGAATATTGTGATGACACGGTTCATGGAGCATTGCGATGACAAGGGCCATGGCGAAATGTGAAGACAGGTGTCATGGGGCATTGTGATGACAGTGGTCATATGGAATTGTGAAGAAAGATATCATGGAGCACTGGGATGACAGGGGCCATGGAATATTGTGATGACAGGGGTCATGGGGCTTTGTGATGACACGGCCATGGAACATTATGATGACAAGAATTCTGGAGCATTGTGATAAAATGGGCATGGACCATTGTGATTAGAGGGGCCAAGGAGAATTCTGATGACAACGGCATGGAGCATTGTAATGACAAGGGTCATCGAGAATTGTGATGACAGCGGTCATGAAGCATTGTGATGAATGTGGTCATGCATCATTGTGATGACATATGTCGTGGAGCATTGTGATGACTGGCGTCATAGAGCATTGTGATGACACGGTTATGGAATATTGTGATGACCAGAATTCTGTAGCACAGTGATGAAATGGGAATGGATCATTGTGATTACAGGGGTCATGGAGCATTGTGATGACAATTGTTCTAGAACATTGTGATGACAGGGATCATGGAGCATAGTGATGCAACGGGCAATGGAGCATTGTTTTGACAGGTGTCATGGGACATTGTGTTGACAGTGGACATGGAGCATTGTTAGAAAGGGAACATGGAGCAATTTGATTTCAGGGGCCATGAAAAATTGCGAATACATACGCCATGGAGTATTCAGATGAATGTGGTCAAGGATCATTGTGACGAAAAGTGTCCTGGAATATTGTGATGACACGGTTCATGGAGCATTGCGATGACAAGGGCCATGGCGAAATGTGAAGACAGGTGTCATGGGGCATTGTGATGACAGTGGTCATCTAGAATTTTGAAGAAAGATATCATGGAGCACTGGGATGACAGGGGCCATGGAATATTGTGATGAGAGGGGTCATGGGGCATTGTGATGACACGGCCATGGAACATTATGATGACAAGAATTCTGGAGCATTGTGATAAAAAGGGCATGGACCATTGTGATTAGAGGGGCCAAGGAGCATTCTGATGACAACGGCATGGAGCATTGTGATGACAAGAGTCATCGAGCATTGTGATGACAGTGGTCATGAAGCATTGTGATGAATGTGGTCATGGATCATTGTGATGACAAGTGTCGTGGAGCATTGTGATGACAGGGGTCATAGAGCATTGTGATGACACGGTTATGGAATATTGTGATGACCAGAATTCTGTAGCACTGTGATGAAAAGGGAATGGAGCATTGTGATTACAGGGGTCATGGAGCATTGTGATGACAATTGTTCTAGAACATTGTGAAGACAGGGATCATGGAGCATAGTGATGAAAGGGGCAATGGAGCATTGTGTTGACAGGCGTCATGGGACATTGTGTTGACAGTGGTCATGGAGCATTGTTAGAAAGAGAACATGGAGCAATTTGATTTCAGGGGCCATGAAAAATTGCGAATACATAGGCCATGGAGTATTCAGATGAATGTGGTCAAGGATCATTGTGACGACAAGTGTCCTGGAATATTGTGATGACACGGTTCATGGAGCATTGCGATGACAAGGGCCATGGCGAAATGTGAAGACAGGTGTCATGGGGCATTGTGATGACAGTGGGCCTCTAGAATTGTGAAGAAAGATATCATGGAGCACTGGGATGACAGGGGCCATGGAGCATTGTGATGACAGGGGTCATGTGGCATTGTGATGACACGGCCATGGAACATTATGATGACAAGTATTCTGGAGTATTGTGATAAAATGGGAATGGACCATTGTGATTAGAGGGGCCAAGGAGCAATGTGATGACAACGGCATGGAGCATTGTGATGACAAGTTCATCGAGCATTGTGAGGACAGTGGTCATGAAGCATTGTGATGAATGTGGTCATGCATCATTGTGATGACAAGTGTCGTGGAGCATTGTGATGACAGGGGTCATAGAGCATTGTGATGACACGGTTATGGAATATTGTGATGACCAGAATTCTGTAGCACTGTGATGAAAAGGGAATGGGGCATTGTGATTACAGGGGTCATGGAGCATTGTGATGACAATTGTTCTAGAACATTGTGATGACAGGGATCATGGAGCATAGTGATGAAAGCGGCCATGGAGCATTGTGATGACAGGCGTCATGGGACAATGTGTTCACAGTAATCATGGAGCATTGTTAGGAAGGGAACATGAAGCAAAGTGATTTCAGGGGCCATGAAAATTTGTGAATACATAGGCCATGGAGTATTCAGATGAATGTGGTCAAAGATCATTGTGACGAAAAGTGTCCTGGAATATTGTGATGACACGGTTCATGGAGCATTGCGATGACAAGGGCCATGGCGAAATGTGAAGACAGGTGTCATGCAGCATTGTGATGACAGTGGTCATCTAGAATTGTGAAGAAAGATATCATGGAGCACTGGGATGACAGGGGCCATGGAGCATTGTGATGACAGGGGTCATGGGGCATTATGATGACACGGTCATGGAACATTATGATGACAAGAATTCTGGAGCATTGTGATAAAAAGGGCAAGGACCATTGTGATTAGAGGGGCCAAGGAGCATTCTGATGACAACGGCATGGAGCATTGTGATGACAAGGGTCATCGAGCATTGTGATGACAGTGGTCATGAAGCATTGTGATGAATGTGGTCATGCATCATTGTGATGACAAGTGTCGTGGAACATTGTGGTGACAGGGTCATAGAGCATTGTGATGACACGGTTATGGAATATTGTGATGACCAGTATTCTGTAGCACAGTGATGAAAAGGGCATGGAGCATTGTGATTACAGGGGTCAAGGAGCATTGTGATGACAATTGTTCTAGAACATTGTGATGACAGGGATCATGGAGCATAGTGATGAAAGGGGCAATGGAGCATTGTTTTGACAGGCGTCATGGGACATTGTGTTCACAGTGGTCATGGAGCATTGTTAGAAAGGGAACATGGAGCAATTTGATTACAGGGGCCATGAAAAATTGCGAATACATACGCCATGGAGTATTCAGATGAATTTGGTCAAGGATCATTGTGACGAAACGTGTCCTGGAATATTGTGATGACACGGTTCATGGAGCATTGCGATGACAAGGGCCATGGCGAAATGTGAAGACAGGTGTCATGGGGCATTGTGATGACAGTTGTCATCTAGAATTGTGAAGAAAGATATCATGGAGCACTGGGATGACAGGGGCCATGGAACATTGTGATGACAGGGGTCATGGAGCATTGTGATGACACGGCCATGGAACATTATGATGACAAGAATTCTGGAGCATTGTGATAAAAAGGGCATGGACCATTGTGATTAGAGGGGCCAAGGAGCATTCTGATGACAGCGGCATGGAGCATTGTGATGACAAGGGTCATCGAGCATTGTGATGACAGTGGTCATGAAGCATTGTGATGAATGTGGTCATGGATCATTGTGATGACAAGTGTCGTGGAGCATTGTGATGACAGGGGTCATAGAGCATTGTGATGACATGGTTATGGAATATTGTGATGACCAGAATTCTGTAGCACTGTGATGAAAAGGGAATGGAGCATTGTGATTACAGGGGTCATGGAGCATTGTGATGACAATTGTTCTAGAACATTGTGATGACAGGGATCATGGAGCATAGTGATGAGAGGGGCCATGGAGCATTGTGATGACAGGCGTCATGGGACATTGTGTTGACAGTGGTCATGGAGCATTGTTAGATAGGGAACATGGAGCAATTTGATTTCAGGGGCCATGAAAAATTGTGAATACATAGGCCATGGAGTATTCAGATGAATGTGGTCAAGGATCATTGTGACGACAAGTGTCCTGGAATATTGTGATGACACGGTTCATGGAGCATTGCGATGACAAGGGCCATGGCGAAATGTGAAGACAGTTGTCATGGGGCATTGTGATGACAGTGGTCCTCTAGAATTGTGGAGAAAGATATCATGGAGCACTGGGATGACAGGGGCCATGGAGCATTGTGATGACATGCGTCATGGGGCATTGTGATGACACGGCCATGGAACATTATGATGACAAGAATTCTGGAGCATTGTGATAAAAAGGGCATGGACCATTGTGATTAGAGGGGCCATGGAGCATTCTGATGACAACGGCATGGAGCATTGTGATGACAAGGGTCATCGAGCATTGTGATGACAGTGGTCATGCAGCATTGTGATGAATGTGGTCATGGATCATTGTGATGACAAGCGTCGTGGAACATTGTCATCACAGGGGTCATAGAGCACTGTGATGACACGGTTATGGAATATTGTCATGACCAGAATTCTGTAGCACTGTGATGAAAAGGGAATGGAGTTTTGTGATAACAGGGGTCATGGAGCATTGTGTTGAAAATTGTTCTAGAACATTGTGATGACAGGGATCATGGAGCATAGTGATGAAAGGGGCCATGGAGCATTGTGATGACAGGCGTCATGGGACAATGTGTTGACAGTGGTCATGGAGCATTGCTAGAAAGGAAACGTGGAGCAATTTGATTTCAGGGGCCATGAAGAATTGTGAATACATAGGCCATGGAGTATTCAGATGAATGTGGTCAAGGATCATTGTGACGAAAAGTGTCCTGGAATATTGTGATGACACGGTTCATGGAGCATTGCGATGACAAGGGCCATGGCGAAATGTGAAGACAGGTGTCATGCAGCATTGTGATGACAGTGGTCATCTAGAATTGTGAAGAAAGATATCATGGAGCACTGGGATGACAGGGGCCATGGAGCATTGTGATGACAGGGGTCATGGGGCATTGTGATGACACGGTCATGGAACATTATGATGACAAGAATTCTGGAGCATTGTGATAAAAAGGGCAAGGACCATTGTGATTAGAGGGGCCAAGGAGCATTCTGATGACAACGGCATGGAGCATTGTGATGACAAGGGTCATCGAGCATTGTGATGACAGTGGTCATGAAGCATTGTGATGAATGTGGTCATGCATCATTGTGATGACAAGAGTCGTGGAGCATTGTGGTGACAGGGTCATAGAGCATTGTGATGACACGGTTATGGAATATTGTGATGACCAGTATTCTGTAGCACAGTGATGAAAAGGGCATGGAGCATTGTGATGACAGGGATCATGGAGCATAGTGATGAAAGGGGCAATGGAGCATTGTTTTGACAGGCGTCATGGGACATTGTGTTCACAGTGGTCATGGAGCATTGTTAGAAAGGGAACATGGAGCAATTTGATTTCAGGGGCCAGGAAAAATTGCGAATACATACGCCATGTAGTATTCAGATGAATTTGTTCAAGGATCATTGTGACGAAAACTGTCCTGGAATATTGTGATGACACGGTTCATGGAGCATTGCGATGACAAGGGCCATGGCGAAATGTGAAGACAGGTGTCATGGGGCATTGTGATGACAGTTGTCATCTAGAATTGTGAAGAAAGATATCATGGAGCACTGGGATGACAGGGGCCATGGAACATTGTGATGACAGGGGTCATGGAGCATTGTGATGACACGGCCATGGAACATTATGATGACAAGAATTCTGGAGCATTGTGATAAAAAGGGCATGGACCATTGTGATTAGAGGGGCCAAGGAGCATTCTGATGACAGCAGCATGGAGCATTGTGATGATAAGGGTCATCGAGCATTGTGATGACAGTGGTCATGAAGCATTGTGATGAATGTGGTCATGGATCATTGTGATGACAAGTGTCGTGGAGCATTGTGATGACAGGGGTCATAGAGCATTGTGATGACATGGTTATGGAATATTGTGATGACCAGAATTCTGTAGCACTGTGATGAAAAGGGAATGGAGCATTGTGATTACAGGGGTCATGGAGCATTGTGATGACAATTGTTCTAGAACATTGTGATGACAGGGATCATGGAGCATAGTGATGAGAGGGGCCATGGAGCATTGTGATGACAGGCGTCATGGGACATTGTGTTGACAGTGGTCATGGAGCATTGTTAGATAGGGAACATGGAGCAATTTGATTTCAGGGGCCATGAAAAATTGTGAATACATAGGCCATGGAGTATTCAGATGAATGTGGTCAAGGATCATTGTGACGACAAGTGTCCTGGAATATTGTGATGACACGGTTCATGGAGCATTGCGATGACAAGGGCCATGGCGAAATGTGAAGACAGTTGTCATGGGGTATTGCGATGACAGTGGTCCTCTAGAATTGTGGAGAAAGATATCATGGAGCACTGGGATGACAGGGGCCATGGAGCATTGTGATGACAGGCGTCATGGGGCATTGTGATGACACGGCCATGGAACATTATGATGACAAGAATTCTGGAGCATTGTGATAAAAAGGGCATGGACCATTGTGATTAGAGGGGCCAAGGAGCATTCTGATGACAACGGCATGGAGCATTGTGATGACAAGGGTCATCGAGCATTGTGATGACAGTGGTCATGAAGCATTGTGATGAATGTGGTCATGGATCATTGTGATGACAAGTGTCGTGGAGCATTGTGATGACAGGGGTCATAGAGCATTGTGATGACACGGTTATGGAATATTGTGATGACCAGAATTCTGTAGCACTGTGATGAAAAGGGAATGGAGCATTGTGATTCCAGGGGTCATGGAGCATTGTGATGACACGGCCATAGAACATTATGATGACAAGAATTCTGGAGAATTGTGATAAAAAGGTCATGGACAATTGTGATTAGAGGGGCCAAGGAGCATTCTGATGACAACGGCATGGAGCATTGTGATGACAAGGGTCATCGAGCATTGTGATGACAGTGGTCATGAAGCATTGTAATGAATGTGGTCATGCATCATTGTGATGACAAGTGTCGTCGAGCATTGTGATGACAGGGGTCATAGAGCATTGTGATGACACGGTTATGGAATATTGTGATGACCAGAATTCTGTAGCACTGTGATGAAAAGGGAATGGAGCATTGTGATTACAGGAGTCATGGAGCATTGTGATGACAATTGTTCTAGAACATTGTGATGACAGGGATCATGGAGCAAAGTGATGAAAGGGGCCTTGGAGCATTGTGATGACAGGCGTCATGGGACAATGTGTTGACAGTGGTCATGGAGCATTGTTAGAAAGGGAACATGGAGCAATTTGATTTCAGGGGCCATGAAAAATTGTGAATACATAGGCCATGGAGTATTCAGATGAATGTGGTCAAGGATCATTGTGACGAAAAGTGTACAGGAATATTGTGATGACACGGTTCATGGAGCATTGCGATGACAAGGGCCATGGCGAAATATGAAGACAGGTGTCATGGGTCATTGTGATGACAGTTGTCATCTAGAATTGTGAAGAAAGATATCATGGAGCACTGGGATGACAGGGGCCATGGAGCATTGTGATGACAGGGGTCATGGTGCATTGTGATGACACGGCCATGGAACATTATGATGACAATAATTCTGGAGCATTGTGATAAAATGGGCATGGACCATTGAGATTAGAGGGGCCAATGAGCATTCTGATGACAACGTCATGGAGCATTGTGATGACAAGGGTCATCGAGCATTGTGATGACAGTGGTCATGAAGCATTGTGATGAATGTGGTCATGGATCATTGTGATGACATGTGTCGTGGAACATTGTGATGACAGGGGTCATAGAGCATTGTGATGACACTGTAATGGAATATTTTGATGACCAGAATTCTGTAGCACTGTGATGAAAAGGGAATGGAGCATTGTGATTACAGGGGTCATGGAGCATTGTGATGACAATTGTTCTAGAACATTGTGATGACAGGGATCATGGAGCATAGTGATGAAAGGGGCCATGGAGCATTGTGATGACAGGCGTCATGGGACAATGTGTTGACAGTGGTCATGGAGCCTTGTTAGAAAGGGAACATGGAGCAATTTGATTTCAGGGTCCATGAACAACTGTGAAAACATAGGCCATGGAGTATTCAGATGAATGTGGTCAAGGATCATTGTGACGAAATGTGTCCTGGAATATTGTGATGACACGGTTCATGGAGCATTGCGAAGACAAGGGCCATGGCGAAATGTGAAGACAGGTGTCATGGGGCATTGTGATGACAGTGGTCATCTAGAATTGTGAAGAAAGATATCATGGAGCACTGGGATGACAGGGGCCATGGAGCATTGTGATGACAGGTGTCATGGGGCATTGTGATGACACGGCCATGGAACATTATGATGACAAGAATTCTGGAGCATTGTGATAAAAAGGGCATGGACCATTGTGATTAGAGGGGCCAAGGAGCATTCTGATGACAACGGCATGGAGCATTGTGATGACAAGGGTCATCGAGCATTGTGATGGGAGTGGTCATGAAGCATTGTGATGAATGTGGTCATGGATCATTGTGTTGACAAGTGTCGTGGAGCATTGTGATGACAAGGGTCATAGAGCATTGTGATGACACGGTTATGGAATATTGTGATGACCAGAATTCTGTAGCACTGTGATGAAAAGGGAATGGAGCATTGTGATTACAGGGGTCATGGAGCATTGTGATGACAATTGTTCTAGAACATTGTGAAGACAGGGATCATGGAGCATAGTGATGAAAAGGGCCATGGAGCATTGTGATGACAGACATCATGGGACAATGTGTTGACAGTGGTCATGGAGCATTGTTAGAAAGGGAACATGGAGCAATTTTATTTCAGGGGCCATGAAAAATTGTGAATACATAGGCCATTGAGTATTCAGATGAATGTGGTCAAGGATCATTGTGACGACAAGTGTCCTAGAATATTGTGATGACACGGTTCATGGAGCATTGCGATGACAAGGGCCA
Organism: Eschrichtius robustus; assembly: GCF_028021215.1. Taxonomy (NCBI): domain Eukaryota; kingdom Metazoa; phylum Chordata; class Mammalia; order Artiodactyla; family Eschrichtiidae; genus Eschrichtius; species Eschrichtius robustus. The sequence continues at coordinate 17,880,874 of NC_090830.1, read as the reverse complement.
TGGCGAAATGTGAAGACAGGTGTCATGGGGCATTGTGATGACAGTGGTCATCTAGAATTGTGAAGAAAGATATCATGGAGCAGTGGGATGACAGGGGCCATGGAGCATTGTGATGACAGGGGTCATAGAGCATTGTGATGACACGGTTATGGAATATTGTGATGACCAGAATTCTGTAGCAATGTGATGAAAAGGGAATGGAGCATTGTGATTACAGGGGTCATGGAGCATTGTGATGACAATTGTTTACAACATTGTGAAGACAGGGATCATGGAGCATAGTGGTGAAAGGGGCCATGGAGCATTGTGATGACAGGCGTCATGGGACATTGTGTTGACAGTGGTCATGGAGCATTGTTAGAAAGGGAACATGGAGCAATTTGATTTCAGGGGCCATGAAAAATTGTGAATACATAGGCCATGGAGTGTTCAGATGAATGTGGTCAAGGATCATTGTGATGACAAGTGTCCTGGAATATTGTGATGACACGGTTCATGGAGCATTGCGATGACAAGGGCCATGGCGAAATGTGAAGACAGGTGTCATGGGGCTCTGTGATGACAGTGGTCATCTAGAATTGTGAAGAAAGATATCATGGATCAGTGGGATGACAGGGGCCATGGAGCATTTTGATGACAGGGGTCATGGGGCATTGTGATGACACGGCCATGGAACATTATGATGACAAGAATTCTGGAGCATTGTGATAAAAGGGCATGGACCATTGTGATTAGAGGGGCCAAGGAGCATTCTGATGACAACGGCATGGAGCATTGTGATGACAAGGGTCATCGAGCATTGTGATGAGAGTGGTCATGAAGCATTGTGATGAATGTGGTCATGGATCATTGTGATGACAAGTGTCGTGGAGCATTGTGATGACAGGGTTCATAGAGCATTGTGATGACACGGTTATGGAATATTGTGATGACCAGAATTCTGTAGCACTGTGATGAAAAGGGAATGGAGCATTGTGATTAAAGGTGTCATGGAGCATTGGGATGACAATTGTTCTAGAACATTGTGAAGACAGGGATCATGGAGCATAGTGATGAAGGGCCATGGAGCATTGTGATGACAGGCATCATGGGACAATGTGTTGACAGTGGTCATGGAGCATTGTTAGAAAGAAAACATGGAGCAATTTGATTTCAGGGGCCATGAAAAATTGTGAATACATAGGCCATGGAGTATTCAGATGAATGTGGTCAAGGATCATTGTGATGACAAGTGTCCTGGAATATTGAGATGACACGGTTCATGGAGCATTGCGATGACAAGGGCCATGGCAAAATGTGAAGACAGGTGTCATGGGGCATTGTGATGACAGTGGTCATCTAGAATTGTGAAGAAAGATATCATGGAGCACTGCGATGACAGGGGCCATGGAGCATTGTGATGACAGGGGTCATGGGGCATTGTGATGACACGGCCATGGAACATTATGATGACAAGAATTCTGGAGCATTGTGATAAAAAGGGCATGGACCATTGTGATTAGAGGGGCCAAGGAGCATTCTGATGACAACGGCATGGAGCATTGTGATGACAAGTGTCATCGAGCATTGTGATGACGGTGGTCATGAAGCATTGTGATGAATGTGGTCATGGATCATTGTGATGACAAGTGTCGTGGAGCTTTGTGATGACAGGGGTCATAGAGCATTGTGATGACATGGTTATGGAATATTGTGATGACCAGAATTCTGTAGCACTGTGATGAAAAGGGAATGGAGCATTGTGATTACAGGGGTCATGGAGCATTGTGATGACAATTGTTCTAGAACATTGTGATGACAGGGATCATGGAGCATAGTGATGAGAGGGGCCATGGAGCATTGTGATGACAGGCGTCATGGGACATTGTGTTGACAGTGGTCATGGAGCATTGTTAGATAGGGAACATGGAGCAATTTGATTTCAGGGGCCATGAAAAATTGTGAATACATAGGCCATGGAGTATTCAGATGAATGTGGTCAAGGATCATTGTGACGACAAGTGTCCTGGAATATTGTGATGACACGGTTCTTGGAGCATTGCGATGACAAGGGCCATGGCGAAATGTGAAGACAGGTGTCATGCAGCATTGTGATGACAGTGGTCATCTAGAATTGTGAAGAAAGATATCATGGAGCACTGGGATGACAGGGGCCATGGAGCATTGTGATGACAGGGGTCATGGGGCATTGTGATGACACGGTCATGGAACATTATGATGACAAGAATTCTGGAGCATTGTGATAAAAAGGGCAAGGACCATTGTGATTAGAGGGGCCAAGGAGCATTCTGATGACAACGGCATGGAGCATTGTGATGACAAGGGTCATCGAGCATTGTGATGACAGTGGTCATGAAGCATTGTGATGAATGTGGTCATGCATCATTGTGATGACAAGTGTCGTGGAGCATTGTGGTGACAGGGTCATAGAGCATTGTGATGACACGGTTATGGAATATTGTGATGACCAGTATTCTGTAGCACAGTGATGAAAAGGGCATGGAGCATTGTGATGACAGGGATCATGGAGCATAGTGATGAAAGGGGCAATGGAGCATTGTTTTGACAGGCGTCATGGGACATTGTGTTCACAGTGGTCATGGAGCATTGTTAGAAAGGGAACATGGAGCAATTTGATTTCAGGGGCCAGGAAAAATTGCGAATACATACGCCATGTAGTATTCAGATGAATTTGTTCAAGGATCATTGTGACGAAAACTGTCCTGGAATATTGTGATGACACGGTTCATGGAGCATTGCGATGACAAGGGCCATGGCGAAATGTGAAGACAGGTGTCATGGGGCATTGTGATGACAGTTGTCATCTAGAATTGTGAAGAAAGATATCATGGAGCACTGGGATGACAGGGGCCATGGAACATTGTGATGACAGGGGTCATGGAGCATTGTGATGACACGGCCATGGAACATTATGATGACAAGAATTCTGGAGCATTGTGATAAAAAGGGCATGGACCATTGTGATTAGAGGGGCCAAGGAGCATTCTGATGACAGCAGCATGGAGCATTGTGATGATAAGGGTCATCGAGCATTGTGATGACAGTGGTCATGAAGCATTGTGATGAATGTGGTCATGGATCATTGTGATGACAAGTGTCGTGGAGCATTGTGATGACAGGGGTCATAGAGCATTGTGATGACATGGTTATGGAATATTGTGATGACCAGAATTCTGTAGCACTGTGATGAAAAGGGAATGGAGCATTGTGATTACAGGGGTCATGGAGCATTGTGATGACAATTGTTCTAGAACATTGTGATGACAGGGATCATGGAGCATAGTGATGAGAGGGGCCATGGAGCATTGTGATGACAGGCGTCATGGGACATTGTGTTGACAGTGGTCATGGAGCATTGTTAGATAGGGAACATGGAGCAATTTGATTTCAGGGGCCATGAAAAATTGTGAATACATAGGCCATGGAGTATTCAGATGAATGTGGTCAAGGATCATTGTGACGACAAGTGTCCTGGAATATTGTGATGACACGGTTCATGGAGCATTGCGATGACAAGGGCCATGGCAAAATGTGAAGACAGTTGTCATGGGGTATTGCGATGACAGTGGTCCTCTAGAATTGTGGAGAAAGATATCATGGAGCACTGGGATGACAGGGGCCATGGAGCATTGTGATGACAGGCGTCATGGGGCATTGTGATGACACGGCCATGGAACATTATGATGACAAGAATTCTGGAGCATTGTGATAAAAAGGGCATGGACCATTGTGATTAGAGGGGCCAAGGAGCATTCTGATGACAACGGCATGGAGCATTGTGATGACAAGGGTCATCGAGCATTGTGATGACAGTGGTCATGAAGCATTGTGATGAATGTGGTCATGGATTATTGTGATGACAAGTGTCGTGGAGCATTGTGATGACAGGGGTCATAGAGCATTGTGATGACACGGTTATGGAATATTGTGATGACCAGAATTCTGTAGCACTGTGATGAAAAGGGAATGGAGCATTGTGATTCCAGGGGTCATGGAGCATTGTGATGACACGGCCATAGAACATTATGATGACAAGAATTCTGGAGAATTGTGATAAAAAGGTCATGGACAATTGTGATTAGAGGGGCCAAGGAGCATTCTGATGACAACGGCATGGAGCATTGTGATGACAAGGGTCATCGAGCATTGTGATGACAGTGGTCATGAAGCATTGTAATGAATGTGGTCATGCATCATTGTGATGACAAGTGTCGTCGAGCATTGTGATGACAGGGGTCATAGAGCATTGTGATGACACGGTTATGGAATATTGTGATGACCAGAATTCTGTAGCACTGTGATGAAAAGGGAATGGAGCATTGTGATTACAGGAGTCATGGAGCATTGTGATGACAATTGTTCTAGAACATTGTGATGACAGGGATCATGGAGCAAAGTGATGAAAGGGGCCTTGGAGCATTGTGATGACAGGCGTCATGGGACAATGTGTTGACAGTGGTCATGGAGCATTGTTAGAAAGGGAACATGGAGCAATTTGATTTCAGGGGCCATGAAAAATTGTGAATACATAGGCCATGGAGTATTCAGATGAATGTGGTCAAGGATCATTGTGACGAAAAGTGTACAGGAATATTGTGATGACACGGTTCATGGAGCATTGCGATGACAAGGGCCATGGCGAAATATGAAGACAGGTGTCATGGGTCATTGTGATGACAGTTGTCATCTAGAATTGTGAAGAAAGATATCATGGAGCACTGGGATGACAGGGGCCATGGAGCATTGTGATGACAGGGGTCATGGTGCATTGTGATGACACGGCCATGGAACATTATGATGACAATAATTCTGGAGCATTGTGATAAAATGGGCATGGACCATTGAGATTAGAGGGGCCAATGAGCATTCTGATGACAACGTCATGGAGCATTGTGATGACAAGGGTCATCGAGCATTGTGATGACAGTGGTCATGAAGCATTGTGATGAATGTGGTCATGGATCATTGTGATGACATGTGTCGTGGAACATTGTGATGACAGGGGTCATAGAGCATTGTGATGACACTGTAATGGAATATTTTGATGACCAGAATTCTGTAGCACTGTGATGAAAAGGGAATGGAGCATTGTGATTACAGGGGTCATGGAGCATTGTGATGACAATTGTTCTAGAACATTGTGATGACAGGGATCATGGAGCATAGTGATGAAAGGGGCCATGGAGCATTGTGATGACAGGCGTCATGGGACAATGTGTTGACAGTGGTCATGGAGCCTTGTTAGAAAGGGAACATGGAGCAATTTGATTTCAGGGTCCATGAACAACTGTGAAAACATAGGCCATGGAGTATTCAGATGAATGTGGTCAAGGATCATTGTGACGAAATGTGTCCTGGAATATTGTGATGACACGGTTCATGGAGCATTGCGAAGACAAGGGCCATGGCGAAATGTGAAGACAGGTGTCATGGGGCATTGTGATGACAGTGGTCATCTAGAATTGTGAAGAAAGATATCATGGAGCACTGGGATGACAGGGGCCATGGAGCATTGTGATGACAGGTGTCATGGGGCATTGTGATGACACGGCCATGGAACATTATGATGACAAGAATTCTGGAGCATTGTGATAAAAAGGGCATGGACCATTGTGATTAGAGGGGCCAAGGAGCATTCTGATGACAACGGCATGGAGCATTGTGATGACAAGGGTCATCGAGCATTGTGATGGGAGTGGTCATGAAGCATTGTGATGAATGTGGTCATGGATCATTGTGTTGACAAGTGTCGTGGAGCATTGTGATGACAAGGGTCATAGAGCATTGTGATGACACGGTTATGGAATATTGTGATGACCAGAATTCTGTAGCACTGTGATGAAAAGGGAATGGAGCATTGTGATTACAGGGGTCATGGAGCATTGTGATGACAATTGTTCTAGAACATTGTGAAGACAGGGATCATGGAGCATAGTGATGAAAAGGGCCATGGAGCATTGTGATGACAGACATCATGGGACAATGTGTTGACAGTGGTCATGGAGCATTGTTAGAAAGGGAACATGGAGCAATTTTATTTCAGGGGCCATGAAAAATTGTGAATACATAGGCCATTGAGTATTCAGATGAATGTGGTCAAGGATCATTGTGACGACAAGTGTCCTAGAATATTGTGATGACACGGTTCATGGAGCATTGCGATGACAAGGGCCATGGCGAAATGTGAAGACAGGTGTCATGGGGCATTGTGATGACAGTGGTCATCTAGAATTGTGAAGAAAGATATCATGGAGCAGTGGGATGACAGGGGCCATGGAGCATTGTGATGACAGGGGTCATAGAGCATTGTGATGACACGGTTATGGAATATTGTGATGACCAGAATTCTGTAGCAATGTGATGAAAAGGGAATGGAGCATTGTGATTACAGGGGTCATGGAGCATTGTGATGACAATTGTTTACAACATTGTGAAGACAGGGATCATGGAGCATAGTGGTGAAAGGGGCCATGGAGCATTGTGATGACAGGCGTCATGGGACATTGTGTTGACAGTGGTCATGGAGCATTGTTAGAAAGGGAACATGGAGCAATTTGATTTCAGGGGCCATGAAAAATTGTGAATACATAGGCCATGGAGTGTTCAGATGAATGTGGTCAAGGATCATTGTGATGACAAGTGTCCTGGAATATTGTGATGACACGGTTCATGGAGCATTGCGATGACAAGGGCCATGGCGAAATGTGAAGACAGGTGTTATGGGGCTCTGTGATGACAGTGGTCATCTAGAATTGTGAAGAAAGATATCATGGATCAGTGGGATGACAGGGGCCATGGAGCATTTTGATGACAGGGTTCATGGGGCATTGTGATGACACGGCCATGGAACATTATGATGACAAGAATTCTGGAGCATTGTGATAAAAGGGCATGGACCATTGTGATTAGAGGGGCCAAGGAGCATTCTGATGACAACGGCATGGAGCATTGTGATGACAAGGGTCATCGAGCATTGTGATGAGAGTGGTCATGAAGCATTGTGATGAATGTGGTCATGGATCATTGTGATGACAAGTGTCGTGGAGCATTGTGATGACAGGGTTCATAGAGCATTGTGATGACACGGTTATGGAATATTGTGATGACCAGAATTCTGTAGCACTGTGATGAAAAGGGAATGGAGCATTGTGATTAAAGGGGTCATGGAGCATTGGGATGACAATTGTTCTAGAACATTGTGAAGACAGGGATCATGGAGCATAGTGATGAAGGGCCATGGAGCATTGTGATGACAGGCATCATGGGACAATGTGTTGACAGTGGTCATGGAGCATTGTTAGAAAGAAAACATGGAGCAATTTGATTTCAGGGGCCATGAAAAATTGTGAATACATAGGCCATGGAGTATTCAGATGAATGTGGTCAAGGATCATTGTGATGACAAGTGTCCTGGAATATTGAGATGACACGGTTCATGGAGCATTGCGATGACAAGGGCCATGGCAAAATGTGAAGACAGGTGTCATGGGGCATTGTGATGACAGTGGTCATCTAGAATTGTGAAGAAAGATATCATGGAGCACTGCGATGACAGGGGCCATGGAGCATTGTGATGACAGGGGTCATGGGGCATTGTGATGACACGGCCATGGAACATTATGATGACAAGAATTCTGGAGCATTGTGATAAAAAGGGCATGGACCATTGTGATTAGAGGGGCCAAGGAGCATTCTGATGACAACGGCATGGAGCATTGTGATGACAAGTGTCATCGAGCATTGTGATGACGGTGGTCATGAAGCATTGTGATGAATGTGGTCATGGATCATTGTGATGACAAGTGTCGTGGAGCTTTGTGATGACAGGGGTCATAGAGCATTGTGATGACATGGTTATGGAATATTGTGATGACCAGAATTCTGTAGCACTGTGATGAAAAGGGAATGGAGCATTGTGATTACAGGGGTCATGGAGCATTGTGATGACAATTGTTCTAGAACATTGTGATGACAGGGATCATGGAGCATAGTGATGAGAGGGGCCATGGAGCATTGTGATGACAGGCGTCATGGGACATTGTGTTGACAGTGGTCATGGAGCATTGTTAGATAGGGAACATGGAGCAATTTGATTTCAGGGGCCATGAAAAATTGTGAATACATAGGCCATGGAGTATTCAGATGAATGTGGTCAAGGATCATTGTGACGACAAGTGTCCTGGAATATTGTGATGACACGGTTCATGGAGCATTGCGATGACAAGGGCCATGGCGAAATGTGAAGACAGTTGTCATGGGGTATTGCGATGACAGTGGTCCTCTAGAATTGTGGAGAAAGATATCATGGAGCACTGGGATGACAGGGGCCATGGAGCATTGTGATGACAGGCGTCATGGGGCATTGTGATGACACGGCCATGGAACATTATGATGACAAGAATTCTGGAGCATTGTGATAAAAAGGGCATGGACCATTGTGATTAGAGGGGCCAAGGAGCATTCTGATGACAACGGCATGGAGCATTGTGATGACAAGGGTCATCGAGCATTGTGATGACAGTGGTCATGAAGCATTGTGATGAATGTGGTCATGGATCATTGTGATGACAAGTGTCGTGGAGCATTGTGATGACAGGGGTCATAGAGCATTGTGATGACACGGTTATGGAATATTGTGATGACCAGAATTCTGTAGCACTGTGATGAAAAGGGAATGGAGCATTGTGATTCCAGGGGTCATGGAGCATTGTGATGACACGGCCATAGAACATTATGATGACAAGAATTCTGGAGAATTGTGATAAAAAGGTCATGGACAATTGTGATTAGAGGGGCCAAGGAGCATTCTGATGACAACGGCATGGAGCATTGTGATGACAAGGGTCATCGAGCATTGTGATGACAGTGGTCATGAAGCATTGTAATGAATGTGGTCATGCATCATTGTGATGACAAGTGTCGTCGAGCATTGTGATGACAGGGGTCATAGAGCATTGTGATGACACGGTTATGGAATATTGTGATGACCAGAATTCTGTAGCACTGTGATGAAAAGGGAATGGAGCATTGTGATTACAGGAGTCATGGAGCATTGTGATGACAATTGTTCTAGAACATTGTGATGACAGGGATCATGGAGCAAAGTGATGAAAGGGGCCTTGGAGCATTGTGATGACAGGCGTCATGGGACAATGTGTTGACAGTGGTCATGGAGCATTGTTAGAAAGGGAACATGGAGCAATTTGATTTCAGGGGCCATGAAAAATTGTGAATACATAGGCCATGGAGTATTCAGATGAATGTGGTCAAGGATCATTGTGACGAAAAGTGTACAGGAATATTGTGATGACACGGTTCATGGAGCATTGCGATGACAAGGGCCATGGCGAAATATGAAGACAGGTGTCATGGGTCATTGTGATGACAGTTGTCATCTAGAATTGTGAAGAAAGATATCATGGAGCACTGGGATGACAGGGGCCATGGAGCATTGTGATGACAGGGGTCATGGTGCATTGTGATGACACGGCCATGGAACATTATGATGACAATAATTCTGGAGCATTGTGATAAAATGGGCATGGACCATTGAGATTAGAGGGGCCAATGAGCATTCTGATGACAACGTCATGGAGCATTGTGATGACAAGGGTCATCGAGCATTGTGATGACAGTGGTCATGAAGCATTGTGATGAATGTGGTCATGGATCATTGTGATGACATGTGTCGTGGAACATTGTGATGACAGGGGTCATAGAGCATTGTGATGACACTGTAATGGAATATTTTGATGACCAGAATTCTGTAGCACTGTGATGAAAAGGGAATGGAGCATTGTGATTACAGGGGTCATGGAGCATTGTGATGACAATTGTTCTAGAACATTGTGATGACAGGGATCATGGAGCATAGTGATGAAAGGGGCCATGGAGCATTGTGATGACAGGCGTCATGGGACAATGTGTTGACAGTGGTCATGGAGCCTTGTTAGAAAGGGAACATGGAGCAATTTGATTTCAGGGGCCATGAACAACTGTGAAAACATAGGCCATGGAGTATTCAGATGAATGTGGTCAAGGATCATTGTGACGAAATGTGTCCTGGAATATTGTGATGACACGGTTCATGGAGCATTGCGAAGACAAGTGCCATGGCGAAATGTGAAGACAGGTGTCATGGGGCATTGTGATGACAGTGGTCATCTAGAATTGTGAAGAAAGATATCATGGAGCACTGGGATGACAGGGGCCATGGAGCATTGTGATGACAGGTGTCATGGGGCATTGTGATGACACGGCCATGGAACATTATGATGACAAGAATTCTGGAGCATTGTGATAAAAAGGGCATGGACCATTGTGATTAGAGGGGCCAAGGAGCATTCTGATGACAACGGCATGGAGCATTGTGATGACAAGGGTCATCGAGCATTGTGATGGGAGTGGTCATGAAGCATTGTGATGAATGTGGTCATGGATCATTGTGTTGACAAGTGTCGTGGAGCATTGTGATGACAAGGGTCATAGAGCATTGTGATGACACGGTTATGGAATATTGTGATGACCAGAATTCTGTAGCACTGTGATGAAAAGGGAATGGAGCATTGTGATTACAGGGGTCATGGAGCATTGTGATGACAATTGTTCTAGAACATTGTGAAGACAGGGATCATGGAGCATAGTGATGAAAAGGGCCATGGAGCATTGTGATGACAGACATCATGGGACAATGTGTTGACAGTGGTCATGGAGCATTGTTAGAAAGGGAACATGGAGCAATTTTATTTCAGGGGCCATGAAAAATTGTGAATACATAGGCCATTGAGTATTCAGATGAATGTGGTCAAGGATCATTGTGACGACAAGTGTCCTAGAATATTGTGATGACACGGTTCATGGAGCATTGCGATGACAAGGGCCATGGCGAAATGTGAAGACAGGTGTCATGGGGCATTGTGATGACAGTGGTCATCTAGAATTGTGAAGAAAGATATCATGGAGCAGTGGGATGACAGGGGCCATGGAGCATTGTGATGACAGGGGTCATAGAGCATTGTGATGACACGGTTATGGAATATTGTGATGACCAGAATTCTGTAGCAATGTGATGAAAAGGGAATGGAGCATTGTGATTACAGGGGTCATGGAGCATTGTGATGACAATTGTTTACAACATTGTGAAGACAGGGATCATGGAGCATAGTGGTGAAAGGGGCCATGGAGCATTGTGATGACAGGCGTCATGGGACATTGTGTTGACAGTGGTCATGGAGCATTGTTAGAAAGGGAACATGGAGCAATTTGATTTCAGGGGCCATGAAAAATTGTGAATACATAGGCCATGGAGTATTCAGATGAATGTGGTCAAGGATCATTGTGATGACAAGTGTCCTGGAATATTGAGATGACACGGTTCATGGAGCATTGCGATGACAAGGGCCATGGCAAAATGTGAAGACAGGTGTCATGGGGCATTGTGATGACAGTGGTCATCTAGAATTGTGAAGAAAGATATCATGGAGCACTGCGATGACAGGGGCCATGGAGCATTGTGATGACAGGGGTCATGGGGCATTGTGATGACACGGCCATGGAACATTATGATGACAAGAATTCTGGAGCATTGTGATAAAAAGGGCATGGACCATTGTGATTAGAGGGGCCAAGGAGCATTCTGATGACAACGGCATGGAGCATTGTGATGACAAGTGTCATCGAGCATTGTGATGACGGTGGTCATGAAGCATTGTGATGAATGTGGTCATGGATCATTGTGATGACAAGTGTCGTGGAGCTTTGTGATGACAGGGGTCATAGAGCATTGTGATGACACGGTTATGGAATATTGTGATGACCAGAATTCTGTAGCACTGTGATGAAATTGGAATGGAGCATTGTGATTACAGGGGTCATGGAGCATTGTGATGACAATTGTTCTAGAACATTGTGATGACAGGGATCATGGAGCATAGTGATGAAAGGGGCCATGGAGCATTGTGATGACAGGCGTCATGGGACATTGAGTTGACAGTGGTCATGGAGCATTGTTAGAAAGGGAACATGGAGCATTTTGATTTCAGGGGCCATTAAAAATTGTGAATACATAGGCCATGGAGTATTCAGATGAATGTGGTCAAGGATCATTGGGACGAAAAGTGTCCTGGAATATTGTGATGACACGGTTCATGGAGCATTGCGATGACAAGGGCCATCGTGAAATGTTAAGAAAGGTGTCATGGGGCATTGTGATGACAGTGGTCATCTAGAATTGTGAAGGAAGATATCATGGAGCACTGGGATGACAGGGGCCATGGAGCATTGTGATGACAGGGGTCATGGGGCATTGTGATGACACGGCCATGGAACATTATGATGACAAGAATTCTGGAGCATTGTGATAAAAAGGGCATGGACAATTGTGATTAGAGGGGCCAAGGAGCATTCTGATGACAACGGCATGGAGCATTGTGATGACAAGTGTCATCGAGCATTGTGATGACGGTGGTCATGAAGCATTGTGATGAATGTGGTCATGGATCATTGTGATGACAAGTGTCGTGGAGCTTTGTGATGACAGGGGTCATAGAGCATTGTGATGACACGGTTATGGAATATTCTGATGACCAGAATTCTGTAGCACTGTGATGAAAAGGGAATGGAGCATTGTGATTACAGGGGTCATGGAGCATTGTGATGACAATTGTTCTAGAACATTGTGATGACACGGATCATGGAGCATAGTGATGAAAGGGGCCATGGAGCATTGTGATGACAGTTGTCATGGGACATTGTGTTGACAGTTGTCATGGAGCATTGTTAGAAAGGAACATGGAGCATTTTGATTTCAGGGGCCAGGAAAAATTGTGAATACATAGGCCATGGAGTATTCAGATGAATGTGGTCAAGGATCATTGTGACGACAAGTGTCCTGGAATATTGTGATGACACGGTTCATGGAGCATTGCGATGACAAGGGCCATGGCGAAATGTGAAGACAGGTGTCATGGGGCATTGTGATGACAGTGGTCATCTAGAATTGTGAAGATAGATATCATGGAGCAGTGGGATGACAGGGGCCATGGAGCATTGTGATGACAGGGGTCATGGGGCATTGTGATGACACGGCCATGGAACATTATGATGACAAGAATTCTGGAGCATTGTGATAAAAAGGGCATGGACCATTGTGATTAGAGTGGCCAAGGAGCATTCTGATGACAACGGCATGGAGCATTGTGATGACAAGGGTCATCGAGCATTGTGATGACAGTGGTCATGAAGCATTGTGATGAATGTGGTCATGGATCATTGTGATGACAAGTGTCGTGGAGCATTGTGATGACAGGGGTCATAGAGCATTGTGATGACACGGTTATGGAATATTGTGATGACCAGAATTCTGTAGCACTGGGATGAAAAGGGAATGGAGCATTGTGATTACAGGGGTCATGGAGCATAGTGATGAAGGGCCATGGAGCATTGTGATGACAGGCATCATGGGACAATGTGTTTACAGTGGTCATGGAGCATTGTTAGAAAGGGAACATGGAGCAATTTGATTTCAGGGGCCATGAAAAATTGTGAATACATAGGCCATGGAGTATTCAGATGAATGTGGTCAAGGATCATTGTGATGACAAGTGTCCTGGAATATTGAGATGACACGGTTCATGGAGCATTGCGATGACAAGGGCCATGGCAAAATGTGAAGACAGGTGTCATGGGGCATTGTGATGACAGTGGTCATCTAGAATTGTGAAGAAAGATATCATGGAGCACTGCGATGACAGGGGCCATGGAGCATTGTGATGACAGGGGTCATGGGGCATTGTGATGACACGGCCATGGAACATTATGATGACAAGTATTCTGGAGCATTGTGATAAAAAGGGCATGGACCATTGTGATTACAGGGGCCAAGGAGCATTCTGATGACAACGGCATGGAGCATTGTGATGACAAGTGTCATCGAGCATTGTGATGACGGTGGTCATGAAGCATTGTGATGAATGTGGTCATGGATCATTGTGATGACAAGTGTCGTGGAGCTTTGTGATGACAGGGGTCATAGAGCATTGTGATGACACGGTTATGGAATATTGTGATGACCAGAATTCTGTAGCACAGTGATGAAAAGGGCATGGAGCATTGTGATTACATGGGTCATGGAGCCTTGTGATGACAATTGTTCTAGAACATTGTGAAGACAGGGATCATGGAGCATAGTGATGAAAGGGACATGGAGCATTGTGATGACAGATGTCATGGGACAATGTGTTGACAGTCGTCATGGAGCATTGTTAGAAAGGGAACATGGAGCAATTTGATTTCAGGGGCCATGAAAAATTGTGAATACATAGGCCATGGAGTATTCAGATCAATGTGGTCATGAATCATTGTGATGACAAGTGTCGTGGAGCATTGTGATGACAGGGGTCATAGAGCATTGTGATGAAACGGTTATGGAATATTGTGATGACCAGAATTCTGTAGCACTGTGATGAAAAGGGAATGGAGCATTGTGATTACAGGGGTCATGGAGCATTGTGATGACAATTGTTTACAACATTGTGAAGACAGGGATCATGGAGCATAGTGATGAAAGGGCCATGGAGCATTGTGATGACAGGCGTCATGGGACAATGTGTTGACAGTGGTCATGGAGCATTGTTAGAAAGGGAAATTGGAGCAATTTGATTTCAGGGGCCATGAAAAATTGTGAATACATAGGCCATGGAGTATTCAGATGAATGTGGTCAAGGATCATTGTGAAGACGTGTCCTGGAATATTGAGTTGACACGGTTCATGGAGCATTGCGATGACAAGGGCCATGGCGAAATGTGAAGACAGGTGTCATGGGGCATTGTGATGACAGTGGTCCTCTAGAATTGTGAAGAAAGATATCATGGAGCAGTGGGATGACAGGGGCCATGGAGCATTGTGATGACAGGGGTCATGGGGCATTGTGATGACACGGCCATGGAACATTATGATGACAAGAATTCTGGAGCATTGTGATAAAAAGGGCATGGACCATTGTGATTAGAGGGGCCAAGGAGCATTCTGATGACAACGGCATGGAGCATTGTGATGACAAGGGTCATCGAGCATTGTGATGACAGTGGTCATGAAGCATTGTGATGAATGTGGTTATGGATCATTGTGATGACAAGTGTCGTGGAGCATTGTGATGACAGGGGTCATAGAGCATTGTGATGACACATTTATGGAATATTGTGATGACCAGAATTCTGTAGCACTGTGATGAAAAGGGAATGGAGCATTGTGATTACAGGGGTCATGGAGCATTGTGATGACAATTGTTCTAGAACATTGTGATGACAGGGATCATGGAGCATAGTGATGAAAGGGGCCATGGAGCATTGTGATGACAGGTGTCATGGGACAATGTGTTGACAGTGGTCATGGAGCATTGTTAGAAAGGGAACATGGAGCAATTTGATTTCAGGGGCCATGAAAAATTGTGAATACATAGGACATGGAGTATTCAGATGAATGTGGTCAAGGATTATTGTGACGAAATTTGTCCTGGAATATTGTGATGACACGGTTCATGGAGCATTAGGATGACAAGGGCCATGGCGAAATGTGAAGACAGGTGTCATGGGGCATTGTGATGACACTGGTCATCTAGAATTGTGAAGAAAGATATCATGGAGCAGTGGGATGACAGGGGCCATGGAGCATTGTGATGACAGGGTTCATGGGGCATTGTGATGACACGGCCATGGAACATTATGATGACAAGAATTCTGGAGCATTGTGATAAAAAGGGCATGGACCATTGTGATTAGAGTGGCCAAGGAGCATTCTGATGACAACGGCATGGAGCATTGTGATGACAAGGGTCATCGAGCATTGTGATGACAGTGGTCATGAAGCATTGTGATGAATGTGGTCATGGATCATTGTGATGACAAGTGTCGTGGAGCATTGTGATGACAGGGGTCATAGAGCATTGTGATGACACGGTTATGGAATTTTGTGATGACCAAAATTCTGTAGCACTGTGATGAAAAGGGAATGGAGCATTGTGATTACATTGGTCATGGAGCCTTGTGATGACAATTGTTCTAGAACATCGTGAAGACAGGGATCATGGAGCATAGTGATGAAAGGGCCATGGAGCATTGTGATGACAGGCTTCATGGGACAATGTGTTGACAGTGGTCATGGAGCATTGTTAGAAAGGGAACATGGAGCAATTTGATTTCAGGGGCTATGAAAAATTGAGAATACATAGGCCATGGAGTATTCAGATCAATGTGGTCATGAATCACTGTGATGACATGTGTCGTGGAGCATTGTGATGACAGGGGTCATAGAGCATTGTGATGACACGGTTATGGAATATTGTGATGACCAGAATTCTGTAGCACTGTGATGAAAAGGGAATGGAGCATTGTGATTACAGGGGTCATGGAGGATTGTGAGGACAATTGTTTACAACATTGTGAAGACAGGGATCATGGAGCATAGTGATGAAAGGGGCCATGGAGCATTCTGATGACAGGCGTCATGGGACATTGTGTTGACAGTGGTCATGGAGCATTGTTAGAAAGGGAACATGGAGCATTTTGATTGCAGGGGTCATGAAAAATTGTGAATACATAGGCCATGGAGTATTCAGATGAATGTGGTCAAGGATCATTGGGAAAAAATGTGTCCTGGAATATTGTGATGACACGGTTCATGGAGCATTGCGATGACAAGGGCCATCGTGAAATGTGAAGAAAGGTGTCATGGGGCATTGTGATGACAGTGGTCATCTAGAATTGTGAAGAAAGATATCATGGAGCACCGGGATGACAGGGGCCATGGAGCATTGTGATGACAGGGGTCATGGGGCATTGTGATGACACGGCCATGGAACATTATGATGACAAGAATTCTGGAGCATTGTGATAAAAAGGGCATGGACCATTGTGATTAGAGGGGCCAAGGAGCATTCTGATGACAACGGCATGGAGCATTGTGATGACAAGGGTAATCGAGCATTGTGATGACAGTGGTCATGAAGCATTGTGATTAATGTGGTCACGGATCAAGGTGATGACAAGTGTCGTGGAGCATTGTGATGACAGGGGTCATAGAGCATTGTGATGACACATTTATGGAATATTGTGATGACCAGAATTCTGTAGCACTGTGATGAAAAGGGAATGGAGCATTGTGATTACAGGGGTCATGGAGCATAGTGATTAAAGGGTCCATGGAGCATTGTGATGACAGGCGTCATGGGACATTGTGTTGACAGTGGTCATGGAGCATTGTTAGAAAGGGAACATGGAGCAATTTGATTTCAGGGGCCATGAAAAATTGTGAATACATAGGCCATGGAGTATTCAGATGAATGTGGTCAAGGATCATTGTGATGAAAAGTGTACTGGAATATTGTGATGACACGGTTCATGGAGCATTGCGATGACAAGGGCCATGGCGAAATGTGAAGACAGGTGTCATGGGGCATTGTGATAACAGTGGTCATCTAGAATTGTGAAGAAAGATATCATGGATCACTGGGATGACAGGGGCCATGGAGCATTGTGATGACATGGGTCATGGGGCATTGTGATGACACGGCCATGGAACATTATGATGACAAGAATTCGGGAGCATTGTGATAAAAAGAGCCAGGACCATTGTGATTAGAGGGGCCAAGGAGCATTGTGATGACAACGGCATGGAGCATTGTGATGAATGTGGTCATGGATCATTGTGATGACAAGTGTCGTGGAGCATTGTGATGACAGGGTTCATAGAGCATTGTGATGACACGGTTACGGTATATTGTGATGACCAGAATTCTGTAGCACTGTGATGAAAAGGGAACGGAGCATTGTGATTAAAGGGGTCATGGAGCATTGTGATGACAATTGTTCTAGAACATTGTGAAGACAGGGATCATGGAACATAGTGATGAAAGGGCCATGGAGCATTGTGATGACAGGCATCATGGGACAATGTGTTGACAGTGGTCATGGAGCATTGTTAGAAAGAGAACATGGAGCAATTTGATTTCAGGGGCCATGAAAAATTGTGAATACATAGGCCATGGAGTATTCAGATGAATGTGGTCAAGGATCATTGTGATGACAAGTGTCCTGGAATATTGAGATGACACGGTTCATGGAGCATTGCGATGACAAGGGCCATGGCAAAATGTGAAGACAGGTGTCATGGGGCATTGTGATGACAGTGGTCATCTAGAATTGTGAAGAAAGATATCATGGAGCACTGCGATGACAGGGGCCATGGAGCATTGTGATGACAGGGGTCATGGGGCATTGTGATGACACGGCCATGGAACATTATGATGACAAGAATTCTGGAGCATTGTGATAAAAAGGGCATGGACCATTGTGATTAGAGGGGCCAAGGAGCATTCTGATGACAACGGCATGGAGCATTGTGATGACAAGTGTCATCGAGCATTGTGATGACGGTGGTCATGAAGCATTGTGATGAATGTGGTCATGGATCATTGTGATGACAAGTGTCGTGGAGCTTTGTGATGACAGGGGTCATAGAGCATTGTGATGACACGGTTATGGAATATTGTGATGACCAGAATTCTGTAGCACTGTGATGAAATTGGAATGGAGCATTGTGATTACAGGGGTCATGGAGCATTGTGATGACAATTGTTCTAGAACATTGTGATGACAGGGATCATGGAGCATAGTGATGAAAGGGGCCATGGAGCATTGTGATGACAGGCGTCATGGGACATTGAGTTGACAGTGGTCATGGAGCATTGTTAGAAAGGGAACATGGAGCATTTTGATTTCAGGGGCCATTAAAAATTGTGAATACATAGGCCATGGAGTATTCAGATGAATGTGGTCAAGGATCATTGGGACGAAAAGTGTCCTGGAATATTGTGATGACACGGTTCATGGAGCATTGCGATGACAAGGGCCATCGTGAAATGTTAAGAAAGGTGTCATGGGGCATTGTGATGACAGTGGTCATCTAGAATTGTGAAGAAAGATATCATGGAGCACTGGGATGACAGGGGCCATGGAGCATTGTGATGACAGGGGTCATGGGGCATTGTGATGACACGGCCATGGAACATTATGATGACAAGAATTCTGGAGCATTGTGATAAAAAGGGCATGGACAATTGTGATTAGAGGGGCCAAGGAGCATTCTGATGACAACGGCATGGAGCATTGTGATGACAAGTGTCATCGAGCATTGTGATGACGGTGGTCATGAAGCATTTTGATGAATGTGGTCATGGATCATTGTGATGACAAGTGTCGTGGAGCTTTGTGATGACAGGGGTCATAGAGCATTGTGATGACACGGTTATGGAATATTCTGATGACCAGAATTCTGTAGCACTGTGATGAAAAGGGAATGGAGCATTGTGATTACAGGGGTCATGGAGCATTGTGATGACAATTGTTCTAGAACATTGTGATGACACGGATCATGGAGCATAGTGATGAAAGGGGCCATGGAGCATTGTGATGACAGTTGTCATGGGACATTGTGTTGACAGTTGTCATGGAGCATTGTTAGAAAGGAACATGGAGCATTTTGATTTCAGGGGCCAGGAAAAATTGTGAATACATAGGCCATGGAGTATTCAGATGAATGTGGTCAAGGATCATTGTGACGACAAGTGTCCTGGAATATTGTGATGACACGGTTCATGGAGCATTGCGATGACAAGGGCCATGGCGAAATGTGAAGACAGGTGTCATGGGGCATTGTGATGACAGTGGTCATCTAGAATTGTGAAGATAGATATCATGGAGCAGTGGGATGACAGGGGCCATGGAGCATTGTGATGACAGGGATCATGGGGCATTGTGATGACACGGCCATGGAACATTATGATGACAAGAATTCTGGAGCATTGTGATAAAAAGGGCATGGACCATTGTGATTAGAGTGGCCAAGGAGCATTCTGATGACAACGGCATGGAGCATTGTGATGACAAGGGTCATCGAGCATTGTGATGACAGTGGTCATGAAGCATTGTGATGAATGTGGTCATGGATCATTGTGATGACAAGTGTCGTGGAGCATTGTGATGACAGGGGTCATAGAGCATTGTGATGACACGGTTATGGAATATTGTGATGACCAGAATTCTGTAGCACTGGGATGAAAAGGGAATGGAGCATTGTGATTAAAGGGGTCATGGAGCATTGTGATGACAATTGTTCTAGAACATTGTGAAGACAGGGATCATGGAGCATAGTGATGAAAGGGCCATGGAGCATTGTGATGACAGGCATCATGGGACAATGTGTTGACAGTGGTCATGGAGCATTGTTAGAAAGGGAACATGGAGCAATTTGATTTCAGGGGCCATGAAAAATTGTGAATACATAGGCCATGGAGTATTCAGATGAATGTGGTCAAGGATCATTGTGATGACAAGTGTCCTGGAATATTGAGATGACACGGTTCATGGAGCATTGCGATGAAAAGGGCCATGGCGAAATGTGAAGACAGGTGTCATGGGGCATTGTGATGACAGTGGTCATCTAGAATTGTGAAGAAAGATATCATGGAGCAGTGGGATGACAGGGGCCATGGAGCATTGTGATGAAAGGGGTCATGGGGCATTGTGATGACACGGCCATGGAACATTATGATGACAAGTATTCTGGAGCATTGTGATAAAAAGGGCATGGACCATTGTGATTAGAGGGGCCAAGGAGCATTCTGATGACAACGGCATGGAGCATTGTGATGACAGGGGTCATCGAGCATTGTGATGACAGTGGTCATGAAGCATTGTGATGAATGTGGTCATGGATCATTGTGATGACAAGTGTCGTGGAGCATTGTGATGACAGGGGTCATAGAGCATTGTGATGACACGGTTATGGAATTTTGTGATGACCAAAATTCTGTAGCACTGTGATGAAAAGGGAATGGAGCATTGTGATTACATGGGTCATGGAGCCTTGTGATGACAATTGTTCTAGAACATTGTGAAGACAGGGATCATGGAGCATAGTGATGAAAGGGCCATGGAGCATTGTGATGACAGGCGTCATGGGACAATGTGTTGACAGTGGTCATGGAGCATTGTTAGAAAGGGAACATGGAGCAATTTGATTTCAGGGGCCATGAAAAATTTTGAATATATAGGCCATGGAGTATTCAGATCAATGTGGTCATGAATCATTGTGATGAAAAGTGTCGTGGAGCATTGTGATTACAGGGGTCATAGAGCATTGTGATGACACGGTTATGGAATATTGTGATGACCAGAATTCTGTAGCAATGTGATGAAAAGGGAATGGAGCATTGTGATTACAGGGGTCATGGAGCATTGTGATGACAATTGTTTACAACATTGTGAAGACAGGGATCATGGAGCATAATGGTGAAAGGGGCCATGGAGCATTGTGATGACAGGCGTCATGGGACATTGTGTTGACAGTGGTCATGGAGCATTGTTAGAAAGGGAACATGGAGCAATTTGCTTTCAGGGGCCATGAAAAATTGTGAATACATAGGCCATGGAGTATTCAGATGAATGTGGTCAAGGATCATTGTGACGACAAGTGTCCTGGAATATTGTGATGACACGGTTCATGGAGCATTGCGATGACAAGGGCCATGGCGAAATGTGAAGACAGGTGTCATGGGGCTCTGTGATGACAGTGGTCATCTAGAATTGTGAAGAAAGATATCATGGATCAGTGGGATGACAGGGGCCATGGAGCATTGTGATGACAGGGGTCATGGGGCATTGTGATGACACGGCCATGGAACATTATGATGACAAGAATTCTGGAGCATTGTGATAAAAGGGCATGGACCATTGTGATTAGAGGGGCCAAGGAGCATTCTGATGACAACGGCATGGAGCATTGTGATGACAAGTGTCATCGAGCATTGTGATGACAGTGGTCATGAAGCATTGTGATGAATGTGGTCATGGATCATTGTGATGACAAGTGTCGTGGAGCTTTGTGATGACAGGGGTCATAGAGCATTGTGATGACACGGTTATGGAATATTGTGATGACCAGAATTCTGTAGCACTGTGATGAAATGGGAATGGAGCATTGTGATTACAGGGGTCATGGAGCATTGTGATGACAATTGTTCTAGAACATTGTGATGACAGGGATCATGGAGCATAGTGATGAAAGGGGCCATGGAGCATTGTGATGACAGGCGTCATGGGACATTGTGTTGACAGTGGTCATGGAGCATTGTTAGAAAGGGAACATGGAGCATTTTGATTTCAGGGGCCATTAAAAATTGTGAATACATAGGCCATGGAGTATTCAGATGAATGTGGTCAAGGATCATTGGGACGAAAAGTGTCCTGGAATATTGTGATGACACGGTTCATGGAGCATTGCGATGACAAGGGCCATCGTGAAATGTGAAGAAAGGTGTCATGGGGCATTGTGATGACAGTGGTCATCTAGAATTGTGAAGAAAGATATCATGGAGCACTGGGATGACAGGGGCCATGGAGCATTGTGATGACAGGGGTCATGGGGCATTGTGATGACACGGCCATGGAACATTATGATGACAAGAATTCTGGAGCATTGTGATAAAAAGGGCATGGACCATTGTGATTAGAGGGGCCAAGGAGCATTCTGATGACAATGGCATGGAGCATTGTGATGACAAGGGTTATCGAGCATTGTGATGACAGTGGTCATGAAGCATTGTGATGAATGTGGTCACGGATCAAGGTGATGACAAGTGTCGTGGAGCATTGTGATGACAGGGGTCATAGAGCATTGTGATGACACATTTATGGAATATTGTGATGACCAGAATTCTGTAGCACTGTGATGAAAAGGGAATGGAGCATTGTGATTACAGGGATCATGGAGCATAGTGATGAAAAGGGCCATGGAGCATTGTGATGATAGGCGTCATGGGACATTGTGTTGACAGTGGTCATGGAGCATTGTTAGAAAGGGAACATGGAGCAATTTGATTTCAGGGGCCATGAAAAATTGTGAATACATAGGCCATGGAGTATTCAGATGAATGTGGTCAAGGATCATTGTGACGACAAGTGTCCTGGAATATTGTGATGACACGGTTCACGGAGCATTGCGATGACAAGGGCCATGGCGAAATGTGAAGACAGGTGTCATGGGGCTTTGTGATGACAGTGGTCATCTAGAATTGTGAAGAAAGATATCATGGAGCTGTGGGATGATAGGGGCCATGGAGCATTGTGATGAGAGGGGTCATGGGGCATTGTGATGACACGGCCATGGAACATTATGATGACAAGAATTCTGGAGCATTGTGATAAAAGGGCATGGACCATTGTGATTAGAGGGGCCAAGGAGCATTCTGATGACAACGGCATGGAGCATTGTGATGGCAAGGGTCATCGAGCATTGTGATGACAGTGGTCATGAAGCATTGTGATGAATGTGGTCATGGATCATTGTGATGACAAGTGTCGTGGAGCATTGTGATGACAGGGGTCATAGAGCATTGTGATGACACGGTTATGGAATATTGTGATGACCAGAATTCTGTAGCACTGTGATGAAAAGGGAATGGAGCATTGTGATTACAGGGGTCATGGAGCATTGTGATGACAATTGTTCTAGAACATTGTGATGACAGGGATCATGGAGCATAGTGATGGAAGGGTCCATGGAGCATTGTGATGACAGGCGTCATGGGACATTGTGTTGACAGTGGTCATGGAGCATTGTTAGAATGGGAACATGGAGCAATTTGATTTCAGGGGCCATGAAAAATTGTGAATACATAGGCCATGGAGTATTCAGATGAATGTGGTCAAGGATCATTGTGACGAAAAGTGTACTGGAATATTGTGATGACAAGGTTCATGGAGCATTGCGATGACAAGGGCCATGGCGAAATGTGAAGACAGGTGTCATGGGGCATTGTGATGACAGTGGTCATCTAGAATTGTGAAGAAAGATATCATGGATCACTGGGATGACAGGGGCCATGGAGCATTGTGATGACAGGGGTCATGGGGCATTGTGATGACACGGCTATGGAACATTATGATGACAAGAATTTGGGAGCATTGTGATAAAAAGAGCATGGACCATTGTGATTAGAGGGGCCAAGGAGCATTGTGATGACAACGGCATGGAGCATTTTGATGAATGTGGTCATGGATCATTGTGATGACAAGTGTCGTGGAGCATTGTGATGAAAGGGGTCATAGAGCATTGTGATGACACGGTTATGGAATATTGTGATGACCAGAATTCTGTAGCACTGTGATGAAAAGGGAATGGAGCATTGTGATTAAAGGGGTCATGGAGCATTGTGATGACATTTGTTCTAGAACATTGTGAAGACAGGGATCATGGACCATAGTAATGAAAGGGCCATGAAGCATTGTGATGTCAGGCATCATGGGACAATGTGTTGACAGTGGTCATGGAGCATTGTTAGAAAGGGAACATGGAGCAATTTGATTTCAGGGGCCATGAAAAATTGTGAATACATAGGCCATGTAGTATTCAGATGAATGTGGTCAAGGATCATTGTGACGACAAGTGTCCTGGAATATTGTGATGACACGGTTCACGGAGCATTGCGATGACAAGGGCCATGGCGAAATGTGAAGACAGGTGTCATGGGGCATTGTGATGACAGTGGTCATCTAGAATTGTGAAGAAAGATATCATGGAGCACTGGGATGACAGGGGCCATGGAACATTGTGATGACAGGGGTCATGGGGCACTGTGATGACACGGCCATGGAACATTATGATGACAAGAATTCCGGAGCATTGTGATAAAAAGGGCATGGATCATTGTGATTAGAGGGGCCAAGGAACATTCTGATGACAACGGCATGGAGCATTGTGATGACAAGGGTCATCGAGCATTGTGATGACAGTGGTCATGAAGAATTGTGATGAATGTGGTTATGGATCATTGTGATGACAAGTGTCGTGGAGCATTGTGAGGAAAGGGGTCATAGAGCATTGTGATGACACAGTTATGGAATATTGTGATGACCAGAATTCTGTAGCACTGTGATGAAAAGGGAATGGAGCATTGTGATTACAGGGGTCATGGAGCATTGTGATGACAATTGTTCTAGAACATTGTGATGACAGGGATCATGGAGCATAGTGATGAAAAGGGCCATGGAGCATTGTGATGACAGGCGTCATGGGACATTGTGTTGACAGTGGTCATGGAGCATTGTTAGAAAGGGAACATGGAGCAATTTGATTTCAGGGGCCATGAAAAATTGTGAATACATAGGCCATGGAGTATTCAGATGAATGTGGTCAAGGATCATTGTGACGACAAGTGTCCTGGAATATTGTGATGACACGGTTCACGGAGCATTGCGATGACAAGGGCCATGGCGAAATGTGAAGACAGGTGTCATGGGGCTTTGTGATGACAGTGGTCATCTAGAATTGTGAAGAAAGATATCATGGAGCTGTGGGATGATAGGGGCCATGGAGCATTGTGATGAGAGGGGTCATGGGGCATTGTGATGACACGGCCATGGAACATTATGATGACAAGAATTCTGGAGCATTGTGATAAAAGGGCATGGACCATTGTGATTAGAGGGGCCAAGGAGCATTCTGATGACAACGGCATGGAGCATTGTGATGGCAAGGGTCATCGAGCATTGTGATGACAGTGGTCATGAAGCATTGTGATGAATGTGGTCATGGATCATTGTGATGACAAGTGTCGTGGAGCATTGTGATGACAGGGGTCATAGAGCATTGTGATGACACGGTTATGGAATATTGTGATGACCAGAATTCTGTAGCATTGTGATGAAAAGGGAATGGAGCATTGTGATTACAGGGGTCATGGAGCATTGTGATGACAATTGTTCTAGAACATTGTGATGACAGGGATCATGGAGCATAGTGATGGAAGGGTCCATGGAGCATTGTGATGACAGGCGTCATGGGACATTGTGTTGACAGTGGTCATGGAGCATTGTTAGAAAGGGAACATGGAGCAATTTGATTTCAGGGGCCATGAAAAATTGTGAATACATAGGCCATGGAGTATTCAGATGAATGTGGTCAAGGATTATTGTGACGAAATGTGTCCTGGAATATTGAGATGACACGGTTCATGGAGCATTACGATGACAAGGGCCATGGCGAAATGTGAAGACAGGTGTCATGGGGCATTGTGATGACAGTGGTCATCTAGAGTTGTGAAGAAAGATATCATGGAGCACTGGGATGACAGGGGCCATGGAGCATTGTGATGACAGGGTTCATGGGGCATTGTGATGACACGGCCATGGAACGTTATGATGAGAAGAATTCTGGAGCATTGTGATAAAAAGGGCATGGACCATTGTGATTAGAGGGGCCAAGGAGCATTCTGATGACAACGGTATGGAGCATTGTGATGACAAGGGTCATCGAGCATTGTGATGACAGTGGTCATGAAGCATTGTGATGAATGTGGTCATGGATCATTGTGATGACAAGTGTCGTGGAGCATTGTGATGACAGGGGTCATAGAGCATTGTGATGACACGGTTATGGAATTTTGTGATGACCAAAATTCTGTAGCACTGTGATGAAAAGGGAATGGAGCATTGTGATTACATGGGTCATGGAGCCTTGTGATGACAATTGTTCTAGAACATTGTGAAGACAGGGATCATGGAGCATAGTGGTGAAAGGGGCCATGGAGCATTGTGATGACAGGCGTCATGGGACATTGTGTTGACAGTGGTCATGGAGCATTGTTAGAAAGGGAACATCGAGCAATTTGATTTCAGGGGCCATGAAAAATTGTGAATACATAGGCCATGGAGAATTCAGATGAATGTGGTCATGAATCATTGTGATGACAAGTGTCGTGGAGCATTGTGATTACAGGGGTCATAGAGCATTGTGATGACACGGTTATGGAATATTGTGATGACCAGAATTCTGTAGCAATGTGATGAAAAGGGAATGGAGCATTGTGATTACAGGGGTCATGGAGCATTGTGATGACAATTGTTTACAACATTGTGAAGACAGGGATCATGGAGCATAGTGGTGAAAGGGGCCATGGAGCATTGTGATGACAGGCGTCATGGGACATTGTGTTGACAGTGGTCATGGAGCATTGTTAGAAAGGGAACATGGAGCAATTTGATTTCAGGGGCCATGAATAATTGTGAATACATAGGCCATGGAGTATTCAGATGAATGTGGTCAAGGATCATTGTGACGACAAGTGTCCTGGAATATTGTGATGACACGGTTCATGGAGCATTGCGATGACAAGGGCCATGGCGAAATGTGAAGACAGGTGTCATGGGGCTCTGTGATGACAGTGGTCATCTAGAATTGTGAAGAAAGATATCATGGATCAGTGGGATGACAGGGGCCATGGAGCATTGTGATGACAGGGGTCATGGGGCATTGTGATGACACGGCCATGGAACATTATGATGACAAGAATTCTGGAGCATTGTGATAAAAGGGCATGGACCATTGTGATTAGAGGGGCCAAGGAGCATTCTAATGACAACGGCATGGAGCATTGTGATGACAAGCGTCATCGAGGATTGTGATGACAGTGGTCATGAAGCATTGTGATGAATGTGGTCATGGATCATTGTGATGACAAGTGTCGTGGAGCATTGTGATGACAGGGGTCATAGAGCATTGTGATGACACGGTTATGGAATATTGTGATGACCAGAATTCTGTAGCACTGTGATGAAAAGGGAATGGAGCATTGTGATTACAGGGGTCATGGAGCATAGTGATGAAGGGCCATGGAGCATTGTGATGACAGGCATCATGGGACAATGTGTTTACAGTGGTCATGGAGCATTGTTAGAAAGGGAACATGGAGCAATTTGATTTCAGGGGCCATGAAAAATTGTGAATACATAGGCCATGGAGTATTCAGATGAATGTGGTCAAGGATCATTGTGATGACAAGTGTCCTGGAATATTGAGATGACACGGTTCATGGAGCATTGCGATGACAAGGGCCATGGCAAAATGTGAAGACAGGTGTCATGGGGCATTGTGATGACAGTGGTCATCTAGAATTGTGAAGAAAGATATCATGGAGCACTGCGATGACAGGGGCCATGGAGCATTGTGATGACAGGGGTCATGGGGCATTGTGATGACACGGCCATGGAACATTATGATGACAAGTATTCTGGAGCATTGTGATAAAAAGGGCATGGACCATTGTGATTACAGGGGCCAAGGAGCATTCTGATGACAACGGCATGGAGCATTGTGATGACAAGTGTCATCGAGCATTGTGATGACGGTGGTCATGAAGCATTGTGATGAATGTGGTCATGGATCATTGTGATGACAAGTGTCGTGGAGCTTTGTGATGACAGGGGTCATAGAGCATTGTGATGACACGGTTATGGAATATTGTGATGACCAGAATTCTGTAGCACTGTGATGAAATGGGAATGGAGCATTGTGATTACAGGGGTCATGGAGCATTGTGATGACAATTGTTCTAGAACATTGTGATGACAGGGATCATGGAGCATAGTGATGAAAGGGGCCATGGAGCATTGTGATGACAGGCGTCATGGGACATTGTGTTGACAGTGGTCATGGAGCATTGTTAGAAAGGGAACATGGAGCATTTTGATTTCAGGGGCCATTAAAAATTGTGAATACATAGGCCATGGAGTATTCAGATGAATGTGGTCAAGGATCATTGGGACGAAAAGTGTCCTGGAATATTGTGATGACACGGTTCATGGAGCATTGCGATGACAAGGGCCATCGTGAAATGTGAAGAAAGGTGTCATGGGGCATTGTGATGACAGTGGTCATCTAGAATTGTGAAGAAAGATATCATGGAGTACTGGGATGACAGGGGCCATGGAGCATTGTGATGACAGGGGTCATGGGGCATTGTGATGACAGGGCCATGGAACATTACGATGACAAGAATTCTGGAGCATTGTGATAAAAAGGGCATGGACCATTGTGATTAGAGGGGCCAAGGAGCATTCTGATGACAACGGCATGGAGCATTGTGATGACAAGGGTTATCGAGCATTGTGATGACAGTGGTCATGAAGCATTGTGATGAATGTGGTCACGGATCAAGGTGATGACAAGTGTCGTGGAGCATTGTGATGACAGGGGTCATAGAGCATTGTGATGACACATTTATGGAATATTGTGATGACCAGAATTCTGTAGCACTGTGATGAAAAGGGAATGGAGCATTGTGATTACAGGGGTCATGGAGCATAGTGATTAAAGGGGCCATGGAGCATTGTGATGACAGGCGTCATGGGACATTGTGTTGACAGTGGTCATGGAGCATTGTTAGAAAGGGAACATGGAGCAATTTGATTTCAGGGGCCTTGAAAAATTGTGAATACATAGGCCATGGAGTATTCAGATGAATGTGGTCAAGGATCATTGTGACGAAAAGTGTACTGGAATATTGTGATGACACGGTTCATGGAGCATTGCGATGACAAGGGCAATGGCGAAATGTGAAGACAGGTGTCATGGGGCATTGTGATGACAGTGGTCATCTAGAATTGTGAAGAAAGATATCATGGATCACTGGGATGACAGGGGCCATGGAGCATTGTGATGACAGGGGTCATGGGGCATTGTGATGACACGGCTATGGAACATTATGATGACAAGAATTTGGGAGCATTGTGATAAAAAGAGCATGGACCATTGTGATTAGAGGGGCCAAGGAGCATTGTGATGACAACGGCATGGAGCATTGTGATGAATGTGGTCATGGATCATTGTGATGACAAGTGTCGTGGAGCATTGTGATGAAAGGGGTCATAGAGCATTGTGATGACACGGTTATGGAATATTGTGATGACCAGAATTCTGTAGCACTGTGATGAAAAGGGAATGGAGCATTGTGATTAAAGGGGTCATGGAGCATTGTGATGACATTTGTTCTAGAACATTGTGAAGACAGGGATCATGGACCATAGTAATGAAAGGGCCATGAAGCATTGTGATGTCAGGCATCATGGGACAATGTGTTGACAGTGGTCATGGAGCATTGTTAGAAAGGGAACATGGAGCAATTTGATTTCAGGGGCCATGAAAAATTGTGAATACATAGGCCATGGAGTATTCAGATGAATGTGGTCAAGGATCATTGTGACGACAAGTGTCCTGGAATATTGTGATGACACGGTTCACGGAGCATTGCGATGACAAGGGCCATGGCGAAATGTGAAGACAGGTGTCATGGGGCATTGTGATGACAGTGGTCATCTAGAATTGTGAAGAAAGATATCATGGAGCACTGGGATGACAGGGGCCATGGAACATTGTGATGACAGGGGTCATGGGGCACTGTGATGACACGGCCATGGAACATTATGATGACAAGAATTCCGGAGCATTGTGATAAAAAGGGCATGGATCATTGTGATTAGAGGGGCCAAGGAACATTCTGATGACAACGGCATGGAGCATTGTGATGACAAGGGTCATCGAGCATTGTGATGACAGTGGTCATGAAGAATTGTGATGAATGTGGTTATGGATCATTGTGATGACAAGTGTCGTGGAGCATTGTGAGGAAAGGGGTCATAGAGCATTGTGATGACACAGTTATGGAATATTGTGATGACCAGAATTCTGTAGCACTGTGATGAAAAGGGAATGGAGCATTGTGATTACAGGGGTCATGGAGCATTGTGATGACAATTGTTCTAGAACATTGTGATGACAGGGATCATGGAGCATAGTGATGAAAAGGGCCATGGAGCATTGTGATGACAGGCGTCATGGGACATTGTGTTGACAGTGGTCATGGAGCATTGTTAGAAAGGGAACATGGAGCAATTTGATTTCAGGGGCCATGAAAAATTGTGAATACATAGGCCATGGAGTATTCAGATGAATGTGGTCAAGGATCATTGTGACGACAAGTGTCCTGGAATATTGTGATGACACGGTTCACGAAGCATTGCGATGACAAGGGCCATGGCGAAATGTGAAGACAGGTGTCATGGGGCTTTGTGATGACAGTGGTCATCTAGAATTGTGAAGAAAGATATCATGGAGCTGTGGGATGATAGGGGCCATGGAGCATTGTGATGAGAGGGGTCATGGGGCATTGTGATGACACGGCCATGGAACATTATGATGACAAGAATTCTGGAGCATTGTGATAAAAGGGCATGGACCATTGTGATTAGAGGGGCCAAGGAGCATTCTGATGACAACGGCATGGAGCATTGTGATGGCAAGGGTCATCGAGCATTGTGATGACAGTGGTCATGAAGCATTGTGATGAATGTGGTCATGGATCATTGTGATGACAAGTGTCGTGGAGCATTGTGATGACAGGGGTCATAGAGCATTGTGATGACACGGTTATGGAATATTGTGATGACCAGAATTCTGTAGCATTGTGATGAAAAGGGAATGGAGCATTGTGATTACAGGGGTCATGGAGCATTGTGATGACAATTGTTCTAGAACATTGTGATGACAGGGATCATGGAGCATAGTGATGGAAGGGTCCATGGAGCATTGTGATGACAGGCGTCATGGGACATTGTGTTGACAGTGGTCATGGAGCATTGTTAGAAAGGGAACATGGAGCAATTTGATTTCAGGGGCCATGAAAAATTGTGAATACATAGGCCATGGAGTATTCAGATGAATGTGGTCAAGGATTATTGTGACGAAATGTGTCCTGGAATATTGAGATGACACGGTTCATGGAGCATTACGATGACAAGGGCCATGGCGAAATGTGAAGACAGGTGTCATGGGGCATTGTGATGACAGTGGTCATCTAGAGTTGTGAAGAAAGATATCATGGAGCACTGGGATGACAGGGGCCATGGAGCATTGTGATGACAGGGTTCATGGGGCATTGTGATGACACGGCCATGGAACGTTATGATGAGAAGAATTCTGGAGCATTGTGATAAAAAGGGCATGGACCATTGTGATTAGAGGGGCCAAGGAGCATTCTGATGACAACGGTATGGAGCATTGTGATGACAAGGGTCATCGAGCATTGTGATGACAGTGGTCATGAAGCATTGTGATGAATGTGGTCATGGATCATTGTGATGACAAGTGTCGTGGAGCATTGTGATGACAGGGGTCATAGAGCATTGTGATGACACGGTTATGGAATTTTGTGATGACCAAAATTCTGTAGCACTGTGATGAAAAGGGAATGGAGCATTGTGATTACATGGGTCATGGAGCCTTGTGATGACAATTGTTCTAGAACATTGTGAAGACAGGGATCATGGAGCATAGTGGTGAAAGGGGCCATGGAGCATTGTGATGACAGGCGTCATGGGACATTGTGTTGACAGTGGTCATGGAGCATTGTTAGAAAGGGAACATCGAGCAATTTGATTTCAGGGGCCATGAAAAATTGTGAATACATAGGCCATGGAGAATTCAGATGAATGTGGTCATGAATCATTGTGATGACAAGTGTCGTGGAGCATTGTGATTACAGGGGTCATAGAGCATTGTGATGACACGGTTATGGAATATTGTGATGACCAGAATTCTGTAGCAATGTGATGAAAAGGGAATGGAGCATTGTGATTACAGGGGTCATGGAGCATTGTGATGACAATTGTTTACAACATTGTGAAGACAGGGATCATGGAGCATAGTGGTGAAAGGGGCCATGGAGCATTGTGATGACAGGCGTCATGGGACATTGTGTTGACAGTGGTCATGGAGCATTGTTAGAAAGGGAACATGGAGCAATTTGATTTCAGGGGCCATGAATAATTGTGAATACATAGGCCATGGAGTATTCAGATGAATGTGGTCAAGGATCATTGTGACGACAAGTGTCCTGGAATATTGTGATGACACGGTTCATGGAGCATTGCGATGACAAGGGCCATGGCGAAATGTGAAGACAGGTGTCATGGGGCTCTGTGATGACAGTGGTCATCTAGAATTGTGAAGAAAGATATCATGGATCAGTGGGATGACAGGGGCCATGGAGCATTGTGATGACAGGGGTCATGGGGCATTGTGATGACACGGCCATGGAACATTATGATGACAAGAATTCTGGAGCATTGTGATAAAAGGGCATGGACCATTGTGATTAGAGGGGCCAAGGAGCATTCTAATGACAACGGCATGGAGCATTGTGATGACAAGCGTCATCGAGGATTGTGATGACAGTGGTCATGAAGCATTGTGATGAATGTGGTCATGGATCATTGTGATGACAAGTGTCGTGGAGCATTGTGATGACAGGGGTCATAGAGCATTGTGATGACACGGTTATGGAATATTGTGATGACCAGAATTCTGTAGCACTGTGATGAAAAGGGAATGGAGCATTGTGATTACAGGGGTCATGGAGCATAGTGATGAAGGGCCATGGAGCATTGTGATGACAGGCATCATGGGACAATGTGTTTACAGTGGTCATGGAGCATTGTTAGAAAGGGAACATGGAGCAATTTGATTTCAGGGGCCATGAAAAATTGTGAATACATAGGCCATGGAGTATTCAGATGAATGTGGTCAAGGATCATTGTGATGACAAGTGTCCTGGAATATTGAGATGACACGGTTCATGGAGCATTGCGATGACAAGGGCCATGGCAAAATGTGAAGACAGGTGTCATGGGGCATTGTGATGACAGTGGTCATCTAGAATTGTGAAGAAAGATATCATGGAGCACTGCGATGACAGGGGCCATGGAGCATTGTGATGACAGGGGTCATGGGGCATTGTGATGACACGGCCATGGAACATTATGATGACAAGTATTCTGGAGCATTGTGATAAAAAGGGCATGGACCATTGTGATTACAGGGGCCAAGGAGCATTCTGATGACAACGGCATGGAGCATTGTGATGACAAGTGTCATCGAGCATTGTGATGACGGTGGTCATGAAGCATTGTGATGAATGTGGTCATGGATCATTGTGATGACAAGTGTCGTGGAGCTTTGTGATGACAGGGGTCATAGAGCATTGTGATGACACGGTTATGGAATATTGTGATGACCAGAATTCTGTAGCACTGTGATGAAATGGGAATGGAGCATTGTGATTACAGGGGTCATGGAGCATTGTGATGACAATTGTTCTAGAACATTGTGATGACAGGGATCATGGAGCATAGTGATGAAAGGGGCCATGGAGCATTGTGATGACAGGCGTCATGGGACATTGTGTTGACAGTGGTCATGGAGCATTGTTAGAAAGGGAACATGGAGCATTTTGATTTCAGGGGCCATTAAAAATTGTGAATACATAGGCCATGGAGTATTCAGATGAATGTGGTCAAGGATCATTGGGACGAAAAGTGTCCTGGAATATTGTGATGACACGGTTCATGGAGCATTGCGATGACAAGGGCCATCGTGAAATGTGAAGAAAGGTGTCATGGGGCATTGTGATGACAGTGGTCATCTAGAATTGTGAAGAAAGATATCATGGAGTACTGGGATGACAGGGGCCATGGAGCATTGTGATGACAGGGGTCATGGGGCATTGTGATGACAGGGCCATGGAACATTACGATGACAAGAATTCTGGAGCATTGTGATAAAAAGGGCATGGACCATTGTGATTAGAGGGGCCAAGGAGCATTCTGATGACAACGGCATGGAGCATTGTGATGACAAGGGTTATCGAGCATTGTGATGACAGTGGTCATGAAGCATTGTGATGAATGTGGTCACGGATCAAGGTGATGACAAGTGTCGTGGAGCATTGTGATGACAGGGGTCATAGAGCATTGTGATGACACATTTATGGAATATTGTGATGACCAGAATTCTGTAGCACTGTGATGAAAAGGGAATGGAGCATTGTGATTACAGGGGTCATGGAGCATAGTGATTAAAGGGGCCATGGAGCATTGTGATGACAGGCGTCATGGGACATTGTGTTGACAGTGGTCATGGAGCATTGTTAGAAAGGGAACATGGAGCAATTTGATTTCAGGGGCCTTGAAAAATTGTGAATACATAGGCCATGGAGTATTCAGATGAATGTGGTCAAGGATCATTGTGACGAAAAGTGTACTGGAATATTGTGATGACACGGTTCATGGAGCATTGCGATGACAAGGGCAATGGCGAAATGTGAAGACAGGTGTCATGGGGCATTGTGATGACAGTGGTCATCTAGAATTGTGAAGAAAGATATCATGGATCACTGGGATGACAGGGGCCATGGAGCATTGTGATGACAGGGGTCATGGGGCATTGTGATGACACGGCTATGGAACATTATGATGACAAGAATTTGGGAGCATTGTGATAAAAAGAGCATGGACCATTGTGATTAGAGGGGCCAAGGAGCATTGTGATGACAACGGCATGGAGCATTGTGATGAATGTGGTCATGGATCATTGTGATGACAAGTGTCGTGGAGCATTGTGATGAAAGGGGTCATAGAGCATTGTGATGACACGGTTATGGAATATTGTGATGACCAGAATTCTGTAGCACTGTGATGAAAAGGGAATGGAGCATTGTGATTAAAGGGGTCATGGAGCATTGTGATGACATTTGTTCTAGAACATTGTGAAGACAGGGATCATGGACCATAGTAATGAAAGGGCCATGAAGCATTGTGATGTCAGGCATCATGGGACAATGTGTTGACAGTGGTCATGGAGCATTGTTAGAAAGGGAACATGGAGCAATTTGATTTCAGGGGCCATGAAAAATTGTGAATACATAGGCCATGGAGTATTCAGATGAATGTGGTCAAGGATCATTGTGACGACAAGTGTCCTGGAATATTGTGATGACACGGTTCACGGAACATTGCGATGACAAGGGCCATGGCGAAATGTGAAGACAGGTGTCATGGGGCATTGTGATGACAGTGGTCATCTAGAATTGTGAAGAAAGATATCATGGAGCACTGGGATGACAGGGGCCATGGAACATTGTGATGACAGGGGTCATGGGGCACTGTGATGACACGGCCATGGAACATTATGATGACAAGAATTCCGGAGCATTGTGATAAAAAGGGCATGGATCATTGTGATTAGAGGGGCCAAGGAACATTCTGATGACAACGGCATGGAGCATTGTGATGACAAGGGTCATCGAGCATTGTGATGACAGTGGTCATGAAGCATTGTGATGAATGTGGTTATGGATCATTGTGATGACAAGTGTCGTGGAGCATTGTGAGGAAAGGGGTCATAGAGCATTTTGATGACACAGTTATGGAATATTGTGATGACCAGAATTCTGTAGCACTGTGATGAAAAGGGAATGGAGCATTGTGATTACAGGGGTCATGGAGCATTGTGATGACAATTGTTCTAGAACATTGTGATGACAGGGATCATGGAGCATAGTGATGAAAGGGCCATGGAGCATTGTGATGACAGGCGTCATGGGACATTGTGTTGACAGTGGTCATGGAGCATTGTTAGAAAGGGAACATGGAGCAATTTGATTTCAGGGGCCATGAAAAATTGTGAATACATAGGCCATGGAGTATTCAGATGAATGTGGTCAAGGATCATTGGGACAAAATGTGTCCTGGAATATTGTGATGACACGGTTCATGGAGCATTGCGATGACAAGGGCCATGGCGAAATGTGAAGACAGGTGTCATGGGGCATTGTGATAACAGTGGTCATCTAGAATTGTGAAGAAAGATATCATGGATCACTGGGATGACAGGGGCCATGGAGCATTGTGATGACATGGGTCATGGGGCATTGTGATGACACGGCCATGGAACATTATGA
The DNA here is from genome assembly GCF_028021215.1 of Eschrichtius robustus. NCBI lineage: Eukaryota > Metazoa > Chordata > Mammalia > Artiodactyla > Eschrichtiidae > Eschrichtius > Eschrichtius robustus. The sequence goes on along the minus strand of NC_090830.1, from coordinate 17,844,170 downwards.
TGACAAGAATTCGGGAGCATTGTGATAAAAAGAGCCTGGACCATTGTGATTAGAGGGGCCAAGGAGCATTGTGATGACAACGGCATGGAGCATTGTGATGAATGTGGTCATGGATCATTGTGATGACAAGTGTCGTGGAGCATTGTGATGACAGGGGTCATAGAGCATTGTGATGACACGGTTATGGAATATTGTGATGACCAGAATTCTGTAGCACTGTGATGAAAAGGGAATGGAGCATTGTGATTACACGGGTCATGGAGCATTGTGATGACAATTGTTTAGAACATTGGGAAGACAGGAATCATGGAGCATAGTGATGAAAGGGGCCATGGAGCATTGTGATGACAGGCGTCATGGGACATTGTGTTGACAGTGGTCATCGAGCATTGTTAGAAAGGGAACATGGAGAAATTTGATTTCAGGGGCCATGAAAAATTGTGAATACATAGGCCATGGAGTATTCAGATGAATGTGGTCAAGGATCATTGTGACGACAAGTGTCCTGGAATATTGTGATGACAGGGTTCATGGAGCATTGCGATGACAAGGGCCATGGCGAAATGTGAAGACAGGTGTCATGGGGCTTTGTGATGACAGTGGTCATCTAGAATTGTGAAGAAAGATATCATGGAGCAGTGGGATGACAGGGGCCATGGAGCATTGTGATGACAGGGCTCATGGGGCATTGTGATGACACAGCCATGGAACATTATGATGACAAGAATTCTGGAGCATTGTGATAAAAGGGCATGGACCATTGTGATTAGAGGGGCCAAGGAGCATTCTGATGACAACGGCATGGAGCATTGTGATGACAAGGGTCATCGAGCATTGTGATGACAGTGGTCATGAAGCATTGTGATGAATGTGGTCATGGATCATTGTGATGACAAGTGTCGTGGAGCATTGTGATGACAGGGGTCATAGAGCATTGTGATGACACGGTTACGGAATATTGTGATGACCAGAATTCTGTAGCACTGGGATGAAAAGGGAATGGAGCATTGTGATTAAAGGGGTCATGGAGCATTGTGATGACAATTGTTCTAGAACATTGTGAAGACAGGGATCATGGAGCATAGTGATGAAAGGGCCATGGAGCATTGTGATGACAGACATCATGGGACAATGTGTTGACAGTGGTCATGGAGCATTGTTAGAAAGGGAACATGGAGCAATTTTATTTCAGGGGCCATGAAAAATTGTGAATACATAGGCCATTGAGTATTCAGATGAATGTGGTCAAGGATCATTGTGACGACAAGTGTCCTAGAATATTGTGATGACACGGTTCATGGAGCATTGCGATGACAAGGGCCATGGCGAAATGTGAAGACAGGTGTCATGGGGCATTGTGATGACAGTGGTCATCTAGAATTGTGAAGAAAGATATCATGGAGCAGTGGGATGACAGGGGCCATGGAGCATTGTGATGACAGGGGTCATAGAGCATTGTGATGACACGGTTATGGAATATTGTGATGACCAGAATTCTGTAGCAATGTGATGAAAAGGGAATGGAGCATTGTGATTACAGGGGTCATGGAGCATTGTGATGACAATTGTTTACAACATTGTGAAGACAGGGATCATGGAGCATAGTGGTGAAAGGGGCCATGGAGCATTGTGATGACAGGCGTCATGGGACATTGTGTTGACAGTGGTCATGGAGCATTGTTAGAAAGGGAACATGGAGCAATTTGATTTCAGGGGCCATGAAAAATTGTGAATACATAGGCCATGGAGTGTTCAGATGAATGTGGTCAAGGATCATTGTGATGACAAGTGTCCTGGAATATTGTGATGACACGGTTCATGGAACATTGCGATGACAAGGGCCATGGCGAAATGTGGAGACAGGTGTCATGGGGCTCTGTGATGACAGTGGTCATCTAGAATTGTGAAGAAAGATATCATGGATCAGTGGGATGACAGGGGCCATGGAGCATTTTGATGACAGGGGTCATGGGGCATTGTGATGACACGGCCATGGAACATTATGATGACAAGAATTCTGGAGCATTGTGATAAAAGGGCATGGACCATTGTGATTAGAGGGGCCAAGGAGCATTCTGATGACAACGGCATGGAGCATTGTGATGACAAGGGTCATCGAGCATTGTGATGACAGTGGTCATGAAGCATTGTGATGAATGTGGTCATGGATCATTGTGATGACAAGTGTCGTGGAGCATTGTGATGACAGGGTTCATAGAGCATTGTGATGACACGGTTATGGAATATTGTGATGACCAGAATTCTGTAGCACTGTGATGAAAAGGGAATGGAGCATTGTGATTAAAGGGGTCATGGAGCATTGGGATGACAATTGTTCTAGAACATTGTGAAGACAGGGATCATGGAGCATAGTGATGAAGGGCCATGGAGCATTGTGATGACAGGCATCATGGGACAATGTGTTGACAGTGGTCATGGAGCATTGTTAGAAAGAAAACATGGAGCAATTTGATTTCAGGGGCCATGAAAAATTGTGAATACATAGGCCATGGAGTATTCAGATGAATGTGGTCAAGCATCATTGTGATGACAAGTGTCCTGGAATATTGAGATGACACGGTTCATGGAGCATTGCGATGACAAGGGCCATGGCAAAATGTGAAGACAGGTGTCATGGGGCATTGTGATGACAGTGGTCATCTAGAATTGTGAAGAAAGATATCATGGAGCACTGGGATGACAGGGGCCATGGAGCATTGTGATGACAGGGGTCATGGGGCATTGTGATGACACGGCCATGGAACATTATGATGACAAGAATTCTGGAGCATTGTGATAAAAAGGGCATGGACCATTGTGATTAGAGGGGCCAAGGAGCATTCTGATGACAACGGCATGGAGCATTGTGATGACAAGTGTCATCGAGCATTGTAATGACGGTGGTCATGAAGCATTGTGATGAATGTGGTCATGGATCATTGTGATGACAAGTGTCGTGGAGCTTTGTGATGACAGGGGTCATAGAGCATTGTGATGACACGGTTATGGAATATTGTGATGACCAGAATTCTGTAGCACTGTGATGAAATTGGAATGGAGCATTGCGATTACAGGGGTCATGGAGCATTGTGATGACAATTGTTCTAGAACATTGTGATGACAGGGATCATGGAGCATAGTGATGAAAGGGGCCATGGAGCATTGTGATGACAGGCGTCATGGGACATTGACTTGACAGTGGTCATGGAGCATTGTTAGAAAGGGAACATGGAGCATTTTGATTTCAGGGGCCATTAAAAATTGTGAATACATAGGCCATGGAGTATTCAGATGAATGTGGTCAAGGATCATTGGGACGAAAAGTGTCCTGGAATATTGTGATGACACGGTTCATGGAGCATTGCGATGACAAGGGCCATCGTGAAATGTTAAGAAAGGTGTCATGGGGCATTGTGATGACAGTGGTCATCTAGAATTGTGAAGAAAGATATCATGGAGCACTGGGATGACAGGGGCCATGGAGCATTGTGATGACAGGGGTCATGGGGCATTGTGATGACACGGCCATGGAACATTATGATGACAAGAATTCTGGAGCATTGTGATAAAAAGGGCATGGACAATTGTGATTAGAGGGGCCAAGGAGCATTCTGATGACAACGGCATGGAGCATTGTGATGACAAGTGTCATCGAGCATTGTGATGACGGTGGTCATGAAGCATTGTGATGAATGTGGTCATGGATCATTGTGATGACAAGTGTCGTGGAGCTTTGTGATGACAGGGGTCATAGAGCATTGTGATGACACGGTTATGGAATATTCTGATGACCAGAATTCTGTAGCACTGTGATGAAAAGGGAATGGAGCATTGTGATTACAGGGGTCATGGAGCATTGTGATGACAATTGTTCTAGAACATTGTGATGACACGGATCATGGAGCATAGTGATGAAAGGGGCCATGGAGCATTGTGATGACAGTTGTCATGGGACATTGTGTTGACAGTTGTCATGGAGCATTGTTAGAAAGGAACATGGAGCATTTTGATTTCAGGGGCCAGGAAAAATTGTGAATACATAGGCCATGGAGTATTCAGATGAATGTGGTCAAGGATCATTGTGACGACAAGTGTCCTGGAATATTGTGATGACACGGTTCATGGAGCATTGCGATGACAAGGGCCATGGCGAAATGTGAAGACAGGTGTCATGGGGCATTGTGATGACAGTGGTCATCTAGAATTGTGAAGATAGATATCATGGAGCAGTGGGATGACAGGGGCCATGGAGCATTGTGATGACAGGGGTCATGGGGCATTGTGATGACACGGCCATGGAACATTATGATGACAAGAATTCTGGAGCATTGTGATAAAAAGGGCATGGACCATTGTGATTAGAGTGGCCAAGGAGCATTCTGATGACAACGGCATGGAGCATTGTGATGACAAGGGTCATCGAGCATTGTGATGACAGTGGTCATGAAGCATTGTGATGAATGTGGTCATGGATCATTGTGATGACAAGTGTCGTGGAGCATTGTGATGACAGGGGTCATAGAGCATTGTGATGACACGGTTATGGAATATTGTGATGACCAGAATTCTGTAGCACTGGGATGAAAAGGGAATGGAGCATTGTGATTAAAGGGGTCATGGAGCATTGTGATGACAATTGTTCTAGAACATTGTGAAGACAGGGATCATGGAGCATAGTGATGAAAGGGCCATGGAGCATTGTGATGACAGGCATCATGGGACAATGTGTTGACAGTGGTCATGGAGCATTGTTAGAAAGGGAACATGGAGCAATTTGATTTCAGGGGCCATGAAAAATTGTGAATACATAGGCCATGGAGTATTCAGATGAATGTGGTCAAGGATCATTGTGATGACAAGTGTCCTGGAATATTGAGATGACACGGTTCACGGAGCATTGCGATGAAAAGGGCCATGGCGAAATGTGAAGACAGGTGTCATGGGGCATTGTGATGACAGTGGTCATCTAGAATTGTGAAGAAAGATATCATGGAGCAGTGGGATGACAGGGGCCATGGAGCATTGTGATGAAAGGGGTCATGGGGCATTGTGATGACACGGCCATGGAACATTATGATGACAAGTATTCTGGAGCATTGTGATAAAAAGGGCATGGACCATTGTGATTAGAGGGGCCAAGGAGCATTCTGATGACAACGGCATGGAGCATTGTGATGACAGGGGTCATCGAGCATTGTGATGACAGTGGTCATGAAGCATTGTGATGAATGTGGTCATGGATCATTGTGATGACAAGTGTCGTGGAGCATTGTGATGACAGGGGTCATAGAGCATTGTGATGACACGGTTATGGAATTTTGTGATGACCAAAATTCTGTAGCACTGTGATGAAAAGGGAATGGAGCATTGTGATTACATGGGTCATGGAGCCTTGTGATGACAATTGTTCTAGAACATTGTGAAGACAGGGATCATGGAGCATAGTGATGAAAGGGCCATGGAGCATTGTGATGACAGGCGTCATGGGACAATGTGTTGACAGTGGTCATGGAGCATTGTTAGAAAGGGAACATGGAGCAATTTGATTTCAGGGGCCATGAAAAATTTTGAATATATAGGCCATGGAGTATTCAGATCAATGTGGTCATGAATCATTGTGATGACAAGTGTCGTGGAGCATTGTGATTACAGGGGTCATAGAGCATTGTGATGACACGGTTATGGAATATTGTGATGACCAGAATTCTGTAGCAATGTGATGAAAAGGGAATGGAGCATTGTGATTACAGGGGTCATGGAGCATTGTGATGACAATTGTTTACAACATTGTGAAGACAGGGATCATGGAGCATAATGGTGAAAGGGGCCATGGAGCATTGTTATGACAGGCGTCATGGGACATTGTGTTGACAGTGGTCATGGAGCATTGTTAGAAAGGGAACATGGAGCAATTTGCTTTCAGGGGCCATGAAAAATTGTGAATACATAGGCCATGGAGTATTCAGATGAATGTGGTCAAGGATCATTGTGACGACAAGTGTCCTGGAATATTGTGATGACACGGTTCATGGAGCATTGCGATGACAAGGGCCATGGCGAAATGTGAAGACAGGTGTCATGGGGCTCTGTGATGACAGTGGTCATCTAGAATTGTGAAGAAAGATATCATGGATCAGTGGGATGACAGGGGCCATGGAGCATTGTGATGACAGGGGTCATGGGGCATTGTGATGACACGGCCATGGAACATTATGATGACAAGAATTCTGGAGCATTGTGATAAAAGGGCATGGACCATTGTGATTAGAGGGGCCAAGGAGCATTCTGATGACAACGGCATGGAGCATTGTGATGACAAGTGTCATCGAGCATTGTGATGACGGTGGTCATGAAGCATTGTGATGAATGTGGTCATGGATCATTGTGATGACAAGTGTCGTGGAGCTTTGTGATGACAGGGGTCATAGAGCATTGTGATGACACGGTTATGGAATATTGTGATGACCAGAATTCTGTAGCACAGTGATGAAAAGGGCATGGAGCATTGTGATTACAGTGGTCATGGAGCATTGTGATGACAATTGTTCTAGAACATTGTGATGACAGGGATCATGGAGCATAGTGATGAAAGGGCCATGGAGCATTGTGATGACAGGCGTCATGGGACAATGTGTTGACAGTGGTCATGGAGCATTGTTAGAAAGGGAACATGGAGCAATTTGATTTCAGGGGCCATGAAAAATTGTGAATACATAGGCCATGGAGTATTCAGATGAATGTGGTCAAGGATCATTGTGACGACAAGTGTCCTGGAATATTGTGATGACACGGTTCACGGAGCATTGCGATGACAAGGGCCATGGCGAAATGTGAAGACAGGTGTCATGGGGCATTGTGATGACAGTGGTCATCTAGAATTGTGAAGAAAGATATCATGGAGCACTGGGATGACAGGGGCCATGGAACATTGTGATGACAGGGGTCATGGGGCACTGTGATGACACGGCCATGGAACATTATGATGACAAGAATTCCGGAGCATTGTGATAAAAAGGGCATGGATCATTGTGATTAGAGGGGCCAAGGAACATTCTGATGACAACGGCATGGAGCATTGTGATGACAAGGGTCATCGAGCATTGTGATGACAGTGGTCATGAAGCATTGTGATGAATGTGGTTATGGATCATTGTGATGACAAGTGTCGTGGAGCATTGTGAGGAAAGGGGTCATAGAGCATTGTGATGACACAGTTATGGAATATTGTGATGACCAGAATTCTGTAGCACTGTGATGAAAAGGGAATGGAGCATTGTGATTACAGGGGTCATGGAGCATTGTGATGACAATTGTTCTAGAACATTGTGATGACAGGGATCATGGAGCATAGTGATGAAAAGGGCCATGGAGCATTGTGATGACAGGCGTCATGGGACATTGTGTTGACAGTGGTCATGGAGCATTGTTAGAAAGGGAACATGGAGCAATTTGATTTCAGGGGCCATGAAAAATTGTGAATACATAGGCCATGGAGTATTCAGATAAATGTGGTCAAGGATCATTGTGACGACAAGTGTCCTGGAATATTGTGATGACACGGTTCACGGAGCATTGCGATGACAAGGGCCATGGCGAAATGTGAAGACAGGTGTCATGGGGCTTTGTGATGACAGTGGTCATCTAGAATTGTGAAGAAAGATATCATGGAGCTGTGGGATGATAGGGGCCATGGAGCATTGTGATGAGAGGGGTCATGGGGCATTGTGATGACACGGCCATGGAACATTATGATGACAAGAATTCTGGAGCATTGTGATAAAAGGGCATGGACCATTGTGATTAGAGGGGCCAAGGAGCATTCTGATGACAACTGCATGGAGCATTGTGATGGCAAGGGTCATCGAGCATTGTGATGACAGTGGTCATGAAGCATGGTGATGAATGTGGTCATGGATCATTGTGATGACAAGTGTCGTGGAGCATTGTGATGACAGGGGTCATAGAGCATTGTGATGACACAGTTATGGAATATTGTGATGACCAGAATTGAGTAGCACTGTGATGAAAAGGGAATGGAGCATTGTGATTACAGGGGTCATGGAGCATTGTGATGACAATTGTTCTAGAACATTGTGATGACAGGGATCATGGAGCATAGTGATGAAAGGGGCCATGGAGCATTGTGATGACAGGCGTCATGGGACATTGTGTTGACTGTGGTCATGGATCATTGTTAGAAAGGGAACATGGAGCAATTTGATTTCAGGGGCCATGAACAATTGTGAATACATAGGCCATGGAGTATTCAGATGAATGTGGTCAAGGATCATTGTGACGACAAGTGTCGTGGAATATTGTGATGACACGGTTCACGGAGCATTGCGATGACAAGGGCCATGGCGAAATGTGAAGACAGGTGTCATGGGGCTTTGTGATGACAGTGGTCCTCTAGAATTGTGAAGAAAGATATCATGGAGCAGTGGGATGACAGGGGCCATGGAGCATTGTGGTGAGAGGGGTCATGGGGCATTGTGATGACACGGCCATGGAACATTATAATGACAAGAATTCTGGAGCATTGTGATAAAAGGGCATGGACCATTGTGATTAGAGGGGCCAAGGAGCATTCTGATGACAACGGCATGGAGCATTGTGATGACAAGGGTCATCGAGCATTGTGATGACAGTGGTCATGAAGCATTGTGATGAATGTGGTCATGGATCATTGTGATGACAAGTGTCGTGGAGCATTGTGATGACAGGGGTCATAGAGCATTGTGATGACACAGTTATGGAATATTGTGATGACCAGAATTCTGTAGCACTGTGATGAAAAGGGAATGGAGCATTGTGATTACAGGGGTCATGGAGCATTGTGATGACAATTGTTCTAGAACATTGTGATGACAGGGATCATGGAGCATAGTGATGAAAGGGGCCATGGAGCATTGTGATGACAGGCGTCATGGGACATTGTGTTGACAGTGGTAATGGAGCATTGTTAGAAAGGGAACATGGAGCAATTTGATTTCAGGGGCCATGAAAAATTGTGAATACATAGGCCATGGAGTATTCAGATGAATGTGGTCAAGGATTATTGTGACGAAATGTGTCCTGGAATATTGTGATGACACGGTTCATGGAGCATTGCGATGACAAGGGTCATGGCGAAATGTGAAGACAGGTGTCATGGGGCATTGTGATGACAGTGGTCATCTAGAATTGTGAAGAAAGATATCATGGAGCACTGGGATGACAGGGGCCATGGAGCATTGTGATGACAGGGGTCATGGGGCATTGTGATGACACGGCCATGGAACATTATGATGACAAGAAGTCTGGAGCATTGTGATAAAAAGGGCATGGACCATTGTAATTAGAGGGGCCAAGGAGCATTCTGATGACAACGGCATGGAGCATTGTGATGACAAGGGTCATCGAGCATTGTGATGACAGTGGTCATGAAGCATTGTGATGAATGTGGTCATGGATCATTGTGATGACAAGTTTCGTGGAGCATTGTGATGACAGGGGTCATAGAGCATTGTGATGACACGGTTATGGAATATTGTGATGACCAGAATTCTGTAGCACTGTGATGAAAAGGGAATGGAGCATTGTGATTACAGGGGTCATGGAGCATTGTGATGACAATTGTTTAGAACATTGTGAAGATAGGGATCATGGAGCATAGTGATGAAAGGGGCCAAGGAGCATTGTGATGACAGGCGTCATGGGACATTGTGTTGACAGTGGTCATGGAGCATTGTTAGAAAGGGAACATGGAGCAATTTGATTTCAGGGGCCATGAAAAATTGTGAATACATAGGCCATGGAGTATTCAGATGAATGTGGTCAAGGATCATTGTGACGACAAGTGTCCTGGAATATTGTGATGACACGGTTCATGGAGCATTGCGATGACAAGGGCCATGGCGAAATGTGAAGACAGGTGTCATGGGGCTTTGTGATGACAGTGGTCATCTAGAATTGTGAAGAAAGATATCATGGAGCCGTGGGATGACAGGGGCCATGGAGCATTGTGATGACAGGGGTCATGGGGCATTGTGATGACACGGCCATGGAACATTATGATGACAAGAATTCTGGAGCATTGTGATAAATAGGGCATGGACCATTGTGATTAGAGGGGCCAAGGAGCATTCTGATGACAACGGCATGGAGCATTGTGATGACAAGGGTCATCGAGCAATGTGATGACAGTCGTCATGAAGCATTGTGATGAATGTGGTCATGGATCATTGTGATGACAAGTGTCGTGGAGCATTGTGATTACAGGGGTCATAGAGCATTGTGATGACACGGTTATGGAATATTGTGATGACCAGAATTCTGTAGCACTGTGATGAAAGGGGAATGGAGCTTTGTGAATACAGGGGTCATGGAGCATTGGGATGACAATTGTTCTAGAACATTGTGATGACAGGGATCATGGAGCATAGTGATGAAAGGGGCCATGGAGCATTGTGATGACACGGCCATGGAACATTATGATGACAAGAATTCTGGAGCATTGTGATAAATAGGGCATGGACCATTGTGATTAGAGGGGCCAAGGAGCATTCTGATGACAACGGCATGGAGCATTGTGATGACAAGGGTCATCGAGCATTGTGATGACAGTGGTCATGAAGCATTGTGATGAATGTGGTCATGGATCATTGTGATGACAAGTGTCATGGAGCATTGTGATGACAGGGGTCATAGAGCATTGTGATGACACAGTTATGGAATATTGTGATGACCAGAATTCTGTAGCACTGTGATGAAAAGGGAATGGAGCATTGTGATTACAGGGGTCATGGAGCATTGTGATGACAATTGTTCTAGAACATTGTGATGACAGGGATCATGGAGCATAGTGATGAAAGGGGCCATGGAGCATTGTGATGACAGGCGTCATGGGACATTGTGTTGACAGTGGTCATGGAGCATTGTTAGAAAGGGAACATGGAGCAATTTGATTTCAGGGGCCATGAACAATTGTGAATACATAGGCCATGGAGTATTCAGATGAATGTGGTCAAGGATCATTGTGACGACAAGTGTCGTGGAATATTGTGATGACACGGTTCACGGAGCATTGCGATGACAAGGGCCATGGCGAAATGTGAAGACAGGTGTCATGGGGCTTTGTGATGACAGTGGTCATCTAGAATTGTGAAGAAAGATATCATGGAGCAGTGGGATGACAGGGGCCATGGAGCATTGTGGTGAGAGGGGTCATGGGGCATTGTGATGACACGGCCATGGAACATTATGATGACAAGAATTCTGGAGCATTGTGATAAAAGGGCATGGACCATTGTGATTAGAGGGGCCAAGGAGCATTCTGATGACAACGGCATGGAGCATTGTGATGACAAGGGTCATCGAGCATTGTGATGACAGTGGTCATGAAGCATTGTGATGAATGTGGTCATGGATCATTGTGATGACAAGTGTCGTGGAGCATTGTGATGACAGGGGTCATAGAGCATTGTGATGACACGGTTATGGAATATTGTGATGACAAGAATTCTGTAGCACTGGGATGAAAAGGGAATGGAGCATTGTGATTAAAGGGGTCATGGAGCATTGTGATGACAATTGTTCTAGAACATTGTGAAGACAGGGATCATGGAGCATAGTGATGAAAGGGCCATGGAGCATTGTGATGACAGGCATCATGGGACAATGTGTTGACAGTGGTCATGGAGCATTGTTAGAAAGTGAACATGGAGCAATTTGATTTCAGGGGCCATGAAAAATTGTGAATACATAGGCCATGGAGTATTCAGATGAATGTGGTCAAGGATCATTGTGACGACAAGTGTCCTGGAATATTGTGATGACACGGTTCATGGAGCATTGCGATGACAAGGGCCATGGCGAAATGTGAAGACAGGTGTCATGGGGCATTGTGATGACAGTGGTCATCTAGAATTGTGAAGAAAGATATCATGGAGCACTGGGATGACAGGGGCCATGGAGCATTGTGATGACAGGGGTCATGGGGCATTGTGATGACACGGCCATGGAACATTTTAATGACAAGAATTCTGGAGCAATTTCATAAAAAGGTTATGGACCATGGTGATTAGAGGGGCCAAGGAGCATTCTGATGACAACGGCATGGAGCATTGTGATGACAATGGTCATCGAGCATTGTGATGATAGTGGTCATGAAGCATTGTGATGAATGTGGTCATGCATCATTGTGATGACATGTGTCGTGGAGCATTGTGATGACAGGGGTCATAGAGCATTGTGATGACACGGTTATGGAATATTGTGATGACCAGAATTCTGTAGCACAGTGATGAAAAGGGAATGGAGCATTGTGATTACAGGGGTCATGGAACATTGGGATGACAGGGGTCATGGGGCATTGTGATGAAACGGCCATGGAACATTATGATGACAAGAATTCTGGAGCATTGTGATAAAAAGGTCATGGACCATTGTGATTAGAGTGGCCAAGGAGCATTCTGATGACAACGGCATGGAGCATTGTGATGACAAGGGTCATCGAGCATTGTGATGATAGTGGTCATGAAGCATTGTGATGAATGTGGTCATGCATCACTGTGATGACAATTGTCGTGGAGCAATGTGATGACAGTGGTCATAGAGCATTGTGATGACACGGTTATGGAATATTGTGATGACCAGAATTCTGTAGCACTGTGATGAAAAGGGAATGGAGTATTGTGATTACAGGGGTCATGGAGCATTGTGATGACACGGTTATGGAATATTGTGATGACCAGAATTCTGTAGCACTGTGATGAAAAGGGAATGGAGCATTGTGTTTATAGGGGTCATGGAGCATTGCGTTGACAATTGTTCTAGAACATTGTGATGACAGGGATCATGGAACATAGTGATGAAAGGGGCCATGGAAAATTGTGATGACAGGCGTCATGGGACATTGTGTTGACAGTGGTCATGGAGCATTGTTAGAAAGGGAACATGGAGCAATTTTATTTCAGGGGCCATGAACAATTGTGAATACATAGGCCATGGAGTATTCAGATGAATGTGGTCAAGGATCATTGTGACGAAAAGTGTCCTGGTATATTGTGATGACACGGTTCATGGAGCTTTGCGATGACAAGGGCCATGGCGAAACGTGAAGACAGGTGTCATGGGGCATTGTGATGACAGTGGTCATCTAGAATTGTGAAGAACGATATCATGGAGCAATGGGATGACAGGGGCCATGGAGCATTGTGATGACAGGGGTCATGGGGCATTGTGATGACACGGCCATGGAACATTATGATGACAAGAATTCTGGAGCATTGTGATAAAAAGGTCATGGACCATTGTGATTGGAGGGGCCAAGGAGCATTCTGATGACAACGGCATGGAGCATTGTGATGACAAGGGTCATCGAGCATTGTGATGACAGTGGTCATGAAGTATTGTGATGAATGTGGTCATGGATCATTGTGATGACAAGTGTGGTGGAGCATTGTGATGACAGGGGACATAGAGCATTGTGATGACACGGTTATGCAATATTGTGATGACCAGAATTCTGTAGCACTGTGATGAAAATGGAATGGAGCATTGTGATTACAGGGGTCATGGAGCATAGTGATGAAAGGGGCCATGGAGCATTGTGATGACAGGCGTCATGGGACATTGTGTTGACAGTGGTAATGGAGCATTGTTAGAAAGGGAACATGGAGCAATTTGATTTCAGGGGCCATGAAAAATTGTGAATACATAGGCCATGGAGTATTCAGATGAATGTGGTCAAGGATTATTGTGACGAAATGTGTCCTGGAATATTGTGATGACAAGGTTCATGGAGCATTGCGATGACAAGGGTCATGGCGAAATGTGAAGACAGGTGTCATGGGGCATTGTGATGACAGTGGTCATCTAGAATTGTGAAGAAAGATATCATGGAGCACTGGGATGACAGGGGCCATGGAGCATTGTGATGACAGGGTTCATGGGGCATTGTGATGACACGGCCAGGGAACATTATGATGACAAGAAGTCTGGAGCATTGTGATAAAAAGGGCATGGACCATTGTCATTAGAGGGGCCAAGGAGCATTCTGATGACAACGGCATGGAGCATTGTGATGACAAGGGTCATCGAGCATTGTGATGACAGTGGTCATGAAGCATTGTGATGAATGTGGTCATGGATCATTGTGATGACAAGTTTCGTGGAGCATTGTGATGACAGGGGTCATAGAGCATTGTGATGACACGGTTATGGAATATTGTGATGACCAGAATTCTGTAGCACTGTGATGAAAAGGGAATGGAGCATTGTGATTACAGGGGTCATGGAGCATTGTGATGACTATTGTTCTAGAACATTGTGATGACAGGGATCATGGAGAATAGTGATGAAAGGGGCCATGGAGCATTGTGATGACAGGCGTCATGGGACAATGTGTTGACAGTGGTCATGGAGCATTGTTAGAAAGGGAACATGGAGCAATTAGATTTCAGGGGCCATGAACAATTGTGAATACATAGGCCATGGAGTATTCAGATGAATGTGGTCAAGGATCATTGTGACGACAAGTGTGCTGGAATATTGTGATGACACGGTTCATGGAGCATTGCGATGACAAGGGCCAAGGCGAAATGTGAAGACAGGTGTCATGGGGCATTGTGATGACAGTGGTCATCTAGAATTGTGAAGAAAGATATCATGGAGCACTGGGATGACAGGGGCCATGGAGCATTGTGATGACAGGGGTCATGGGGCATTGTGATGACACGGCCATGGAACATTATGATGACAAGAATTCTGGAGCATTGTGATAAAATGGGCAGGGACCATTGTGATTAGAGTGGCCAAGGAGCATTCTGATCACAACGGCATGGAGCATTGTGATGACAAGTGTCATCGAGCATTGTGATGACAGTGGTCATGAATCATTGTGATGAATATGGTCATGGATCATTGTGATGACAAGTGTCATTGAGCATTGTGATGACGGGGGTCATAGAGCATTGTGATGACATGGTTATGGAATATTGTGATGACCAGAATTCTGTAGCACTGTGATGAAAATGGAATGGAGCATTGTGATTACAGGGGTCATGGAGCATTGTGATGACAATTGTTTAGAACATTGTGAAGACAGGGATCATGGAGCATAGTGATGAAAGGGGCCATGGAGCATTGTGATGACAGGCGTCATGGGACATTGTGTTGACAGTGGTCATGGAGCATTTTAGAAAGGGAACATGGAGCAATTTGATTTCAGGGGCCATGAACAATTGCGAATACATACGCCATGGAGTATTCAGATGAATGTGGTCAAGGATCATTGTGACGAAAAGTGTCCTGGAATATTGTGATGACACGGTTCATGGAGCATTGCGATGACAAGGGCCATGGCAAAATGTGAAGACAGGTGTCATGGGGCATTGTGATGACAGTGGTCATCTAGAATTGTGAAGAAAGATATCATGGAGCACTGGGATGACAGGGGCCATGGAACATTGTGATGACAGGGGTCATGTGGCATTGTGATGACACGGCCATGGAACATTATGATGACAAGAATTCTGGAGCATTGTGATAAAAAGGTCATGGACCATTGTGATTAGAGGGGCCAAGGAGCATTCTGATGACAACGGCATGGAGCATTGTGATGACAAGGGTCATCGAGCATTGTGATGACAGTTGTCATGAAGCATTTTGATGAATGTGGTCATGGATCATTGTGATGACTAGTGTGGTGGAGCATTGTGATGACAGGGGTCATAGAGCATTGTGATGACACGGTTATGGAATATTGTGATGACCAGAATTCTGTAGCACTGTGATGAAAATGGAATGGAGCATTGTGATTACAGGGGTCATGGAGCATTGTGATGACAATTGTTCTAGAACTTTGTGATGACAGGGATCATGGAGCATAGTGATGAAAGGGGCCATGGAGCATTGTGATGACAGGCGTCATGGGACATTGTCTTGACAGTGGTCATGGAGCATTGTTAGAAAGGGAACATGGAGCAATTTGATTTCAGGGGCCATGAACAATTGTGAATACATAGGCCATGGAGTATTCAGATGAATAATGTCAAGGATCATTGTGACGACAAGTGTCCTGGAATATTGTGATGACACGGTTCATGGAGCATTGCGATGACAAGGGCCATGGCGAAATGTGAAGACAGGTGTCATGGGGCATTGTGATGACAGTGGTCATCTAGAATTGTGAAGAAAGATATCATGGAGCACTGGGATGACAGGGGCCATGGAACATTGTGATGACAGGGGTCATGGGGCATTGTGATGACACGGCCATGGAACATTATGATGACAAGAATTCTGGAGCATTGTGATAAAAAGGGCATGGACAATTGTGCTTAGAGGGGCCAAGGAGCATTCTGATGACAACGGCATGGAGCATAGTGATGAATGTGGTCATGGATCATTGTGATGACAAGTGTCGTGGAGCATTGTGATGACAGGGGTCATAGAGCATTGTGATGACACGGTTATGGAATATTGTGATGACCAGAATTCTGTAGCACTGTGATGAAAAGGGAATGGAGCATTGTGATTACAGGGGTCATGGAGCATTGTGATGACAATTGTTCTAGATCATTGTGATGACAGGGATCATGGAGCATAGTGATGAAAGGGGCCATGGAGCATTGTGATGATACGCGTCATGGGACATTTTGTTGACAGTGGTCATGGAGCATTGTTAGAAAGAGAACATGGAGCAATTTAATTTCAGGGGCCATGAAAAATTGTGAATACATAGGCCATGGAGTATTCAGATGAATGTGGTCAAGGATCATTGTGACGAAAAGTGTCCTGGAATATTGTGATGACACGGTTCATGGAGCATTGGGATGACAAGGGCCATGGCGAAATGTGAAGACATGTGTCATGGGGCATTGTGATGACAGTGGTCCTCTAGAATTGTGAAGAAAGATATCATGGAGCACGTGGATGACAGGGGCCATGGAGCATTGTGATGACAGGGGTCATGGGGCATTGTGATGACACGGCCATGGAACATTATGAAGACAAGAATTCTGGAGCATTGTGATAAAATGGGCATGGACCATTGTGATTAGAGGGGCCAAGGAGCATTCTGATCACAACGGCATGGAGCATTGTGATGACAAGGGTTATCGAGCATTGTGATGACAGTGGTCATGAAGCATTGTGATGAATGTGGTCATGCATCATTGTGATGACAAGTGTCGTGGAGCATTCTGATGACAGGGGTCATAGAGCATTGTGATGACACGGTTATGGAATATTGTGATGACCAGAATTCTGTAGCACTGTGATGAAAAGGGAATGGAGCATTGTGATTACAGGGGTCATGGAGCATTGTGATGACAATTGTTCTAGAACATTGGGATGACAGGGATCATGGAGCATAGTGATGTAAGGGGCCATGGAGCATTGTGATGACAGGCGTCATGGGACAATGTGTTGACAGTGGTCATGGAGCATTGTTAGAAAGGGAACATGGTGAAATTTGATTTCAGAGGCCATGAACAATTGTGAATACATAGGCCATGGAGTATTCAGATGAATGTGGTCAAGGATCATTGTGACCAGAAGTGTGCTGGAATATTGTGATGACATGGTTCATGGAGCATTGCGATGACAAGGGCCATGGCGAAATGTGAAGACAGGTGTCATGGGGCATTGTGATGACAGTGGTCATCTAGAATTGTGAAGAAAGATATCATGGAGCACTGGGATGACAGGCGCCATGAAGCATTGTGATGACAGGGGTCATGGGGAATTGTGATGACACAGCCCTGGAACATTATGATGACAAGAATTCTGGAGCATTGTGATAAAATTGGCATGGACCATTGTGATTAGAGGGGCCAAGGAGCATTCTTATCACAAAGGCATGGAGCATTGTGATGACAAGGTTCATCGAGCATTGTGATGACAGTGGTCATGAAACATTGTGATGAATGTGGTCATGGATCATTGTGATGACAAGTGTCGTGGAGCATTGTGATGACAGGGGTCATAGAGCATTGTGATGACACGGTTATGGAATATTGTGATGACCAGAATTCTGTAGCCCTGTGATGAAAAGGGAATGGAGCATTGTGATTACAGGGGTCATGGAGCATTGGGATGACAATTGTTCTAGAACATTGTGAAGACAGGGATCATGGAGCATAGTGATGAAAGGGGCCATGGAGCATTGTGATGACAGGCGTCATGGGACATTGTGTTGACAGTGGTCATGGAGCATTGTTAGAAAGGGAACATGGAGCAATTTGATTTCAGGGGCCATGAACAATTGTGAATACATAGGCCATGGAGTATTCAGATGAATGTGGTCAAGGATCATTGTGACGACAAGTGTCCTGGAATATTGTGATGACACGGTTCATGGAGCATTGCGATGACAAGGGCCATGGCGAAATGTGTAGACAGGTGTCATGGGGCATTGTGATGACAGTGGTCATCTAGAATTGTGAAGAAAGATATCATGGAGCACTGGGATGACAGGCGCCATGGAGCATTGTGATGACAGGGGTCATGGGGCATTGTGATGACACGGCCATGGAACATTATAATGACAAGAATTCTGGAGCAATTTGATAAAAAGGTTATGGACCATGGTGATTAGAGGGGCCAAGGAGCATTCTGATGACAACGGCATGGAGCATTGTGATGACAATGGTCATCGAGCATTGTGATGATAGTGGTCATGAAGCATTGTGATGAATGTGGTCATGCATCATTGTGATGACATGTGTCGTGGAGCATTGTGATGACAGGGGTCATAGAGCATTGTGATGACACGGTTATGGAATATTGTGATGACCAGAATTCTGTAGCACAGTGATGAAAAGGGAATGGAGCATTGTGATTACAGGGGTCATGGAGCATTGTGATGACAATTGTTCTAGAACATTGTGATGAGAGGGATCATGGAGCATAGTGATGAAAGGGGCAATGGAGATTTGTGTTGACAGGCGTCATGGGACATTGTGTTGACAGTGGACATGGAGCATTGTTAGAAAGGGAATATGGAGCAATTTGATTTCAGGGGCCATGAAAAATTGCGAATACATGCGCCATAGAGTATTCAGATGAATGTGGTCAAGGATCATTGTGACGAAAATTGTCCTGGAATATTGTGATGACACGGGTCATGGAGCATTGCGATGACAAGGGCCATGGCAAAATGTGAAGACAGGTGTCACGGGGCATTGTGATGACAGTGGTCATCTAGAATTGTGAAGAAAGATATCATGGAGCACTGGGATGACAGGGGCCATGGAACATTGTGATGACAGGGGTCATGGGGCATTGTGATGAAACGGCCATGGAACATTATGATGACAAGAATTCTGGAGCATTGTGAAAAAAGGTCATGGACCATTGTGATTAGAGGGGCCAAGGAGCATTCTGATGACAACGGCATGGAGCATTGTGATGACAAGGGTCATCGAGCATTGTGATGATAGTGGTCATGAAGCATTGTGATGAATGTGGTCATGCATCATTGTGATGACAATTGTCGTGGAGCAATGTGATGACAGGGGTCATAGAGCATTGTGATGACACGGTTATGGAATATTGTGATGACCAGAATTCTGTAGCACTGTGATGAAAAGGGAATGGAGTATTGTGATTACAGGGGTCATGGAGCATTGTGATGACAATTGTTCTAGATCATTGTGATGACAGGGATCATGGAGCATAGTGATGAAAGGGGCCATGGAGCATTGTGATGATAGGCGTCATGGGACATTGTGTTGACAGTGGTCATGGAGCATGGTTAGAAAGAGAACATGGAGCAATTTAAATTCAGGGGCCATGAAAAATTGTGAATACATAGGCCATGGAGTATTCAGATGAATGTGGTCAAGGATCATAGTGACGAAAAGTGTCCTGGAATATTGTGATGACACGGTTCATGGAGCATTGGGATGACAAGGGCCATGGCGAAATGTGAAGACATGTGTCATGGGGCATTGTGATGACAGTGGTCCTCTAGAACTGTGAAGAAACATATCATGGAGCACTTGGATGACAGGGGCCATGGAGCATTGTGATGACAGGGCTCATGGGGCATTGTGATGAAACGGCCATGGAACATTATGAAGACAAGAATTCTGGAGCATTGTGATAAAATGGGCATGGACCATTGTGATTAGAGGGGCCAAGGAGCATTCTGATCACAACGGCATGGAGCATTGTGATGACAAGGGTCATCGAGCATTGTGATGACAGTGGTCATGAAGCATTGTGATGAATGTGGTCATGCATCATTGTGATGACAAGTGTCGTGGAGCATTGTGATGACAGGGGTCATAGAGCATTGTGATGACACGGTTATGGAATATTGTGATGACCAGAATTCTGTAGCACTGTGATGAAAAGGGAATGGAGCATTGTGTTTATAGGGGTCATGGAGCATTGTGTTGACAATTGTTCTAGAACATTGTGATGACAGGGATCATGGAACATAGTGATGAAAGGGGCCATGGAAAATTGTGATGACAGGCGTCATGGGACATTGTGTTGACAGTGGTCATGGAGCATTGTTAGAAAGGGAACATGGAGCAATTTTATTTCAGGGGCCATGAACAATTGTGAATACATAGGCCATGGAGTATTCAGATGAATGTGGTCAAGGATCATTGTTACGAAAAGTGTCCTGGTATATTGTGATGACACGGTTCATGGAGCTTTGCGATGACAAGGGCCATGGCGAAACGTGAAGACAGGTGTCATGGGGCATTGTGATGACAGTGGTCATCTAGAATTGTGAAGAACGATATCATGGAGCACTGGGATGACAAGGGCCATGGAGCATTGTGATGACAGGGCTCATGGGGCATTGTGATGAAACGGCCATGGAACATTATGATGACAATAATTCTGGAGCATTGTGATAAAAGTGCATGGACCATTGTGATTAGAGGGGCCAAGGAGCATTCTGATGACAACGGCATGGAGCATTGTGATGACAAGGGTCATCGAGCATTGTGATGACAGTGGTCATGAAGCATTGTGATGAATGTGGTCATGGATCATTGTGATGACAAGTTTCGTGGAGCATTGTGATGACAGGGGTCATAGAGCATTGTGATGACACGGTTATGGAATATTGTGATGACCAGAATTCTGTAGCACTGTGATGAAAAGGGAATGGAGCATTGTGATTACAGGGGTCATGGAGCATTGTGATGACAATTGTTTAGAACATTGTGAAGACAGGGATCATGGCGCATAGTGATGAAAGGGGCCAAGGAGCATTGTGATGACAGGCGTCATGGGACATTGTGTTGACAGTGGTCATGGAGCATTGTTAGAAAGGGAACATGGAGCAATTTGATTTCAGGGGCCATGAAAAATTGTGAATACATAGGCCATGGAGTATTCAGATGAATGTGGTCAAGGATCATTGTGACGACAAGTGTCCTGGAATATTGTGATGACACGGTTCATGGAGCATTGGGATGACAAGGGCCATGGCGAAATGTGAAGACATGTGTCATGGGGCATTGTGATGACAGTGGTCCTCTAGAATTGTGAAGAAAGATATCATGGAGCACGTGGATGACAGGGGCCATGGAACATTGTGATGACAGGGGTCATGGGGCATTGTGATGACACGGCCATGGAACATTATGAAGACAAGAATTCTGGAGCATTGTGATAAAATGGGCATGGACCATTGTGATTAGAGGGGCCAAGGAGCATTCTGATCACAACGGCATGGAGCATTGTGACGACAAGGTTCATCGAGCATTGTGATGACAGTGGTCATGAAGCATTGTGATGAATGTGGTCATGGATCATTGTGATGACAAGTGTCGTGGAGCATTGTGATGACAGGGGTCATAGAGCATTGTGATGACACGGTTATGGAATATTGTGATGACCAGAATTCTGTAGACCTGTGATGAAAAGGGAATGGAGCATTGTGATTACAGGGGTCATGGAGCATTGGGATGACAATTGTTCTAGAACATTGTGAAGACAGGGATCATGGAGCATAGTGATGAAAGGGGCCATGGAGCATTGTGATGACAGGCGTCATGGGACATTGTGTTGACAGTGGTCATGGAGCATTGTTAGAAAGGGAACATGGAGCAATTTGATTTCAGGGGCCATGAACAATTGTGAATACATAGGCCATGGAGTTTTCAGATGAATGTGGTCAAGGATCATTGTGACGACAAGTGTCCTGGAATATTGTGATGACACGGTTCATGGAGCATTGCGATGACAAGGGCCATGGCGAAATGTGTAGACAGGTGTCATGGGGCATTGTGATGACAGTGGTCATCTAGAATTGTGAAGAAAGATATCATGGAGCACTGGGATGACAGGCGCCATGGAGCATTGTGATGACAGGGGTCATGGGGCATAGTGATGACACGGCCATGGAACATTATAATGACAAGAATTCTGGAGCAATTTCATAAAAAGGTTATGGACCATGGTGATTAGAGGGGCCAAGGAGCATTCTGATGACAACGGCATGGAGCATTGTGATGACAATGGTCATCGAGCATTGTGATGATAGTGGTCATGAAGCATTGTGATGAATGTGGTCATGCATCATTGTGATGACATGTGTCGTGGAGCATTGTGATGACAGGGGTCATAGAGCATTGTGATGACACGGTTATGGAATATTGTGATGACCAGAATTCTGTAGCACAGTGATGAAAATGGAATGGAGCATTGTGATTACAGGGGTCATGGAGCATTGTGATGACAATTGTTCTAGAACATTGTGATGAGAGGGATCATGGAGCATAGTGATGAAAGGGGCAATGGAGATTTGTGTTGACAGGCGTCATGGGACATTGTGTTGACAGTGGACATGGAGCATTGTTAGAAAGGGAACATGGAGCAATTTGATTTCAGGGGCCATGAAAAATTGCGAATACATGCGCCATAGAGTATTCAGATGAATGTGGTCAAGGATCATTGTGACGAAAATTGTCCTGGAATATTGTGATGACACGGGTCATGGAGCATTGCGATGACAAGAGCCATGGCAAAATGTGAAGACAGGTGTCACTGGGCATTGTGATGACAGTGGTCATCTAGAATTGTGAAGAAAGATATCATGGAGCACTGGGATGACAGGGGCCATGGAACATTGTGATGACAGGGGTCATGGGGCATTGTGATGAAACGGCCATGGAACATTATGATGACAAGAATTCTGGAGCATTGTGATAAAAAGGTCATGGACCATTGTGATTAGAGGGGCCAAGGAGCATTCTGATGACAACGGCATGGAGCATTGTGATGACAAGGGTCATCGAGCATTGTGATGATAGTGGTCATGAAGCATTGTGATGAATGTGGTCATGCATCATTGTGATGACAATTGTCGTGGAGCAATGTGATGACAGTGGTCATAGAGCATTGTGATGACACGGTTATGGAATATTGTGATGACCAGAATTCTGTAGCACTGTGATGAAAAGGGAATGGAGTATTGTGATTACAGGGGTCATGGAGCATTGTGATGACAATTGTTCTAGATCATTGTGATGACAGGGATCATGGAGCATAGTGATGAAAGGGGCCATGGAGCATTGTGATGATAGGCGTCATGGGACATTGTGTTGACAGTGGTCATGGAGCATGGTTAGAAAGAGAACATGGAGCAATTTAAATTCAGGGGCCATGAAAAATTGTGAATACATAGGCCATGGAGTATTCAGATGAATGTGGTCAAGGATCATAGTGACGAAAAGTGTCCTGGAATATTGTGATGACACGGTTCATGGAGCATTGGGATGACAAGGGCCATGGCGAAATGTGAAGACATGTGTCATGGGGCATTGTGATGACAGTGGTCCTCTAGAACTGTGAAGAAACATATCATGGAGCACTTGGATGACAGGGGCCATGGAGCATTGTGATGACAGGGCTCATGGGGCATTGTGATGAAACGGCCATGGAACATTATGAAGACAAGAATTCTGGAGCATTGTGATAAAATGGGCATGGACCATTGTGATTAGAGGGGCCAAGGAGCATTCTGATCACAACGGCATGGAGCATTGTGATGACAAGGGTCATCGAGCATTGTGATGACAGTGGTCAAGAAGCATTGTGATGAATGTGGTCATGCATCATTGTGATGACAAGTGTCGTGGAGCATTGTGATGACAGGTGTCATAGAGCATTGTGATGACACGGTTATGGAATATTGTGATGACCAGAATTCTGTAGCACTGTGATGAAAAGGGAATGGAGCATTGTGTTTATAGGGGTCATGGAGCATTGTGTTGACAATTGTTCTAGAACATTGTGATGACAGGGATCATGGAACATAGTGATGAAAGGGGCCATGGAAAATTGTGATGACAGGCGTCATGGGACATTGTGTTGACAGTGGTCATGGAGCATTGTTAGAAAGGGAACATGGAGCAATTTTATTTCAGGGGCCATGAACAATTGTGAATACATAGGCCATGGAGTATTCAGATGAATGTGGTCAAGGATCATTGTGACGAAAAGTGTCCTGGTATATTGTGATGACACGGTTCATGGAGCTTTGCGATGACAAGGGCCATGGCGAAACGTGAAGACAGGTGTCATGGGGCATTGTGATGACAGTGGTCATCTAGAATTGTGAAGAACGATATCATGGAGCACTGGGATGACAGGGGCCATGGAGCATTGTGATGACAGGGGTCATGGGGCATTGTGATGACACGGCCATGGAACATTATGATGACAAGAATTCTGGAGCATTGTGATAAAAAGGTCATGGACCATTGTGATTAGAGGGGCCAAGGAGCATTCTGATGACAACGGCATGGAGCATTGTGATGACAAGGGTCATCGAGCATTGTGATGACAGTGGTCATGAAGCATTGTGATGAATGTGGTCATGGATCATTGTGATGACAAGTTTCGTGGAGCATTGTGATGACAGGGGTCATAGAGCATTGTGATGACATGGTTATGGAATATTGTGATGACCAGAATTCTGTAGCACTGTGATGAAAATGGAATGGAGCATTGTGATTACAGGGGTCATGGAGCATTGTGATGACAATTGTTTAGAACATTGTGAAGACAGGGATCATGGAGCATAGTGATGAAAGGGGCCATGGAGCATTGTGATGATAGGCGTCATGGGACATTGTGTTGACAGTGGTCATGGAGCATTTTAGAAAGGGAACATGGAGCAATTTGATTTCAGGGGCCATGAACAATTGTGAATACATACGCCATGGAGTATTCAGATGAATGTGGTCAAGGATCATTGTGACGAAAAGTGTCCTGGAATATTGTGATGACACGGTTCATGGAGCATTGCGATGACAAGGGCCATGGCAAAATGTGAAGACAGGTGTCATGGGGCATTGTGATGACAGTGGTCATCTAGAATTGTGAAGAAAGATATCATGGAGCACTGGGATGACAGGGGCCATGGAACATTGTGATGACAGGGGTCATGTGGCATTGTGATGACACGGCCATGGAACATTATGATGACAAGAATTCTGGAGCATTGTGATAAAAAGGTCATGGACCATTGTGATTAGAGGGGCCAAGGAGCATTCTGATGACAACGGCATGGAGCATTGTGATGACAAGGGTCATCGAGCATTGTGATGACAGTTGTCATGAAGCATTTTGATGAATGTGGTCATGGATCATTGTGATGACTAGTGTGGTGGAGCATTGTGATGACAGGGGTCATAGAGCATTGTGATGACACGGTTATGCAATATTGTGATGACCAGAATTCTGTAGCACTGTGATGAAAATGGAATGGAGCATTGTGATTACAGGGGTCATGGAGCATTGTGATGACAATTGTTCTAGAACATTGTGATGACAGGGATCATGGAGCATAGTGATGAAAGGGGCCATGGAGCATTGTGATGACAGGCGTCATGGGACATTGTCTTGACAGTGGTCATGGAGCATTGTTAGAAAGGGAACATGGAGCAATTTGATTTCAGGGGCCATGAACAATTGTGAATACATAGGCCATGGAGTATTCAGATGAATGTGGTCAAGGATCATTGTGACGACAAGTGTCCTGGAATATTGTGATGACACGGTTCATGGAGCATTGCGATGACAAGGGCCATGGCGAAATGTGAAGACAGGTGTCATGGGGCATTGTGATGACAGTGGTCATCTAGAATTGTGAAGAAAGATATCATGGAGCACTGGGATGACAGGGGCCATGGAACATTGTGATGACAGGGGTCATGGGGCATTGTGATGACACGGCCATGGAACATTATGATGACAAGAATTCTGGAGCATTGTGATAAAAAGGGCATGGACAATTGTGCTTAGAGGGGCCAAGGAGCATTCTGATGACAACGGCATGGAGCATAGTGATGAATGTGGTCATGGATCATTGTGATGACAAGTGTCGTGGAGCATTGTGATGACAGGGGTCATAGAGCATTGTGATGACACGGTTATGGAATATTGTGATGACCAGAATTCTGTAGCACTGTGATGAAAAGGGAATGGAGCATTGTGATTACAGGGGTCATGGAGCATTGTGATGACAATTGTTCTAGATCATTGTGATGACAGGGATCATGGAGCATAGTGATGAAAGGGGCCATGGAGCATTGTGATGATACGCGTCATGGGACATTTTGTTGACAGTGTTCATGGAGCATTGTTAGAAAGAGAACATGGAGCAATTTAATTTCAGGGGCCATGAAAAATTGTGAATACATAGGCCATGGAGTATTCAGATGAATGTGGTCAAGGATCATTGTGACGAAAAGTGTCCTGGAATATTGTGATGACACGGTTCATGGAGCATTGGGATGACAAGGGCCATGGCGAAATGTGAAGACATGTGTCATGGGGCATTGTGATGACAGTGGTCCTCTAGAATTGTGAAGAAAGATATCATGGAGCACGTGGATGACAGGGGCCATGGAGCATTGTGATGACAGGGTTCATGGGGCATTGTGATGACACGGCCATGGAACATTATGATGACAATAATTCTGGAGCATTGTGATAAAAAGGGCATGGACCATTGTGATTAGAGGGGCCAAGGAGCATTCTGATCACAACGGCATGGAGCATTGTGATGACAAGGGTCATCGAGCATTGTGATGACAGTGGTCATGAAGCATTGTGATGAATGTGGTCATGCATCATTGTGATGACAAGTGTCGTGGAGCATTCTGATGACAGGGGTCATAGAGCATTGTGATGACACGGTTATGGAATATTGTGATGACCAGAATTCTGTAGCACTGTGATGAAAAGGGAATGGAGCATTGTGATTACAGGGGTCATGGAGCATTGTGATGACAATTGTTCTAGAACATTGGGATGACAGGGATCCTGGAGCATAGTGATGTAAGGGGCCATGGAGCATTGTGATGACAGGCGTCATGGGACAATGTGTTGACAGTGGTCATGGAGCATTGTTAGAAAGGGAACATGGTGAAATTTGATTTCAGAGGCCATGAACAATTGTGAATACATAGGCCATGGAGTATTCAGATGAATGTGGTCAAGGATCATTGTGACCAGAAGTGTGCTGGAATATTGTGATGACATGGTTCTTGGAGCATTGCGATGACAAGGGCCATGGCGAAATGTGAAGACAGGTGTCATGGGGCATTGTGATGACAGTGGTCATCTAGAATTGTGAAGAAAGATATCATGGAGCACTGGGATGACAGGCGCCATGGAGCATTGTGATGACAGGGGTCATGGGGAATTGTGATGACACAGCCATGGAACATTATGATGACAAGAATTCTGGAACATTGTGATAAAATTGGCATGGACCATTGTGATTAGAGGGGCCAAGGAGCATTCTGATCACAAAGGCATGGAGCATTGTGATGACAAGGTTCATCGAGCATTGTGATGACAGTGGTCATGAAGCATTGTGATGAATGTGGTCATGGATCATTGTGATGACAAGTGTCGTGGAGCATTGTGATGACAGGGGTCATAGAGCATTGTGATGACACGGTTATGGAATATTGTGATGACCAGAATTCTGTAGCCCTGTGATGAAAAGGGAATGGAGCATTGTGATTACAGGGGTCATGGAGCATTGGGATGACAATTGTTCTAGAACATTGGGATGACAGGGATCATGGAGCATAGTGATGTAAGGGGCCATGGAGCATTGTGATGACAGGCGTCATGGGACAATGTGTTGACAGTGGTCATGGAGCATTGTTAGAAAGGGAACATGGAGAAATTTGATTTCAGAGGCCATGAACAATTGTGAATACATAGGCCATGGAGTATTCAGATGAATGTGGTCAAGGATCATTGTGACCAGAAGTGTGCTGGAATATTGTGATGACATGGTTCATGGAGCATTGCGATGACAAGGGCCATGGCGAAATGTGAAGACAGGTGTCAAGGGGCATTGTGATGACAGTGGTCATCTAGAATTGTGAAGAAAGATATCATGGAGCACTGGGATGACAGGCGCCATGGAGCATTGTGATGAAAGGGGTCATGGGGAATTGTGATGACACAGCCATGGAACATTATGATGACAAGAATTCTGGAGCATTGTGATAAAATTGGCATGGACCATTGTGATTAGAGGGGCCAAGGAGCATTCTGATCACAACGGCATGGAGCATTGTGATGACAAGGTTCATCGAGCATTGTGATGACAGTGGTCATGAAGCATTGTGATGAATGTGGTCATGGATCATTGTGATGACAAGTGTCGTGGAGCATTGTGATGACAGGGGTCATAGAGCATTGTGATGACACGGTTATGGAATATTGTGATGACCAGAATTCTGTAGACCTGTGATGAAAAGGGAATGGAGCATTGTGATTACAGGGGTCATGGAGCATTGGGATGACAATTGTTCTAGAACATTGTGAAGACAGGGATCATGGAGCATAGTGATGAAAGGGGCCATGGAGCATTGTGATGACAGGCGTCATGGGACATTGTGTTGACAGTGGTCATGGAGCATTGTTAGAAAGGGAACATGGAGCAATTTGATTTCAGGGGCCATGAACAATTGTGAATACATAGGCCATGGAGTTTTCAGATGAATGTGGTCAAGGATCATTGTGACGACAAGTGTCCTGGAATATTGTGATGACACGGTTCATGGAGCATTGCGATGACAAGGGCCATGGCGAAATGTGTAGACAGGTGTCATGGGGCATTGTGATGAGAGTGGTCATCTAGAATTGTGAAGAAAGATATCATGGAGCACTGGGATGACAGGCGCCATGGAGCATTGTGATGACAGGGGTCATGGGGCATTGTGATGAAACGGCCATGGAACATTATGATGACAAGAATTCTGGAGCATTGTGATAAAAAGGTCATGGACCATTGTGATTAGAGGGGCCAAGGAGCATTCTGATGACAACGGCATGGAGCATTGTGATGACAAGTGTCATCGAGCATTGTGATGATAGTGGTCATGAAGCATTGTGATGAATGTGGTCATGCATCATTGTGATGACAATTGTCGTGGAGCAATGTGATGACAGTGGTCATAGAGCATTGTGATGACACGGTTATGGAATATTGTGATGACCAGAATTCTGTAGCACTGTGATGAAAAGGGAATGGAGTATTGTGATTACAGGGGTCATGGAGCATTGTGATGACAATTGTTCTAGATCATTGTGATGACAGGGATCATGGAGCATAGTGATGAAAGGGGCCATGGAGCATTGTGATGATAGGCGTCATGGGACATTGTGTTGACAGTGGTCATGGAGCATGGTTAGAAAGAGAACATGGAGCAATTTAAATTCAGGGGCCATGAAAAATTGTGAATACATAGGCCATGGAGTATTCAGATGAATGTGGTCAAGGATCATAGTGACGAAAAGTGTCCTGGAATATTGTGATGACACGGTTCATGGAGCATTGGGATGACAAGGGCCATGGCGAAATGTGAAGACATGTGTCATGGGGCATTGTGATGACAGTGGTCCTCTAGAACTGTGAAGAAACATATCATGGAGCACTTGGATGACAGGGGCCATGGAGCATTGTGATGACAGGGCTCATGGGGCATTGTGATGAAACGGCCATGGAACATTATGAAGACAAGAATTCTGGAGCATTGTGATAAAATGGGCATGGACCATTGTGATTAGAGGGGCCAAGGAGCATTCTGATCACAACGGCATGGAGCATTGTGATGACAAGGGTCATCGAGCATTGTGATGACAGTGGTCAAGAAGCATTGTGATGAATGTGGTCATGCATCATTGTGATGACAAGTGTCGTGGAGCATTGTGATGACAGGGGTCATAGAGCATTGTGATGACACGGTTATGGAATATTGTGATGACCAGAATTCTGTAGCACTGTGATGAAAAGGGAATGCAGCATTGTGTTTATAGGGGTCATGGAGCATTGTGTTGACAATTGTTCTAGAACATTGTGATGACAGGGATCATGGAACATAGTGATGAAAGGGGCCATGGAAAATTGTGATGACAGGCGTCATGGGACATTGTGTTGACAGTGGTCATGGAGCATTGTTAGAAAGGGAACATGGAGCAATTTGATTTCAGGGGCCATGAACAATTGTGAATACATAGGCCATGGAGTATTCAGATGAATGTGGTCAAGGATCATTGTGACGAAAAGTGTCATGGTATATTGTGATGACACGGTTCATGGAGCTTTGCGATGACAAGGGCCATGGCGAAACGTGAAGACAGGTGTCATGGGGCATTGTGATGACAGTGGTCATCTAGAATTGTGAAGAACGATATCATGGAGCACTGGGATGACAGGGGCCATGGAGCATTGTGATGACAGGGGTCATGGGGCATTGTGATGACACGGCCATGGAACATTATGATGACAAGAATTCTGGAGCATTGTGATAAAAAGGTCATGGACCATTGTGATTAGAGGGGCCAAGGAGCATTCTGATGACAACGGCATGGAGCATTGTGATGACAAGGGTCATCGAGCATTGTGATGACAGTGATCATGAAGTATTGTGATGAATGTGGTCATGGATCATTGTGATGACAAGTGTGGTGGAGCATTGTGATGACAGGGGACATAGAGCATTGTGATGACACGGTTATGCAATATTGTGATGACCAGAATTCTGTAGCACTGTGATGAAAATGGAATGGAGCATTGTGATTAGAGGGGTCATGGAGCATTGTGATGACAATTGTTCTAGAACATTGTGATGATAGGGATCATGGAGCATAGTGATGAAAGGGGCCATGGAGCATTGTGATGACAGGCGTCATGGGACATTGTGTTGACAGTGGTAATGGAGCATTGTTAGAAAGGGAACATGGAGCAATTTGATTTCAGGGGCCATGAAAAATTGTGAATACATAGGCCATGGAGTATTCAGATGAATGTGGTCAAGGATTATTGTGACGAAATGTGTCCTGGAATATTGTGATGACACGGTTCATGGAGCATTGCGATGACAAGGGTCATGGCGAAATGTGAAGACAGGTGTCATGGGGCATTGTGATGACAGTGGTCATCTAGAATTGTGAAGAAAGATATCATGGAGCACTGGGATGACAGGGGCCATGGAGCATTGTGATGACAGGTGTCATGGGGCATTGTGATGACACGGCCAGGGAACATTATGATGACAAGAAGTCTGGAGCATTGTGATAAAAAGGGCATGGACCATTGTCATTAGAGGGGCCAAGGAGCATTCTGATGACAACGGCATGGAGCATTGTGATGACAAGGGTCATCGAGCATTGTGATGACAGTGGTCATGAAGCATTGTGATGAATATGGTCATGGATCATTGTGATGACAAGCTTCGTGGAGCATTGTGATGACAGGGGTCATAGAGCATTGTGATGACACGGTTATGGAATATTGTGATGACCAGAATTCTGTAGCACTGTGATGAAAAGGGAATGGAGCATTGTGATTACAGGGGTCATGGAGCATTGTGATGACTATTTTTCTAGAACATTGTGATGACAGGGATCATGGAGAATAGTGATGAAAGGGGCCATGGAGCATTGTGATGACAGGCGTCATGGGACAATGTGTTGACAGTGGTCATGGAGCATTGTTAGAAAGGGAACATGGAGCAATTAGATTTCAGGGGCCATGAACAATTGTGAATACATAGGCCATGGAGTATTCAGATGAATGTGGTCAAGGATCATTGTGACCAGAAGTGTGCTGGAATATTGTGATGACACGGTTCATGGAGCATTGCGATGACAAGGGCCATGGCGAAATGTGAAGACAGGTGTCATGGGGCATTGTGATGACAGTGGTCATCTAGAATTGTGAAGAAAGATATCATGGAGCACTGGGATGACAGGGGCCATGGAGCATTGTGATGACAGGGGTCATGGGGCATTGTGATGACACGGCCATGGAACATTATGATGACAAGAATTCTGGAGCATTGTGATAAAATGGGCAGGGACCATTGTGATTAGAGTGGCCAAGGAGCATTCTGATCACAACGGCATGGAGCATTGTGATGACAAGTGTCATCGAGCATTGTGATGACAGTGGTCATGAAGCATTGTGATGAATATGGTCATGGATCATTGTGATGACAAGTGTCATTGAGCATTGTGATGACGGGGGTCATAGAGCATTGTGATGACATGGTTATGGAATATTGTGATGACCAGAATTCTGTAGCACTGTGATGAAAATGGAATGGAGCATTGTGATTACAGGGGTCATGGAGCATTGTGATGACAATTGTTTAGAACATTGTGAAGACAGGGATCATGGAGCATAGTGATGAAAGGGGCCATGGAGCATTGTGATGACAGGCGTCATGGGACATTGTGTTGACAGTGGTCATGGAGCATTTTAGAAAGGGAACATGGAGCAATTTGATTTCAGGGGCCATGAACAATTGTGAATACATACGCCATGGAGTATTCAGATGAATGTGGTCAAGGATCATTGTGACGAAAAGTGTCCTGGAATATTGTGATGACACGGTTCATGGAGCATTGCGATGACAAGGGCCATGGCAAAATGTGAAGACAGGTGTCATGGGGCATTGTGATGACAGTGGTCATCTAGAATTGTGAAGAAAGATATCATGGAGCACTGGGATGACAGGGGCCATGGAACATTGTGATGACAGGGGTCATGTGGCATTGTGATGACACGGCCATGGAACATTGTGATGACAAGAATTCTGGAGCATTGTGATAAAAAGGTCATGGACCATTGTGATTAGAGGGGCCAAGGAGCATTCTGATGACAACGGCATGGAGCATTGTGATGACAAGGGTCATCGAGCATTGTGATGACAGTTGTCATGAAGCATTTTGATGAATGTGGTCATGGATCATTGTGATGACTAGTGTGGTGGAGCATTGTGATGACAGGGGTCATAGAGCATTGTGATGACACGGTTATGCAATATTGTGATGACCAGAATTCTGTAGCACTGTGATGAAAATGGAATGGAGCATTGTGATTACAGGGGTCATGGAGCATTGTGATGACAATTGTTCTAGAACATTGTGATGACAGGGATCATGGAGCATAGTGATGAAAGGGGCCATGGAGCATTGTGATGACAGGCGTCATGGGACATTGTCTTGACAGTGGTCATGGAGCATTGTTAGAAAGGGAACATGGAGCAATTTGATTTCAGGGGCCATGAACAATTGTGAATACATAGGCCATGGAGTATTCAGATGAATGTGGTCAAGGATCATTGTGACGTCAAGTGTCCTGGAATATTGTGATGACACGGTTCATGGAGCATTGCGATGACAAGGGCCATGGCGAAATGTGAAGACAGGTGTCATGGGGCATTGTGATGACAGTGGTCATCTAGAATTGTGAAGAAAAATATCATGGAGCACTGGGATGACAGGGGCCATGGAACATTGTGATGACAGGGGTCATGGGGCATTGTGATGACACGGCCATGGAACATTATGATGACAAGAATTCTGGAGCATTGTGATAAAAAGGGCATGGACAATTGTGCTTAGAGGGGCCAAGGAGCATTCTGATGACAACGGCATGGAGCATAGTGATGAATGTGGTCATGGATCATTGTGATGACAAGTGTCGTGGAGCATTGTGATGACAGGGGTCATAGAGCATTGTGATGACACGGTTATGGAATATTGTGATGACCAGAATTCTGTAGCACTGTGATGAAAAGGGAATGGAGCATTGTGATTACAGGGGTCATGGAGCATTGTGATGACAATTGTTCTAGATCATTGTGATGACAGGGATCATGGAGCATAGTGATGAAAGGGGCCATGGAGCATTGTGATGATACGCGTCATGGGACATTTTGTTGACAGTGGTCATGGAGCATTGTTAGAAAGAGAACATGGAGCAATTTAATTTCAGGGGCCATGAAAAATTGTGAATACATAGGCCATGGAGTATTCAGATGAATGTGGTCAAGGATCATTGTGACGAAAAGTGTCCTGGAATATTGTGATGACACGGTTCATGGAGCATTGGGATGACAAGGGCCATGGCGAAATGTGAAGACATGTGTCATGGGGCATTGTGATGACAGTGGTCCTCTAGAATTGTGAAGAAAGATATCATGGAGCACGTGGATGACAGGGGCCATGGAGCATTGTGATGACAGGGGTCATGGGGCATTGTGATGACACGGCCATGGAACATTATGAAGACAAGAATTCTGGAGCATTGTGATAAAATGGGCATGGACCATTGTGATTAGAGGGGCCAAGGAGCATTCTGATCACAACGTCATGGAGCATTGGAATGACAAGGGTCATCGAGCATTGTGATGACAGTGGTCATGAAGCATTGTGATGAATGTGGTCATGCATCATTGTGATGACAAGTGTCGTGGAGCATTCTGATGACAGGGGTCATAGAGCATTGTGATGACACGGTTATGGAATATTGTGATGACCAGAATTCTGTAGCACTGTGATGAAAAGGGAATGGAGCATTGTGATTACAGGGGTCATGGAGCATTGTGATGACAATTGTTCTAGAACATTGGGATGACAGGGATCATGGAGCATAGTGATGTAAGGGGCCATGGAGCATTGTGATGACAGGCGTCATGGGACAATGTGTTGACAGTGGTCATGGAGCATTGTTAGAAAGGGAACATGGTGAAATTTGATTTCAGAGGCCATGAACAATTGTGAATACATAGGCCATGGAGTATTCAGATGAATGTGGTCAAGGATCATTGTGACCAGAAGTGTGCTGGAATATTGTGATGACATGGTTCATGGAGCATTGCGATGACAAGGGCCATGGCGAAATGTGAAGACAGGTGTCATGGGGCATTGTGATGACAGTGGTCATCTAGAATTGTGAAGAAAGATATCATGGAGCACTGGGATGACAGGCGCCATGGAGCATTGTGATGACAGGGGTCATGGGGAATTGTGATGACACAGCCATGGAACATTATGATGACAAGAATTCTGGAGCATTGTGATAAAATTGGCATGGACCATTGTGATTAGAGGGGCCAAGGAGCATTCTGATCACAAAGGCATGGAGCATTGTGATGACAAGGTTCATCGAGCATTGTGATGACAGTGGTCATGAAGCATTGTGATGAATGTGGTCATGGATCATTGTGATGACAAGTGTCGTGGAGCATTGTGATGACAGGGGTCATAGAGCATTGTGATGACACGGTTATGGAATATTGTGATGACCAGAATTCTGTAGACCTGTGATGAAAAGGGAATGGAGCATTGTGATTACAGGGGTCATGGAGCATTGGGATGACAATTGTTCTAGAACATTGTGAAGACAGGGATCATGGAGCATAGTGATGAAAGGGGCCATGGAGCATTGTGATGACAGGCGTCATGGGACATTGTGTTGACAGTGGTCATGGAGCATTGTTAGAAAGGGAACATGGAGCAATTTGATTTCAGGGGCCATGAACAATTGTGAATACATAGGCCATGGAGTTTTCAGATGAATGTGGTCAAGGATCATTGTGACGACAAGTGTCCTGGAATATTGTGATGACACGGTTCATGGAGCATTGCGATGACAAGGGCCATGGCGAAATGTGTAGACAGGTGTCATGGGGCATTGTGATGAGAGTGGTCATCTAGAATTGTGAAGAAAGATATCATGGAGCACTGGGATGACAGGCGCCATGGAGCATTGTGATGACAGGGGTCATGGGGCATTGTGATGACACGGCCATGGAACATTATAATGACAAGAATTCTGGAGCAATTTCATAAAAAGGTTATGGACCATGGTGATTAGAGGGGCCAAGGAGCATTCTGATGACAACGGCATGGAGCATTGTGATGACAATGGTCATCGAGCATTGTGATGATAGTGGTCATGAAGCATTGTAATGAATGTGGTCATGCATCATTGTGATGACATGTGTCGTGGAGCATTGTGATGACAGGGGTCATAGAGCATTGTGATGACACGGTTATGGAATATTGTGATGACCAGAATTCTGTAGCACAGTGATGAAAAGGGAATGGAGCATTGTGATTACAGGGGTCATGGAGCATTGTGATGACAATTGTTCTAGAACATTGTGATGAGAGGGATCATGGAGCATAGTGATGAAAGGGGCAATGGAGATTTGTGTTGACAGGCGTCATGGGACATTGTGTTGACAGTGGACATGGAGCATTGTTAGAAAGGGAACATGGAGCAATTTGATTTCAGGGGCCATGAAAAATTGCGAATACATGCGCCATAGAGTATTCAGATGAATGTGGTCAAGGATCATTGTGACGAAAATTGTCCTGGAATATTGTGATGACACGGGTCATGGAGCATTGCGATGACAAGGGCCATGGCAAAATGTGAAGACAGGTGTCACTGGGCATTGTGATGACAGTGGTCATCTAGAATTGTGAAGAAAGATATCATGGAGCACTGGGATGACAGGGGCCATGGAACATTGTGATGACAGGGGTCATGGGGCATTGTGATGAAACGGCCATGGAACATTATGATGACAAGAATTCTGGAGCATTGTGATAAAAAGGTCATGGACCATTGTGATTAGAGGGGCCAAGGAGCATTCTGATGACAACGGCATGGAGCATTGTGATGACAAGGGTCATCGAGCATTGTGATGATAGTGGTCATGAAGCATTGTGATGAATGTGGTCATGCATCATTGTGATGACAATTGTCGTGGAGCAATGTGATGACAGTGGTCATAGAGCATTGTGATGACACGGTTATGGAATATTGTGATGACCAGAATTCTGTAGCACTGTGATGAAAAGGGAATGGAGTATTGTGATTACAGGGGTCATGGAGCATTGTGATGACAATTGTTCTAGATCATTGTGATGACAGGGATCATGGAGCATAGTGATGAAAGGGGCCATGGAGCATTGTGATGATAGGCGTCATGGGACATTGTGTTGACAGTGGTCATGGAGCATGGTTAGAAAGAGAACATGGAGCAATTTAAATTCAGGGGCCATGAAAAATTGTGAATACATAGGCCATGGAGTATTCAGATGAATGTGGTCAAGGATCATAGTGACGAAAAGTGTCCTGGAATATTGTGATGACACGGTTCATGGAGCATTGGGATGACAAGGGCCATGGCGAAATGTGAAGACATGTGTCATGGGGCATTGTGATGACAGTGGTCCTCTAGAACTGTGAAGAAACATATCATGGAGCACTTGGATGACAGGGGCCATGGAGCATTGTGATGACAGGGCTCATGGGGCATTGTGATGAAACGGCCATGGAACATTATGAAGACAAGAATTCTGGAGCATTGTGATAAAATGGGCATGGACCATTGTGATTAGAGGGGCCAAGGAGCATTCTGATCACAACGGCATGGAGCATTGTGATGACAAGGGTCATCGAGCATTGTGATGACAGTGGTCAAGAAGCATTGTGATGAATGTGGTCATGCATCATTGTGATGACAAGTGTCGTGGAGCATTGTGATGACAGGGGTCATAGAGCATTGTGATGACACGGTTATGGAATATTGTGATGACCAGAATTCTGTAGCACTGTGATGAAAAGGGAATGAGGCATTGTGTTTATAGGGGTCATGGAGCATTGTGTTGACAATTGTTCTAGAACATTGTGATGACAGGGATCATGGAACATAGTGATGAAAGGGGCCATGGAAAATTGTGATGACAGGCGTCATGGGACATTGTGTTGACAGTGGTCATGGAGCATTGTTAGAAAGGGAACATGGAGCAATTTTATTTCAGGGGCCATGAACAATTGTGAATACATAGGCCATGGAGTATTCAGATGAATGTGGTCAAGGATCATTGTGACGAAAAGTGTCCTGGTATATTGTGATGACACGGTTCATGGAGCTTTGCGATGACAAGGGCCATGGCGAAACGTGAAGACAGGTGTCATGGGGCATTGTGATGACAGTGGTCATCTAGAATTGTGAAGAACGATATCATGGAGCACTGGGATGACAGGGGCCATGGAGCATTGTGATGACAGGGGTCATGGGGCATTGTGATGACACGGCCATGGAACATTATGATGACAAGAATTCTGGAGCATTGTGATAAAAAGGTCATGGACCATTGTGATTAGAGGGGCCAAGGAGCATTCTGATGACAACGGCATGGAGCATTGTGATGACAAGGGTCATCGAGCATTGTGATGACAGTGATCATGAAGTATTGTGATGAATGTGGTCATGGATCATTGTGATGACAAGTGTGGTGGAGCATTGTGATGACAGGGGACATAGAGCATTGTGATGACACGGTTATGCAATATTGTGATGACCAGAATTCTGTAGCACTGTGATGAAAATGGAATGGAGCATTGTGATTAGAGGGGTCATGGAGCATTGTGATGACAATTGTTCTAGAACATTGTGATGATAGGGATCATGGAGCATAGTGATGAAAGGGGCCATGGAGCATTGTGATGACAGGCGTCATGGGACATTGTGTTGACAGTGGTAATGGAGCATTGTTAGAAAGGGAACATGGAGCAATTTGATTTCAGGGGCCATGAAAAATTGTGAATACATAGGCCATGGAGTATTCAGATGAATGTGGTCAAGGATTATTGTGACGAAATGTGTCCTGGAATATTGTGATTACACGGTTCATGGAGCATTGCGATGACAAGGGTCATGGCGAAATGTGAAGACAGGTGTCATGGGGCATTGTGATGACAGTGGTCATCTAGAATTGTGAAGAAAGATATCATGGAGCACTGGGATGACAGGGGCCATGGAGCATTGTGATGACAGGTGTCATGGGGCATTGTGATGACACGGCCAGGGAACATTATGATGACAAGAAGTCTGGAGCATTGTGATAAAAAGGGCATGGACCATTGTCATTAGAGGGGCCAAGGAGCATTCTGATGACAACGGCATGGAGCATTGTGATGACAAGGGTCATCGAGCATTGTGATGACAGTGGTCATGAAGCATTGTGATGAATGTGGTCATGGATCATTGTGATGACAAGTTTCGTGGAGCATTGTGATGACAGGGGTCATAGAGCATTGTGATGACACGGTTATGGAATATTGTGATGACCAGAATTCTGTAGCACTGTGATGAAAAGGGAATGGAGCATTGTGATTACAGGGGTCATGGAGCATTGTGATGACTATTTTTCTAGAACATTGTGATGACAGGGATCATGGAGAATAGTGATGAAAGGGGCCATGGAGCATTGTGATGACAGGCGTCATGGGACAATGTGTTGACAGTGGTCATGGAGCATTGTTAGAAAGGGAACATGGAGCAATTAGATTTCAGGGGCCATGAACAATTGTGAATACATAGGCCATGGAGTATTCAGATGAATGTGGTCAAGGATCATTGTGACCAGAAGTGTGCTGGAATATTGTGATGACACGGTTCATGGAGCATTGCGATGACAAGGGCCATGGCGAAATGTGAAGACAGGTGTCATGGGGCATTGTGATGACAGTGGTCATCTAGAATTGTGAAGAAAGATATCATGGAGCACTGGGATGACAGGGGCCATGGAGCATTGTGATGACAGGGGTCATGGGGCATTGTGATGACACGGCCATGGAACATTATGATGACAAGAATTCTGGAGCATTGTGATAAAATGGGCAGGGACCATTGTGATTAGAGTGGCCAAGGAGCATTCTGATCACAACGGCATGGAGCATTGTGATGACAAGTGTCATCGAGCATTGTGATGACAGTGGTCATGAAGCATTGTGATGAATATGGTCATGGATCATTGTGATGACAAGTGTCATTGAGCATTGTGATGACGGGGGTCATAGAGCATTGTGATGACATGGTTATGGAATATTGTGATGACCAGAATTCTGTAGCACTGTGATGAAAATGGAATGGAGCATTGTGATTACAGGGGTCATGGAGCATTGTGATGACAATTGTTTAGAACATTGTGAAGACAGGGATCATGGAGCATAGTGATGAAAGGGGCCATGGAGCATTGTGATGACAGGCGTCATGGGACATTGTGTTGACAGTGGTCATGGAGCATTTTAGAAAGGGAACATGGAGCAATTTGATTTCAGGGGCCATGAACAATTGTGAATACATACGCCATGGAGTATTCAGATGAATGTGGTCAAGGATCATTGTGACGAAAAGTGTCCTGGAATATTGTGATGACACGGTTCATGGAGCATTGCGATGACAAGGGCCATGGCAAAATGTGAAGACAGGTGTCATGGGGCATTGTGATGACAGTGGTCATCTAGAATTGTGAAGAAAGATATCATGGAGCACTGGGATGACAGGGGCCATGGAACATTGTGATGACAGGGGTCATGTGGCATTGTGATGACACGGCCATGGAACATTATGATGACAAGAATTCTGGAGCATTGTGATAAAAAGGTCATGGACCATTGTGATTAGAGGGGCCAAGGAGCATTCTGATGACAACGGCATGGAGCATTGTGATGACAAGGGTCATCGAGCATTGTGATGACAGTTGTCATGAAGCATTTTGATGAATGTGGTCATGGATCATTGTGATGACTAGTGTGGTGGAGCATTGTGATGACAGGGGTCATAGAGCATTGTGATGACACGGTTATGCAATATTGTGATGACCAGAATTCTGTAGCACTGTGATGAAAATGGAATGGAGCATTGTGATTACAGGGGTCATGGAGCATTGTGATGACAATTGTTCTAGAACATTGTGATGACAGGGATCATGGAGCATAGTGATGAAAGGGGCCATGGAGCATTGTGATGACAGGCGTCATGGGACATTGTCTTGACAGTGGTCATGGAGCATTGTTAGAAAGGGAACATGGAGCAATTTGATTTCAGGGGCCATGAACAATTGTGAATACATAGGCCATGGAGTATTCAGATGAATGTGGTCAAGGATCATTGTGACGACAAGTGTCCTGGAATATTGTGATGACACGGTTCATGGAGCATTGCGATGACAAGGGCCATGGCGAAATGTGAAGACAGGTGTCATGGGGCATTGTGATGACAGTGGTCATCTAGAATTGTGAAGAAAAATATCATGGAGCACTGGGATGACAGGGGCCATGGAACATTGTGATGACAGGGGTCATGGGGCATTGTGATGACACGGCCATGGAACATTATGATGACAAGAATTCTGGAGCATTGTGATAAAAAGGGCATGGACAATTGTGCTTAGAGGGGCCAAGGAGCATTCTGATGACAACGGCATGGAGCATAGTGATGAATGTGGTCATGGATCATTGTGATGACAAGTGTCGTGGAGCATTGTGATGACAGGGGTCATAGAGCATTGTGATGACACGGTTATGGAATATTGTGATGACCAGAATTCTGTAGCACTGTGATGAAAAGGGAATGGAGCATTGTGATTACAGGGGTCATGGAGCATTGTGATGACAATTGTTCTAGATCATTGTGATGACAGGGATCATGGAGCATAGTGATGAAAGGGGCCATGGAGCATTGTGATGATACGCGTCATGGGACATTTTGTTGACAGTGGTCATGGAGCATTGTTAGAAAGAGAACATGGAGCAATTTAATTTCAGGGGCCATGAAAAATTGTGAATACATAGGCCATGGAGTATTCAGATGAATGTGGTCAAGGATCATTGTGACGAAAAGTGTCCTGGAATATTGTGATGACACGGTTCATGGAGCATTGGGATGACAAGGGCCATGGCGAAATGTGAAGACATGTGTCATGGGGCATTGTGATGACAGTGGTCCTCTAGAATTGTGAAGAAAGATATCATGGAGCACGTGGATGACAGGGGCCATGGAGCATTGTGATGACAGGGGTCATGGGGCATTGTGATGACACGGCCATGGAACATTATGAAGACAAGAATTCTGGAGCATTGTGATAAAATGGGCATGGACCATTGTGATTAGAGGGGCCAAGGAGCATTCTGATCACAACGTCATGGAGCATTGGAATGACAAGGGTCATCGAGCATTGTGATGACAGTGGTCATGAAGCATTGTGATGAATGTGGTCATGCATCATTGTGATGACAAGTGTCGTGGAGCATTCTGATGACAGGGGTCATAGAGCATTGTGATGACACGGTTATGGAATATTGTGATGACCAGAATTCTGTAGCACTGTGATGAAAAGGGAATGGAGCATTGTGATTACAGGGGTCATGGAGCATTGTGATGACAACTGTTCTAGAACATTGGGATGACAGGGATCATGGAGCATAGTGATGTAAGGGGCCATGGAGCATTGTGATGACAGGCGTCATGGGACAATGTGTTGACAGTGGTCATGGAGCATTGTTAGAAAGGGAACATGGTGAAATTTGATTTCAGAGGCCATGAACAATTGTGAATACATAGGCCATGGAGTATTCAGATGAATGTGGTCAAGGATCATTGTGACCAGAAGTGTGCTGGAATATTGTGATGACATGGTTCATGGAGCATTGCGATGACAAGGGCCATGGCGAAATGTGAAGACAGGTGTCATGGGGCATTGTGATGACAGTGGTCATCTAGAATTGTGAAGAAAGATATCATGGAGCACTGGGATGACAGGCGCCATGGAGCATTGTGATGACAGGGGTCATGGGGAATTGTGATGACACAGCCATGGAACATTATGATGACAAGAATTCTGGAGCATTGTGATAAAATTGGCATGGACCATTGTGATTAGAGGGGCCAAGGAGCATTCTGATCACAAAGGCATGGAGCATTGTGATGACAAGGTTCATCGAGCATTGTGATGACAGTGGTCATGAAGCATTGTGATGAATGTGGTCATGGATCATTGTGATGACAAGTGTCGTGGAGCATTGTGATGACAGGGGTCATAGAGCATTGTGATGGCACGGTTATGGAATATTGTGATGACCAGAATTCTGTAACCCTGTGATGAAAAGGGAATGGAGCATTGTGATTACAGGGGTCATGGAGCATTGGGATGACAATTGTTCTAGAACATTGTGAAGACAGGGATCATGGAGCATAGTGATGAAAGGGGCCATGGAGCATTGTGATGACAGGCGTCATGGGACATTGTGTTGACAGTGGTCATGGAGCATTGTTAGAAAGGGAACATGGAGCAATTTGATTTCAGGGGCCATGAACAATTGTGAATACATAGGCCATGGAGTATTCAGATGAATGTGGTCAAGGATCATTGTGACGACAAGTGTCCTGGAATATTGTGATGACACGGTTCATGGAGCATTGCGATGACAAGGGCCATGGCGAAATGTGTAGACAGGTGTCATGGGGCATTGTGATGACAGTGGTCATCTAGAATTGTGAAGAAAGATATCATGGAGCACTGGGATGACAGGCGCCATGGAGCATTGTGATGACAGGGGTCATGGGGCATTGTGATGACACGGCCATGGAACATTATAATGACAAGAATTCTGGAGCAATTTGATAAAAAGGTTATGGACCATGGTGATTAGAGGGGCCAAGGAGCATTCTGATGACAACGGCATGGAGCATTGTGATGACAATGGTCATCGAGCATTGTGATGATAGTGGTCATGAAGCATTGTGATGAATGTGGTCATGCATCATTGTGATGACATGTGTCGTGGAGCATTGTGATGACAGGGGTCATAGAGCATTGTGATGACACGGTTATGGAATATTGTGATGACCAGAATTCTGTAGCACAGTGATGAAAAGGGAATGGAGCATTGTGATTACAGGGGTCATGGAGCATTGTGATGACAATTGTTCTAGAACATTGTGATGAGAGGGATCATGGAGCATAGTGATGAAAGGGGCAATGGAGATTTGTGTTGACAGGCGTCATGGGACATTGTGTTGACAGTGGACATGGAGCATTGTTAGAAAGGGAACATGGAGCAATTTGATTTCAGGGGCCATGAAAAATTGCGAATACATGCGCCATAGAGTATTCAGATGAATGTGGTCAAGGATCATTGTGACGAAAATTGTCCTGGAATATTGTGATGACACG
The DNA here is from genome assembly GCF_028021215.1 of Eschrichtius robustus. Lineage (NCBI taxonomy): Eukaryota > Metazoa > Chordata > Mammalia > Artiodactyla > Eschrichtiidae > Eschrichtius > Eschrichtius robustus. Next base: position 17,799,845 of record NC_090830.1, on the reverse strand, counting down.
GGTCATGGAGCATTGCGATGACAAGGGCCATGGCAAAATGTGAAGACAGGTGTCACGGGGCATTGTGATGACAGTGGTCATCTAGAATTGTGAAGAAAGATATCATGGAGCACTGGGATGACAGGGGCCATGGAACATTGTGATGACAGGGGTCATGGGGCATTGTGATGAAACGGCCATGGAACATTATGATGACAAGAATTCTGGAGCATTGTGATAAAAAGGTCATGGACCATTGTGATTAGAGGGGCCAAGGAGCATTCTGATGACAACGGCATGGAGCATTGTGATGACAAGGATCATCGAGCATTGTGATGATAGTGGTCATGAAGCATTGTGATGAATGTGGTCATGCATCATTGTGATGACAATTGTCGTGGAGCAATGTGATGACAGGGGTCATAGAGCATTGTGATGACACGGTTATGGAATATTGTGATGACCAGAATTCTGTAGCACTGTGATGAAAAGGGAATGGAGTATTGTGATTACAGGGGTCATGGAGCATTGTGATGACAATTGTTCTAGATCATTGTGATGACAGGGATCATGGAGCATAGTGATGAAAGGGGCCATGGAGCATTGTGATGATAGGCGTCATGGGACATTGTGTTGACAGTGGTCATGGAGCATGGTTAGAAAGAGAACATGGAGCAATTTAAATTCAGGGGCCATGAAAAATTGTGAATACATAGGCCATGGAGTATTCAGATGAATGTGGTCAAGGATCATAGTGACGAAAAGTGTCCTGGAATATTGTGATGACACGGTTCATGGAGCATTGGGATGACAAGGGCCATGGCGAAATGTGAAGACATGTGTCATGGGGCATTGTGATGACAGTGGTCCTCTAGAACTGTGAAGAAACATATCATGGAGCACTTGGATGACAGGGGCCATGGAGCATTGTGATGACAGGGCTCATGGGGCATTGTGATGAAACGGCCATGGAACATTATGAAGACAAGAATTCTGGAGCATTGTGATAAAATGGGCATGGACCACTGTGATTAGAGGGGCCAAGGAGAATTCTGATCACAACGGCATGGAGCATTGTGATGACAAGGGTCATCGAGCATTGTGATGACAGTGGTCATGAAGCATTGTGATGAATGTGGTCATGCATCATTGTGATGACAAGTGTCGTGGAGCATTGTGATGACAGGGGTCATAGAGCATTGTGATGACACGGTTATGGAATATTGTGATGACCAGAATTCTGTAGCACTGTGATGAAAAGGGAATGGAGCATTGTGTTTATAGGGGTCATGGAGCATTGTGTTGACAATTGTTCTAGAACATTGTGATGACAGGGATCATGGAACATAGTGATGAAAGGGGCCATGGAAAATTGTGATGACAGGCGTCATGGGACATTGTGTTGACAGTGGTCATGGAGCATTTTTAGAAAGGGAACATGGAGCAATTTTATTTCAGGGGCCATGAACAATTGTGAATACATAGGCCATGGAGTATTCAGATGAATGTGGTCAAGGATCATTGTGACGAAAAGTGTCCTGGTATATTGTGATGACACGGTTCATGGAGCTTTGCGATGACAAGGGCCATGGCGAAACGTGAAGACAGGTGTCATGGGGCATTGTGATGATAGTGGTCATCTAGAATTGTGAAGAACGATATCATGGAGCACTGGGATGACAGGGGCCATGGAGCATTGTGATGACAGGGTTCATGGGGCATTGTGATGACACGGCCATGGAACATTATGATGACAAGAATTCTGGAGCATTGTGATAAAAAGGTCATGGACCATTGTGATTAGAGGGGCCAAGGAGCATTCTGATGACAACGGCATGGAGCATTGTGATGACAAGGGTCATCGAGCATTGTGATGACAGTGGTCATGAAGTATTGTGATGAATGTGGTCATGGATCATTGTGATGACAAGTGTGGTGGAGCATTGTGATGACAGGGGACATAGAGCATGGTGATGACACGGTTATGCAATATTGTGATGACCAGAATTCTGTAGCACTGTGATGAAAATGGAATGGAGCATTGTGATTAGAGGGGTCATGGAGCATTGCGATGACAATTGTTCTAGAACATTGTGATGACAGGGATCATGGAGCATAGTGATGAAAGGGGCCATGGAGCATTGTGATGACAGGCGTCATGGGACATTGTGTTGACAGTGGTAATGGAGCATTGTTAGAAAGGGAATATGGAGCAATTTGATTTCAGGGGCCATGAAAAATTGTGAATACATAGGCCATGGAGTATTCAGATGAATGTGGTCAAGGATTATTGTGATGAAATGTGTCCTGGAATATTGTGATGACACGGTTCATGGAGCATTGCGATGACAAGGGTCATGGCGAAATGTGAAGACAGGTGTCATGGGGCATTGTGATGACAGTGGTCATCTAGAATTGTGAAGAAAGATATCATGGAGCACTGGGATGACAGGGGCCATGGAGCATTGTGATGACAGGGGTCATGGGGCATTGTGATGACACGGCCAGGGAACATTATGATGACAAGAAGTCTGGAGCATTGTGATAAAAAGGGCATGGACCATTGTAATTAGAGGGGCCAAGGAGCATTCTGATGACAACGGCATGGAGCATTGTGATGAATGTGGTCATGGATCATTGTGATGACAAGTGTCGTGGAGAATTGTGATGACAGGGGTCATAGAGCATTGTGATGACACGGTTATGGAATATTGTGATGACCAGAATTCTGTAGCACTGTGATGAAAGGGGAATGGAGCTTTGTGATTACAGGGGTCATGGAGCATTGGGATGACAATTGTTCTAGAACATTGTGATGACAGGGATCATGGAGCATAGTGATGAAAGGGGCCATGGAGCATTGTGATGACACGGCCATGGAACATTATGATGACAAGAATTCTGGAGCATTGTGATAAATAGGGCATGGACCATTGTGATTAGAGGGGCCAAGGAGCATTCTGATGACAACGGCATGGAGCATTGTGATGACAAGAGTCATCGAGCATTGTGATGACAGTGGTCATGAAGCATTGTGATGAATGTGGTCATGGATCATTGTGATGACAAGTGTCATGGAGCATTGTGATGACAGGGGTCATAGAGCATTGTGATGACACAGTTATGGAATATTGTGATGACCAGAATTCTGTAGCACTGTGATGAATAGGGAATGGAGCATTGTGATTACAGGGGTCATGGAGCATTGTGATGACAATTGTTCTAGAACATTGTGATGACAGGGATCATGGAGCATAGTGATGAAAGGGCCATGGAGCATTGTGATGACAGGCATCATGGGACAATATGTTGACAGTGGTCATGGAGCATTGTTAGAAAGGGAACATGGAGCAATTTGATTTCAGGGGCCATGAAAAATTGTGAATACATAGGCCATGGAGTATTCAGATGAATGTGGTCAAGGATCATTGTGACGACAAGTGTCCTGGAATATTGTGATGACACGGTTCATGGAGCATTGCGATGACAAGGGCCATGGCGAAATGTGAAGACAGGTGTCATGGGGCATTGTGATGACAGTGGTCATCTAGAATTGTGAAGAAAGATATCATGGAGCACTGGGATGACAGGGGCCATGGAACATTGTGATGACAGGGGTCATGGGGCACTGTGATGACACGGCCATGGAACATTATGATGACAAGAATTCTGGAGCATTGTGATAAAAAGGGCATGGACCATTGTGATTAGAGGGGCCAAGGAGCATTCTGATGACAACGGCATGGAGCATTGTGATGAATGTGGTCATGGATCATTGTGATGACTAGTGTCGTGGAGCATTGTGATGACAGGGGTCATAGAGCATTGTGATGACACGGTTATGGAATATTGTGATGACCAGAATTCTGTAGCACTGGGATGAAAAGGGAATGGAGCATTGTGATTACAGGGGTCATGGAGCATTGTGATGACAATTGTTTAGAACATTGTGAAGACAGGGATCATGGAGCATAGTGATGAAAGGGGCCATGGAGCATTGTGATGACAGGCGTCATGGGACGTTGTGTTGACAGTGGTCATGGAGCTTTGTTAGAAAGGGAACATGGAGCAATTTGATTTCAGGGGCCATGAACAATTGTGAATACATAGGCCATGGAGTATTCAGATGAATGTGGTCAAGGATCATTGTGACGAAAAGTGTCCTGGAATATTGTGATGACACGGTTCATGGAGCATTGCGATGACAAGGGCAATGGCGAAATGTGAAGATAGGTGTCATGGGGCATTGTGATGACAGTGGTCATCTAGAATTGTGAAGAAAGATATCATGGAGCACTGGGATGATAGGGGACATGGAACATTGTGATCACAGGGGTCATGGGGCATTGTGATGACACGGCCATGGAACATTATGATGAGAAGAATTCTGGGGCATTGTGATAAAAAGGTCATGGACCATTGTGATTAGAGGGGCCAAGGAGCATTCTGATGACAACGGCATGGAGCATTGTGATGACAAGGGTCATCGAGCATTGTGATGACAGTGGTCATGAAGCATTGTGATGAATGTGGTCATGGATCATTGTGATGACAGGTGTCGTGGAGCATTGTGATGACAGGGGTCATAGAGCATTGTGATGACACGGTTATGGAATATTGTGATGACAAGAATTCTGTAGCACTGTGACGAAAAGGGAATGGAGCATTGTGATTACAGGGGTCATGGAGCATTGTGATGACAATTGTTCTAGAACATTGTGATGACAGGGATCATGGAGCATAGTGATGAAAGGGGCCATGGAGCATTGTGATGACAGGCGTCATGGGACATTGTGTTGACAGTGGTCATGGAGCATTGTTAGAAAGGGAACATGGAGCAATTTGATTTCCGGGGCCATGAACAATTGTGAATACATAGGCCATGGAGTATTCAGATGAATGTGGTCAAGGATCATTGTGACGAAAAGTGTCCTGGAATATTGTGATGACACGGTTCATGGAGCATTGCGATGACAAGGGACATGGCGAAATGTGTAGACGGGTGTCATGGGGCATTGTTATGACAGTGGTCATCTAGAATTGTGAAGAATGATATCATGGAGCACTGGGATGACAGGGGCCATGGAGCATTGTGATCACAGGGGTCATGGGGCATTGTGATGACAAGGCAAGGGAACATTATTATGACAAGAATTCTGGAGCATTGTGATAAAAAGGTTATGGACCATGGTGATTAGACGGGCCAAGGAGCATTCTGTTGACAACGGCATGGAGCATTTTGATGACAAGGGTCATCGAGCATTGTGATGACAGTGGTCATGAAGCATTGTGATGAATGTGGTCATGCATCATTGTGATGACAATTGTCGTGGACCATTGTGATGACAGCGGTCATAGAGCATTGTGATGACACGGTTATGGAATGTTGTGATAACCAGTTTTCTGTAGCACAGTTATGAAAAGGGAATGGAGCATTGTGATTACAAGGGTCATGGAGCATTGTGATGACAATTGTTCTAGAACATTGTGATGACAGGGATCATGGAGCATAGTGATGAAAGGGGCAATGGAGATTTGTGTTGACAGGCGTCATGGGACATTGTGTTGACAGTGGACATGGAGCATTGTTAGAAAGGGAACATCGAGCAATTTGATTTCAGGGGCCATGAAAAATTGCGAATACATACGCCATGGAGTATTCAGATGAATGTGGTCAAGGACCATTGTGACGAAAAGTGTCCTGGAATATTGTGATGACACGGTTCATGGAGCATTGCGATGACAAGGGCCATGGCGAAATGTGAAGACAGGTGTCATGGGGCATTGTGATGACAGTGGTCATCTAGAATTGTGAAGAAAGATATCATGGAGCACTGGGATGTCAGGGGCCATGGAACATTGTGATGACAGGGGTCATGGGGCATTGTGATGACACGGCCATGGAACATTATGATGACAAGAATTCTGGAGCATTGTGATAAAAAGGGCATGGACCATTGTACTTAGAGGGGCCAAGGAGCATTCTGATGACAACGGCATGGAGCATTGTGATGAATTTGGTCATGGATCATTGTGATGACAAGTGTCGTGGAGCATTGTGATGACAGGGGTCATAGAGCATTGATATGACACGGTTATGGAATATTGTGATGACCAGAATTCTGTAGCACTGTGATGAAAAGGGAATGGAGCATTGTGATTACAGGGGTCATGGAGCATTGTGATGACAATTGTTCTAGATCATTGTGATGACAGGGATCATGGAGCATAGTGATGAAAGGGGCCATGGAGCATTGTGATGATAGGCGTCATGGGACATTGTGTTGACAGTTGTCATAGAGCATTGTTAGTAAGAGAACATGGAGCAATTTAATTTCAGGGGCCATGAAAAATTGTGAATACATAGGCCATGGAGTATTCAGATGAATGTGGTCAAGGATCATTGTGACGAAAAGTGTCCTGGAATATTGTGATGACACGGTTCATGGAGCATTGGGATGACAAGGGCCATGGCGAAATGTGAAGACATGTGTCATGGGGCATTGTGATGACAGTGGTCCTCTAGAATTGTGAAGATAGATATCATGGAGCACTTGGATGACAGGGCCCATGGAGCATTGTGATGACAGGGGTCATGGGGCATTGTGATGACACGGCCATGTAACATTATAATGACAAGAATTCTGGAGCATTGTGATAAAAAGTTAGGGACCATGGTGATTAGAGGGGCCAAGGAGCATTCTGATGACAACGGCATGGAGCATTGTGATGACAAGGGTCATCGAGCATTGTGATGATAGTGGTCATGAAGCATTGTGATGAATGTGGTCATGCATCATTGTGATGACAAGTGTCGTGGAGCATTGTGATGACAGGGGTCATAGACAATTGTGATGATACGGTTATGGAATATTGTGATGACCAGAATTCTGTAGCACTGTGATGAAAATGGAATGGAGCATTGTGATTACAGGGGTCATGGAGCATTGTGATGAAAATTGTTCTAGAACATTGTGATGACAGGGATCATGGAGCATAGTGATGAAAGGGGCAATGGAGATTTGTGTTTACAGGCGTCATGGGACATTGTGTTGACAGTGGACATGGAGCATTGTTAGAAAGGGAACATGGAGCAATTTGATTTCAGGGGCCATGAAAAATTGCGAATACATACGCCATTGTGTATTCAGATGAATGTGGTCAAGGATCATTGTGACGAAAAGTGTCCTGGAATATTGTGATGACACGGTTCATGGAGCATTGCGATGACAAGGGCCATGGCAAAATGTGAAGACAGGTGTCATGGGGCATTGTGATGACAGTGGTCGTCTAGAATTGTGAAGAAAGATATCATGGAGCACTGGGATGACAGGGGCCATGGAACATTGTGATGACAGGGTCATGGGGCATTGTGATGACACGGCCATGGAACATTATGATGACAAGAATTCTGGAGCATTGTGATAAAAAGGGCATGGACCATTGTGATTAGAGGGGCCAAGGAGCATTCTGATGAAAACGGCATGGAGCATTGTGATGACAAGGGTCATCGAGCATTCTGAGGACAGTGGTCATGAAGCATTGTGATGAATGTGGTCATGGATCATTGTGATGAAAAGTGTCGTGGAGCATTGTGATGACAGGGGTCATAGAGAATTGTGATGACACGGTTATGGAATATTGTGATGACCAGAATTCTGTAGCACTGTGATGAAAAGGGAATGGAGCATTGTGATTACAGGGGTCATGGAGCATTGTGATGACAATAGTTCTAGAACATTGTGATGACAGGGATCATGGAGCATAGTGATGAGAGGGGTCATGGAGCATTGTGATGACAGGCGTCATGGGACATTTTGTTGACAGTGGTCATGGAGCATTGTTAGAAAGAGAACATGGAGCAATTTAATTTCAGGGGCCATGAAAAATTGTGAATACATAGGCCATGGAGTATTCAGATGAATGTGGTCAAGGATCATTGTGACGAAAAGTGTCCTGGAATATTGTGATGACACGGTTCATGGAGCATTGCGATGACAAGGGCCATGGCGAAATGTGAAGACATGTGTCATGGGGCATTGTGATGACAGTGGTCCTCTAGAATTGTGAAGAAAGATATCATGGAGCACTTGGATGACAGGGGCCATGGAGCATTGTGATGACAGGGGTCATGGGGCATTGTGTTGACACGGCCATGGACCATTATGAAGACAAGAATTCTGGAGCATTGTGATAAAATGGGCATGGACCATTGTGATTAGAGGGGCCAAGGAGCATTCTGATCACAACGGCATGGAGCATTGTGATGACAAGTGTCATCGAGCATTGTGATGACAGTGGTCATGAAGCATTGTGATGAATGTGGTCATGCATCATTGTGATGACAAGTGTCGTGGAGCATTGTGATGACAGGGGTCATAGAGCATTGTGATGACACGGTTTTGGAATATTGTGATGACCAGAATTCTGTAGCACTGTGATGAAAAGGGAATGGAGCATTGTGATTACAGGGGTCATGGAGCATTGTGATGACAATTGTTCTAGAACATTGTGATGACAGGGATCATGGAGAATAGTGATGAAAGGGGCCATGGAGCATTGTGATGACAGGCGTCATGGGACAATGTGTTGACAGTGGTCATGGAGCATTGTTAGAAAGGGAACATGGAGCAATTTGATTTCAGGGGCCATGAACAATTGTGAATACATAGGCCATGGAGTATTCAGATGAATGTGGTCAAGGATCATTGTGACCAGAAGTGTGCTGGAATATTGTGATGACACGGTTCATGGAGCATTGCGAAGACAAGGGCCATGGCGAAATGTGAAGACAGGTGTCATGGGGCATTGTGATGACAGTGGTCATCTAGAATTGTGAAGAAAGATATCATGGAGCACTGGGATGACAGGGGCCATGGAGCATTGTGATGACAGGGGTCATGGGTCATTGTGATGACACGGCCATGGAACATTATGATGAAAGAATTCTGGAGCATTGTGATAAAATGGGCATGGACCATTGTGATTAGAGTGGCCAAGGAGCATTCTGATCACAACGGCATGGAGCATTGTGATGACAAGTGTCATCGAGCATTGTGATGACAGTGGTCATGAAGCATTGTGATGAATGTGGTCATGGATCATTGTGATGACAAGTGTCATTGAGCATTGTGATGACAGGGGTCATAGAGCATTGTGATGACATGGTTATGGAATATTGTGATGACCAGAATTCTGTAGCACTGTGATGAAAAGGGGAGCATTGTGATTACAGGGGTCATGGAGCATTGTGATGACAATTGTTTAGAACATTGTGAAGACAGGGATCATGGAGCATAGTGATGAAAGGGGCCATGGAGCATTGTGATGAAAGGCGTCATGGGACATTGTGTTGACAGTGGTCATGGAGCATTTTAGAAAGGGAACATGGAGCAATTTGATTTCAGGGGCCATGAACAATTGTGAATACATACGCCATGGAGTATTCAGATGAATGTGGTCAAGGATCATTGTGACGAAAAGTGTCCTGGAATATTGTGATGACACGGTTCATGGAGCATTGCGATGACAAGGGCCATGGCAAAATGTGAAGACAGGTGTCATGGGGCATTGTGATGACAGTGGTCATCTAGAATTGTGAAGAAAGATATCATGGAGCACTGGGATGACAGGGGCCATGGAATATTGTGATGACAGGGGTCATGTGGCATTGTGATGACACGGCCATGGAACATTATGATGACAAGAATTCTGGAGCATTGTGATAAAAAGGTCATGGACCATTGTGATTAGAGGGGCCAAGGAGCATTCTGATGACAACGGCATGGAGCATTGTGATGACAAGGGTCATCGAGCATTGTGATGACAGTTGTCATGAAGCATTGTGATGAATGTGGTCATGGATCTTTGTGATGACTAGTGTGGTGGAGCATTGTGATGACAGGTGTCATAGAGCATTGTGATGACACGGTTATGCAATATTGTGATGACCAGAATTCTGTAGCACTGTGATGAAAATGGAATGGAGCATTGTGATTACAGGGGTCATGGAGCATTGTGATGACAATTGTTCTAGAACATTGTGATGACAGGGATCATGGAGCATAGTGATGAAAGGGGCCATGGAGCATTGTGATGACAGGCGTCATGGGACATTGTGTTGACAGTGGTCATGGAGCATTGTTAGAAAGGGAACATGGAGCAATTTGATTTCAGGGGCCATGAACAATTGTGAATACATAGGCCATGGAGTATTCAGATGAATGTGGTCAAGGATCATTGTGACGACAAGTGTCCTGGAATATTGTGATGACACGGTTCATGGAGCATTGCGATGACAAGGGCCATGGCGAAATGTGAAGACAGGTGTCATGGGGCATTGTGATGACAGTGGTCATCTAGAATTGTGAAGAAAGATATCATGGAGCACTGGGATGACAGGGGCCATGGAACATTGTGATGACAGGGGTCATGGGGCATTGTGATGACACGGCCATGGAACATTATGATGACAAGAATTCTGGAGCATTGTGATAAAAAGGGCATGGACAATTGTGCTTAGAGGGGCCAAGGAGCATTCTGATCACAACGGCATGGAGCATTGTGATGACAAGGGTCATCGAGCATTGTGATGACTGTGGTCATGAAGCATTGTGATGAATGTGGTCATGCATCATTGTGATGACAAGTGTCGTGGAGCATTCTGATGACAGGGGTCATAGAGCATTGTGATGACACGGTTATGGAATATTGTGATGACCAGAATTCTGTAGCACTGTGATGAAAAAGGAATGGAGCATTGTGATGACAGGGGTCATGGGGAATTGTGATGACACAGCCATGGAACATTATGATGACAAGAATTCTGGAGCATTGTGATAAAATTGGCATGGACCATTGTGATTAGAGGGGCCAAGGAGCATTCTGATCACAACGGCATGGAGCATTGTGATGACAAGGTTCATCGAGCATTGTGATGACAGTGGTCATGAAGCATTGTGATGAATGTGGTCATGGATCATTGTGATGACAAGTGTCGTGGAGCATTGTGATGACAGGGGTCATAGAGCATTGTGATGACACGGTTATGGATTATTGTGATGACCAGAATTCTGTAGCCCTGTGATGAAAAGGGAATGGAGCATTGTGATTACAGGGGTCATGGAGCATTGGGATGACAATTGTTCTAGAACATTGTGAAGACAGGGATCATGGAGCATAGTGATGAAAGGGGCCATGGAGCATTGTGATGACAGGCGTCATGGGACATTGTGTTGACAGTGGTCATGGAGCATTGTTAGAAAGGGAACATGGAGCAATTTGATTTCAGGGGCCATGAACAATTGTGAATACATAGGCCATGGAGTATTCAGATGAATGTGGTCAAGGATCATTGTGAGGAAAAGTGTCCTGGAATATTGTGATGACACGGTTCATGGAGCATTGCGATGACAAGGGCCATGGCGAAATGTGTAGACAGGTGTCATGGGGCATTGTGATGACAGTGGTCATCTAGAATTGTGAAGAAAGATATCATGGAGCACTGGGATGACAGGCGCCATGGAGCATTGTGATGACAGGGGTCATGGGGCATTGTGATGACACGGCCATGGAACATTAGAATGACAAGAATTCTGGAGCAATTTGATAAAAAGGTTATGGACCATGGTGATTAGAGGGGCCAAGGAGCATTCTGATGACAACGGCATGGAGCATTGTGATGACAATGGTCATCGAGCATTGTGATGATAGTGGTCATGAAGCATTGTGATGAATGTGGTCATGCATCATTGTGATGACAATTGTCGTGGAGCATTGTGATGACAGGGGTCATTGAGCATTGTGAAGACACGGTTATGGAATATTGTGATGACCAGAATTCTGTAGCACTGTGATGAAAAGGGAATGGAGTATTGTGATTACAGGGGTCATGGAGCATTGTGATGACAATTGTTCTAGATCATTGTGATGACAGGGATCATGGAGCATAGTGATGAAAGGGGCCATGGAGCATTGTGATGATAGGCGTCATGGGACATTGTGTTGACAGTGGTCATGGAGCATGGTTAGAAAGAGAACATGGAGCAATTTAAATTCAGGGGCCATGAAAAATTGTGAATACATAGGCCATGGAGTATTCAGATGAATGTGGTCAAGGATCATAGTGACGAAAAGTGTCCTGGAACATTGTGATGACACGGTTCATGGAGCATTGGGATGACAAGGGCCATGGCGAAATGTGAAGACATGTGTCATGGGGCATTGTGATGACAGTGGTCCTCTAGAACTGTGAAGAAAGATATCATGGAGCACTTGGATGACAGGGGCCATGGAGCATTGTGATGACAGGGCTCATGGGGCATTGTGATGAAACGGCCATGGAACATTATGAAGACAAGAATTCTGGAGCATTGTGATAAAATGGGCATGGACCATTGTGATTAGAGGGGCCAAGGAGCATTCTGATCACAACGGCATGGAGCATTGTGATGACAAGGGTCATCGAGCATTGTGATGACAGTGGTCATGAAGCATTGTGATGAATGTGGTCATGCATCATTGTGATGACAAGTGTCGTGGAGCATTGTGATGACAGGGGTCATAGAGCATTTTGATGACACGGTTATGGAATATTGTGATGACCAGAATTCTGTAGCACTGTGATGAAAAGGGAATGGAGCATTGTGATTACAGGGGTCATGGAGCATTGTGATGACAATTGTTCTAGAACATTGTGATGACAGGGATCATGGAGCATAGTGATGAAAGGGGCCATGGAGCATTGTGATGACAGGCGTCATGGGACAATGTGTTGACAGTGGTCATGGAGCATTGTTAGAAAGGGAACATGGAGCAATTTGATTTCAGGGGCCATGAAAAATTGCGAATACATACGCCATGGAGTATTCAGATGAATGTGGTCAAGGGTCATTGTGACGAAAAGTGTCCTGGAATATTGTGATGACACGGTTCATGGAGCATTGCGATGACAAGGGCCATGGCAAAATGTGAAGACAGGTGTCATGGGGCATTGTGATGACAGTGGTCATCTAGAATTGTGAAGAAAGATATCATGGAGCACTGGGATGACAGGGGCCATGGAACATTGTATTGACAGGGGTCATGGGGCATTGTGATGACACGGCCATGGAACATTATGATGACAAGAATTCTGGAGCATTGTGATAAAATGGCATGGACCATTGTGATTAGAGGGGCCAAGGAGCATTCTGATGACAACGGCATGGAGCATTGTGATGACAAGGGTCATCGAGCATTGTGATGACAGTGGTCATGAAGTATTGTGATGAATGTGGTCATGGATCATTGTGATGACAAGTGTGGTGGAGCATTGTGATGACAGAGGACATAGAGCATTGTGATGACACGGTTATTCAATATTGTGATGACCAGAATTCTGTAGCACTGTGATGAAAATGGAATGGAGCATTGTGATTACAGGGGTCATGGAGCATTGTGATGACAATTGTTCTAGAACATTGTGATGACAGGGATCATGGGGCATAGTGATGAAAGGGGCCATGGAGCATTGTGATGAAAGGCGTCATGGGACAATATGTTGACAGTGGTCATGGAGCCTTGTTAGAAAGGGAACATGGAGCAATTTGATTTCAGGGGCCATGAACAATTGTGAATACATAGGGCATGGAGTATTCAGATGAATGTGGTCAAGGATCATTGTGACGACAAGTGTCCTGGAATATTGTGATGACACGGTTCATGGAGCATTGCGATGACAAGGGCCATGGCGAAATGTGAAGACAGGTGTCATGGGGCATTGTGATGACAGTGGTCATCTAGTTTTGTGAAGAAAGATATCATGGAGCACTGGGATGACAGGGGCCATGGAGCATTGTGATGACAGGGGTCATGGGGCATTGTGATGACACGGCCATGGAACATTATAATGACAAGAATTCTGGAGCATTGTGATAAAAAGGTTATGGACCATGGTGATTAGAGGGGCCAAGGAGCATTCTGATGACAACGGCATGGAGCATTGTGATGACAAGGGTCATCGAGCATTGTGATGATAGTGGTCATGAAGCATTGTGATGAATGTGGTCATGCATCATTGTGATGACAATTGTCGTGGAGCATTGTGATGACAGGGGTCATAGAGCATTGTGATGACACGGTTATGGAATGTTGTGATAACCAGATTTCTGTAGCACAGTGATGAAAAGGGAATGGAGCATTGTGATTACAGGGGTCATGGAGCATTGTGATGACAATTGTTCTAGAACATTGTGATGACAGGGATCATGGAGCATAGTGATGAAAGGGGCCATGGAGCATTTTGATGACAGGCGTCATGGGACAATGTGTTGACAGTGGTCATGGAGCATTGTTAGAAAGGGAACATGGAACAATTTGATTTCAGGGGCCATGAAAAATTGCGAATACATACGCCATGGAGTATTCAGATGAATGTGGTCAAGGATCATTGTGACGAAATGTGTCCTGGAATATTGTGATGACACGGTTCATGGAGCATTGCGATGACAAGGGCCATGGCAAAATGTGAAGACAGGTGTCATGGGGCATTTTGATGACAGTGGTCATCTAGAATTGTGAAGAAAGATATCATGGAGCACTGGGATGACAGGGGCCATGGAGCATTGTGATGACAGGGGTCATGGGTCATTGTGATGACACAGCCATGGAACATTATGATGACAAGAATTCTGGAGCATTGTAATAAAATGGGCATGGACCATTGTGATTAGAGGGGCCAAGGAGCATTCTGATGACAACGGCATGGAGCATTGTGATGACAAGGGTCATCGAGCATTGTGATGACAGTGGTCATGAAGCATTGTGATGAATGTTGTCATGGATCATTATGATGACAAGTGTCGTGGAGCATTGTGATGACAGGGGTCATAGAGCATTGTGATGACACGGTTATGGAATATTGTGATGACCAGAATTCTGTAGCACTGTGATGAAAAGGGAATGGAGCATTGTGATTACAGGGGTCATGGAGCATTGTGATGACAATTGTTTAGAACATTGTGAAGACAGGGATCATGGAGCATAGTGATTAAAGGGGCCATGGAGCATTGTGATGACAGGCGTCATGGGACATTGTGTTGACAGTGGTCATGGAGCATTGTTAGAAAGGGAACATGGAGCAATTTGATTTCAGGGGCCATGAACAACTGTGAATACATACGCCATGGAGTATTCAGATGAATGTGGTCAAGGATCATTGTGACGACAAGTGTCCTGGAATATTGTGATGACACGGTTCATGGAGCATTGCGATGACAAGGGCCATGGCGAAATGTGTAGACAGGTGTCATGGGGCATTGTGATGACAGTGGTCATCTAGAATTGTGAAGAAAGATATCATGGAGCACTGGGATGACAGGGGCCATGGAGCATTGTGATGACAGGGGTCATGGGGCATTGTGATGACACGGCCATGGAACACTATAATGACAAGAATTCTGGAGCAATTTAATAAAAAGGTTATGGAGCATGGTGATTAGAGGGGTCAAGGTGCATTCTGATGACAACGGCATGGAGCATTGTGATGACAAGGGTCATCGAGCATTGTGATGATAGTGGTCAAGAAGCATTGTGATGAATGTGGTCATGCATCATTGTGATGACAATTGTCGTGGAGCATTGTGATGACAGGGGTCATAGAGCATTGTGATGACACGGTTATGGAATACTGTGATGACCAGAATTCTGTAGCACAGTGATGAAAAGGGAATGGAGCTTTGTGATTACAGGGGTCATGGAGCATTGTGATGACAATTGTTCTAGAACATTGTGATGACAGGGATCATGGAGCATAGTGATGAAAGGGGCAATGGAGATTTGTGTTGACAGGCGTCATGGGACATTGTGTTGACAGTGGACATGGAACATTGTTAGAAAGGGAACATGGAGCAATTTGATTTCAGGGGCCATGAAAAATTGCGAATACATACGCCATGGAGTATTCAGATGAATGTGGTCAAGGGTCATTGTGACGAAAATTGTCCTGGAATATTGTGATGACACGGTTCATGGAGCATTGTTATGACAAGGGCCATGGCGAAATGTGAAGACAGGTGTCATGGGGCATTGTGATGACAGTGGTCCTCTAGAATTGTGAAGAAAGATATCATGGAGCACTTGGATGACAGGGGCCATGGAGCATTGTGATGACAGGCGTCATGGGACAATGTGTTGACAGTGGTCATGGAGCATTGTTAGAAAGGGAACATGGAGCAATTTGATTTCAGCGGCCATGAACAATTGTGAATACAAAGGCCATGGAGTATTCAGATGAATATGGTCAAGGATCATTGTGACGAAAAGTGTGCTGGAATATTGTGATGACACGGTTCATGGAGCATTGCGATGACAAGGGCCATGGCGAAATGTGAAGACAGGTGTCATGGGGCTTTGTGATGACAGTGGTCATCTAGAATTGTGAAGAAAGATATCATGGAGCACTGGGATGACAGGGGCCATGGAGCATTGTGATGACAGGGGTCATGGGTCATTGTGATGACACGGCCATGGAACATTATGATGACAAGAATTCTGGAGCATTGTGATAAAATGGGCATGGACCATTGTGATTAGAGGGGCCAAGGAGCATTCTGATGACAACGGCATGGAGCATTGTGATGACAATGGTCATCGAGCTTTGTGATGACAGTGGTCATGAAGCATTGTGATGAATGTGGTCATGGATCATTGTGATGACAATTGTCGTGGAGCATTGTGATGACAGGGGTCATAGAGCATTGTGATGACACGGTTATGGAATATTGTGATGACCAGAATTCTGTAGCACTGTGATGAAAAGGGAATGGAGCTTTGTGATTACAGGGGTCATGGTGCATTGTGATGACAATTGTTCTAGAACATTGTGATGACAGGGATCATGGAGCATAGTGATGAAAGGGGCCATGGAGCATTGTGATGACAGGCGTCATGGGACATTGTGTTGACAGTGGTCATGGAGCATTGTTAGAAAGGGAACATGGAGCAATTTGATTTCAGGGGCCATGAACAATTGTGAATACATAGGCCATGGAGTATTCAGATGAATGTGGTCAAGGATCATTGTGACGACAAGTGTCCTGGAATATTGTGATGACACGGTTCATGGAGCATTGCGATGACAAGGGCCATGGCGAAATGTGAAGACAGGTGTCATGGGGCATTGTGATGACAGTGGTCATCTAGTTTTGTGAAGAAAGATATCATGGAGCACTGGGATGACAGGGGCCATGGAGCATTGTGATGACAGGGGTCATGGGGCATTGTGATGACACGGCCATGGAACATTATAATGACAAGAATTCTGGAGCATTGTGATAAAAAGGTTATGGACCATGGTGATTAGAGGGGCCAAGGAACATTCTGATGACAACGGCATGGAGCATTGTGATGACAAGGGTCATCGAGCATTGTGATGATAGTGGTAATGAAGCATTGTGATGAATGTGGTCATGAATCATTGTGATGACAATTGTCGTGGAGCATTGTGATGACAGGGGTCATAGAGCATTGTGATGACACGGTTATGGAATGTTGTGATAACCAGATTTCTGTAGCACAGTGATGAAGAGGGAATGGAGCATTGTGATTACAGGGGTCATGGAGCATTGTGATGACAATTGTTCTAGAACATTGTGATGACAGGGATCATGGAGCATAGTGATGAAAGGGGCCATGGAGCATTGTGATGACAGGCGTCATGGGACAATGTGTTGACAGTGGTCATGGAGCATTGTTAGAAAGGGAACATGGAGCAATTTGATTTCAGGGGCCATGAAAAATTGCGAATACATACGCCATGCAGTATTCAGATGAATGTGGTCAAGGATCATTGTGACGAAAAGTGTGCTGGAATATTGTGATGACACGGTTCATGGAGCATTGCGATGACAAGGGCCATGGCAAAATGTGAAGACAGGTGTCATGGGGCATTGTGATGACAGTGGTCATCTAGAATTGTGAAGAAAGATATCATGGAGCACTGGGATGACAGGGGCCATGGAGCATTGCGATGACAGGGGTCATGGGTCATTGTGATGACACAGCCATGGAACATTATGATGACAAGAATTCTGGAGCATTGTAATAAAATGGGCATTGACCATTGTGATTAGAGGGGCCAAGGAGCATTCTGATCACAACGGCATGGAGCATTGTGATGACAAGGGTCATCGAGCATTGTGATGAAAGTGGTCATGAAGCATTGTGATGAATGTGGTCATGGATCATTATGATGACAAGTGTCGTGGAGCATTGTGATGACAGGGGTCATAGAGCATTGTGATGACACGGTTATGGAATATTGTGATGACCAGAATTCTGTAGCACTGTGATGAAAAGGGAATGGAGCATTGTGATTACAGGGGTCATGGAGCATTGTGATGACAATTGTTTAGAACATTATGAAGACAGGGATCATGGAGCATAGTGATTAAAGGGGCCATGGAGCATTGTGATGACAGGCGTCATGGGACATTGTGTTGACAGTGGTCATGGAGCATTGTTAGAAAGGGAACATGGAGCAATTTGATTTCAGGGGCCATGAACAATTGTGAATGCATAGGCCATGGAGTATTCAGATGAATGTGGTCAAGGATCATTGTGACGACAAGTGTCCTGGAATATTGTGATGACACGGTTCATGGAGCATTGCGATGACAAGGGCCATGGCGAAATGTGTAGACAGGTGTCATGGGGCATTGTGATGACAGTGGTCATCTAGAATTGTGAAGAAAGATATCATGGAGCACTGGGATGACAGGGGCCATGGAGCATTGTGATGACAGGGGTCATGGGGCATTGTGATGACACGGCCATGGAACACTATAATGACAAGAATTCTGGAGCAATTTGATAAAAAGGTTATGGACCATGGTGATTAGAGGGGCCAAGGTGCATTCTGATGACAACGGCATGGAGCATTGTGATAACAAGGGTCTTCGAGCATTGTGATGATAGTGGTCATGAAGCATTGTGATGAATGTGGTCATGCATCATTGTGATGACAATTGTCGTGGAGCATTGTGATGACAGGGGTCATAGAGCATTGTGATGACACGGTTATGGAATATTGTGATGACCAGAATTCTGTAGCACAGTGATGAAAAGGGAATGGAGCTTTGTGATTACAGGGGTCATGGAGCATTGTGATGACAATTGTTCTAGAACATTGTGATGACAGGGATCATGGAGCATAGTGATGAAAGGGGCAATGGAGATTTGTGTTGACAGGCGTCATGGGACATTGTGTTGACAGTGGACATGGAACATTGTTAGAAAGGGAACATGGAGCAATTTGATTTCAGGGGCCATGAAAAATTGCGAATACATACGCCATGGAGTATTCAGATGAATGTGGTCAAGGGTCATTGTGACGAAAATTGTCCTGGAATATTGTGATGACACGGTTCATGGAGCATTGGGATGACAAGGGCCATGGCAAAATGTGAAGACATGTGTCATGGGGCATTGTGATGACAGTGGTCCTCTAGAAATGTGAAGAAAGATATCATGGAGCACTGGGATGACAGGGGCCATGGAACATTGTGATGACAGGGGTCATGGGGCATTGTGATGAAACGGCCATGGAACATTATGATGACAAGAATTCTGGAGCATTGTGATAAAAAGGTCATGGACCATTGTGATTAGAGGGGCCAAGGAGCATTCTGATGACAACGGCATGGAGCATTGTGATGACAAGGGTCATCGAGCATTGTGATGATAGTGGTCATGAAGCATTGTGATGAATGTGGTCATGCATCATTGTGATGACAATTGTCGTGGAGCAATGTGATGACAGGGGTCATAGAGCATTGTGATGACACGGTTATGGAATATTGTGATGACCAGAATTCTGTAGCACTGTGATGAAAAGGGAATGGAGTATTGTGATTACAGGGGTCATGGAGCATTGTGATGACAATTGTTCTAGATCATTGTGATGACAGGGATCATGGAGCATAGTGATGAAATGGGCCATGGAGCATTGTGATGATAGGCGTCATGGGACATTGTGTTGACAGTGGTCATGGAGCATGGTTAGAAAGAGAACATGGAGCAATTTAAATTCAGGGGCCATGAAAAATTGTGAATACATAGGCCATGGAGTATTCAGATGAATGTGGTCAAGGATCATAGAGACGAAAAGTGTCCTGGAATATTGTGATGACACGGTTCATGGAGCATTGGGATGACAAGGGCCATGGCGAAATGTGAAGACATGTGTCATGGGGCATTGTGATGACAGTGGTCCTCTAGAACTGTGAAGAAACATATCTTGGAGCACTTGGATGACAGGGGCCATGGAGCATTGTGATGACAGGGCTCATGGGGCATTGTGATGAAACGGCCATGGAACATTATGAAGACAAGAATTCTGGAGCATTGTGATAAAATGGGCATGGACCATTGTGATTAGAGGGGCCAAGGAGCATTCTGATCACAACGGCATGGAGCATTGTGATGACAAGGGTCATCGAGCATTGTGATGACAGTGGTCATGAAGCATTGTGATGAATGTGGTCATGCATCATTGTGATGACAAGTGTCGTGGAGCATTGTGATGACAGGGGTCATAGAGCATTGTGATGACACGGTTATGGAATATTGTGATGACCAGAATTCTGTAGCACTGTGATGAAAAGGGAATGGAGCATTGTGTTTATAGGGGTCATGGAGCATTGTGTTGACAATTGTTCTAGAACATTGTGATGACAGGGATCATGGAACATAGTGATGAAAGGGGCCATGGAAAATTGTGATGAAAGGCGTCATGGGACATTGTGTTGACAGTGGTCATGGAGCATTGTTAGAAAGGGAACATGGAGCAATTTTATTTCAGGGGCCATGAACAATTGTGAATACATAGGCCATGGAGTATTCAGATGAATGTGGTCAAGGATCATTGTGACGAAAAGTGTCCTGGTATATTGTGATGACACGGTTCATGGAGCTTTGCGATGACAAGGGCCATGGCGAAACGTGAAGACAGGTGTCATGGGGCATTGTGATGACAGTGGTCATCTAGAATTGTGAAGAACGATATCATGGAGCACTGGGATGACAGGGGCCATGGAGCATTGTGATGACAGGGGTCATGGGGCATTGTGATGACACGGCCATGGAACATTATGATGACAAGAATTCTGGAGCATTGTGATAAAAAGGTCATGGACCATTGTGATTAGAGGGGCCAAGGAGCATTCTGATGACAACGGCATGGAGCATTGTGATGACAAGGGTCATCGAGCATTGTGATGACAGTGGTCATGAAGTATTGTGATGAATGTGGTCATGGATCATTGTGATGACAAGTGTGGTGGAGCATTGTGATGACAGGGGACATAGAGCATTGTGATGACACGGTTATGCAATATTGTGATGACCAGAATTCTGTAGCACTGTGATGAAAATGGAATGGAGCATTGTGATTAGAGGGGTCATGGAGCATTGTGATGACAATTGTTCTAGAACATTGTGATGACAGGGATCATGGAGCATAGTGATGAAAGGGGCCATGGAGCATTGTGATGACAGGCGTCATGGGACATTGTGTTGACAGTGGTAATGGAGCATTGTTAGAAAGGGAACATGGAGCAATTTGATTTCAGGGGCCATGAAAAATTGTGAATACATAGGCCATGGAGTATTCAGATGAATGTGGTCAAGGATTACTGTGACGAAATGTGTCCTGGAATATTGTGATGACACGGTTCATGGAGCATTGCGATGACAAGGGTCATGGCGAAATGTGAAGACAGGTGTCATGGGGCATTGTGATGACAGTGGTCATCTAGAATTGTGAAGAAAGATATCATGGAGCACTGGGATGACAGGGGCCATGGAGCATTGTGATGACAGGGGTCATGGGGCATTGTGATGACACGGCCAGGGAACATTATGATGACAAGAAGTCTGGAGCATTGTGATAAAAAGGGCATGGACCATTGTAATTAGAGGGGCCAAGGAGCATTCTGATGACAACGGCATGGAGCATTGTGATGATAAGGGTCATTGAGCATTGTGATGACAGTGGTCATGAAGCATTGTGATGAATGTGGTCATGGATCATTGTGATGACAAGTTTCGTGGAGCATTGTGATGACAGGGGTCATAGAGCATTGTGATGACACGGTTATGGAATATTGTGATGACCAGAATTCTGTAGCACTGTGATGAAAAGGGAATGGAGCATTGTGATTACAGGGGTCATGGAGCATTGTGATGACAATTGTTTAGAAAATTGTGAAGACAGGGATCATGTAGCATAGTGATGAAAGGGGCCAAGGAGCATTGTGATGACAGGCGTCATGGGACATTGTGTTGACAGTGGTCATGGAGCATTGTTAGAAAGGGAACATGGAGCAATTTGATTTCAGGGGCCATGAAAAATTGTGAATACATAGGCCATGGAGTATTCAGATGAATGTGGTCAAGGATCATTGTGACGACAAGTGTCCTGGAATATTGTGATGACACGGTTCATGGAGCATTGCGATGACAAGGGCCATGGCGAAATGTGAAGACAGGTGTCATGGGGCATTGTGATGACAGTGGTCATCTAGAATTGTGAAGAAAGATAACATGGAGCAGTGGGATGACAGGGGCCATGGAGCATTGTGATGACAGGGGTCATGGGGCATTGTGATGACACGGCCATGGAACATTATGATGACAAGAATTCTGGAGCATTGTGATAAATAGGGCATGGACCATTGTGATTAGAGGGGCCAAGGTGCATTCTGATGACAACGGCATGGAGCATTGTGATGAATGTGGTAATGGATCATTGTGATGACAAGTGTCGTGGAGAATTGTGATGACAGGGGTCATAGAGCATTGTGATGACACGGTTATGGAATATTGTGATGACCAGAATTCTGTAGCACTGTGATGAAAGGGGAATGGAGCTTTGTGATTACAGGGGTCATGGAGCATTGGGATGACAATTGTTCTAGAACATTGTGATGACAGGGATCATGGAGCATAGTGATGAAAGGGGCCATGGAGCATTGTGATGACACGGCCATGGAACATTATGATGACAAGAATTCTGGAGCATTGTGATAAATAGGGCATGGACCATTGTGATTAGAGGGGCCAAGGAGCATTCTGATGACAACGGCATGGAGCATTGTGATGACAAGGGTCATCGAGCATTGTGATGACAGTGGTCATGAAGCATTGTGATGAATGTGGTCATGGATCATTGTGATGACAAGTGTCATGGAGCATTGTGATGACAGGGGTCATAGAGCATTGTGATGACACAGTTATGGAATATTGTGATGACCAGAATTCTGTAGCACTGTGATGAAAAGGGAATGGAGCATTGTGATTACAGGGGTCATGGAGCATTGTGATGACAATTGTTCTAGAACATTGTGAAGACAGGGATCATGGAGCATAGTGATGAAAGGGCCATGGAGCATTGTGATGACAGGCATCATGGGACAATGTGTCGACATTGGTCATGGAGCATTGTTAGAAAGGGAACATGGAGCAATTTGATTTCAGGGGCCATGAAAAATTGTGAATACATAGGCCATGGAGTATTCAGATGAATGTGGTCAAGGATCATTGTGACGACAAGTGTCCTGGAATATTGTGATGACACGGTTCATGGAGCATTGCGATGACAAGGGCCATGGCGAAATGTGAAGACAGGTGTCATGGGGCATTGTGATGACAGTGGTCATCTAGAATTGTGAAGAAAGATATCATGGAGCACTGGGATGACAGGGGCCATGGAACATTGTGATGACAGGGGTCATGGGGCACTGTGATGACACGGCCATGGAACATTATGATGACAAGAATTCTGGAGCATTGTGATAAAAAGGGCATGGACCATTGTGATTAGAGGGGCCAAGGAGCATTCTGATGACAACGGCATGGAGCATTGTGATGAATGTGGTCATGGATCATTGTGATGACTAGTGTCGTGGAGCATTGTGATGACAGGGGTCATAGAGCATTGTGATGACACGGTTATGGAATATTGTGATGACCAGAATTCTGTAGCACTGGGATGAAAAGGGAATGGAGCATTGTGATTACAGGGGTCATGGAGCATTGTGATGACAATTGTTTAGAACATTGTGAAGACAGGGATCATGGAGCATAGTGATGAAAGGGGCCATGGAGCATTGTGATGACAGGCGTCATGGGACGTTGTGTTGACAGTGGTCATGGAGCTTTGTTAGAAAGGGAACATGGAGCAAATAGATTTCAGGGGCCATGAACAATTGTGAATACATAGGCCATGGAGTATTCAGATGAATGTGGTCAAGGATCATTGTGACGAAAAGTGTCCTGGAATATTGTGATGACACGGTTCATGGAGCATTGCGATGACAAGGGCAATGGCGAAATGTGAAGATAGGTGTCATGGGGCATTGTGATGACAGTGGTCATCTAGAATTGTGAAGAAAGATATCATGGAGCACTGGGATGATAGGGGACATGGAACATTGTGATCACAGTGGTCATGGGGCATTGTGATGACACGGCCATGGAACATTATGATGAGAAGAATTCTGGGGCATTGTGATAAAAAGGTCATGGACCATTGTGATTAGAGGGGCCAAGGAGCATTCTGATGACAACGGCATGGAGCATTGTGATGACAAGGGTCATCGAGCATTGTGATGACAGTGGTCATGAAGCATTGTGATGAATGTGG
This sequence comes from Eschrichtius robustus, assembly GCF_028021215.1. Classification (NCBI taxonomy): domain Eukaryota; kingdom Metazoa; phylum Chordata; class Mammalia; order Artiodactyla; family Eschrichtiidae; genus Eschrichtius; species Eschrichtius robustus. Next base: position 17,775,184 of record NC_090830.1, on the reverse strand, counting down.
TCATGGATCATTGTGATGACAAGTGTCGTGGAGCATTGTGATGACAGGGGTCATAGAGCATTGTGATGACACGGTTATGGAATATTGTGATGACAAGAATTCTGTAGCACTGTGACGAAAAGGGAATGGAGCATTGTGATTACAGGGGTCATGGAGCATTGTGATGACAATTGTTCTAGAACATTGTGATGACAGGGATCATGGAGCATAGTGATGAAAGGGGCCATGGAGCATTGTGATGACAGGCGTCATGGGACATTGTGTTGACAGTGGTCATGGAGCATTTTTAGAAAGGGAACATGGAGCAATTTGATTTCCGGGGCCATGAACAATTGTGAATACATAGGCCATGGAGTATTCAGATGAATGTGGTCAAGGATCATTGTGACGAAAAGTGTCCTGGAATATTGTGATGACACGGTTCATGGAGCATTGCGATGACAAGGGCCATGGCGAAAAGTGTAGACGGGTGTCATGGGGCATTGTTATGACAGTGGTCATCTAGAATTGTGAAGAAAGATATCATGGAGCACTGGGATGACAGGGGCCATGGAGCATTGTGATGACAGGGGTCATGGGGCATTGTGATGACAAGGCCAGGGAACATTATTATGACAAGAATTCTGGAGCATTGTGATAAAAAGGTTATGGACCATGGTGATTAGAGGGGCCAAGGAGCATTCTGTTGACAACGGCATGGAGCATTTTGATGACAAGGGTCATCGAGCATTGTGATGACAGTGGTCATGAAGCATTGTGATGAATGTGGTCATGCATCATTGTGATGACAATTGTCGTGGACCATTGTGATGACAGGGGTCATAGAGCATTGTGATGACACGGTTATGGAATGTTGTGATAACCAGATTTCTGTAGCACAGTTATGAAAAGGGAATGGAGCATTGTGATTACAAGGGTCATGGAGCATTGTGATGACAATTGTTCTAGAACATTGTGATGACAGGGATCATGGAGCATAGTGATGAAAGGGGCAATGGAGATTTGTGTTGACAGGCGTCATGGGACATTGTGTTGACAGTGGACATGGAGCATTGTTAGAAAGGGAACATCGAGCAATTTGATTTCAGGGACCATGAAAAATTGCGAATACATACGCCATGGAGTATTCAGATGAATGTGGTCAAGGACCATTGTGACGAAAAGTGTCCTGGAATATTGTGATGACACGGTTCATGGAGCATTGCGATGACAAGGGCCATGGCGAAATGTGAAGACAGGTGTCATGGGGCATTGTGATGACAGTGGTCATCTAGAATTGTGAAGAAAGATATCATGGAGCACTGGGATGACAGGGGCCATGGAACATTGTGATGACAGGGGTCATGGAGCATTGTGATGACACGGCCATGGAACATTATGATGACAAGAATTCTGGAGCATTGTGATAAAAAGGGCATGGACCATTGTACTTAGAGGGGCCAAGGAGCATTCTGATGACAACGGCATGGAGCATTGTGATGAATGTGGTCATGGATCATTGTGATGACAAGTGTCGTGGAGCATTGTGATGACAGGGGTCATAGAGCATTGATATGACACGGTTATGGAATATTGTGATGACAAGAATTCTGTAGCACTGTGATGAAAAGGGAATGGAGCATTGTGATTACAGGGGTCATGGAGCATTGTGATGACAATTGTTCTAGATCATTGTGATGACAGGGATCATGGAGCATAGTGATGAAAGGGGCCATGGAGCATTGTGATGATAGGCGTCATGGGACATTGTGTTGACAGTGGTCATGGAGCATTGTTAGTAAGAGAACATGGAGCAATTTAAATTCAGGGGCCATGAAAAATTGTGAATACATAGGCCATGGAGTATTCAGATGAATGTGGTCAAGGATCATAGTGACGAAAAGTGTCCTGGTACATTGTGATGACACGGTTCATGGAGCATTGGGATGACAAGGGCCATGGCGAAATGTGAAGACATGTGTCATGGGGCATTGTGATGACAGTGGTCCTCTAGAACTGTGAAGAAAGATATCATGGAGCACTTGGATGACAGGGGCCATGGAGCATTGTGATGACAGGGCTCATGGGGCATTGTGATGAAACGGCCATGGAACATTATGAAGACAAGAATTCTGGAGCATTGTGATAAAATGGGCATGGACCATTGTGATTAGAGGGGCCAAGGAGCATTCTGATGACAACGGCATGGAGCATTGTGATGACAAGGGTCATCGAGCATTGTGATGACAGTGGTCATGAAGCATTGTGATGAATGTGGTCATGCATCATTGTGATGACAAGTGTCGTGGAGCATTGTGATGACAGGGGTCATAGAGCATTGTGATGACACGGTTATGGAATGTTGTGATAACCAGATTTCTGTAGCACAGTGATGAAAAGGGAATGGAGCATTGTGATTACAGGGGTCATGTAGCATTGTGATGACAATTGTTCTAGAACATTGTGATGACAGGGATCATGGAGCATAGTGATGAAAGGGGCCATGGAGCATTTTGATGACAGGCGTCATTGGACAATGTGTTGACAGTGGTCATGGAGCATTGTTAGAAAGGGAACATGGAACAATTTGATTTCAGGGGCCATGAAAAATTGCGAATACATACGCCATGGAGTATTCAGATGAATGTGGTCAAGGATCATTGTGACGAAATGTGTCCTGGAATATTGTGATGACACGGTTCATGGAGCATTGCGATGACAAGGGCCATGGCAAAATGTGAAGACAGGTGTCATGGGGCATTGTGATGACAGTGGTCATCTAGAATTGTGAAGAAAGATATCATGGAGCACTGGGATGACAGGGGCCATGGAGCATTGTGATGACAGGGGTCATGGGTCATTGTGATGACACAGCCATGGAACATTATGATGACAAGAATTCTGGAGCATTGTAATAAAATGGGCATGGACCATTGTGATTAGAGGGGCCAAGGAGCATTCTGATCACAACGGCATGGAGCATTGTGATGACAAGGGTCATCGAGCATTGTGATGACAGTGGTCATGAAGCATTGTGATGAATGTGGTCATGGATCATTATGACGACAAGTGCCGTGGAGCATTGTGATGACAGGGGTCATAGAGCATTGTGATGACACGGTTATGGAATATTGTGATGACCAGAATTCTGTAGCACTGTGATGAAAAGGGAATGGAGCATTGTGATTACAGGGGTCATGGAGCATTGTGATGACAATTGTTTAGAACATTGTGAGGACAGGGATCATGGAGCATAGTGATTAAAGGGGCCATGGAGCATTGTGATGACAGGCGTCATGGGACATTGTGTTGACAGTGGTCATGGAGCATTGTTAGAAAGGGAACATGGAGCAATTTGATTTCAGGGGCCATGAACAATTGTGAATACATAGGCCATGGAGTATTCAGATGAATGTGGTCAAGGATCATTGTGACGACAAGTGTCCTGGAATATTGTGATGACACGGTTCATGGAGCATTGCGATGACAAGGGCCATGGCGAAATGTGTAGACAGGTGTCATGGGGCATTGTGATGACAGTGGTCATCTAGAATTGTGAAGAAAGATATCATGGAGCACTGGGATGACAGGGACCATGGAGCATTGTGATGACAGGGGTCATGGGGCATTGTGATGACACGGCCATGGAACACTATAATGACAAGAATTCTGGAGCAATTTGATAAAAAGGTTATGGACCATGGTGATTAGAGGGGCCAAGGTGCATTCTGATGACAACGGCATGGAGCATTGTGATGACAAGGGTCATCGAGCATTGTGATGATAGTGGTCATGAAGCATTGTGATGAATGTGGTCATGCATCATTGTGATGACAATTGTCGTGGAGCATTGTGATGACAGGGGTCATAGAGCATTGTGAGGACACGGTTATGGAATACTGTGATGACCAGAATTCTGAAGCACAGTGATGAAAAGGGAATGGAGCTTTGTGATTACAGGTGTCATGGAGCATTGTGATGACAATTGTTCTAGAACATTGTGATGACAGGGATCATGGAGCATAGTGATGAAAGGGGCAATGGAGATTTGTGTTGACAGGCGTCATGGGACATTGTGTTGACAGTGGACATGGAACATTGTTAGAAAGGGAACATGGAGCAATTTGATTTCAGGGGCCATGAAAAATTGCGAATACATACGCCATGGAGTATTCAGATGAATGTGGTCAAGGGTCATTGTGACGAAAATTGTCCTGGAATATTGTGATGACACGGTTCATGGAGCATTGGGATGACAAGGGCCATGGCGAAATGTGAAGACATGTGTCATGGGGCATTGTGATGACAGTGGTCCTCTAGAATTGTGAAGAAAGATATCATGGAGCACTTGGATGACAGGGGCCATGGAGCATTGTGATGACAGGGGTCATGGGGCATTGTGATCACACGGCCATGGAACATTATGAAGACAAGAATTCTGGAGCATTGTGATAAAATGGGCATGGACCATTGTGATTAGAGGGGCCAAGGAGCATTCTGATCACAACGGCATGGAGCATTGTGATGACAAGGGTCATCGAGCATTGTGATGACAGTGGTCATGAAGCATTGTGATGAATGTGGTCATGGATCATTGTGATGACAAGTGTCGTGGAGCATTGTGATGACAGGGGTCATAGAGCATTGTGATGACACGGTTATGGAATATTGTGATGACCAGAATTCTGTAGCACTGTGATGAAAAGGGAATGGAGCATTGTGATTACATGGGTCATGGAGCATTGTGATGACAATTGTTCTAGAACATTGTGATGACAGGGATCATGCAGCATAGTGATGAAAGGGGCCATGGAGCATTGTGATGACAGGGGTCATGAGACAATGTGTTGACAGTGGTCATGGAGCATTGTTAGAAAGGGAACATGGAGCAATTTGATTTCAGGGGCCATGAACAATTGTGAATACAAAGGCCATGGAGTATTCAGATGAATGTGGTCAAGGATCATTGTGACGAAAAGTGTGCTGGAATATTGTGATGACACGGTTCATGGAGCATTGCGATGACAAGGGCCATGGCGAAATGTGAAGACAGGTGTCATGGGGCTTTGTGATGACAGTGGTCATCTAGAATTGTGAAGAAAGATATCATGGAGCACTGGGATGACAGGGGCCATGGAGCATTGTGATGACAGGGGTCATGGGTCATTGTGATGACACAGCCATGGAACATTATGATGACAAGAATTCTGGAGCATTGTAATAAAATGGGCATGGACCATTGTGATTAGAGGGGCCAAGGAGCATTCTGATCACAACGGCATGGAGCATTGTGATGACAAGGGTCATCGAGCATTGTGATGACAGTGGTCATGAAGCATTGTGATGAATGTGGTCATGGATCATTATGATGACAAGTGTCGTGGAGCATTGTGATGACAGGGGTCATAGAGCATTGTGATGACACGGTTATGGAATATTGTGATGACCAGAATTCTGTAGCACTGTGATGAAAAGGGAATGGAGCATTGTGATTACAGGGGTCATGGAGCATTGTGATGACAATTGTTTAGAACATTGTGAGGACAGGGATCATGGAGCATAGTGATTAAAGGGGCCATGGAGCATTGTGATGACAGGCGTCATGGGACATTGTGTTGACAGTGGTCATGGAGCATTGTTAGAAAGGGAACATGGAGCAATTTGATTTCAGGGGCCATGAACAATTGTGAATACATAGGCCATGGAGTATTCAGATGAATGTGGTCAAGGATCATTGTGACGACAAGTGTCCTGGAATATTGTGATGACACGGTTCATGGAGCATTGCGATGACAAGGGCCATGGCGAAATGTGTAGACAGGTGTCATGGGGCATTGTGATGACAGTGGTCATCTAGAATTGTGAAGAAAGATATCATGGAGCACTGGGATGACAGGGGCCATGGAGCATTGTGATGACAGGGGTCATGGGGCATTGTGATGGCACGGCCATGGAACACTATAATGACAAGAATTCTGGAGCAATTTGATAAAAAGGTTATGGACCATGGTGATTAGAGGGGCCAAGGTGCATTCTGATGACAACGGCATGGAGCATTGTGATGACAAGGGTCATCGAGCATTGTGATGATAGTGGTCATGAAGCATTGTGATGAATGTGGTCATGCATCATTGTGATGACAATTGTCGTGGAGCATTGTGATGACAGGGGTCATAGAGCATTGTAAGGACACGGTTATGGAATACTGTGATGACCAGTATTCTGAAGCACAGTGATGAAAAGGGAATGGAGCTTTGTGATTACAGGTGTCATGGAGCATTGTGATGACAATTGTTCTAGAACATTGTGATGACAGGGATCATGGAGCATAGTGATGAAAGGGGCAATGGAGATTTGTGTTGACAGGCGTCATGGGACATTGTGTTGACAGTGGACATGGAACATTGTTAGAAAGGGAACATGGAGCAATTTGATTTCAGGGGCCATGAAAAATTGCGAATACATACGCCATGGAGTATTCAGATGAATGTGGTCAAGGGTCATTGTGACGAAAATTGTCCTGGAATATTGTGATGACACAGTTCATGGAGCATTGGGATGACAAGGGCCATGGCGAAATGTGAAGACATGTGTCATGGGGCATTGTGATGACAGTGGTCCTCTAGAATTGTGAAGAAAGATATCATGGAGCACTTGGATGACAGGGGACATGGAGCATTGTGATGACAGGGGTCATGGGGCATTGTGATGACACGGCCATGGAACATTATGAAGACAAGAATTCTGGAGCATTGTGATAAAATGGGCATGGACCATTGTGATTAGAGGGGCCAAGGAGCATTCTGATCACAACGGCATGGAGCATTGTGATGACAAGGGTCATCGAGCATTGTGATGACAGTGGTCATGAAGCATTGTGATGAATGTGGTCATGGATCATTGTGATGACAAGTGTCGTGGAGCATTGTGATGACAGGGGTCATAGAGCATTGTGATGACACGGTTATGGAATATTGTGATGACCAGAATTCTGTAGCACTGTGATGAAAAGGGAATGGAGCATTGTGATTACATGGGTCATGGAGCATTGTGATGACAATTGTTCTAGAACATTGTGATGACAGGGATCATGCAGCATAGTGATGAAAGGGGCCATGGAGCATTGTGATGACAGGCGTCATGGTACAATGTGTTGACAGTGGTCATGGAGCATTGTTAGAAAGGGAACATGGAGCAATTTGATTTCAGGGGCCATGAACAATTGTGAATACAAAGGCCATGGAGTATTCAGATGAATGTGGTCAAGGATCATTGTGACGAAAAGTGTGCTGGAATATTGTGATGACACGGTTCATGGAGCATTGCGATGACAAGAGCCATGGCGAAATGTGAAGACAGGTGTCATGGGGCTTTGTGATGACAGTGGTCATCTAGAATTGTGAAGAAAGATATCATGGAGCACTTGGATGACAGGGGCCATGGAGCATTGTGATGACAGGGGTCATGGGTCATTGTGATGACACGGCCATGGAACATTATGATGACAAGAATTCTGGAGCATTGTGATAAAATGGGCATGGACCATTGTGATTAGAGGGGCCAAGGAGCATTCTGATGACAACGGCATGGAGCATTGTGATGACAAGGGTCATCGAGCTTTGTGATGACAGTGGTCATGAAGCATTGTGATGAATGTGGTCATGGATCATTGTGATGACAATTGTCGTGGAGCATTGTGATGACAGGGGTCATAGAGCATTGTGAAGACACGGTTATGGAATATTGTGATGACCAGAATTCTGTAGCACTGTGATGAAAAGGGAATGGAGCTTTGTGATTACAGGGATCATGGAGCATTGTGATGACAATTGTTCTAGAACATTGTGATGACAGGGATCATGGAGCATAGTGATGAAAGGGGCCATGGAGCATTGTGATGACAGGCGTCATGGGACATTGTGTTGACAGTGGTCATGGAGCATTGTTAGAAAGGGAACATGGAGCAATTTGATTTCAGGGGCCATGAACAATTGTGAATACATAGGCCATGGAGTATTCAGATGAATGTGGTCAAGGATCATTGTGACGACATGTGTCCTGGAATATTGTGATGACACGGTTCATGGAGCATTGCGATGACAAGGGCCATGGCGAAATGTGAAGACAGGTGTCATGGGGCATTGTGATGACAGTGGTCATCTAGTTTTGTGAAGAAAGATATCATGGAGCACTGGGATGGCAGGGGCCATGGAGCATTGTGATGACAGGGGTCATGGGGCATTGTGATGACACGGCCATGGAACATTATAATGACAAGAATTCTGGAGCATTGTGATAAAAAGGTTATGGACCATGGTGATTAGAGGGGCCAAGGAGCATTCTGATGACAACGGCATGGAGCATTGTGATGACAAGGGTCATCGAGCATTGTGATGATAGTGGTCATGAAGCATTGTGATGAATGTGGTCATGCATCATTGTGATGACAATTGTCGTGGAGCATTGTGATGACAGGGGTCATAGAGCATTGTGATGACACGGTTATGGAATGTTGTGATAACCAGATTTCTGTAGCACAGTGATGAAAAGGGAATGGAGCATTGTGATTACAGGGGTCATGGAGCATTGTGATGACAATTGTTCTAGAACATTTTGGTGACAGGGATCATGGAGCATAGTGATGAAAGGGGCCATGGAGCATTGTGATGACAGGCGTCATGGGACAATGTGTTGACAGTGGTCATGGAGCATTGTTAGAAAGGGAACATGGAGCAATTTGATTTCAGGGGCCATGAAAAATTGCGAATACATACGCCATGGAGTATTCAGATGAATGTGGTCAAGGATCATTGTGACGAAAAGTGTCCTGGAATATTGTGATGACACGGTTCATGGAGCATTGCGATGACAAGGGCCATGGCAATATGTGGAGACAGGTGTCATGGGGCATTGTGATGACAGTGGTCATCTAGAATTGTGAAGAAAGATATCATGGAGCACTGGACTGACAGGGGCCATGGAGCATTGTGATGACAGGGGTCATGGGTCATTGTGATGACACAGCCATGGAACATTATGATGACAAGAATTCTGGAGCATTGTAATAAAATGGGCATGGACCATTGTGATTAGAGGGGCCAAGGAGCATTCTGATCACAACGGCATGGAGCATTGTGATGACAAGGGTCATCGAGCATTGTGATGACAGTGGTCATGAAGCATTGTGATGAATGTGGTCATGGATCATTATGATGACAAGTGTCGTGGAGCATTGTGATGACAGGGGTCATAGAGCATTGTGATGACACGGTTAAGGAATATTGTGATGACCAGAATTCTGTAGCACTGTGATGAAAAGGGAATGGAGCATTGTGATTACAGGGGTCATGGAGCATTGTGATGACAATTGTTTAGAACATTGTGAAGACAGGGATCATGGAGCATAGTGATTAAAGGGGCCATGGAGCATTGTGATGACAGGCGTCATGGGACATTGTGTTGACAGTGGTCATGGAGCATTGTTAGAAAGGGAACATGGAGCAATTTGATTTCAGGGGCCATGAACAATTGTGAATACATAGGCCATGGAGTATTCAGATGAATGTGGTCAAGGATCATTGTGACGACAAGTGTCCTGGAATATTGTGATGACACGGTTCATGGAGCATTGCGATGACAAGGGCCATGGCGAAATGTGTAGACAGGTGTCATGGGGCATTGTGATGACAGTGGTCATCTAGAATTGTGAAGAAAGATATCATGGAGCACTGGGATGACAGGGGCCATGGAGCATTGTGATGACAGGGGTCATGGGGCATTGTGATGACACGGCCATGGAACACTATAATGACAAGAATTCTGGAGCAATTTGATAAAAAGGTTATGGACCATGGTGATTAGAGGGGCCAAGGTGCATTCTGATGACAACGGCATGGAGCATTGTGATGACAAGGGTCATCGAGCATTGTGATGATAGTGGTCATGAAGCATTGTGATGAATGTGGTCATGCATCATTGTGATGACAATTGTCGTGGAGCATTGTGATGACAGGGGTCATAGAGCATTGTGATGACACGGTTATGGAATATTGTGATGACCAGAATTCTGTAGCACAGTGATGAAAAGGGAATGGAGCTTTGTGATTACAGGGGTCATGGAGCATTGTGATGACAATTGTTCTAGAACATTGTGATGACAGGGATCATGGAGCATAGTGATGAAAGGGGCAATGGAGATTTGTGTTGACAGGCGTCATGGGACATTGTGTTGACAGTGGACATGGAACATTGTTAGAAAGGGAACATGGAGCAATTTGATTTCAGGGGCCATGAAAAATTGCGAATACATACGCCATGGAGTATTCAGATGAATGTGGTCAAGGGTCATTGTGACGAAAATTGTCCTGGAATATTGTGATGACACGGTTCATGGAGCATTGGGATGACAAGGGCCATGGCGAAATGTGAAGACATGTGTCATGGGGCATTGTGATGACAGTGGTCCTCTAGAATTGTGAAGAAAGATATCATGGAGCACTTGGATGACAGGAGCCATGGAGCATTGTGATGACAGGGGTCATGGGGCATTGTGATGACACGGCCATGGAACATTATGAAGACAAGAATTCTGGAGCATTGTGATAAAATGGGCATGGACCATTGTGATTAGAGGGGCCAAGGAGCATTCTGATCACAACGGCATGGAGCATTGTGATGACAAGTGTCATCGAGCATTGTGATGACAGTGGTCATGAAGCATTGTGATGAATGTGGTCATGCATCATTGTGATGACAAGTGTCGTGGAGCATTGTGATGACAGGGGTCATAGAGCATTGTGATGACACGGTTATGCAATATTGTGATGACCAGAATTCTGTAGCACTGTGATGAAAAGGGAATGGAGCATTGTGATTACATGGGTCATGGAACATTGTGATGAAAATTGTTCTAGAACATTGTGATGACAGGGATCATGGAGCATAGTGATGAAAGGGGCCATGGATCATTGTGATGACAGGCGTCATGGGACAATGTGTTGACAGTGGTCATGGAGCATTGTTAGAAAGGGAACATGGAGCAATTTGATTTCAGGGGCCATGAACAATTGTGAATACAAAGGCCATGGAGTATTCAGATGAATGTGGTCAAGGATCATTGTGACGAAAAGTGTGCTGGAATATTGTGATGACACGGTTCATGGAGCATTGCGATGACAAGGGCCATGGCGAAATGTGAAGACAGGTGTCATGGGGCTTTGTGATGACAGTGGTCATCTAGAATTGTGAAGAAAGATATCATGGAGCACTGGGATGACAGGGGCCATGGAGCATTGTGATGACAGGGGTCATGGGTCATTGTGATGACACGGCCATGGAACATTATGATGACAAGAATTCTGGAGCATTGTGATAAAATGGGCATGGACCATTGTGATTAGAGGGGCCAAGGAGCATTCTGATGACAACGGCATGGAGCATTGTGATGACAAGGGTCATCGAGCTTTGTGATGACAGTGGTCATGAAGCATTGTGATGAATGTGGTCATGGATCATTGTGATGACAATTGTCGTGGAGCATTGTGATGACAGGGGTCATAGAGCATTGTGATGACACGGTTATGGAATATTGTGATGACCAGAATTCTGTAGCACTGTGATGAAAAGGGAATGGAGCATTGTGATTACAGGGGTCATGGAGCATTGTGATGACAATTGTTTAGAACATTGTGAAGACAGGGATCATGGAGCATAGTGATTAAAGGGGCCATGGAGCATTGTGATGACAGGCGTCATGGGACATTGTGTTGACAGTGGTCATGGAGCATTGTTAGAAAGGGAACATGGAGCAATTTGATTTCAGGGGCCATGAACAATTGTGAATACATAGGCCATGGAGTATTCAGATGAATGTGGTCAAGGATCATTGTGACGACAAGTGTCCTGGAATATTGTGATGACACGGTTCATGGAGTTTTGCGATGACAAGGGCCATGGCGAAATGTGAAGACTGGTGTCATGGGGCATTGTGATGACAGTGGTCATCTAGAATTGTGAAGAAAGATATCATGGGGCACTGGGATGACAGGGGCCATGGAGCATTGTGATGACAGGGGTCATGGGGCATTGTGATGACACGGCCATGGAACATTATGAAGACAAGAATTCTGGAGCATTGTGATAAAATGGGCATGGACCATTGTGATTAGAGGGGCCAAGGAGCATTCTGATCACAACGGCATGGAGCATTGTGATGACAAGGGTCATCGAGCATTGTGATGACAGTGGTCATGAAGCATTGTGATGAATGTGGTCATGCATCATTGTGATGACAAGTGTCGTGGAGCATTGTGATGACAGGGGTCATAGAGCATTGTGATGACACGGTTATGGAATATTGTGATGACCAGAATTCTGTACCACTGTGATGAAAAGGGAATGGAGCATTGTGATTACATGGGTCATGGAGCATTGTGATGACAATTGTTCTAGAACATTGTGATGACAGGGATCATGGAGCATAGTGATGAAAGGGGCCATGGATCATTGTGATGACAGGCGTCATGGGACAATGTGTTGACAGTGGTCATGGAGCATTGTTAGAAAGGGAACATGGAGCAATTTGATTTCAGGGGCCATGAACAATTGTGAATACAAAGGCCATGGAGTATTCAGATGAATGTGGTCAAGGATCATTGTGACGAAAAGTGTGCTGGAATATTGTGATGACACGGTTCATGGAGCATTGCGATGACAAGGGCCATGGCGAAATGTGAAGACAAGTGTCATGGGGCTTTGTGATGACAGTGGTCATCTAGAATTGTGAAGAAAGATATCATGGAGCACTGGGATGACAGGGGCCATGGAGCATTGTGATGACAGGGGTCATGGGTCATTGTGATGACACGGCCATGGAACATTATGATGACAAGAATTCTGGAGCATTGTGATAAAATGGGCATGGACCATTGTGATTAGAGGGGCCAAGGAGCATTCTGATGACAACGGCATGGAGCATTGTGATGACAAGGGTCATCGAGCTTTGTGATGACAGTGGTCATGAAGCATTGTGATGAATGTGGTCATGGATCATTGTGATGACAATTGTCGTGGAGCATTGTGATGACAGGGGTCATAGAGCATTGTGATGACACGGTTATGGAATATTGTGATGACCAGAATTCTGTAGCACTGTGATGAAAAGGGAATGGAGCATTGTGATTACAGGGGTCATGGAGCATTGTGATGACAATTGTTTAGAACATTGTGAAGACAAGGATCATGGAGCATAGTGATTAAAGGGGCCATGGAGCATTGTGATGACAGGCGTCATGGGACATTGTGTTGACAGTGGTCATGGAGCATTGTTAGAAAGGGAACATGGAGCAATTTGATTTCAGGGGCCATGAACAATTGTGAATACATAGGCCATGGAGTATTCAGATGAATGTGGTCAAGGATCATTGTGACGACAAGTGTCCTGGAATATTGTGATGACACGGTTCATGGAGTATTGCGATGACAAGGGCCATGGCGAAATGTGAAGACTGGTGTCATGGGGCATTGTGATGACAGTGGTCATCTAGAATTGTGAAGAAAGATATCATGGGGCACTGGGATGACAGGGGCCATGGAGCATTGTGATGACAGGGGTCATGGGGCATTGTGATGACACGGCCATGGAACATTATGATGAGAAGAATTCTGGAGCATTGTGATAAAAAGGGCATGGACCATTGTGATTAGAGGGGCCAAGGAGCATTCTGATGACAACGGCATGGAGCATTGTGATGACAAGGGTCATCGAGCATTGTGATGACAGTGGTCATGAAGTATTGTGATGAATGTGGTCATGGATCATTGTGATGACAAGTGTGGTGGAGCATTGTGATGACAGGGGACATAGAGCATTGTGATGACACGGTTATGCAATATTGTGATGACCAGAATTCTGTAGCACTGTGATGAAAATGGAATGGAGCATTGTGATTACAGGGGTCATGGAGCATTGTGATGACAATTGTTCTAGAACATTGTGATGACAGGGATCATGGAGCATAGTGATGAAAGGGGCCATGGAGCATTGTGATGACAGGCGTCATGGGACATTGTGTTGACAGTGGTCATGGAGCATTGTTAGAAAGGGAACATGGAGCAATTTGATTTCAGGGGCCATGAACAATTGTGAATACATAGGCCATGGAGTATTCAGATGAATGTGGTCAAGGATCATTGTGACGACAAGTGTCCTGGAATATTGTGATGACACGGTTCATGGAGCATTGCGATGACAAGGGCCATGGCGAAATGTGAAGACAGGTGTCATGGGGCATTGTGATGACAGTGGTCATCTAGTTTTGTGAAGAAAGATATCATGGAGCACTGGGATGACAGGGGCCATGGAGCATTGTGATGACAGGGGTCATGGGGCATTGTGATGACAAGGCCATGGAACATTATAATGACAAGAATTCTGGAGCATTGTGATAAAAAGGTTATGGACCATGGTGATTAGAGGGGCCAAGGAGCATTCTGATGACAACGGCATGGAGCATTGTGATGACAAGGGTCATCGAGCATTGTGATGATAGTGGTCATGAAGCATTGTGATGAATGTGGTCATGCATCATTGTGATGACAATTGTCGTGGAGCATTGTGATGACAGGGGTCATAGAGCATTGTGATGACACGGTTATGGAATGTTGTGATAACCAGATTTCTGTAGCACAGTGATGAAAAGGGAATGGAGCATTGTGATTCCAGGGGTCATGGAGCATTGTGATGACAATTGTTCTCGAACATGGTGATGACAGGGATCATGGAGCATAGTGATGAAAGGGGCCATGGAGCATTGTGATGACAGGCGTCATGGGACAATGTGTTGACAGTGGTCATGGAGCATTGTTAGAAAGGGAATATGGAACAATTTGATTTCAGGGGCCATGAAAAATTGCGAATACATACGCCATGGAGTATTCAGATGAATGTGGTCAAGGATCATTGTGACGAAAAGTGTCCTGGAATATTGTGATGACACGGTTCATGGAGCATTGCGATGACAAGGGCCATGGCAAAATGTGAAGACAGGTGTCATGGGGCATTGTGATGACAGTGGTCATCTAGAATTGTGAAGAAAGATATCATGGAGCACTGGGATGACAGGGGCCATGGAGCATTGTGATGACAGTGGTCATGGGTCATTGTGATGACACAGCCATGGAACATTATGATGACAAGAATTCTGGAGCATTGTAATAAAATGGGCATGCACCATTGTGATAAGAGGGGCCAAGGAGCATTCTGATCACAACGGCATGGAGCATTGTGATGACAAGGGTCATCGAGCATTGTGATGACAGTGGTCATGAAGCATTGTGATGAATGTGGTCATGGATCATTATGATGACAAGTGTCGTGGAGCATTGTGATGACAGGGGTCATAGAGCATTGTGATGACACGGTTATGGAATATTGTGATGACCAGAATTCTGTAGCACTGTGATGAAAAGGGAATGGAGCATTGTGATTACAGGGGTCATTGAGCATTGTGATGACAATTGTTTAGAACATTGTGAAGACAGGGATCATGAAGCATAGTGATTAAAGGGGCCATGGAGCATTGTGATGACAGGCGTCATGGGACATTGTGTTGACAGTGGTCATGGAGCATTGTTAGAAAGGGAACATGGAGCAATTTGATTTCAGGGGCCATGAACAATTGTGAATACATAGGCCATGGAGTATTCAGATGAATGTGGTCAAGGATCATTGTGACGACAAGTGTCCTGGAATATTGTGATGACACGGTTCATGGAGCATTGCGATGACAAGGGCCATGGCGAAATGTGTAGACAGGTGTCATGGGGCATTGTGATGACAGTGGTCATCTAGAATTGTGAAGAAAGATATCATGGAGCACTGGGATGACAGGGGCCATGGAGCATTGTGATGGCAGGGGTCATGGGGCATTGTGATGACACGGCCATGGAACACTATAATGACAAGAATTCTGGAGCAATTTGATAAAAAGTTTATGGACCATGGTGATTAGAGGGGACAAGGTGCATTCTGATGACAACGGCATGGAGCATTGTGATGACAAGGGTCATCGAGCATTGTGATGACAGTGGTCATGAAGCATTGTGATGAATGTGGTCATGCATCATTGTGATGACAATTGTCGTGGAGCATTGTGATGACAGGGGTCATAGAGCATTGTGATGACACGGTTATGGAATACTGTGATGACCAGAATTCTGTAGCACAGTGATGAAAAGGGAATGGAGCTTTGTGATTACAGGGGTCATGGAGCATTGTGATGACAATTGTTCTAGAATATTGTGATGACAGGGATCATGGAGCATAGTGGTGAAAGGGGCAATGGAGATTTGTGTTGACAGGCGTCATGGGACATTGTGTTGACAGTGGACATGGAACATTGTTAGAAAGGGAACATGGAGCAATTTGATTTCAGGGGCCATGAAAAATTGCGAATACATACGCCATGGAGTATTCAGATGAATGTGGTCAAGGGTCATTGTGACGAAAATTGTCCTGGAATATTGTGATGACACGGTTCATGGAGCATTGTTATGACAAGGGCCATGGCGAAATGTGAAGACATGTGTCATGGGGCATTGTGATGACAGTGGTCCTCTAGAATTGTGAAGAAAGATATCATGGAGCACTTGGATGACAGGGGCCATGGAGCATTGTGATGACAGGCGTCATGGGACAATGTGTTGACAGTGGTCATGGAGCATTGTTAGAAAGGGAACATGGAGCAATTTAATTTCAGGGGCCATGAACAATTGTGAATACAAAGGCCATGGAGTATTCAGATGAATGTGGTCAAGGATCATTGTGACGAAAAGTGTGCTGGAATATTGTGATGACACGGTTCATGGAGCATTGCGATGACAAGGGCCATGGCGAAATGTGAAGACAGGTGTCACGGGGCTTTGTGATGACAGTGGTCATCTAGAATTGTGAAGAAAGATATCATGGAGCACTGGGATGACAGGGGCCATGGAGCATTGTGATGACAGGGGTCATGGGTCATTGTGATGACACGGCCATGGAACATTATGATGACAAGAATTCTGGAGCATTGTGATAAAATGGGCATGGACCATTGTGATTAGAGGGGCCAAGGAGCATTCTGATGACAACGGCATGGAGCATTGTGATGACAAGTGTCATCGAGCTTTGTGATGACAGTGGTTATGAAGCATTGTGATGAATGTGGTCATGGATCATTGTGATGACAATTGTCGTGGAGCATTGTGATGACAGGGGTCATAGAGCATTGTGATGACACGGTTATGGAATACTGTGATGACCAGAATTCTGTAGCACTGTGATGAAAAGGGAATGGAGCTTTGTGATTACAGGGGTCATGGAGCATTGTGATGACAATTTTTCTAGAACATTGTGATGACAGGGATCATGGAGCATAGTGATGAAAGGGGCCATGGAGCATTGTGATGACAGGCTTCATGGGACATTGTGTTGACAGTGGTCATGGAGCATTGTTAGAAAGGGAACATGGAGCAATTTGATTTCAGGGGCCATGAACAATTGTGAATACATAGGCCATGGAGTATTCAGATGAATGTGGTCAAGGATCATTGTGACGACAAGTGTCCTGGAATATTGTGATGACACGGTTCATGGAGCATTGCGATGACAAGGGCCATGGCGAAATGTGAAGACAGGTGTCATGGGGCATTGTGATGACAGTGGTCATCTAGTTTTGTGAAGAAAGATATCATGGAGCACTGGGATGACAGGGGCCATGGAGCATTGTGATGACAGGGGTCATGGGGCATTGTGATGACAAGGCCATGGAACATTATAATGACAAGAATTCTGGAGCATTGTGATAAAAAGGTTATGGACCATGGTGATTAGAGGGGCCAAGGAGCATTCTGATGACAACGGCATGGAGCATTGTGATGACAAGGGTCATCGAGCATTGTGATGATAGTGGTCATGAAGCATTGTGATGAATGTGGTCATGCATCATTGTGATGACAATTGTCGTGGAGCATTGTGATGACAGGGGTCATAGAGCATTGTGATGACACGGTTATGGAATGTTGTGATAACCAGATTTCTGTAGCACAGTGATGAAAAGGGAATGGAGCATTGTGATTCCAGGGGTCATGGAGCATTGTGATGACAATTGTTCTCGAACATGGTGATGACAGGGATCATGGAGCATAGTGATGAAAGGGGCCATGGAGCATTGTGATGACAGGCGTCATGGGACAATGTGTTGACAGTGGTCATGGAGCATTGTTAGAAAGGGAATATGGAACAATTTGATTTCAGGGGCCATGAAAAATTGCGAATACATACGCCATGGAGTATTCAGATGAATGTGGTCAAGGATCATTGTGACGAAAAGTGTCCTGGAATATTGTGATGACACGGTTCATGGAGCATTGCGATGACAAGGGCCATGGCAAAATGTGAAGACAGGTGTCATGGGGCATTGTGATGACAGTGGTCATCTAGAATTGTGAAGAAAGATATCATGGAGCACTGGGATGACAGGGGCCATGGAGCATTGTGATGACAGTGGTCATGGGTCATTGTGATGACACAGCCATGGAACATTATGATGACAAGAATTCTGGAGCATTGTAATAAAATGGGCATGCACCATTGTGATAAGAGGGGCCAAGGAGCATTCTGATCACAACGGCATGGAGCATTGTGATGACAAGGGTCATCGAGCATTGTGATGACAGTGGTCATGAAGCATTGTGATGAATGTGGTCATGGATCATTATGATGACAAGTGTCGTGGAGCATTGTGATGACAGGGGTCATAGAGCATTGTGATGACACGGTTATGGAATATTGTGATGACCAGAATTCTGTAGCACTGTGATGAAAAGGGAATGGAGCATTGTGATTACAGGGGTCATTGAGCATTGTGATGACAATTGTTTAGAACATTGTGAAGACAGGGATCATGAAGCATAGTGATTAAAGGGGCCATGGAGCATTGTGATGACAGGCGTCATGGGACATTGTGTTGACAGTGGTCATGGAGCATTGTTAGAAAGGGAACATGGAGCAATTTGATTTCAGGGGCCATGAACAATTGTGAATACATAGGCCATGGAGTATTCAGATGAATGTGGTCAAGGATCATTGTGACGACAAGTGTCCTGGAATATTGTGATGACACGGTTCATGGAGCATTGCGATGACAAGGGCCATGGCGAAATGTGTAGACAGGTGTCATGGGGCATTGTGATGACAGTGGTCATCTAGAATTGTGAAGAAAGATATCATGGAGCACTGGGATGACAGGGGCCATGGAGCATTGTGATGACAGGGGTCATGGGGCATTGTGATGACACGGCCATGGAACACTATAATGACAAGAATTCTGGAGCAATTTGATAAAAAGTTTATGGACCATGGTGATTAGAGGGGACAAGGTGCATTCTGATGACAACGGCATGGAGCATTGTGATGACAAGGGTCATCGAGCATTGTGATGACAGTGGTCATGAAGCATTGTGATGAATGTGGTCATGCATCATTGTGATGACAATTGTCGTGGAGCATTGTGATGACAGGGGTCATAGAGCATTGTGATGACACGGTTATGGAATACTGTGATGACCAGAATTCTGTAGCACAGTGATGAAAAGGGAATGGAGCTTTGTGATTACAGGGGTCATGGAGCATTGTGATGACAATTGTTCTAGAATATTGTGATGACAGGGATCATGGAGCATAGTGGTGAAAGGGGCAATGGAGATTTGTGTTGACAGGCGTCATGGGACATTGTGTTGACAGTGGACATGGAACATTGTTAGAAAGGGAACATGGAGCAATTTGATTTCAGGGGCCATGAAAAATTGCGAATACATACGCCATGGAGTATTCAGATGAATGTGGTCAAGGGTCATTGTGACGAAAATTGTCCTGGAATATTGTGATGACACGGTTCATGGAGCATTGTTATGACAAGGGCCATGGCGAAATGTGAAGACATGTGTCATGGGGCATTGTGATGACAGTGGTCCTCTAGAATTGTGAAGAAAGATATCATGGAGCACTTGGATGACAGGGGCCATGGAGCATTGTGATGACAGGCGTCATGGGACAATGTGTTGACAGTGGTCATGGAGCATTGTTAGAAAGGGAACATGGAGCAATTTAATTTCAGGGGCCATGAACAATTGTGAATACAAAGGCCATGGAGTATTCAGATGAATGTGGTCAAGGATCATTGTGACGAAAAGTGTGCTGGAATATTGTGATGACACGGTTCATGGAGCATTGCGATGACAAGGGCCATGGCGAAATGTGAAGACAGGTGTCACGGGGCTTTGTGATGACAGTGGTCATCTAGAATTGTGAAGAAAGATATCATGGAGCACTGGGATGACAGGGGCCATGGAGCATTGTGATGACAGGGGTCATGGGTCATTGTGATGACACGGCCATGGAACATTATGATGACAAGAATTCTGGAGCATTGTGATAAAATGGGCATGGACCATTGTGATTAGAGGGGCCAAGGAGCATTCTGATGACAACGGCATGGAGCATTGTGATGACAAGTGTCATCGAGCTTTGTGATGACAGTGGTTATGAAGCATTGTGATGAATGTGGTCATGGATCATTGTGATGACAATTGTCGTGGAGCATTGTGATGACAGGGGTCATAGAGCATTGTGATGACACGGTTATGGAATACTGTGATGACCAGAATTCTGTAGCACTGTGATGAAAAGGGAATGGAGCTTTGTGATTACAGGGGTCATGGAGCATTGTGATGACAATTTTTCTAGAACATTGTGATGACAGGGATCATGGAGCATAGTGATGAAAGGGGCCATGGAGCATTGTGATGACAGGCTTCATGGGACATTGTGTTGACAGTGGTCATGGAGCATTGTTAGAAAGGGAACATGGAGCAATTTGATTTCAGGGGCCATGAACAATTGTGAATACATAGGCCATGGAGTATTCAGATGAATGTGGTCAAGGATCATTGTGACGACAAGTGTCCTGGAATATTGTGATGACACGGTTCATGGAGCATTGCGATGACAAGGGCCATGGCGAAATGTGAAGACAGGTGTCATGGGGCATTGTGATGACAGTGGTCATCTAGTTTTGTGAAGAAAGATATCATGGAGCACTGGGATGACAGGGGCCATGGAGCATTGTGATGACAGGGGTCATGGGGCATTGTGATGACACGGCCATGGAACACTATAATGACAAGAATTCTGGAGCATTGTGATAAAAAGGTTATGGACCATGGTGATTAGAGGGGCCAAGGAGCAGTCTGATGACAACGGCATGGAGCATTGTGATGACAAGGGTCATCGAGCATTGTGATGATAGTGGTAATGAAGCATTGTGATGAATGTGGTCATGCATCATTGTGATGACAATTGTCGTGGAGCATTGTGATGACAGGGGTCATAGAGCATTGTGATGACACGGTTATGGAATGTTGTGATAACCAGATTTCTGTAGCACAGTGATGAAAAGGGAATGGAGCATTGTGATTACAGGGGTCATGGAGCATTGTGATGACAATTGTTCTAGAACATTGTGATGACAGGGATCATGGAGCATAGTGATGGCAGGGGTCATGGGGCATTGTGATGACACGGCCATGGAACACTATAATGACAAGAATTCTGGAGCAATTTGATAAAAAGTTTATGGACCATGGTGATTAGAGGGGCCAAGGTGCATTCTGATGACAACGGCATGGAGCATTGTGATAACAAGGGTCTTCGAGCATTGTGATGATAGTGGTCATGAAGCATTGTGATGAATGTGGTCATGCATCATTGTGATGACAATTGTCGTGGAGCATTGTGATGACAGGGGTCATAGAGCATTGTGATGACACGGTTATGGAATATTGTGATGACCAGAATTCTGTAGCACAGTGATGAAAAGGGAATGGAGCTTTGTGATTACAGGGGTCATGGAGCATTGTGATGACAATTGTTCTAGAACATTGTGATGACAGGGATCATGGAGCATAGTGATGAAAGGGGCCATGGATCATTGTGATGACACGCGTCATGGGACAATGTGTTGACAGTGGTCATGGAGCATTGTTAGAAAGGGAACATGGAGCAATTTGAATTCAGGGGCCATGAACAATTGTGAATACAAAGGCCATGGAGTATTCAGATGAATGTTTTCAAGGATCATTGTGACGAAAAGTGTGCTGGAATATTGTGATGACACGGTTCATGGAGCATTGCGATGACAAGGGCCATGGCGAAATGTGAAGACAGTTGTCATGGGGCTTTGTGATGACAGTGGTCATCTAGAATTGTGAAGAAAGATATCATGGAGCACTGGGATGACAGGGGCCATGGAGCATTGTGATGACAGGGGTCATGGGTCATTGTGATGACACGGCCATGGAACATTATGATGACAAGAATTCTGGAGCATTGTGATAAAATGGGCATGGACCATTGTGATTAGAGGGGCCAAGGAGCATTCTGATGACAACGGCATGGAGCATTGTGATGACAAGGGTCATCGAGCATTGTGATGATAGTGGTAATGAAGCATTGTGATGAATGTGGTCATGCATCATTGTGATGACAATTGTCGTGGAGCATTGTGATGACAGGGGTCATAGAGCATTGTGATGACACGGTTATGGAATGTTGTGATAACCAGATTTCTGTAGCACAGTGATGAAAAGGGAATGGAGCATTGTGATTACAGGGGTCATGGAGCATTGTGATGACAATTGTTCTAGAACATTGTGATGACAGGGATCATGGAGCATAGTGATGAAAGGGGCCATGGAGCATTGTGATGACAGGCGTCATGGGACAATGTGTTGACAGTGGTCATGGAGCATTGTTAGAAAGGGAACATGGAGCAATTTGATTTCAGGGGCCATGAAAAATTGCGAATACATACGCCATGGAGTATTCAGATGAATGTGGTCAAGGATCATTGTGACGAAAAGTGTCCTGGAATATTGTGATGACACGGTTCATGGAGCATTGCGATGACAAGGGCCATGGCAAAATGTGAAGACAGGTGTCATGGGGCATTGTGATGACAGTGGTCATCTAGAATTGTGAAGAAAGATATCATGGAGCACTGGGATGACAGGGGCCATGGAGCATTGTGATGACAGGGGTCATGGGTCATTGTGATGACACAGCCATGGAACATTATGATGACAAGAATTCTGGAGCATTGTAATAAAATGGGCATGGACCATTGTGATTAGAGGGGCCAAGGAGCATTCTGATCACAACGGCATGGAGCATTGTGATGACAAGGGTCATCGAGCATTGTGATGACAGTGGTCATGAAGCATTGTGATGAATGTGGTCATGGATCATTATGATGACAAGTGTCGTGGAGCATTGTGATGACAGGGGTCATAGAGCATTGTGATGACACGGTTATGGAATATTGTGATGACCAGAATTCTGTAGCACTGTGATGAAAAGGGAATGGAGCATTGTGATTACAGGGGTCATGGAGCATTGTGATGACAATTGTTTAGAACATTGTGAAGACAGGGATCATGGAGCATAGTGATTAAAAGGGCCATGGAGCATTGTGATGACAGGCGTCATGGGACATTGTGTTGACAGTGGTCATGGAGCATTGTTAGAAAGGGAACATGGAGCAATTTGATTTCAGGGGCCATGAACAATTGTGAATACATAGGCCATGGAGTATTCAGATGAATGTGGTCAAGGATCATTGTGACGACAAGTGTCCTGGAATATTGTGATGACACGGTTCATGGAGCATTGCGATGACAAGGGCCATGGCGAAATGTGTAGACAGGTGTCATGGGGCATTGTGATGACAGTGGTCATCTAGAATTGTGAAGAAAGATATCATGGAGCACTGGGATGACAGGGGCCATGGAGCATTGTGATGACAGGGGTCATGGGGCATTGTGATGACACGGCCATGGAACACTATAATGACAAGAATTCTGGAGCAATTTGATAAAAAGGTTATGGACCATGGTGATTAGAGGGGCCAAGGTGCATTCTGATGACAACGGCATGGAGCATTGTGATAACAAGGGTCTTCGAGCATTGTGATGATAGTGGTCATGAAGCATTGTGATGAATGTGGTCATGCATCATTGTGATGACAATTGTCGAGGAGCATTGTGATGACAGGGGTCATAGAGCATTGTGATGACACGGTTATGCAATATTGTGATGACCAGAATTCTGTAGCACAGTGATGAAAAGGGAATGGAGCTTTGTGATTACAGGGGTCATGGAGCATTGTGATGACAATTGTTCTAGAACATTGTGATGACAGGGATCATGGAGCATAGTGATGAAAGGGGCAATGGAGATTTGTGTTGACAGGCGTCATGGGACATTGTGTTGACAGTGGACATGGAACATTGTTAGAAAGGGAACATGGAGCAATTTGATTTCAGGGGCCATGAAAAATTGCGAATACATACGCCATGGAGTATTCAGATGAATGTGGTCAAGGGTCATTGTGACGAAAATTGTCCTGGAATATTGTGATGACACGGTTCATGGAGCATTGGGATGACAAGGGCCATGGCGAAATGTGATGACATGTGTCATGGGGCATTGTGATGACAGTGGTCCTCTAGAATTGTGAAGAAAGATATCATGGAGCACTTGGATGACAGGAGCCATGGAGCATTGTGATGACAGGGGTCATGGGGCATTGTGATGACACGGCCATGGAACATTATGAAGACAAGAATTCTGGAGCATTGTGATAAAATGGGCATGGACCATTGTGATTAGAGGGGCCAAGGAGCATTCTGATCACAACGGCATGGAGCATTGTGATGACAAGGGTCATCGAGCATTGTGATGACAGTGGTCATGAAGCATTGTGATGAATGTGGTCATGCATCATTGTGATGACAAGTGTCGTGGAGCATTGTGATGACAGGGGTATAGAGCATTGTGATGACACGGTTATGGAATATTGTGATGACCAGAATTCTGTAGCACTGTGATGAAAAGGGAATGGAGCATTGTGATTACATGGGTCATGGAGCATTGTGATGACAATTGTTCTAGAACATTGTGATGACAGGGATCATGGAGCATAGTGATGAAAGGGGCCATGGATCATTGTGATGACAGGCGTCATGGGACAATGTGTTGACAGTGGTCATGGAGCATTGTTAGAAAGGGAACATGGAGCAATTTGATTTCAGGGGCCATGAACAATTGTGAATACAAAGGCCATGGAGTATTCAGATGAATGTGGTCAAGGATCATTGTGACGAAAAATGTGCTGGAATATTGTGATGACACGGTTCATGGAGCATTGCGATGACAAGGGCCATGGCGAAATGTGA
Organism: Eschrichtius robustus; assembly: GCF_028021215.1. NCBI lineage: Eukaryota > Metazoa > Chordata > Mammalia > Artiodactyla > Eschrichtiidae > Eschrichtius > Eschrichtius robustus. The sequence continues at coordinate 17,749,873 of NC_090830.1, read as the reverse complement.
AGACAGGTGTCATGGGGCTTTGTGATGACAGTGGTCATCTAGAATTGTGAAGAAAGATATCATGGAGCACTGGGATGACAGGGGCCATGGAGCATTGTGATGACAGGGGTCATGGGTCATTGTGATGACACGGCCATGGAACATTATGATGACAAGAATTCTGGAGCATTGTGATAAAATGGGCATGGACCATTGTGATTAGAGGGGCCAAGGAGCATTCTGATGACAACGGCATGGAGCATTGTGATGACAAGGGTCATCGAGCTTTGTGATGACAGTGGTCATGAAGCATTGTGATGAATGTGGTCATGGATCATTGTGATGACAATTGTCGTGGAGCATTGTGATGACAGGGGTCATAGAGCATTGTGATGACACGGTTATGGAATATTGTGATGACCAGAATTCTGTAGCACTGTGATGAAAAGGGAATGGAGCTTTGTGATTACAGGGGTCATGGAGCATTGTGATGACAATTGTTCTAGAACATTGTGATGACAGGGATCATGGAGCATAGTGATTAAAGGGGCCATGGAGCATTGTGATGACAGGCGTCATGGGACAATGTGTTGACAGTGGTCATGGAGCATTGTTAGAAAGGGAACATGGAGCAATTTGATTTCAGGGGCCATGAAAAATTGCGAATACATACGCCATGGACTATTCAGATGAATGTGGTCAAGGATCATTGTGACGAAAAGTGTCCTGGAATATTGTGATGACACGGTTCATGGAGCATTGCGATGACAAGGGCCATGGCAAAATGTGAAGACAAGTGTCATGGGGCATTGTGATGACAGTGGTCATCTAGAATTGTGAAGAAAGATATCATGGAGCACTGGGATGACAGGGGCCATGGAGCATTGTGATGACAGGGGTCATGGGTCATTGTGATGACACAGCCATGGAACATTATGATGACAAGAATTCTGGAGCATTGTAATAAAATGGGCATGGACCATTGTGATTAGAGGGGCCAAGGAGCATTCTGATCACAACGGCATGGAGCATTGTGATGACAAGGGTCATCGAGCATTGTGATGACAGTGGTCATGAAGCATTGTGATGAATGTGGTCATGGATCATTATGATGACAAGTGTCGTGGAGCATTGTGATGACAGGGGTCATAGAGCATTGTGATGACACGGTTATGGAATATTGTGATGACCAGAATTCTGTAGCACTGTGATGAAAAGGGAATGGAGCATTGTGATTACAGGGGTCATGGAGCATTGTGATGACAATTGTTTAGAACATTGTGAAGACAGGGATCATGGAGCATAGTGATTAAAGGGGCCATGGAGCATTGTGATGACAGGCGTCATGGGACATTGTGTTGACAGTGGTCATGGAGCATTGTTAGAAAGGGAACATGGAGCAATTTGATTTCAGGGGCCATGAACAATTGTGAATACATAGGCCATGGAGTATTCAGATGAATGTGGTCAAGGATCATTGTGACGACAAGTGTCCTGGAATATTGTGATGACACGGTTCATGGAGCATTGCGATGACAAGGGCCATGGCGAAATGTGTAGACAGGTGTCATGGGGCATTGTGATGACAGTGGTCATCTAGAATTGTGAAGAAAGATATCATGGAGCACTGGGATGACAGGGGCCATGGAGCATTGTGATGACAGGGGTCATGGGGCATTGTGATGACACGGCCATGGAACACTATAATGACAAGAATTCAGGAGCAATTTGATAAAAAGGTTATGGACCATGGTGATTAGAGGGGCCAAGGTGCATTCTGATGACAACGGCATGGAGCATTGTGATGACAAGGGTCATCGAGCATTGTGATGATAGTGGTCATGAAGCATTGTGATGAATGTGGTCATGGATCATTGTGATGACTAGTGTGGTGGAGCATTGTGATGACAGGGGTCATAGAGCATTGTGATGACACGGTTATGCAATATTGTGATGACCAGAATTCTGTAGCACTGTGATGAAAATGGAATGGAGCATTGTGATTACAGGGGTCATGGAGCATTGTGATGACAATTGTTCTAGAACATTGTGATGACAGGGATCATGGAGCATAGTGATGAAAGGGGCCATGGAGCATTGTGATGACAGGCTTATGGGACATTGTGTTGATAGTGGTCATGGAGTATTGTTAGAAAGGAAACATGGAGCAATTTGATTTCAGGGGCCATGAAAAATTGTGAATACATACGCCATGGAGTATTCAGATGAATGTGGTCAAGGATCATTGTGACGAAAAGTGTCCTATAATGTTGTGATGACCCGGTTCATGGAGCATTGCGATGACAAGGGCCATGGCGAAATGTGAAGACAGGTGTCATGGGGCATTGTGATATCAGAGTTCATCTAGAATTGTGAAGAAAGATATCATGGAGCACTGGGATGACAGGGGCCATGGAACATTGTGATGACAGGGGTCATGGGGCATTTTGATGACACGGCCATGGAACATTATGATGACAAGAATTCTGGTGCATTTTGATAAAAAGGGCATGGACCATTGTGATTAGAGGGGCCAAGGAGCATTCTGATGACAACGGCATGGAGTATTGTGATGACAAGTGTCATCGAGCATTGTGATGACAGTGGTCATGAAGCATCGTGATGAATGTGGTCATGGATCATTGTGATGACAAGTGTCGTGGAACATTGTGATGACAGGGGTCATAGAGAATTGTGATGACACGGTTATGGAATATTGTGATGACCAGAATTCTGTAGCACTGTGATGAAATGGGAATGGAGCCTTGTGATTACAGGGGACATGGAGCATTGTGTTGACAATTGTTCTAGAACATTGTGATGACAGGGATCATGGAGCATAGAGATGAAAGGGGCCATGGAGCATTGTGATGACAGGCGTCATGGGACATTGTGTTGACAGTGGTCATGGAGCATTGTTAGAAAGGGAACATGGAGCAATTTGATTTCAGGGGCCATGAAGAATTGTGAATATATAGGATATGGAGTATTCAGATGAATGTGGTCAAGGATCATTGTGACGAAAAGTGTACTGGAATATTGTGATGACACGGTTCATGGAGCATTGCGATGACAAGGGCCATGGCGAAATGTGAAGACAGGTGTCATGGGGCATTGAGATGACAGTGGTCATCTAGAATTGTGAAGAAAGATATCATGGAGCACTGTGATGATAGGGTACATGGAACATTGTGATGACAGGGATCATGGGGCATTGTGATGACACGGCCATGGAACATTATGATGAAAGAATTCTGGAGCATTGTGATAAAAAGGGCATGGACCATTGTGATTAGAGGGACCAAGGAGCATTCTGATGAAAACGGCATGGAGCATTGTGATGACAAGGGTCATCGAGCATTGTGATGACAGTGGTCATGAAGCATTGTGATGAATGTGGTCATGGATCATTGTGATGACAAGTGTCGTGGAGCATTGTGATGACAGGGGTCATAGAGCATTGTGATGACACGGTTATGGAATATTGTGATGACCAGAATTCTGTAGCACAGTGATGAAAAGAGAATGGAGCATTGTGATTACAGGGGTCATGGATCATTGTGATGACAATTGTTCTAGAACATTGTGATGACAGGGATCATGGAGCATAGTGATGAAAGGGGCAATGGAGATTTGTGTTGACAGGCGTCATGGGACATTGTGTTGACAGTGGACATGGAGCATTGGTAGAAAGGGAACATGGAGCAGTTTGATTTCAGGGGCCATGAAAAATTGCGAATACATACGCCATGGAGTATTCAGATGAATATGGTCAAGGATCATTGTGACGAAAAGTGTCCTGGAATATTGTGATGACACGGTTCATGGAGCATTGCGATGACAAGGGCCATGGCAAAATGTGAAGACAGGTGTCATGGGGCATTGTGATGACAGTGGTCATCTAGAATTGTGAAGAAAGATATCATGGAGCACTGGGATGACAGGGGCCATGGAACATTGTGATGACAGGGGTCATGTGGCATTGTGATGACACGGCCATGGAACATTATGATGACAAGAATTCTGGAGCATTGTGATAAAAAGGTCATGGACCATTGTGATTAGAGGGGCCAAGGAGCATTCTGATGACAACGGCATGGAGCATTGTGATGACAAGGGTCATCGAGCATTGTGATGACAGTTGTCATGAAGCATTGTGATGAATGTGGTCATGGATCATTGTGATGACTAGTGTGGTGGAGCATTGTGATGACAGGGGTCATAGAGCATTGTGATGACACGGTTATGCAATATTGTGATGACCAGAATTCTGTAGCACTGTGATGAAAATGGAATGGAGCATTGTGATTACAGGGGTCATGGAGCATTGTGATGACAATTGTTCTAGAACATTGTGATGATAGGGATCATGGAGCATAGTGATGAAAGGGGCCATGGAGCATTGTGATGACAGGCTTATGGGACATTGTGTTGATAGTGGTCATGGAGTATTGTTAGAAAGGAAACATGGAGCAATTTGATTTCAGGGGCCATGAAAAATTGTGAATACATACGCCATGGAGTATTCAGATGAATGTGGTCAAGGATCATTGTGACGAAAAGTGTCCTATAATGTTGTGATGACACGGTTCATGGAGCATTGCGATGACAAGGGCCATGGCGAAATGTGAAGACAGGTGTCATGGGGCATTGTGATGACAGTGGTCATCTAGAATTGTGAAGAAAGATATCATGGAGCACTGGGATGACAGGGGCCATGGAGCATTGTGATGACAGGGGTCATGGGGCATTGTGATGACACGGCCATGGAACATTATAATGACAAGAATTCTGGAGCATTGTGATAAAAAGGTTATGGACCATGGTGATTAGAGGGGCCAAGGAGCATTCTGATGACAACGGCATGGAGCATTGTGATGACAAGGGTCATCGAGCATTCTGATGATAGTGGTCATGAAGCATTGTGATGAATGTGGTCATGCATCATTGTGATGACAATTGTCGTGGAGCATTGTGATGACAGGGGTCATAGAGCGTTGTGATGACACGGTTTTGGAATGTTGTGATAACCAGATTTCTGTAGCACAGTGATGAAAAGGGAATGGAGAATTGTGATTACAGGGGTCATGGAGCATTGTGATGACAATTGTTCTAGAACATTGTGATGACCGGGATCATGGAGCCTAGTGATGAAAGGGGCAATGGAGATTTGTGTTGACAGGCGTCATGGGACATTGTGTTGACAGTGGACATGGAGCATTGTTAGAAAGGGAACATGGAGCAATTTGATTTCAGAGGCCATGAACAATTGTGAATACATAGGCCATGGAGTATTCAGATGAATGTGGTCAAGGATCATTGTGACCAGAAGTGTGCTGGAATATTGTGATGACATGGTTCATGGAGCATTGCGATGACAAGGGCCATGGCGAAATGTGAAGACAGGTGTCATGGGGCATTGTGATGACAGTGGTCATCTAGAATTGTGAAGAAAGATATCATGGAGCACTGGGATGACAGGCGCCATGGAGCATTGTGATGTCAGGGGTCATGGGGAATTGTGATGACACAGCCATGGAACATTATGATGACAAGAATTCTGGAGCATTGTGATAAAATTGGCATGGACCATTGTGATTAGAGGGGCCAAGGAGCATTCTGATCACAACGGCATGGAGCATTGTGATGACAAGGTTCATCGAGCATTGTGATGACAGTGGTCATGAAGCATTGTGATGAATGTGGTCATGGATCATTGTGATGACAAGTGTCGTGGAGCATTGTGATGACAGGGGTCATAGATCATTGTGATGACACGGTTATGGAATATTGTGATGACCAGAATTCTGTAGCCCTGTGATGAAAAGGGAATGGAGCATTGTGATTACAGGGGTCATGGAGAATTGTGATGACAATTGTTCTAGAACATTGTGAAGACAGGGATCATGGAGCATATAGTGATGAAAGGGGCCATGGAGCATTGTGATGACAGGCGTCATGGGACATTGTGTTGACAGTGGTCATGGAGCATTGTTAGAAAGGGAACATGGAGCAATTTGATTTCAGGGGCCATGAACAATTGTGAATACATAGGCCATGGAGTATTCAGATGAATGTGGTCAAGGATCATTGTGACGACAAGTGTCCTGGAATATTGTGATGACACGGTTCATGGAGCATTGCGATGACAAGGGCCATGGCGAAATGTGTAGACAGGTGTCATGGGGCATTGTGATGACAGTGGTCATCTAGAATTGTGAAGAAAGATATCATGGAGCACTGGGATGACAGGCGCCATGGAGCATTGTGATGACAGGGGTCATGGGGCATTGTGATGACACGGCCATGGAACATTATAATGACAAGAATTCTGGAGCAATTTCATAAAATTTTATGGACCATGGTGATTAGAGGGGCCAAGGAGCATTCTGATGACAACGGCATGGAGCATTGTGATGACAATGGTCATCGAGCATTGTGATGATAGTGGTCATGAAGCATTTGATGAATGTGCTCATGCATCATTGTGATGACAAGTGTCGTGGAGCATTGTGATGACAGGGGTCATAGAGCATTGTGATGACACGGTTATGGAATATTGTGATGACCAGAACTCTGTAGCACTGTGATGAAAAGGGAATGGAGCATTGTGATTACAGGGGTCATGGAGCATTGTGATGACAATTGTTCTAGAACATTGTGATGACTGGGATCATGGAGCATAGTGATGAAAGGGGCCATGGAGCATTGTGATGACAGGCGTCATGGGACAATGTGTTGACAGTGGTCATGGAGCATTGTTAGAAAGGGAACATGGAGCAATTTGATTTCAGGGGCCATGAACAACTGTGAATACATAGGCCATGGAGTATTCAGATGAATGTGGTCAAGGATCATTGTGACGAAATGTGTGCTGGAATATTGTGATGACACGGTTCATGGAGCATTGCGATGACAAGGGCCATGGCGAAATGTGAAGACAGATGTCATGGGGCATTGTGATGACAGTGGTCATCTAGAATTGTGAAGAAAGATATCATGGAGCACTGGGATGACAGGGGCCATGGAGCATTGTGATGACAGGGGTCATGGGGCATTGTGATGACACGGCCATGGAACATTATGATGACAAGAATTCTGGAGCATTGTGATAAAAAGGGCATGGACCATTGTGATTAGAGGGGCCAAGGAGCATTCTGATGAAAACGGCATGGAGCATTGTGATGACAAGGGTCATCGAGCATTGTGATGACAGTGGTCATGAAGCATTGTGATGAATGTGGTCATGGATCATTGTGATGACAAGTGTCGTGGAGCATTGTGATGACAGGGGTCATAGAGCATTTTGATGACACGGTTATTGAATATTGTGATGACCAGAATTCTGTAGCACTGTGAGGAAAAGGAAATGGAGCATTGTAATTACAGGGGTCATGGAACATTGTGATGACAATTGTTCTAGAACATTGTGATGACAGGGATCATGGAGCATAGTGATGAAATGGGCCATGGAGCATTGTGATGACAGGCGTCATGGGACATTGTGTTGACAGTGGTCATGGAGCATTGTTAGAAAGGGAACATGGAGCAATTTGATTTCAGGGGCCATGAACAATTGTGAATACATAGGCCATGGAGTATTCAGATGAATGTGGTCAAGGATCATTGTGACGAAAAGTGTCCTGGAATATTGTGATGACACGGTTCATGGAGCATTGCGATGACAAGGGCCATGGCGAAATGTGAAGACTGGTGTCATGGGGCATTGTTATGACAGTGGTCATCTAGAATTGTGAAGAAAGATATCATGGGGCACTGGGATGACAGGGGCCATGGAGCATTGTGATGACAGGGTTCATGGGGCATTGTGATGACACGGCCAGGGAACATTATGATGACAAGAATTCTGGAGCATTGTGATAAAAAGGGCATGGACTATTGTGATTAGAGGGGCCAAGGAGCATTCTGATGACAACTGCATGGAGCATTGTGATGACAGTGGTCATGAAGCATTGTGATGAATGTGGTCATGCATCATTGTGATGACAAGTGTCGAGGAGCATTGTGATGACATGGAACATAGAGCATTGTGATGACACGGTGATGGAATATTGTGATGACCAGAATTCTGTAGCACAGTGATGAAAAGGGCATGGAGCATTGTGATTACAGGGGTCATGGAGTTTTGTGATGACAATTGTTCTAGAACATTGTGATGACAGGGATCATGGAGCATAGTGATGAAAGGGGCAATGGAGCATTGTGTTGACAGGCGTCATGGGACATTGTGTTGACTGTGGTCATGAAGCATTGTTAGAAAGGGAACATGGAGCAATTTGATTTCAGGGGCCATGAAAAATTGTGAATACATACGCCATGGAGTATTCAGATGAATGTGGTCAAGGATCATTGTGACGAAAAGTGTCCTATAATGTTGTGATGACACGGTTCATGGAGCATTGCGATGACAAGGGCTATGGCGAAATGTGAAGACAGGTGTCATGGGGCATTGTGATATCAGTGGTCATCTAGAATTGTGAAGAAATATATCATGGAGCACTGGGATGACAGGGGCCATGGAACATTGTGATGACAGGGGTCATGGGGCATTTTGATGACACGGCCATGGAACATTATGATGACAAGAATTCTGGTGCATTGTGATAAAAAGGGCATGGACCATTGTGATTAGAGGGGCCAAGGAGCATTCTGATGACAACGGCATGGAGTATTGTGATGACAAAGGTCATCGAGCATTGTGATGACAGTGGTCATGAAGCATTGTGATGAATGTGGTCATGGATCATTGTGATGACAAGTGTCGTGGAACATTGTGATGACAGGGGTCATAGAGCATTGTGATGACACGGTTATGGAATATTGTGATGACCAGAATTCTGTAGCACAGTGATGAAAAGGGAATGGAGCTTTGTGATTACAGGGGTCATGGAGCATTGTGATGACAATTGTTCTAGAACATTGTGATGACAGGGATCATGGAGCATAGTGATGAAAGGGGCAATGGAGATTTGTGTTGACAGGCGTAATGGGACATTGTGTTGACAGTGGACATGGAACATTGTTAGAAAGGGAACATGGAGCAATTTGATTTCAGGGGCCATGAAAAATTGCGAATACATACGCCATGGAGTATTCAGATGAATGTGGTCAAGGGTCATTGTGACGAAAATTGTCCTGGAATATTGTGATGACACGGTTCATGGAGCATTGGGATGACAAGGGCCATGGCGAAATGTGAAGACATGTGTCATGGGGCATTGTGATGACAGTGGTCCTCTAGAATTGTGAAGAAAGATATCATGGAGCACTTGGATGACAGGAGCCATGGAGCATTGTGATAACAGGGGTCATGGGGCATTGTGATGACACGGCCATGGAACATTATGAAGACAAGAATTCTGGAGCATTGTGATAAAATGGGCATGGACCATTGTGATTAGAGGGGCCAAGGAGCATTCTGATCACAACGGCATGGAGCATTGTGATGACAAGGGTCATCGAGCATTGTGATGACAGTGGTCATGAAGCATTGTGATGAATGTGGTCATGCATCATTGTGATGACAAGTGTCGTGGAGCATTGTGATGACAGGGGTCATAGAGCATTGTGATGACACGGTTATGGAATATTGTGATGACCAGAATTCTGTAGCACTGTGATGAAAAGGGAATGGAGCATTGTGATTACATGGGTCATGGAGCATTGTGATGACAATTGTTCTAGAACATTGTGATGACAGGGATCATGGAGCATAGTGATGAAAGGGGCCATGGATCATTGTGATGACAGGCGTCATGGGACAATGTGTTGACAGTGGTCATGGAGCATTGTTAGAAAGGGAACATGGAGCAATTTGATTTCAGGGGCCATGAACAATTGTGAATACAAAGGCCATGGAGTATTCAGATGAATGTGGTCAAGGATCATTGTGACGAAAAGTGTGCTGGAATATTGTGATGACACGGTTCATGGAGCATTGCGATGACAAGGGCCATGGCGAAATGTGAAGACAGGTGTCATGGGGCTTTGTGATGACAGTGGTCATCTAGAATTGTGAAGAAAGATATCATGGAGCACTGGGATGACAGGGGCCATGGAGCATTGTGATGACAGGGGTCATGGGTCATTGTGATGACACGGCCATGGAACATTATGATGACAAGAATTCTGGAGCATTGTGATAAAATGGGCATGGACCATTGTGATTAGAGGGGCCAAGGAGCATTCTGATGACAACGGCATGGAGCATTGTGATGACAAGGGTCATCGAGCTTTGTGATGACAGTGGTCATGAAGCATTGTGATGAATGTGGTCATGGATCATTGTGATGACAATTGTCGTGGAGCATTGTGATGACAGGGGTCATAGAGCATTGTGATGACACGGTTATGGAATATTGTGATGACCAGAATTCTGTAGCACTGTGATGAAAAGGGAATGGAGCTTTGTGATTACAGGGGTCATGGAGCATTGTGATGACAATTGTTCTAGAACATTGTGATGACAGGGATCATGGAGCATAGTGATTAAAGGGGCCATGGAGCATTGTGATGACAGGCGTCATGGGACAATGTGTTGACAGTGGTCATGGAGCATTGTTAGAAAGGGAACATGGAACAATTTGATTTCAGGGGCCATGAAAAATTGCGAATACATACGCCATGGAGTATTCAGATGAATGTGGTCAAGGATCATTGTGACGAAAAGTGTCCTGGAATATTGTGATGACACGGTTCATGGAGCATTGCGATGACAAGGGCCATGGCAAAATGTGAAGACAAGTGTCATGGGGCATTGTGATGACAGTGGTCATCTAGAATTGTGAAGAAAGATATCATGGAGCACTGGGATGACAGGGGCCATGAAGCATTGTGATGACAGGGGTCATGTGTCATTGTGATGACACAGCCATGGAACATTATGATGACAAGAATTCTGGAGCATTGTAATAAAATGGGCATGGACCATTGTGATTAGAGGGGCCAAGGAGCATTCTGATCACAACGGCATGGAGCATTGTGATGACAAGGGTCATCGAGCATTGTGATGACAGTGGTCATGAAGCATTGTGATGAATGTGGTCATGGATCATTATGATGACAAGTGTCGTGGAGCATTGTGATGACAGGGGTCATAGAGCATTGTGATGACACGGTTAAGGAATATTGTGATGACCAGAATTCTGTAGCACTGTGATGAAAAGGGAATGGAGCATTGTGATTACAGGGGTCATGGAGCATTGTGATGACAATTGTTTAGAACATTGTGAAGACAGGGATCATGGAGCATAGTGATTAAAGGGGCCATGGAGCATTGTGATGACAGGCGTCATGGGACATTGTGTTGACAGTGGTCATGGAGCATTGTTAGAAAGGGAACATGGAGCAATTTGATTTCAGGGGCCATGAACAATTGTGAATACATAGGCCATGGAGTATTCAGATGAATGTGGTCAAGGATCATTGTGACGACAAGTGTCCTGGAATATTGTGATGACACGGTTCATGGAGCATTGCGATGACAAGGGCCATGGCGAAATGTGTAGACAGGTGTCATGGGGCATTGTGATGACAGTGGTCATCTAGAATTGTGAAGAAAGATATCATGGAGCACTGGGATGACAGGGGCCATGGAGCATTGTGATGACAGGGGTCATGGGGCATTGTGATGACACGGCCATGGAACACTATAATGACAAGAATTCTGGAGCAATTTGATAAAAAGGTTATGGACCATGGTGATTAGAGGGGCCAAGGTGCATTCTGATGACAACGGCATGGAGCATTGTGATGACAAGGGTCATCGAGCATTGTGATGATAGTGGTCATGAAGCATTGTGATGAATGTGGTCATGCATCATTGTGATGACAATTGTCGTGGAGCATTGTGATGACAGGGGTCATAGAGCATTGTGATGACACGGTTATGGAATATTGTGATGACCAGAATTCTGTAGCACAGTGATGAAAAGGGAATGGAGCTTTGTGATTACAGGGGTCATGGAGCATTGTGATGACAATTGTTCTAGAACATTGTGATGACAGGGATCATGGAGCATAGTGATGAAAGGGGCAATGGAGATTTGTGTTGACAGGCGTCATGGGACATTGTGTTGACAGTGGACATGGAACATTGTTAGAAAGGGAACATGGAGCAATTTGATTTCAGGGGCCATGAAAAATTGCGAATACATACGCCATGGAGTATTCAGATGAATGTGGTCAAGGGTCATTGTGACGAAAATTGTCCTGGAATATTGTGATGACACGGTTCATGGAGCATTGGGATGACAAGGGCCATGGCGAAATGTGAAGACATGTGTCATGGGGCATTGTGATGACAGTGGTCCTCTAGAATTGTGAAGAAAGATATCATGGAGCACTTGGATGACAGGAGCCATGGAGCATTGTGATGACAGGGGTCATGGGGCATTGTGATGACACGGCCATGGAACATTATGAAGACAAGAATTCTGGAGCATTGTGATAAAATGGGCATGGACCATTGTGATTAGAGGGGCCAAGGAGCATTCTGATCACAACGGCATGGAGCATTGTGATGACAAGTGTCATCGAGCATTGTGATGACAGTGGTCATGAAGCATTGTGATGAATGTGGTCATGCATCATTGTGATGACAAGTGTCGTGGAGCATTGTGATGACAGGGGTCATAGAGCATTGTGATGACACGGTTATGCAATATTGTGATGACCAGAATTCTGTAGCACTGTGATGAAAAGGGAATGGAGCATTGTGATTACATGGGTCATGGAACATTGTGATGAAAATTGTTCTAGAACATTGTGATGACAGGGATCATGGAGCATAGTGATGAAAGGGGCCATGGATCATTGTGATGACAGGCGTCATGGGACAATGTGTTGACAGTGGTCATGGAGCATTGTTAGAAAGGGAACATGGAGCAATTTGATTTCAGGGGCCATGAACAATTGTGAATACAAAGGCCATGGAGTATTCAGATGAATGTGGTCAAGGATCATTGTGACGAAAAGTGTGCTGGAATATTGTGATGACACGGTTCATGGAGCATTGCGATGACAAGGGCCATGGCGAAATGTGAAGACAGGTGTCATGGGGCTTTGTGATGACAGTGGTCATCTAGAATTGTGAAGAAAGATATCATGGAGCACTGGGATGACAGGGGCCATGGAGCATTGTGATGACAGGGGTCATGGGTCATTGTGATGACACGGCCATGGAACATTATGATGACAAGAATTCTGGAGCATTGTGATAAAATGGGCATGGACCATTGTGATTAGAGGGGCCAAGGAGCATTCTGATGACAACGGCATGGAGCATTGTGATGACAAGGGTCATCGAGCTTTGTGATGACAGTGGTCATGAAGCATTGTGATGAATGTGGTCATGGATCATTGTGATGACAATTGTCGTGGAGCATTGTGATGACAGGGGTCATAGAGCATTGTGATGACACGGTTATGGAATATTGTGATGACCAGAATTCTGTAGCACTGTGATGAAAAGGGAATGGAGCATTGTGATTACAGGGGTCATGGAGCATTGTGATGACAATTGTTTAGAACATTGTGAAGACAGGGATCATGGAGCATAGTGATTAAAGGGGCCATGGAGCATTGTGATGACAGGCGTCATGGGACATTGTGTTGACAGTGGTCATGGAGCATTGTTAGAAAGGGAACATGGAGCAATTTGATTTCAGGGGCCATGAACAATTGTGAATACATAGGCCATGGAGTATTCAGATGAATGTGGTCAAGGATCATTGTGACGACAAGTGTCCTGGAATATTGTGATGACACGGTTCATGGAGTTTTGCGATGACAAGGGCCATGGCGAAATGTGAAGACTGGTGTCATGGGGCATTGTGATGACAGTGGTCATCTAGAATTGTGAAGAAAGATATCATGGGGCACTGGGATGACAGGGGCCATGGAGCATTGTGATGACAGGGGTCATGGGGCATTGTGATGACACGGCCATGGAACATTATGAAGACAAGAATTCTGGAGCATTGTGATAAAATGGGCATGGACCATTGTGATTAGAGGGGCCAAGGAGCATTCTGATCACAACGGCATGGAGCATTGTGATGACAAGGGTCATCGAGCATTGTGATGACAGTGGTCATGAAGCATTGTGATGAATGTGGTCATGCATCATTGTGATGACAAGTGTCGTGGAGCATTGTGATGACAGGGGTCATAGAGCATTGTGATGACACGGTTATGGAATATTGTGATGACCAGAATTCTGTAGCACTGTGATGAAAAGGGAATGGAGCATTGTGATTACATGGGTCATGGAGCATTGTGATGACAATTGTTCTAGAACATTGTGATGACAGGGATCATGGAGCATAGTGATGAAAGGGGCCATGGATCATTGTGATGACAGGCGTCATGGGACAATGTGTTGACAGTGGTCATGGAGCATTGTTAGAAAGGGAACATGGAGCAATTTGATTTCAGGGGCCATGAACAATTGTGAATACAAAGGCCATGGAGTATTCAGATGAATGTGGTCAAGGATCATTGTGACGAAAAGTGTGCTGGAATATTGTGATGACACGGTTCATGGAGCATTGCGATGACAAGGGCCATGGCGAAATGTGAAGACAAGTGTCATGGGGCTTTGTGATGACAGTGGTCATCTAGAATTGTGAAGAAAGATATCATGGAGCACTGGGATGACAGGGGCCATGGAGCATTGTGATGACAGGGGTCATGGGTCATTGTGATGACACGGCCATGGAACATTATGATGACAAGAATTCTGGAGCATTGTGATAAAATGGGCATGGACCATTGTGATTAGAGGGGCCAAGGAGCATTCTGATGACAACGGCATGGAGCATTGTGATGACAAGGGTCATCGAGCTTTGTGATGACAGTGGTCATGAAGCATTGTGATGAATGTGGTCATGGATCATTGTGATGACAATTGTCGTGGAGCATTGTGATGACAGGGGTCATAGAGCATTGTGATGACACGGTTATGGAATATTGTGATGACCAGAATTCTGTAGCACTGTGATGAAAAGGGAATGGAGCATTGTGATTACAGGGGTCATGGAGCATTGTGATGACAATTGTTTAGAACATTGTGAAGACAAGGATCATGGAGCATAGTGATTAAAGGGGCCATGGAGCATTGTGATGACAGGCGTCATGGGACATTGTGTTGACAGTGGTCATGGAGCATTGTTAGAAAGGGAACATGGAGCAATTTGATTTCAGGGGCCATGAACAATTGTGAATACATAGGCCATGGAGTATTCAGATGAATGTGGTCAAGGATCATTGTGACGACAAGTGTCCTGGAATATTGTGATGACACGGTTCATGGAGTATTGCGATGACAAGGGCCATGGCGAAATGTGAAGACTGGTGTCATGGGGCATTGTGATGACAGTGGTCATCTAGAATTGTGAAGAAAGATATCATGGGGCACTGGGATGACAGGGGCCATGGAGCATTGTGATGACAGGGGTCATGGGGCATTGTGATGACACGGCCATGGAACATTATGATGAGAAGAATTCTGGAGCATTGTGATAAAAAGGGCATGGACCATTGTGATTAGAGGGGCCAAGGAGCATTCTGATGACAACGGCATGGAGCATTGTGATGACAAGGGTCATCGAGCATTGTGATGACAGTGGTCATGAAGTATTGTGATGAATGTGGTCATGGATCATTGTGATGACAAGTGTGGTGGAGCATTGTGATGACAGGGGACATAGAGCATTGTGATGACACGGTTATGCAATATTGTGATGACCAGAATTCTGTAGCACTGTGATGAAAATGGAATGGAGCATTGTGATTACAGGGGTCATGGAGCATTGTGATGACAATTGTTCTAGAACATTGTGATGACAGGGATCATGGAGCATAGTGATGAAAGGGGCCATGGAGCATTGTGATGACAGGCGTCATGGGACATTGTGTTGACAGTGGTCATGGAGCATTGTTAGAAAGGGAACATGGAGCAATTTGATTTCAGGGGCCATGAACAATTGTGAATACATAGGCCATGGAGTATTCAGATGAATGTGGTCAAGGATCATTGTGACGACAAGTGTCCTGGAATATTGTGATGACACGGTTCATGGAGCATTGCGATGACAAGGGCCATGGCGAAATGTGAAGACAGGTGTCATGGGGCATTGTGATGACAGTGGTCATCTAGTTTTGTGAAGAAAGATATCATGGAGCACTGGGATGACAGGGGCCATGGAGCATTGTGATGACAGGGGTCATGGGGCATTGTGATGACAAGGCCATGGAACATTATAATGACAAGAATTCTGGAGCATTGTGATAAAAAGGTTATGGACCATGGTGATTAGAGGGGCCAAGGAGCATTCTGATGACAACGGCATGGAGCATTGTGATGACAAGGGTCATCGAGCATTGTGATGATAGTGGTCATGAAGCATTGTGATGAATGTGGTCATGCATCATTGTGATGACAATTGTCGTGGAGCATTGTGATGACAGGGGTCATAGAGCATTGTGATGACACGGTTATGGAATGTTGTGATAACCAGATTTCTGTAGCACAGTGATGAAAAGGGAATGGAGCATTGTGATTCCAGGGGTCATGGAGCATTGTGATGACAATTGTTCTCGAACATGGTGATGACAGGGATCATGGAGCATAGTGATGAAAGGGGCCATGGAGCATTGTGATGACAGGCGTCATGGGACAATGTGTTGACAGTGGTCATGGAGCATTGTTAGAAAGGGAATATGGAACAATTTGATTTCAGGGGCCATGAAAAATTGCGAATACATACGCCATGGAGTATTCAGATGAATGTGGTCAAGGATCATTGTGACGAAAAGTGTCCTGGAATATTGTGATGACACGGTTCATGGAGCATTGCGATGACAAGGGCCATGGCAAAATGTGAAGACAGGTGTCATGGGGCATTGTGATGACAGTGGTCATCTAGAATTGTGAAGAAAGATATCATGGAGCACTGGGATGACAGGGGCCATGGAGCATTGTGATGACAGTGGTCATGGGTCATTGTGATGACACAGCCATGGAACATTATGATGACAAGAATTCTGGAGCATTGTAATAAAATGGGCATGCACCATTGTGATAAGAGGGGCCAAGGAGCATTCTGATCACAACGGCATGGAGCATTGTGATGACAAGGGTCATCGAGCATTGTGATGACAGTGGTCATGAAGCATTGTGATGAATGTGGTCATGGATCATTATGATGACAAGTGTCGTGGAGCATTGTGATGACAGGGGTCATAGAGCATTGTGATGACACGGTTATGGAATATTGTGATGACCAGAATTCTGTAGCACTGTGATGAAAAGGGAATGGAGCATTGTGATTACAGGGGTCATTGAGCATTGTGATGACAATTGTTTAGAACATTGTGAAGACAGGGATCATGAAGCATAGTGATTAAAGGGGCCATGGAGCATTGTGATGACAGGCGTCATGGGACATTGTGTTGACAGTGGTCATGGAGCATTGTTAGAAAGGGAACATGGAGCAATTTGATTTCAGGGGCCATGAACAATTGTGAATACATAGGCCATGGAGTATTCAGATGAATGTGGTCAAGGATCATTGTGACGACAAGTGTCCTGGAATATTGTGATGACACGGTTCATGGAGCATTGCGATGACAAGGGCCATGGCGAAATGTGTAGACAGGTGTCATGGGGCATTGTGATGACAGTGGTCATCTAGAATTGTGAAGAAAGATATCATGGAGCACTGGGATGACAGGGGCCATGGAGCATTGTGATGACAGGGGTCATGGGGCATTGTGATGACACGGCCATGGAACACTATAATGACAAGAATTCTGGAGCAATTTGATAAAAAGTTTATGGACCATGGTGATTAGAGGGGACAAGGTGCATTCTGATGACAACGGCATGGAGCATTGTGATGACAAGGGTCATCGAGCATTGTGATGACAGTGGTCATGAAGCATTGTGATGAATGTGGTCATGCATCATTGTGATGACAATTGTCGTGGAGCATTGTGATGACAGGGGTCATAGAGCATTGTGATGACACGGTTATGGAATACTGTGATGACCAGAATTCTGTAGCACAGTGATGAAAAGGGAATGGAGCTTTGTGATTACAGGGGTCATGGAGCATTGTGATGACAATTGTTCTAGAATATTGTGATGACAGGGATCATGGAGCATAGTGGTGAAAGGGGCAATGGAGATTTGTGTTGACAGGCGTCATGGGACATTGTGTTGACAGTGGACATGGAACATTGTTAGAAAGGGAACATGGAGCAATTTGATTTCAGGGGCCATGAAAAATTGCGAATACATACGCCATGGAGTATTCAGATGAATGTGGTCAAGGGTCATTGTGACGAAAATTGTCCTGGAATATTGTGATGACACGGTTCATGGAGCATTGTTATGACAAGGGCCATGGCGAAATGTGAAGACATGTGTCATGGGGCATTGTGATGACAGTGGTCCTCTAGAATTGTGAAGAAAGATATCATGGAGCACTTGGATGACAGGGGCCATGGAGCATTGTGATGACAGGCGTCATGGGACAATGTGTTGACAGTGGTCATGGAGCATTGTTAGAAAGGGAACATGGAGCAATTTAATTTCAGGGGCCATGAACAATTGTGAATACAAAGGCCATGGAGTATTCAGATGAATGTGGTCAAGGATCATTGTGACGAAAAGTGTGCTGGAATATTGTGATGACACGGTTCATGGAGCATTGCGATGACAAGGGCCATGGCGAAATGTGAAGACAGGTGTCACGGGGCTTTGTGATGACAGTGGTCATCTAGAATTGTGAAGAAAGATATCATGGAGCACTGGGATGACAGGGGCCATGGAGCATTGTGATGACAGGGGTCATGGGTCATTGTGATGACACGGCCATGGAACATTATGATGACAAGAATTCTGGAGCATTGTGATAAAATGGGCATGGACCATTGTGATTAGAGGGGCCAAGGAGCATTCTGATGACAACGGCATGGAGCATTGTGATGACAAGTGTCATCGAGATTTGTGATGACAGTGGTTATGAAGCATTGTGATGAATGTGGTCATGGATCATTGTGATGACAATTGTCGTGGAGCATTGTGATGACAGGGGTCATAGAGCATTGTGATGACACGGTTATGGAATACTGTGATGACCAGAATTCTGTAGCACTGTGATGAAAAGGGAATGGAGCTTTGTGATTACAGGGGTCATGGAGCATTGTGATGACAATTTTTCTAGAACATTGTGATGACAGGGATCATGGAGCATAGTGATGAAAGGGGCCATGGAGCATTGTGATGACAGGCTTCATGGGACATTGTGTTGACAGTGGTCATGGAGCATTGTTAGAAAGGGAACATGGAGCAATTTGATTTCAGGGGCCATGAACAATTGTGAATACATAGGCCATGGAGTATTCAGATGAATGTGGTCAAGGATCATTGTGACGACAAGTGTCCTGGAATATTGTGATGACACGGTTCATGGAGCATTGCGATGACAAGGGCCATGGCGAAATGTGAAGACAGGTGTCATGGGGCATTGTGATGACAGTGGTCATCTAGTTTTGTGAAGAAAGATATCATGGAGCACTGGGATGACAGGGGCCATGGAGCATTGTGATGACAGGGGTCATGGGGCATTGTGATGACAAGGCCATGGAACATTATAATGACAAGAATTCTGGAGCATTGTGATAAAAAGGTTATGGACCATGGTGATTAGAGGGGCCAAGGAGCATTCTGATGACAACGGCATGGAGCATTGTGATGACAAGGGTCATCGAGCATTGTGATGATAGTGGTCATGAAGCATTGTGATGAATGTGGTCATGCATCATTGTGATGACAATTGTCGTGGAGCATTGTGATGACAGGGGTCATAGAGCATTGTGATGACACGGTTATGGAATGTTGTGATAACCAGATTTCTGTAGCACAGTGATGAAAAGGGAATGGAGCATTGTGATTCCAGGGGTCATGGAGCATTGTGATGACAATTGTTCTCGAACATGGTGATGACAGGGATCATGGAGCATAGTGATGAAAGGGGCCATGGAGCATTGTGATGACAGGCGTCATGGGACAATGTGTTGACAGTGGTCATGGAGCATTGTTAGAAAGGGAATATGGAACAATTTGATTTCAGGGGCCATGAAAAATTGCGAATACATACGCCATGGAGTATTCAGATGAATGTGGTCAAGGATCATTGTGACGAAAAGTGTCCTGGAATATTGTGATGACACGGTTCATGGAGCATTGCGATGACAAGGGCCATGGCAAAATGTGAAGACAGGTGTCATGGGGCATTGTGATGACAGTGGTCATCTAGAATTGTGAAGAAAGATATCATGGAGCACTGGGATGACAGGGGCCATGGAGCATTGTGATGACAGTGGTCATGGGTCATTGTGATGACACAGCCATGGAACATTATGATGACAAGAATTCTGGAGCATTGTAATAAAATGGGCATGCACCATTGTGATAAGAGGGGCCAAGGAGCATTCTGATCACAACGGCATGGAGCATTGTGATGACAAGGGTCATCGAGCATTGTGATGACAGTGGTCATGAAGCATTGTGATGAATGTGGTCATGGATCATTATGATGACAAGTGTCGTGGAGCATTGTGATGACAGGGGTCATAGAGCATTGTGATGACACGGTTATGGAATATTGTGATGACCAGAATTCTGTAGCACTGTGATGAAAAGGGAATGGAGCATTGTGATTACAGGGGTCATTGAGCATTGTGATGACAATTGTTTAGAACATTGTGAAGACAGGGATCATGAAGCATAGTGATTAAAGGGGCCATGGAGCATTGTGATGACAGGCGTCATGGGACATTGTGTTGACAGTGGTCATGGAGCATTGTTAGAAAGGGAACATGGAGCAATTTGATTTCAGGGGCCATGAACAATTGTGAATACATAGGCCATGGAGTATTCAGATGAATGTGGTCAAGGATCATTGTGACGACAAGTGTCCTGGAATATTGTGATGACACGGTTCATGGAGCATTGCGATGACAAGGGCCATGGCGAAATGTGTAGACAGGTGTCATGGGGCATTGTGATGACAGTGGTCATCTAGAATTGTGAAGAAAGATATCATGGAGCACTGGGATGACAGGGGCCATGGAGCATTGTGATGACAGGGGTCATGGGGCATTGTGATGACACGGCCATGGAACACTATAATGACAAGAATTCTGGAGCAATTTGATAAAAAGTTTATGGACCATGGTGATTAGAGGGGACAAGGTGCATTCTGATGACAACGGCATGGAGCATTGTGATGACAAGGGTCATCGAGCATTGTGATGACAGTGGTCATGAAGCATTGTGATGAATGTGGTCATGCATCATTGTGATGACAATTGTCGTGGAGCATTGTGATGACAGGGGTCATAGAGCATTGTGATGACACGGTTATGGAATACTGTAATGACCAGAATTCTGTAGCACAGTGATGAAAAGGGAATGGAGCTTTGTGATTACAGGGGTCATGGAGCATTGTGATGACAATTGTTCTAGAATATTGTGATGACAGGGATCATGGAGCATAGTGGTGAAAGGGGCAATGGAGATTTGTGTTGACAGGCGTCATGGGACATTGTGTTGACAGTGGACATGGAACATTGTTAGAAAGGGAACATGGAGCAATTTGATTTCAGGGGCCATGAAAAATTGCGAATACATACGCCATGGAGTATTCAGATGAATGTGGTCAAGGGTCATTGTGACGAAAATTGTCCTGGAATATTGTGATGACACGGTTCATGGAGCATTGTTATGACAAGGGCCATGGCGAAATGTGAAGACATGTGTCATGGGGCATTGTGATGACAGTGGTCCTCTAGAATTGTGAAGAAAGATATCATGGAGCACTTGGATGACAGGGGCCATGGAGCATTGTGATGACAGGCGTCATGGGACAATGTGTTGACAGTGGTCATGGAGCATTGTTAGAAAGGGAACATGGAGCAATTTAATTTCAGGGGCCATGAACAATTGTGAATACAAAGGCCATGGAGTATTCAGATGAATGTGGTCAAGGATCATTGTGACGAAAAGTGTGCTGGAATTTTGTGATGACACGGTTCATGGAGCATTGCGATGACAAGGGCCATGGCGAAATGTGAAGACAGGTGTCACGGGGCTTTGTGATGACAGTGGTCATCTAGAATTGTGAAGAAAGATATCATGGAGCACTGGGATGACAGGGGCCATGGAGCATTGTGATGACAGGGGTCATGGGTCATTGTGATGACACGGCCATGGAACATTATGATGACAAGAATTCTGGAGCATTGTGATAAAATGGGCATGGACCATTGTGATTAGAGGGGCCAAGGAGCATTCTGATGACAACGGCATGGAGCATTGTGATGACAAGTGTCATCGAGCTTTGTGATGACAGTGGTTATGAAGCATTGTGATGAATGTGGTCATGGATCATTGTGATGACAATTGTCGTGGAGCATTGTGATGACAGGGGTCATAGAGCATTGTGATGACACGGTTATGGAATACTGTGATGACCAGAATTCTGTAGCACTGTGATGAAAAGGGAATGGAGCTTTGTGATTACAGGGGTCATGGAGCATTGTGATGACAATTTTTCTAGAACATTGTGATGACAGGGATCATGGAGCATAGTGATGAAAGGGGCCATGGAGCATTGTGATGACAGGCTTCATGGGACATTGTGTTGACAGTGGTCATGGAGCATTGTTAGAAAGGGAACATGGAGCAATTTGATTTCAGGGGCCATGAACAATTGTGAATACATAGGCCATGGAGTATTCAGATGAATGTGGTCAAGGATCATTGTGACGACAAGTGTCCTGGAATATTGTGATGACACGGTTCATGGAGCATTGCGATGACAAGGGCCATGGCGAAATGTGAAGACAGGTGTCATGGGGCATTGTGATGACAGTGGTCATCTAGTTTTGTGAAGAAAGATATCATGGAGCACTGGGATGACAGGGGCCATGGAGCATTGTGATGACAGGGGTCATGGGGCATTGTGATGACACGGCCATGGAACACTATAATGACAAGAATTCTGGAGCATTGTGATAAAAAGGTTATGGACCATGGTGATTAGAGGGGCCAAGGAGCAGTCTGATGACAACGGCATGGAGCATTGTGATGACAAGGGTCATCGAGCATTGTGATGATAGTGGTAATGAAGCATTGTGATGAATGTGGTCATGCATCATTGTGATGACAATTGTCGTGGAGCATTGTGATGACAGGGGTCATAGAGCATTGTGATGACACGGTTATGGAATGTTGTGATAACCAGATTTCTGTAGCACAGTGATGAAAAGGGAATGGAGCATTGTGATTACAGGGGTCATGGAGCATTGTGATGACAATTGTTCTAGAACATTGTGATGACAGGGATCATGGAGCATAGTGATGGCAGGGGTCATGGGGCATTGTGATGACACGGCCATGGAACACTATAATGACAAGAATTCTGGAGCAATTTGATAAAAAGTTTATGGACCATGGTGATTAGAGGGGCCAAGGTGCATTCTGATGACAACGGCATGGAGCATTGTGATAACAAGGGTCTTCGAGCATTGTGATGATAGTGGTCATGAAGCATTGTGATGAATGTGGTCATGCATCATTGTGATGACAATTGTCGTGGAGCATTGTGATGACAGGGGTCATAGAGCATTGTGATGACACGGTTATGGAATATTGTGATGACCAGAATTCTGTAGCACAGTGATGAAAAGGGAATGGAGCTTTGTGATTACAGGGGTCATGGAGCATTGTGATGACAATTGTTCTAGAACATTGTGATGACAGGGATCATGGAGCATAGTGATGAAAGGGGCCATGGATCATTGTGATGACACGCGTCATGGGACAATGTGTTGACAGTGGTCATGGAGCATTGTTAGAAAGGGAACATGGAGCAATTTGAATTCAGGGGCCATGAACAATTGTGAATACAAAGGCCATGGAGTATTCAGATGAATGTTTTCAAGGATCATTGTGACGAAAAGTGTGCTGGAATATTGTGATGACACGGTTCATGGAGCATTGCGATGACAAGGGCCATGGCGAAATGTGAAGACAGTTGTCATGGGGCTTTGTGATGACAGTGGTCATCTAGAATTGTGAAGAAAGATATCATGGAGCACTGGGATGACAGGGGCCATGGAGCATTGTGATGACAGGGGTCATGGGTCATTGTGATGACACGGCCATGGAACATTATGATGACAAGAATTCTGGAGCATTGTGATAAAATGGGCATGGACCATTGTGATTAGAGGGGCCAAGGAGCATTCTGATGACAACGGCATGGAGCATTGTGATGACAAGGGTCATCGAGCATTGTGATGATAGTGGTAATGAAGCATTGTGATGAATGTGGTCATGCATCATTGTGATGACAATTGTCGTGGAGCATTGTGATGACAGGGGTCATAGAGCATTGTGATGACACGGTTATGGAATGTTGTGATAACCAGATTTCTGTAGCACAGTGATGAAAAGGGAATGGAGCATTGTGATTACAGGGGTCATGGAGCATTGTGATGACAATTGTTCTAGAACATTGTGATGACAGGGATCATGGAGCATAGTGATGAAAGGGGCCATGGAGCATTGTGATGACAGGCGTCATGGGACAATGTGTTGACAGTGGTCATGGAGCATTGTTAGAAAGGGAACATGGAGCAATTTGATTTCAGGGGCCATGAAAAATTGCGAATACATACGCCATGGAGTATTCAGATGAATGTGGTCAAGGATCATTGTGACGAAAAGTGTCCTGGAATATTGTGATGACACGGTTCATGGAGCATTGCGATGACAAGGGCCATGGCAAAATGTGAAGACAGGTGTCATGGGGCATTGTGATGACAGTGGTCATCTAGAATTGTGAAGAAAGATATCATGGAGCACTGGGATGACAGGGGCCATGGAGCATTGTGATGACAGGGGTCATGGGTCATTGTGATGACACAGCCATGGAACATTATGATGACAAGAATTCTGGAGCATTGTAATAAAATGGGCATGGACCATTGTGATTAGAGGGGCCAAGGAGCATTCTGATCACAACGGCATGGAGCATTGTGATGACAAGGGTCATCGAGCATTGTGATGACAGTGGTCATGAAGCATTGTGATGAATGTGGTCATGGATCATTATGATGACAAGTGTCGTGGAGCATTGTGATGACAGGGGTCATAGAGCATTGTGATGACACGGTTATGGAATATTGTGATGACCAGAATTCTGTAGCACTGTGATGAAAAGGGAATGGAGCATTGTGATTACAGGGGTCATGGAGCATTGTGATGACAATTGTTTAGAACATTGTGAAGACAGGGATCATGGAGCATAGTGATTAAAAGGGCCATGGAGCATTGTGATGACAGGCGTCATGGGACATTGTGTTGACAGTGGTCATGGAGCATTGTTAGAAAGGGAACATGGAGCAATTTGATTTCAGGGGCCATGAACAATTGTGAATACATAGGCCATGGAGTATTCAGATGAATGTGGTCAAGGATCATTGTGACGACAAGTGTCCTGGAATATTGTGATGACACGGTTCATGGAGCATTGCGATGACAAGGGCCATGGCGAAATGTGTAGACAGGTGTCATGGGGCATTGTGATGACAGTGGTCATCTAGAATTGTGAAGAAAGATATCATGGAGCACTGGGATGACAGGGGCCATGGAGCATTGTGATGACAGGGGTCATGGGGCATTGTGATGACACGGCCATGGAACACTATAATGACAAGAATTCTGGAGCAATTTGATAAAAAGGTTATGGACCATGGTGATTAGAGGGGCCAAGGTGCATTCTGATGACAACGGCATGGAGCATTGTGATAACAAGGGTCTTCGAGCATTGTGATGATAGTGGTCATGAAGCATTGTGATGAATGTGGTCATGCATCATTGTGATGACAATTGTCGAGGAGCATTGTGATGACAGGGGTCATAGAGCATTGTGATGACACGGTTATGCAATATTGTGATGACCAGAATTCTGTAGCACAGTGATGAAAAGGGAATGGAGCTTTGTGATTACAGGGGTCATGGAGCATTGTGATGACAATTGTTCTAGAACATTGTGATGACAGGGATCATGGAGCATAGTGATGAAAGGGGCAATGGAGATTTGTGTTGACAGGCGTCATGGGACATTGTGTTGACAGTGGACATGGAACATTGTTAGAAAGGGAACATGGAGCAATTTGATTTCAGGGGCCATGAAAAATTGCGAATACATACGCCATGGAGTATTCAGATGAATGTGGTCAAGGGTCATTGTGACGAAAATTGTCCTGGAATATTGTGATGACACGGTTCATGGAGCATTGGGATGACAAGGGCCATGGCGAAATGTGATGACATGTGTCATGGGGCATTGTGATGACAGTGGTCCTCTAGAATTGTGAAGAAAGATATCATGGAGCACTTGGATGACAGGAGCCATGGAGCATTGTGATGACAGGGGTCATGGGGCATTGTGATGACACGGCCATGGAACATTATGAAGACAAGAATTCTGGAGCATTGTGATAAAATGGGCATGGACCATTGTGATTAGAGGGGCCAAGGAGCATTCTGATCACAACGGCATGGAGCATTGTGATGACAAGGGTCATCGAGCATTGTGATGACAGTGGTCATGAAGCATTGTGATGAATGTGGTCATGCATCATTGTGATGACAAGTGTCGTGGAGCATTGTGATGACAGGGGTATAGAGCATTGTGATGACACGGTTATGGAATATTGTGATGACCAGAATTCTGTAGCACTGTGATGAAAAGGGAATGGAGCATTGTGATTACATGGGTCATGGAGCATTGTGATGACAATTGTTCTAGAACATTGTGATGACAGGGATCATGGAGCATAGTGATGAAAGGGGCCATGGATCATTGTGATGACAGGCGTCATGGGACAATGTGTTGACAGTGGTCATGGAGCATTGTTAGAAAGGGAACATGGAGCAATTTGATTTCAGGGGCCATGAACAATTGTGAATACAAAGGCCATGGAGTATTCAGATGAATGTGGTCAAGGATCATTGTGACGAAAAATGTGCTGGAATATTGTGATGACACGGTTCATGGAGCATTGCGATGACAAGGGCCATGGCGAAATGTGAAGACAGGTGTCATGGGGCTTTGTGATGACAGTGGTCATCTAGAATTGTGAAGAAGATATCATGGAGCACTGGGATGACAGGGGCCATGGAGCATTGTGATGACAGGGGTCATGGGTCATTGTGATGACACGGCCATGGAACATTATGATGACAAGAATTCTGGAGCATTGTGATAAAATGGGCATGGACCATTGTGATTAGAGGGGCCAAGGAGCATTCTGATGACAACGGCATGGAGCATTGTGATGACAAGGGTCATCGAGCTTTGTGATGACAGTGGTCATGAAGCATTGTGATGAATGTGGTCATGGATCATTGTGATGACAATTGTCGTGGAGCATTGTGATGACAGGGGTCATAGAGCATTGTGATGACACGGTTATGGAATATTGTGATGACCAGAATTCTGTAGCACTGTGATGAAAAGGGAATGGAGCTTTGTGATTACAGGGGTCATGGAGCATTGTGATGACAATTGTTCTAGAACATTGTGATGACAGGGATCATGGAGCATAGTGATTAAAGGGGCCATGGAGCATTGTGATGACAGGCGTCATGGGACAATGTGTTGACAGTGGTCATGGAGCATTGTTAGAAAGGGAACATGGAGCAATTTGATTTCAGGGGCCATGAAAAATTGCGAATACATACGCCATGGACTATTCAGATGAATGTGGTCAAGGATCATTGTGACGAAAAGTGTCCTGGAATATTGTGATGACACGGTTCATGGAGCATTGCGATGACAAGGGCCATGGCAAAATGTGAAGACAAGTGTCATGGGGCATTGTGATGACAGTGGTCATCTAGAATTGTGAAGAAAGATATCATGGAGCACTGGGATGACAGGGGCCATGGAGCATTGTGATGACAGGGGTCATGGGTCATTGTGATGACACAGCCATGGAACATTATGATGACAAGAATTCTGGAGCATTGTAATAAAATGGGCATGGACCATTGTGATTAGAGGGGCCAAGGAGCATTCTGATCACAACGGCATGGAGCATTGTGATGACAAGGGTCATCGAGCATTGTGATGACAGTGGTCATGAAGCATTGTGATGAATGTGGTCATGGATCATTATGATGACAAGTGTCGTGGAGCATTGTGATGACAGGGGTCATAGAGCATTGTGATGACACGGTTATGGAATATTGTGATGACCAGAATTCTGTAGCACTGTGATGAAAAGGGAATGGAGCATTGTGATTACAGGGGTCATGGAGCATTGTGATGACAATTGTTTAGAACATTGTGAAGACAGGGATCATGGAGCATAGTGATTAAAGGGGCCATGGAGCATTGTGATGACAGGCGTCATGGGACATTGTGTTGACAGTGGTCATGGAGCATTGTTAGAAAGGGAACATGGAGCAATTTGATTTCAGGGGCCATGAACAATTGTGAATACATAGGCCATGGAGTATTCAGATGAATGTGGTCAAGGATCATTGTGACGACAAGTGTCCTGGAATATTGTGATGACACGGTTCATGGAGCATTGCGATGACAAGGGCCATGGCGAAATGTGTAGACAGGTGTCATGGGGCATTGTGATGACAGTGGTCATCTAGAATTGTGAAGAAAGATATCATGGAGCACTGGGATGACAGGGGCCATGGAGCATTGTGATGACAGGGGTCATGGGGCATTGTGATGACACGGCCATGGAACACTATAATGACAAGAATTCAGGAGCAATTTGATAAAAAGGTTATGGACCATGGTGATTAGAGGGGCCAAGGTGCATTCTGATGACAACGGCATGGAGCATTGTGATGACAAGGGTCATCGAGCATTGTGATGATAGTGGTCATGAAGCATTGTGATGAATGTGGTCATGGATCATTGTGATGACTAGTGTGGTGGAGCATTGTGATGACAGGGGTCATAGAGCATTGTGATGACACGGTTATGCAATATTGTGATGACCAGAATTCTGTAGCACTGTGATGAAAATGGAATGGAGCATTGTGATTACAGGGGTCATGGAGCATTGTGATGAC
Source organism: Eschrichtius robustus (assembly GCF_028021215.1). NCBI lineage: Eukaryota > Metazoa > Chordata > Mammalia > Artiodactyla > Eschrichtiidae > Eschrichtius > Eschrichtius robustus. The sequence continues at coordinate 17,720,685 of NC_090830.1, read as the reverse complement.
AATTGTTCTAGAACATTGTGATGACAGGGATCATGGAGCATAGTGATGAAAGGGGCCATGGAGCATTGTGATGACAGGCTTATGGGACATTGTGTTGATAGTGGTCATGGAGTATTGTTAGAAAGGAAACATGGAGCAATTTGATTTCAGGGGCCATGAAAAATTGTGAATACATACGCCATGGAGTATTCAGATGAATGTGGTCAAGGATCATTGTGACGAAAAGTGTCCTATAATGTTGTGATGACCCGGTTCATGGAGCATTGCGATGACAAGGGCCATGGCGAAATGTGAAGACAGGTGTCATGGGGCATTGTGATATCAGAGTTCATCTAGAATTGTGAAGAAAGATATCATGGAGCACTGGGATGACAGGGGCCATGGAACATTGTGATGACAGGGGTCATGGGGCATTTTGATGACACGGCCATGGAACATTATGATGACAAGAATTCTGGTGCATTTTGATAAAAAGGGCATGGACCATTGTGATTAGAGGGGCCAAGGAGCATTCTGATGACAACGGCATGGAGTATTGTGATGACAAGTGTCATCGAGCATTGTGATGACAGTGGTCATGAAGCATCGTGATGAATGTGGTCATGGATCATTGTGATGACAAGTGTCGTGGAACATTGTGATGACAGGGGTCATAGAGAATTGTGATGACACGGTTATGGAATATTGTGATGACCAGAATTCTGTAGCACTGTGATGAAATGGGAATGGAGCCTTGTGATTACAGGGGACATGGAGCATTGTGTTGACAATTGTTCTAGAACATTGTGATGACAGGGATCATGGAGCATAGAGATGAAAGGGGCCATGGAGCATTGTGATGACAGGCGTCATGGGACATTGTGTTGACAGTGGTCATGGAGCATTGTTAGAAAGGGAACATGGAGCAATTTGATTTCAGGGGCCATGAAGAATTGTGAATATATAGGATATGGAGTATTCAGATGAATGTGGTCAAGGATCATTGTGACGAAAAGTGTACTGGAATATTGTGATGACACGGTTCATGGAGCATTGCGATGACAAGGGCCATGGCGAAATGTGAAGACAGGTGTCATGGGGCATTGAGATGACAGTGGTCATCTAGAATTGTGAAGAAAGATATCATGGAGCACTGTGATGATAGGGTACATGGAACATTGTGATGACAGGGATCATGGGGCATTGTGATGACACGGCCATGGAACATTATGATGAAAGAATTCTGGAGCATTGTGATAAAAAGGGCATGGACCATTGTGATTAGAGGGACCAAGGAGCATTCTGATGAAAACGGCATGGAGCATTGTGATGACAAGGGTCATCGAGCATTGTGATGACAGTGGTCATGAAGCATTGTGATGAATGTGGTCATGGATCATTGTGATGACAAGTGTCGTGGAGCATTGTGATGACAGGGGTCATAGAGCATTGTGATGACACGGTTATGGAATATTGTGATGACCAGAATTCTGTAGCACAGTGATGAAAAGAGAATGGAGCATTGTGATTACAGGGGTCATGGATCATTGTGATGACAATTGTTCTAGAACATTGTGATGACAGGGATCATGGAGCATAGTGATGAAAGGGGCAATGGAGATTTGTGTTGACAGGCGTCATGGGACATTGTGTTGACAGTGGACATGGAGCATTGGTAGAAAGGGAACATGGAGCAGTTTGATTTCAGGGGCCATGAAAAATTGCGAATACATACGCCATGGAGTATTCAGATGAATATGGTCAAGGATCATTGTGACGAAAAGTGTCCTGGAATATTGTGATGACACGGTTCATGGAGCATTGCGATGACAAGGGCCATGGCAAAATGTGAAGACAGGTGTCATGGGGCATTGTGATGACAGTGGTCATCTAGAATTGTGAAGAAAGATATCATGGAGCACTGGGATGACAGGGGCCATGGAACATTGTGATGACAGGGGTCATGTGGCATTGTGATGACACGGCCATGGAACATTATGATGACAAGAATTCTGGAGCATTGTGATAAAAAGGTCATGGACCATTGTGATTAGAGGGGCCAAGGAGCATTCTGATGACAACGGCATGGAGCATTGTGATGACAAGGGTCATCGAGCATTGTGATGACAGTTGTCATGAAGCATTGTGATGAATGTGGTCATGGATCATTGTGATGACTAGTGTGGTGGAGCATTGTGATGACAGGGGTCATAGAGCATTGTGATGACACGGTTATGCAATATTGTGATGACCAGAATTCTGTAGCACTGTGATGAAAATGGAATGGAGCATTGTGATTACAGGGGTCATGGAGCATTGTGATGACAATTGTTCTAGAACATTGTGATGATAGGGATCATGGAGCATAGTGATGAAAGGGGCCATGGAGCATTGTGATGACAGGCTTATGGGACATTGTGTTGATAGTGGTCATGGAGTATTGTTAGAAAGGAAACATGGAGCAATTTGATTTCAGGGGCCATGAAAAATTGTGAATACATACGCCATGGAGTATTCAGATGAATGTGGTCAAGGATCATTGTGACGAAAAGTGTCCTATAATGTTGTGATGACACGGTTCATGGAGCATTGCGATGACAAGGGCCATGGCGAAATGTGAAGACAGGTGTCATGGGGCATTGTGATGACAGTGGTCATCTAGAATTGTGAAGAAAGATATCATGGAGCACTGGGATGACAGGGGCCATGGAGCATTGTGATGACAGGGGTCATGGGGCATTGTGATGACACGGCCATGGAACATTATAATGACAAGAATTCTGGAGCATTGTGATAAAAAGGTTATGGACCATGGTGATTAGAGGGGCCAAGGAGCATTCTGATGACAACGGCATGGAGCATTGTGATGACAAGGGTCATCGAGCATTCTGATGATAGTGGTCATGAAGCATTGTGATGAATGTGGTCATGCATCATTGTGATGACAATTGTCGTGGAGCATTGTGATGACAGGGGTCATAGAGCGTTGTGATGACACGGTTTTGGAATGTTGTGATAACCAGATTTCTGTAGCACAGTGATGAAAAGGGAATGGAGAATTGTGATTACAGGGGTCATGGAGCATTGTGATGACAATTGTTCTAGAACATTGTGATGACCGGGATCATGGAGCCTAGTGATGAAAGGGGCAATGGAGATTTGTGTTGACAGGCGTCATGGGACATTGTGTTGACAGTGGACATGGAGCATTGTTAGAAAGGGAACATGGAGCAATTTGATTTCAGAGGCCATGAACAATTGTGAATACATAGGCCATGGAGTATTCAGATGAATGTGGTCAAGGATCATTGTGACCAGAAGTGTGCTGGAATATTGTGATGACATGGTTCATGGAGCATTGCGATGACAAGGGCCATGGCGAAATGTGAAGACAGGTGTCATGGGGCATTGTGATGACAGTGGTCATCTAGAATTGTGAAGAAAGATATCATGGAGCACTGGGATGACAGGCGCCATGGAGCATTGTGATGTCAGGGGTCATGGGGAATTGTGATGACACAGCCATGGAACATTATGATGACAAGAATTCTGGAGCATTGTGATAAAATTGGCATGGACCATTGTGATTAGAGGGGCCAAGGAGCATTCTGATCACAACGGCATGGAGCATTGTGATGACAAGGTTCATCGAGCATTGTGATGACAGTGGTCATGAAGCATTGTGATGAATGTGGTCATGGATCATTGTGATGACAAGTGTCGTGGAGCATTGTGATGACAGGGGTCATAGATCATTGTGATGACACGGTTATGGAATATTGTGATGACCAGAATTCTGTAGCCCTGTGATGAAAAGGGAATGGAGCATTGTGATTACAGGGGTCATGGAGCATTGTGATGACAATTGTTCTAGAACATTGTGAAGACAGGGATCATGGAGCATATAGTGATGAAAGGGGCCATGGAGCATTGTGATGACAGGCGTCATGGGACATTGTGTTGACAGTGGTCATGGAGCATTGTTAGAAAGGGAACATGGAGCAATTTGATTTCAGGGGCCATGAACAATTGTGAATACATAGGCCATGGAGTATTCAGATGAATGTGGTCAAGGATCATTGTGACGACAAGTGTCCTGGAATATTGTGATGACACGGTTCATGGAGCATTGCGATGACAAGGGCCATGGCGAAATGTGTAGACAGGTGTCATGGGGCATTGTGATGACAGTGGTCATCTAGAATTGTGAAGAAAGATATCATGGAGCACTGGGATGACAGGCGCCATGGAGCATTGTGATGACAGGGGTCATGGGGCATTGTGATGACACGGCCATGGAACATTATAATGACAAGAATTCTGGAGCAATTTCATAAAATTTTATGGACCATGGTGATTAGAGGGGCCAAGGAGCATTCTGATGACAACGGCATGGAGCATTGTGATGACAATGGTCATCGAGCATTGTGATGATAGTGGTCATGAAGCATTTGATGAATGTGCTCATGCATCATTGTGATGACAAGTGTCGTGGAGCATTGTGATGACAGGGGTCATAGAGCATTGTGATGACACGGTTATGGAATATTGTGATGACCAGAACTCTGTAGCACTGTGATGAAAAGGGAATGGAGCATTGTGATTACAGGGGTCATGGAGCATTGTGATGACAATTGTTCTAGAACATTGTGATGACTGGGATCATGGAGCATAGTGATGAAAGGGGCCATGGAGCATTGTGATGACAGGCGTCATGGGACAATGTGTTGACAGTGGTCATGGAGCATTGTTAGAAAGGGAACATGGAGCAATTTGATTTCAGGGGCCATGAACAACTGTGAATACATAGGCCATGGAGTATTCAGATGAATGTGGTCAAGGATCATTGTGACGAAATGTGTGCTGGAATATTGTGATGACACGGTTCATGGAGCATTGCGATGACAAGGGCCATGGCGAAATGTGAAGACAGATGTCATGGGGCATTGTGATGACAGTGGTCATCTAGAATTGTGAAGAAAGATATCATGGAGCACTGGGATGACAGGGGCCATGGAGCATTGTGATGACAGGGGTCATGGGGCATTGTGATGACACGGCCATGGAACATTATGATGACAAGAATTCTGGAGCATTGTGATAAAAAGGGCATGGACCATTGTGATTAGAGGGGCCAAGGAGCATTCTGATGAAAACGGCATGGAGCATTGTGATGACAAGGGTCATCGAGCATTGTGATGACAGTGGTCATGAAGCATTGTGATGAATGTGGTCATGGATCATTGTGATGACAAGTGTCGTGGAGCATTGTGATGACAGGGGTCATAGAGCATTTTGATGACACGGTTATTGAATATTGTGATGACCAGAATTCTGTAGCACTGTGAGGAAAAGGAAATGGAGCATTGTAATTACAGGGGTCATGGAACATTGTGATGACAATTGTTCTAGAACATTGTGATGACAGGGATCATGGAGCATAGTGATGAAATGGGCCATGGAGCATTGTGATGACAGGCGTCATGGGACATTGTGTTGACAGTGGTCATGGAGCATTGTTAGAAAGGGAACATGGAGCAATTTGATTTCAGGGGCCATGAACAATTGTGAATACATAGGCCATGGAGTATTCAGATGAATGTGGTCAAGGATCATTGTGACGAAAAGTGTCCTGGAATATTGTGATGACACGGTTCATGGAGCATTGCGATGACAAGGGCCATGGCGAAATGTGAAGACTGGTGTCATGGGGCATTGTTATGACAGTGGTCATCTAGAATTGTGAAGAAAGATATCATGGGGCACTGGGATGACAGGGGCCATGGAGCATTGTGATGACAGGGTTCATGGGGCATTGTGATGACACGGCCAGGGAACATTATGATGACAAGAATTCTGGAGCATTGTGATAAAAAGGGCATGGACTATTGTGATTAGAGGGGCCAAGGAGCATTCTGATGACAACTGCATGGAGCATTGTGATGACAGTGGTCATGAAGCATTGTGATGAATGTGGTCATGCATCATTGTGATGACAAGTGTCGAGGAGCATTGTGATGACATGGAACATAGAGCATTGTGATGACACGGTGATGGAATATTGTGATGACCAGAATTCTGTAGCACAGTGATGAAAAGGGCATGGAGCATTGTGATTACAGGGGTCATGGAGTTTTGTGATGACAATTGTTCTAGAACATTGTGATGACAGGGATCATGGAGCATAGTGATGAAAGGGGCAATGGAGCATTGTGTTGACAGGCGTCATGGGACATTGTGTTGACTGTGGTCATGAAGCATTGTTAGAAAGGGAACATGGAGCAATTTGATTTCAGGGGCCATGAAAAATTGTGAATACATACGCCATGGAGTATTCAGATGAATGTGGTCAAGGATCATTGTGACGAAAAGTGTCCTATAATGTTGTGATGACACGGTTCATGGAGCATTGCGATGACAAGGGCTATGGCGAAATGTGAAGACAGGTGTCATGGGGCATTGTGATATCAGTGGTCATCTAGAATTGTGAAGAAATATATCATGGAGCACTGGGATGACAGGGGCCATGGAACATTGTGATGACAGGGGTCATGGGGCATTTTGATGACACGGCCATGGAACATTATGATGACAAGAATTCTGGTGCATTGTGATAAAAAGGGCATGGACCATTGTGATTAGAGGGGCCAAGGAGCATTCTGATGACAACGGCATGGAGTATTGTGATGACAAAGGTCATCGAGCATTGTGATGACAGTGGTCATGAAGCATTGTGATGAATGTGGTCATGGATCATTGTGATGACAAGTGTCGTGGAACATTGTGATGACAGGGGTCATAGAGCATTGTGATGACACGGTTATGGAATATTGTGATGACCAGAATTCTGTAGCACAGTGATGAAAAGGGAATGGAGCTTTGTGATTACAGGGGTCATGGAGCATTGTGATGACAATTGTTCTAGAACATTGTGATGACAGGGATCATGGAGCATAGTGATGAAAGGGGCAATGGAGATTTGTGTTGACAGGCGTAATGGGACATTGTGTTGACAGTGGACATGGAACATTGTTAGAAAGGGAACATGGAGCAATTTGATTTCAGGGGCCATGAAAAATTGCGAATACATACGCCATGGAGTATTCAGATGAATGTGGTCAAGGGTCATTGTGACGAAAATTGTCCTGGAATATTGTGATGACACGGTTCATGGAGCATTGGGATGACAAGGGCCATGGCGAAATGTGAAGACATGTGTCATGGGGCATTGTGATGACAGTGGTCCTCTAGAATTGTGAAGAAAGATATCATGGAGCACTTGGATGACAGGAGCCATGGAGCATTGTGATAACAGGGGTCATGGGGCATTGTGATGACACGGCCATGGAACATTATGAAGACAAGAATTCTGGAGCATTGTGATAAAATGGGCATGGACCATTGTGATTAGAGGGGCCAAGGAGCATTCTGATCACAACGGCATGGAGCATTGTGATGACAAGGGTCATCGAGCATTGTGATGACAGTGGTCATGAAGCATTGTGATGAATGTGGTCATGCATCATTGTGATGACAAGTGTCGTGGAGCATTGTGATGACAGGGGTCATAGAGCATTGTGATGACACGGTTATGGAATATTGTGATGACCAGAATTCTGTAGCACTGTGATGAAAAGGGAATGGAGCATTGTGATTACATGGGTCATGGAGCATTGTGATGACAATTGTTCTAGAACATTGTGATGACAGGGATCATGGAGCATAGTGATGAAAGGGGCCATGGATCATTGTGATGACAGGCGTCATGGGACAATGTGTTGACAGTGGTCATGGAGCATTGTTAGAAAGGGAACATGGAGCAATTTGATTTCAGGGGCCATGAACAATTGTGAATACAAAGGCCATGGAGTATTCAGATGAATGTGGTCAAGGATCATTGTGACGAAAAGTGTGCTGGAATATTGTGATGACACGGTTCATGGAGCATTGCGATGACAAGGGCCATGGCGAAATGTGAAGACAGGTGTCATGGGGCTTTGTGATGACAGTGGTCATCTAGAATTGTGAAGAAAGATATCATGGAGCACTGGGATGACAGGGGCCATGGAGCATTGTGATGACAGGGGTCATGGGTCATTGTGATGACACGGCCATGGAACATTATGATGACAAGAATTCTGGAGCATTGTGATAAAATGGGCATGGACCATTGTGATTAGAGGGGCCAAGGAGCATTCTGATGACAACGGCATGGAGCATTGTGATGACAAGGGTCATCGAGCTTTGTGATGACAGTGGTCATGAAGCATTGTGATGAATGTGGTCATGGATCATTGTGATGACAATTGTCGTGGAGCATTGTGATGACAGGGGTCATAGAGCATTGTGATGACACGGTTATGGAATACTGTGATGACCAGAATTCTGTAGCACTGTGATGAAAAGGGAATGGAGCTTTGTGATTACAGGGGTCATGGAGCATTGTGATGACAATTGTTCTAGAACATTGTGATGACAGGGATCATGGAGCATAGTGATTAAAGGGGCCATGGAGCATTGTGATGACAGGCGTCATGGGACAATGTGTTGACAGTGGTCATGGAGCATTGTTAGAAAGGGAACATGGAACAATTTGATTTCAGGGGCCATGAAAAATTGCGAATACATACGCCATGGAGTATTCAGATGAATGTGGTCAAGGATCATTGTGACGAAAAGTGTCCTGGAATATTGTGATGACACGGTTCATGGAGCATTGCGATGACAAGGGCCATGGCAAAATGTGAAGACAAGTGTCATGGGGCATTGTGATGACAGTGGTCATCTAGAATTGTGAAGAAAGATATCATGGAGCACTGGGATGACAGGGGCCATGGAGCATTGTGATGACAGGGGTCATGGGTCATTGTGATGACACAGCCATGGAACATTATGATGACAAGAATTCTGGAGCATTGTAATAAAATGGGCATGGACCATTGTGATTAGAGGGGCCAAGGAGCATTCTGATCACAACGGCATGGAGCATTGTGATGACAAGGGTCATCGAGCATTGTGATGACAGTGGTCATGAAGCATTGTGATGAATGTGGTCATGGATCATTATGATGACAAGTGTCGTGGAGCATTGTGATGACAGGGGTCATAGAGCATTGTGATGACACGGTTATGGAATATTGTGATGACCAGAATTCTGTAGCACTGTGATGAAAAGGGAATGGAGCATTGTGATTACAGGGGTCATGGAGCATTGTGATGACAATTGTTTAGAACATTGTGAAGACAGGGATCATGGAGCATAGTGATTAAAGGGGCCATGGAGCATTGTGATGACAGGCGTCATGGGACATTGTGTTGACAGTGGTCATGGAGCATTGTTAGAAAGGGAACATGGAGCAATTTGATTTCAGGGGCCATGAACAATTGTGAATACATAGGCCATGGAGTATTCAGATGAATGTGGTCAAGGATCATTGTGACGACAAGTGTCCTTGAATATTGTGATGACACGGTTCATGGAGCATTGCGATGACAAGGGCCATGGCGAAATGTGTAGACAGGTGTCATGGGGCATTGTGATGACAGTGGTCATCTAGAATTGTGAAGAAAGATATCATGGAGCACTGGGATGACAGGGGCCATGGAGCATTGTGATGACAGGGGTCATGGGGCATTGTGATGACACGGCCATGGAACACTATAATGACAAGAATTCAGGAGCAATTTGATAAAAAGGTTATGGACCATGGTGATTAGAGGGGCCAAGGTGCATTCTGATGACAACGGCATGGAGCATTGTGATGACAAGGGTCATCGAGCATTGTGATGATAGTGGTCATGAAGCATTGTGATGAATGTGGTCATGGATCATTGTGATGACTAGTGTGGTGGAGCATTGTGATGACAGGGGTCATAGAGCATTGTGATGACACGGTTATGCAATATTGTGATGACCAGAATTCTGTAGCACTGTGATGAAAATGGAATGGAGCATTGTGATTACAGGGGTCATGGAGCATTGTGATGACAATTGTTCTAGAACATTGTGATGACAGGGATCATGGAGCATAGTGATGAAAGGGGCCATGGAGCATTGTGATGACAGGCTTATGGGACATTGTGTTGATAGTGGTCATGGAGTATTGTTAGAAAGGAAACATGGAGCAATTTGATTTCAGGGGCCATGAAAAATTGTGAATACATACGCCATGGAGTATTCAGATGAATGTGGTCAAGGATCATTGTGACGAAAAGTGTCCTATAATGTTGTGATGACACGGTTCATGGAGCATTGCGATGACAAGGGCCATGGCGAAATGTGAAGACAGGTGTCATGGGGCATTGTGATGACAGTGGTCATCTAGAATTGTGAAGAAAGATATCATGGAGCACTGGGATGACAGGGGCCATGGAGCATTGTGATGACAGGGGTCATGGGTCATTGTGATGACACAGCCATGGAACATTATGATGACAAGAATTCTGGAGCATTGTAATAAAATGGGCATGGACCATTGTGATTAGAGGGGCCAAGGAGCATTCTGATCACAACGGCATGGAGCATTGTGATGACAAGGGTCATCGAGCATTGTGATGACAGTGGTCATGAAGCATTGTGATGAATGTGGTCATGGATCATTATGATGACAAGTGTCGTGGAGCATTGTAATGACAGGGGTCATAGAGCATTGTGATGACACGGTTATGGAATATTGTGATGACCAGAATTCTGTAGCACTGTGATGAAAAGGGAATGGAGCATTGTGATTACAGGGGTCATGGAGCATTGTGATGACAATTGTTTAGAACATTGTGAAGACAGGGATCATGGAGCATAGTGATTAAAGGGGCCATGGAGCATTGTGATGACAGGCGTCATGGGACATTGTGTTGACAGTGGTCATGGAGCATTGTTAGAAAGGGAACATGGAGCAATTTGATTTCAGGGGCCATGAACAATTGTGAATACATAGGCCATGGAGTATTCAGATGAATGTGGTCAAGGATCATTGTGACGACAAGTGTCCTTGAATATTGTGATGACACGGTTCATGGAGCATTGCGATGACAAGGGCCATGGCGAAATGTGTAGACAGGTGTCATGGGGCATTGTGATGACAGTGGTCATCTAGAATTGTGAAGAAAGATATCATGGAGCACTGGGATGACAGGGGCCATGGAGCATTGTGATGACAGGGGTCATGGGGCATTGTGATGACACGGCCATGGAACACTATAATGACAAGAATTCAGGAGCAATTTGAAAAAAAGGTTATGGACCATGGTGATTAGAGGGGCCAAGGTGCATTCTGATGACAACGGCATGGAGCATTGTGATGACAAGGGTCATCGAGCATTGTGATGATAGTGGTCATGAAGCATTGTGATGAATGTGGTCATGGATCATTGTGATGACTAGTGTGGTGGAGCATTGTGATGACAGGGGTCATAGAGCATTGTGATGACACGGTTATGCAATATTGTGATGACCAGAATTCTGTAGCACTGTGATGAAAATGGAATGGAGCATTGTGATTACAGGGGTCATGGAGCATTGTGATGACAATTGTTCTAGAACATTGTGATGACAGGGATCATGGAGCATAGTGATGAAAGGGGCCATGGAGCATTGTGATGACAGGCTTATGGGACATTGTGTTGATAGTGGTCATGGAGTATTGTTAGAAAGGAAACATGGAGCAATTTGATTTCAGGGGCCATGAAAAATTGTGAATACATAAGCCATGGAGTATTCAGATGAATGTGGTCAAGGATCATTGTGACGAAAAGTGTCCTATAATGTTGTGATGACACGGTTCATGGAGCATTGCGATGACAAGGGCCATGGCGAAATGTGAAGACAGGTGTCATGGGGCATTGTGATGACAGTGGTCATCTAGAATTGTGAAGAAAGATATCATGGAGCACTGGGATGACAGGGGCCATGGAGCATTGTGATGACAGGGGTCATGGGGCATTGTGATGACACGGCCATGGAACATTATAATGACAAGAATTCTGGAGCATTGTGATAAAAAGGTTATGGACCATGGTGATTAGAGGGGCCAAGGAGCATTCTGATGACAACGGCATGGAGCATTGTGATGACAAGGGTCATCGAGCATTCTGATGATAGTGGTCATGAAGCATTGTGATGAATGTGGTCATGCATCATTGTGATGACAATTGTCGTGGAGCATTGTGATGACAGAGGTCATAGAGCATTGTGATGACACGGTTATGGAATATTGTGATGACCAGAATTCTGTAGCACTGTGATGAAATGGGAATGGAGCGTTGTGATTACAGGGGACATGGAGCATTGTGTTGACAATTGTTCTAGAACATTGTGATGACAGGGATCATGGAGCATAGTGATGAAAGGGGCCATGGAGCATTGTGATGACAGGCGTCATGGGACATTGTGTTGACAGTGGACATGGAGCATTGTTAGAAAGGGAACATGGAGCAATTTGATTTCAGAGGCCATGAACAATTGTGAATACATAGGCCATGGAGTATTCAGATGAATGTGGTCAAGGATCATTGTGACCAGAAGTGTGCTGGAATATTGTGATGACATGGTTCATGGAGCATTGCGATGACAAGGGCCATGGCGAAATGTGAAGACAGGTGTCATGGGGCATTGTGATGACAGTGGTCATCTAGAATTGTGAAGAAAGATATCATGGAGCACTGGGATGACAGGCGCCATGGAGCATTGTGATGTCAGGGGTCATGGGGAATTGTGATGACACAGCCATGGAACATTATGATGACAAGAATTCTGGAGCATTGTGATAAAATTGGCATGGACCATTGTGATTAGAGGGGCCAAGGAGCATTCTGATCACAACGGCATGGAGCATTGTGATGACAAGGTTCATCGAGCATTGTGATGACAGTGGTCATGAAGCATTGTGATGAATGTGGTCATGGATCATTGTGATGACAAGCGTCGTGGAGCATTGTGATGACAGGGGTCATAGATCATTGTGATGACACGGTTATGGAATATTGTGATGACCAGAATTCTGTAGCCCTGTGATGAAAAGGGAATGGAGCATTGTGATTACAGGGGTCATGGAGCATTGTGATGACAATTGTTCTAGAACATTGTGAAGACAGGGATCATGGAGCATAGTGATGAAAGGGGCCATGGAGCATTGTGATGACAGGCGTCATGGGACATTGTGTTGACAGTGGTCATGGAGCATTGTTAGAAAGGGAACATGGAGCAATTTGATTTCAGGGGCCATGAACAATTGTGAATACATAGGCCATGGAGTATTCAGATGAATGTGGTCAAGGATCATTGTGACGACAAGTGTCCTGGAATATTGTGATGACACGGTTCATGGAGCATTGCGATGACAAGGGCCATGGCGAAATGTGTAGACAGGTGTCATGGGGCATTGTGATGACAGTGGTCATCTAGAATTGTGAAGAAAGATATCATGGAGCACTGGGATGACAGGCGCCATGGAGCATTGTGATGACAGGGGTCATGGGGCATTGTGATGACACGGCCATGGAACATTATAATGACAAGAATTCTGGAGCAATTTCATAAAATTTTATGGACCATGGTGATTAGAGGGGCCAAGGAGCATTCTGATGACAACGGCATGGAGCATTGTGATGACAATGGTCATCGAGCATTGTGATGATAGTGGTCATGAAGCATTTGATGAATGTGCTCATGCATCATTGTGATGACAAGTGTCGTGGAGCATTGTGATGACAGGGGTCATAGAGCATTGTGATGACACGGTTATGGAATATTGTGATGACCAGAACTCTGTAGCACTGTGATGAAAAGGGAATGGAGCATTGTGATTACAGGGGTCATGGAGCATTGTGATGACAATTGTTCTAGAACATTGTGATGACTGGGATCATGGAGCATAGTGATGAAAGGGGCCATGGAGCATTGTGATGACAGGCGTCATGGGACAATGTGTTGACAGTGGTCATGGAGCATTGTTAGAAAGGGAACATGGAGCAATTTGATTTCAGGGGCCATGAACAACTGTGAATACATAGGCCATGGAGTATTCAGATGAATGTGGTCAAGGATCATTGTGACGAAATGTGTGCTGGAATATTGTTATGACACGGTTCATGGAGCATTGCGATGACAAGGGCCATGGCGAAATGTGAAGACAGGTGTCATGGGGCATTGTGATGACAGTGGTCATCTAGAATTGTGAAGAAAGATATCATGGAGCACTGGGATGACAGGGGCCATGGAGCATTGTGATGACAGGGGTCATGGGGCATTGTGATGACACGGCCATGGAACATTATGATGACAAGAATTCTGGAGCATTGTGATAAAAAGGGCATGGACCATTGTGATTAGAGGGGCCAAGGAGCATTCTGATGAAAACGGCATGGAGCATTGTGATGACAAGGGTCATCGAGCATTGTGATGATAGTGGTAATGAAGCATTGTGATGAATGTGGTCATGCATCATTGTGATGACAATTGTCGTGGAGCATTGTGATGACAGGGGTCATAGAGCATTGTGATGACACGGTTATGGAATGTTGTGATAACCAGATTTCTGTAGCACAGTGATGAAAAGGGAATGGAGCATTGTGATTACAGGGGTCATGGAGCATTGTGATGACAATTGTTCTAGAACATTGTGATGACAGGGATCATGGAGCATAGTGATGAAAGGGGCCATGGAGCATTGTGATGACAGGCGTCATGGGACAATGTGTTGACAGTGGTCATGGAGCATTGTTAGAAAGGGAACATGGAGCAATTTGATTTCAGGGGCCATGAAAAATTGCGAATACATACGCCATGGAGTATTCAGATGAATGTGGTCAAGGATCATTGTGACGAAAAGTGTCCTGGAATATTGTGATGACACGGTTCATGGAGCATTGCGATGACAAGGGCCATGGCAAAATGTGAAGACAGGTGTCATGGGGCATTGTGATGACAGTGGTCATCTAGAATTGTGAAGAAAGATATCATGGAGCACTGGGATGACAGGGGCCATGGAGCATTGTGATGACAGGGGTCATGGGTCATTGTGATGACACAGCCATGGAACATTATGATGACAAGAATTCTGGAGCATTGTAATAAAATGGGCATGGACCATTGTGATTAGAGGGGCCAAGGAGCATTCTGATCACAACGGCATGGAGCATTGTGATGACAAGGGTCATCGAGCATTGTGATGACAGTGGTCATGAAGCATTGTGATGAATGTGGTCATGGATCATTATGATGACAAGTGTCGTGGAGCATTGTGATGACAGGGGTCATAGAGCATTGTGATGACACGGTTATGGAATATTGTGATGACCAGAATTCTGTAGCACTGTGATGAAAAGGGAATGGAGCATTGTGATTACAGGGGTCATGGAGCATTGTGATGACAATTGTTTAGAACATTGTGAAGACAGGGATCATGGAGCATAGTGATTAAAAGGGCCATGGAGCATTGTGATGACAGGCGTCATGGGACATTGTGTTGACAGTGGTCATGGAGCATTGTTAGAAAGGGAACATGGAGCAATTTGATTTCAGGGGCCATGAACAATTGTGAATACATAGGCCATGGAGTATTCAGATGAACGTGGTCAAGGATCATTGTGACGACAAGTGTCCTGGAATATTGTGATGACACGGTTCATGGAGCATTGCGATGACAAGGGCCATGGCGAAATGTGTAGACAGGTGTCATGGGGCATTGTGATGACAGTGGTCATCTAGAATTGTGAAGAAAGATATCATGGAGCACTGGGATGACAGGGGCCATGGAGCATTGTGATGACAGGGGTCATGGGGCATTGTGATGACACGGCCATGGAACACTATAATGACAAGAATTCTGGAGCAATTTGATAAAAAGGTTATGGACCATGGTGATTAGAGGGGCCAAGGTGCATTCTGATGACAACGGCATGGAGCATTGTGATAACAAGGGTCTTCGAGCATTGTGATGATAGTGGTCATGAAGCATTGTGATGAATGTGGTCATGCATCATTGTGATGACAATTGTCGAGGAGCATTGTGATGACAGGGGTCATAGAGCATTGTGATGACACGGTTATGGAATATTGTGATGACCAGAATTCTGTAGCACAGTGATGAAAAGGGAATGGAGCTTTGTGATTACAGGGGTCATGGAGCATTGTGATGACAATTGTTCTAGAACATTGTGATGACAGGGATCATGGAGCATAGTGATGAAAGGGGCAATGGAGATTTGTGTTGACAGGCGTCATGGGACATTGTGTTGACAGTGGACATGGAACATTGTTAGAAAGGGAACATGGAGCAATTTGATTTCAGGGGCCATGAAAAATTGCGAATACATACGCCATGGAGTATTCAGATGAATGTGGTCAAGGGTCATTGTGACGAAAATTGTCCTGGAATATTGTGATGACACGGTTCATGGAGCATTGGGATGACAAGGGCCATGGCGAAATGTGATGACATGTGTCATGGGGCATTGTGATGACAGTGGTCCTCTAGAATTGTGAAGAAAGATATCATGGAGCACTTGGATGACAGGAGCCATGGAGCATTGTGATGACAGGGGTCATGGGGCATTGTGATGACACGGCCATGGAACATTATGAAGACAAGAATTCTGGAGCATTGTGATAAAATGGGCATGGACCATTGTGATTAGAGGGGCCAAGGAGCATTCTGATCACAACGGCATGGAGCATTGTGATGACAAGGGTCATCGAGCATTGTGATGACAGTGGTCATGAAGCATTGTGATGAATGTGGTCATGCATCATTGTGATGACAAGTGTCGTGGAGCATTGTGATGACAGGGGTATAGAGCATTGTGATGACACGGTTATGGAATATTGTGATGACCAGAATTCTGTAGCACTGTGATGAAAAGGGAATGGAGCATTGTGATTACATGGGTCATGGAGCATTGTGATGACAATTGTTCTAGAACATTGTGATGACAGGGATCATGGAGCATAGTGATGAAAGGGGCCATGGATCATTGTGATGACAGGCGTCATGGGACAATGTGTTGACAGTGGTCATGGAGCATTGTTAGAAAGGGAACATGGAGCAATTTGATTTCAGGGGCCATGAACAATTGTGAATACAAAGGCCATGGAGTATTCAGATGAATGTGGTCAAGGATCATTGTGACGAAAAGTGTGCTGGAATATTGTGATGACACGGTTCATGGAGCATTGCGATGACAAGGGCCATGGCGAAATGTGAAGACAGGTGTCATGGGGCTTTGTGATGACAGTGGTCATCTAGAATTGTGAAGAAAGATATCATGGAGCACTGGGATGACAGGGGCCATGGAGCATTGTGATGACAGGGGTCATGGGTCATTGTGATGACACGGCCATGGAACATTATGATGACAAGAATTCTGGAGAATTGTGATAAAATGGGCATGGACCATTGTGATTAGAGGGGCCAAGGAGCATTCTGATGACAACGGCATGGAGCATTGTGATGACAAGGGTCATCGAGCTTTGTGATGACAGTGGTCATGAAGCATTGTGATGAATGTGGTCATGGATCATTGTGATGACAATTGTCGTGGAGCATTGTGATGACAGGGGTCATAGAGCATTGTGATGACACGGTTATGGAATATTGTGATGACCAGAATTCTGTAGCACTGTGATGAAAAGGGAATGGAGCTTTGTGATTACAGGGGTCATGGAGCATTGTGATGACAATTGTTCTAGAACATTGTGATGACAGGGATCATGGAGCATAGTGATTAAAGGGGCCATGGAGCATTGTGATGACAGGCGTCATGGGACAATGTGTTGACAGTGGTCATGGAGCATTGTTAGAAAGGGAACATGGAACAATTTGATTTCAGGGGCCATGAAAAATTGCGAATACATACGCCATGGACTATTCAGATGAATGTGGTCAAGGATCATTGTGACGAAAAGTGTCCTGGAATATTGTGATGACACGGTTCATGGAGCATTGCGATGACAAGGGCCATGGCAAAATGTGAAGACAAGTGTCATGGGGCATTGTGATGACAGTGGTCATCTAGAATTGTGAAGAAAGATATCATGGAGCACTGGGATGACAGGGGCCATGGAGCATTGTGATGACAGGGGTCATGGGTCATTGTGATGACACAGCCATGGAACATTATGATGACAAGAATTCTGGAGCATTGTAATAAAATGGGCATGGACCATTGTGATTAGAGGGGCCAAGGAGCATTCTGATCACAACGGCATGGAGCATTGTGATGACAAGGGTCATCGAGCATTGTGATGACAGTGGTCATGAAACATTGTGATGAATGTGGTCATGGATCATTATGATGACAAGTGTCGTGGAGCATTGTGATGACAGGGGTCATAGAGCATTGTGATGACACGGTTATGGAATATTGTGATGACCAGAATTCTGTAGCACTGTGATGAAAAGGGAATGGAGCATTGTGATTACAGGGGTCATGGAGCATTGTGATGACAATTGTTTAGAACATTGTGAAGACAGGGATCATGGAGCATAGTGATTAAAGGGGCCATGGAGCATTGTGATGACAGGCGTCATGGGACATTGTGTTGACAGTGGTCATGGAGCATTGTTAGAAAGGGAACATGGAGCAATTTGATTTCAGGGGCCATGAACAATTGTGAATACATAGGCCATGGAGTATTCAGATGAATGTGGTCAAGGATCATTGTGACGACAAGTGTCCTGGAATATTGTGATGACACGGTTCATGGAGCATTGCGAAGACAAGGGCCATGGCGAAATGTGTAGACAGGTGTCATGGGGCATTGTGATGAGAGTGGTCATCTAGAATTGTGAAGAAAGATATCATGGAGCACTGGGATGACAGGGGCCATGGAGCATTGTGATGACAGGGGTCATGGGGCATTGTGATGACACGGCCATGGAACACTATAATGACAAGAATTCAGGAGCAATTTGATAAAAAGGTTATGGACCATGGTGATTAGAGGGGCCAAGGTGCATTCTGATGACAACGGCATGGAGCATTGTGATGACAAGGGTCATCGAGCATTGTGATGATAGTGGTCATGAAGCATTGTGATGAATGTGGTCATGGATCATTGTGATGACTAGTGTGGTGGAGCATTGTGATGACAGGGCTCATAGAGCATTGTGATGACACGGTTATGCAATATTGTGATGACCAGAATTCTGTAGCACTGTGATGAAAATGGAATGGAGCATTGTGATTACAGGGGTCATGGAGCATTGTGATGACAATTGTTCTAGAACATTGTGATGACAGGGATCATGGAGCATAGTGATGAAAGGGGCCATGGAGCATTGTGATGACAGGCTTATGGGACATTGTGTTGATAGTGGTCATGGAGTATTGTTAGAAAGGAAACATGGAGCAATTTGATTTCAGGGGCCATGAAAAATTGTGAATACATACGCCATGGAGTATTCAGATGAATGTGGTCAAGGATCATTGTGACGAAAAGTGTCCTATAATGTTGTGATGACACGGTTCATGGAGCATTGCGATGACAAGGGCCATGGCGAAATGTGAAGACAGGTGTCATGGGGCATTGTGATATCAGAGTTCATCTAGAATTGTGAAGAAAGATATCATGGAGCACTGGGATGACAGGGGCCATGGAACATTGTGATGACAGGGGTCATGGGGCATTTTGATGACACGGCCATGGAACATTATGATGACAAGAATTCTGGTGCATTTTGATAAAAAGGGCATGGACCATTGTGATTAGAGGGGCCAAGGAGCATTCTGATGACAACGGCATGGAGTATTGTGATGACAAGTGTCATCGAGCATTGTGATGACAGTGGTCATGAAGCATCGTGATGAATGTGGTCATGGATCATTGTGATGACAAGTGTCGTGGAACATTGTGATGACAGGGGTCATAGAGCATTGTGATGACACGGTTATGGAATATTGTGATGACCAGAATTCTGTAGCACTGTGATGAAATGGGAATGGAGCGTTGTGATTACAGGGGACATGGAGCATTGTGTTGACAATTGTTCTAGAACATTGTGATGACAGGGATCATGGAGCATAGTGATGAAAGGGGCCACGGAGCATTGTGATGACAGGCGTCATGGGACATTGTGTTGACAGTGGTCATGGAGCATTGTTAGAAAGGGAACATGGAGCAATTTGATTTCAGGGGCCATGAAGAATTGTGAATATATAGGATATGGAGTATTCAGATGAATGTGGTCAAGGATCATTGTGACGAAAAGTGTACTGGAATATTGTGATGACACGGTTCATGGAGCATTGCGATGACAAGGGCCATGGCGAAATGTGAAGACAGGTGTCATGGGGCATTGAGATGACAGTGGTCATCTAGAATTGTGAAGAAAGATATCATGGAGCACTGTGATGATAGGGTACATGGAACATTGTGATGACAGGGATCATGGGGCATTGTGATGACACGGCCATGGAACATTATGATGAAAGAATTCTGGAGCATTGTGATAAAAAGGGCATGGACCATTGTGATTAGAGGGACCAAGGAGCATTCTGATGAAAACGGCATGGAGCATTGTGATGACAAGGGTCATCGAGCATTGTGATGACAGTGGTCATGAAGCATTGTGATGAATGTGGTCATGGATCATTGTGATGACAAGTGTCGTGGAGCATTGTGATGACAGGGGTCATAGAGCATTGTGATGACACGGTTATGGAATATTGTGATGACCAGAATTCTGTAGCACAGTGATGAAAAGCGAATGGAGCATTGTGATTACAGGGGTCATGGATCATTGTGATGACAATTGTTCTAGAACATTGTGATGACAGGGATCATGGAGCATAGTGATGAAAGGGGCAATGGAGATTTGTGTTGACAGGCGTCATGGGACATTGTGTTGACAGTGGACATGGAGCATTGGTAGAAAGGGAACATGGAGCAGTTTGATTTCAGGGGCCATGAAAAATTGCGAATACATACGCCATGGAGTATTCAGATGAATGTGGTCAAGGATCATTGTGACGAAAAGTGTCCTGGAATATTGTGATGACACGGTTCATGGAGCATTGCGATGACAAGGGCCATGGCAAAATGTGAAGACAGGTGTCATGGGGCATTGTGATGACAGTGGTCATCTAGAATTGTGAAGAAAGATATCATGGAGCACTGGGATGACAGGGGCCATGGAACATTGTGATGACAGGGGTCATGTGGCATTGTGATGACACGGCCATGGAACATTATGATGACAAGAATTCTGGAGCATTGTGATAAAAAGGTCATGGACCATTGTGATTAGAGGGGCCAAGGAGCATTCTGATGACAACGGCATGGAGCATTGTGATGACAAGGGTCATCGAGCATTGTGATGACAGTTGTCATGAAGCATTGTGATGAATGTGGTCATGGATCATTGTGATGACTAGTGTGGTGGAGCATTGTGATGACAGGGGTCATAGAGCATTGTGATGACACGGTTATGCAATATTGTGATGACCAGAATTCTGTAGCACTGTGATGAAAATGGAATGGAGCATTGTGATTACAGGGGTCATGGAGCATTGTGATGACAATTGTTCTAGAACATTGTGATGATAGGGATCATGGAGCATAGTGATGAAAGGGGCCATGGAGCATTGTGATGACAGGCTTATGGGACATTGTGTTGATAGTGGTCATGGAGTATTGTTAGAAAGGAAACATGGAGCAATTTGATTTCAGGGGCCATGAAAAATTGTGAATACATACGCCATGGAGTATTCAGATGAATGTGGTCAAGGATCATTGTGACGAAAAGTGTCCTATAATGTTGTGATGACACGGTTCATGGAGCATTGCGATGACAAGGGCCATGGCGAAATGTGAAGACAGGTGTCATGGGGCATTGTGATGACAGTGGTCATCTAGAATTGTGAAGAAAGATATCATGGAGCACTGGGATGACAGGGGCCATGGAGCATTGTGATGACAGGGGTCATGGGGCATTGTGATGACACGGCCATGGAACATTATAATGACAAGAATTCTGGAGCATTGTGATAAAAAGGTTATGGACCATGGTGATTAGAGGGGCCAAGGAGCATTCTGATGACAACGGCATGGAGCATTGTGATGACAAGGGTCATCGAGCATTCTGATGATAGTGGTCATGAAGCATTGTGATGAATGTGGTCATGCATCATTGTGATGACAATTGTCGTGGAGCATTGTGATGACAGGGGTCATAGAGCGTTGTGATGAAACGGTTTTGGAATGTTGTGATAACCAGATTTCTGTAGCACAGTGATGAAAAGGGAATGGAGAATTGTGATTACAGGGGTCATGGAGCATTGTGATGACAATTGTTCTAGAACTTTGTGATGACCGGGATCATGGAGCCTAGTGATGAAAGGGGCAATGGAGATTTGTGTTGACAGGCGTCATGGGACATTGTGTTGACAGTGGACATGGAGCATTGTTAGAAAGGGAACATGGAGCAATTTGATTTCAGAGGCCATGAACAATTGTGAATACATAGGCCATGGAGTATTCAGATGAATGTGGTCAAGGATCATTGTGACCAGAAGTGTGCTGGAATATTGTGATGACATGGTTCATGGAGCATTGCGATGACAAGGGCCATGGCGAAATGTGAAGACAGGTGTCATGGGGCATTGTGATGACAGTGGTCATCTAGAATTGTGAAGAAAGATATCATGGAGCACTGGGATGACAGGCGCCATGGAGCATTGTGATGTCAGGGGTCATGGGGAATTGTGATGACACAGCCATGGAACATTATGATGACAAGAATTCTGGAGCATTGTGATAAAATTGGCATGGACCATTGTGATTAGAGGGGCCAAGGAGCATTCTGATCACAACGGCATGGAGCATTGTGATGACAAGGTTCATCGAGCATTGTGATGACAGTGGTCATGAAGCATTGTGATGAATGTGGTCATGGATCATTGTGATGACAAGTGTCGTGGAGCATTGTGATGACAGGGGTCATAGATCATTGTGATGACACGGTTATGGAATATTGTGATGACCAGAATTCTGTAGCCCTGTGATGAAAAGGGAATGGAGCATTGTGATTACAGGGGTCATGGAGCATTGTGATGACAATTGTTCTAGAACATTGTGAAGACAGGGATCATGGAGCATAGTGATGAAAGGGGCCATGGAGCATTGTGATGACAGGCGTCATGGGACATTGTGTTGACAGTGGTCATGGAGCATTGTTAGAAAGGGAACATGGAGCAATTTGATTTCAGGGGCCATGAACAATTGTGAATACATAGGCCATGGAGTATTCAGATGAATGTGGTCAAGGATCATTGTGACGACAAGTGTCCTGGAATATTGTGATGACACGGTTCATGGAGCATTGCGATGACAAGGGCCATGGCGAAATGTGTAGACAGGTGTCATGGGGCATTGTGATGACAGTGGTCATCTAGAATTGTGAAGAAAGATATCATGGAGCACTGGGATGACAGGCGCAATGGAGCATTGTGATGACAGGGGTCATGGGGCATTGTGATGACACGGCCATGGAACATTATAATGACAAGAATTCTGGAGCAATTTCATAAAATTTTATGGACCATGGTGATTAGAGGGGCCAAGGAGCATTCTGATGACAACGGCATGGAGCATTGTGATGACAATTGTCATCGAGCATTGTGATGATAGTGGTCATGAAGCATTTGATGAATGTGCTCATGCATCATTGTGATGACAAGTGTCGTGGAGCATTGTGATGACAGGGGTCATAGAGCATTGTGATGACACGGTTATGGAATATTGTGATGACCAGAACTCTGTAGCACTGTGATGAAAAGGGAATGGAGCATTGTGATTACAGGGGTCATGGAGCATTGTGATGACAATTGTTCTAGAACATTGTGATGACTGGGATCATGGAGCATAGTGATGAAAGGGGCCATGGAGCATTGTGATGACAGGCCTCATGGGACAATGTGTTGACAGTGGTCATGGAGCATTGTTAGAAAGGGAACATGGAGCAATTTGATTTCAGGGGCCATGAACAACTGTGAATACATAGGCCATGGAGTATTCAGATGAATGTGGTCAAGGATCATTGTGACGAAATGTGTGCTGGAATATTGTGATGACACGGTTCATGGAGCATTGCGATGACAAGGGCCATGGCGAAATGTGAAGACAGGTGTCATGGGGCATTGTGATGACAGTGGTCATCTAGAATTGTGAAGAAAGATATCATGGAGCACTGGGATGACAGGGGCCATGGAGCATTGTGATGACAGGGGTCATGGGGCATTGTGATGACACGGCCATGGAACATTATGATGACAAGAATTCTGGAGCATTGTGATAAAAAGGGCATGGACCATTGTGATTAGAGGGGCCAAGGAGCATTCTGATGAAAACGGCATGGAGCATTGTGATGACAAGGGTCATCGAGCATTGTGATGACAGTGGTCATGAAGCATTGTGATGAATGTGGTCATGGATCATTGTGATGACAAGTGTCGTGGAGCATTGTGATGACAGGGGTCATAGAGCATTTTGATGACACGGTTATTGAATATTGTGATGACCAGAATTCTGTAGCACTGTGAGGAAAAGGAAATGGAGCATTGTGATTACAGGGGTCATGGAACATTGTGATGACAATTGTTCTAGAACATTGTGATGACTGGGATCATGGAGCATAGTGATGAAAGGGGCCATGGAGCATTGTGATGACAGGCGTCATGGGACATTGTGTTGACAGTGGTCATGGAGCATTGTTAGAAAGGGAACATGGAGCAATTTGATTTCAGGGGCCATGAACAATTGTGAATACATAGGCCATGGAGTATTCAGATGAATGTGGTCAAGGATCATTGTGACGAAAAGTGTCCTGGAATATTGTGATGACACGGTTCATGGAGCATTGCGATGACAAGGGCCATGGCGAAATGTGAAGACTGGTGTCATGGGGCATTGTGATGACAGTGGTCATCTAGAATTGTGAAGAAAGATATCATGGGGCACTGGGATGACAGGGGCCATGGAGCATTGTGATGACAGGGGTCATGGGGCATTGTGATGACACGGCCAGGGAACATTATAATGACAAGAATTCTGGAGCATTGTGATAAAAAGGGCATGGACTATTGTGATTAGAGGGGCCAAGGAGCATTCTGATGACAACGGCATGGAGCATTGTGATGACAGTGGTCATGAAGCATTGTGATGAATGTGGTCATGCATCATTGTGATGACAAGTGTCGAGGAGCATTGTGATGACATGGAACATAGAGCATTGTGATGACACGGTGATGGAATATTGTGATGACCAGAATTCTGTAGCACAGTGATGAAAAGGGCATGGAGCATTGTGATTACAGGGGTCATGGAGTTTTGTGATGACAATTGTTCTAGAACATTGTGATGACAGGGATCATGGAGCATAGTGATGAAAGGGGCAATGGAGCATTGTGTTGACAGGCGTCATGGGACATTGTGTTGACTGTGGTCATGAAGCATTGTTAGAAAGGGAACATGGAGCAATTTGATTTCAGGGGCCATGAAAAATTGTGAATACATACGCCATGGAGTATTCAGATGAATGTGGTCAAGGATCATTGTGACGAAAAGTGTCCTATAATGTTGTGATGACACGGTTCATGGAGCATTGCGATGACAAGGGCTATGGCGAAATGTGAAGACAGGTGTCATGGGGCATTGTGATATCAGTGGTCATCTAGAATTGTGAAGAAATATATCATGGAGCACTGGGATGACA